>NC_137966.1:26658690-27316190 GCF_963924665.1 Micromys minutus | reverse complement strand
ATGTACATGTACATGTACATGTACATGTACATGTACATGTATATGTACATATATATGTATATGGATATGCATATGGATATGGATATGGATATGCATATGGATATGGATATGGATATGGATATTTTGTGCTTTTACTAATATTATAAGGATGCTTTCTCATATGTCCATGTATGTGGACAAATGTCTTTCTGTTTGGCAGGTCGAGACATAAATGTTAGACAAGGCGAGTCCCCTGCCACAGTCCAGTTTCCCAACTAATGGGAGCGGGATAAGTGGGTGGTCAAGATGTGTTCCTAGAGAAATTCACCTATCCCTGAATCCAGATTGGTTCAGATGTTTGTGGATTTTAGACATATGCAATTCAGGACTGTCCCCCTATCTCACATGCTTGGCCAGGTGCCTGACAACCTGATTTTGTTATTTAGCGTGTGTGTGTGTGTGTGTGTGTGTGTGTGTTTGTCTGTCTGTCTGTCAGTCTGTCTGTCCGTCCACCTGTCCGGCTGTCTGTCTGTCTGTCTCCATTCCGAACTAGGGCCCACCTTAGATTTGTGTGTCAGAGATCTTATTTATTTCTGGTGTCCGGCTTTGTGTAGGCCCTAGGTAGGCCACACTTTCTAAAAACAAAAACAAACAAACTAAAAAGACTAAAACAAAACAAAACAGATAAACAGAACAAAATCAACCAACCAATAAACCAGGCAAACAAGTTTGCCTGCCTGCCTGCCTGCCTGCCTGCCAGTGTATCTTTCTGTGTGTATCTGTATGTCTCTTTATCCGGGCTACACAGGGAAATGACATCTGAATAAACCTAATCTACCTCCTAAGTCTGCCGGGTTTTTTTTGTCTCTGTCTCTGTCTCTGTCTCTGTCTCTGTCTCTCTCTCTCTCTTTCTTCGTCCCTCCTTCCCTCCCTCCCTCCTTCTCTTTCTTCTTCTTCTTCTTCTTCTTCTTCTTCTTCTTCTTCTTCTTCTTCTTCTTCTTCTTCTTCTTCTTCTTCTTCTTCTTCTTCTTCTTCTTCTGTCACGTGCCCATGCTTCCTGCAGATAGGGACAGGCGTGCAACAAACAAACAGATTCTTCTGTGGACAACCTTTATTGTACAGCACTCTGAGCAGGGGGCTTCTTGAGCAGGAAACTTCTCTCTGAGCCGGGAACTCTCTTCCGGGTTCTACTATCTAGGCAACCTCCCATGTGCAGTCTCCCAAGTGCGATCTCTCTGTCCAGTCTCTCTCCACGCGGGATCCTCCGCAGTCTCTTTTACCGAGTCTCTCTCCACGTGGGATCTCCTGCAATCTCTCCTATCGGGTTTCTCTCCACGTGGTATCTCTCCGCCATCACTCCACGTGGGGTCTCCCACAATCTCTCCACTATCTTCCTCTCCACGTGGGGGAGAAATGTACTGCTATATATGCCTAAGAGACTTGTGTTGCTACCTGATTGGTGCATCCTCCTGTAGCTCAATCACGTGCCTCAAGAATGGTCTGTGACTTATGTGGTTGCCAAGCAACACTAGGGGAAAGGTTTTTGTAGGCTGAACAATGGGCGGGAAGCTGGCGCCATCTATTGGCACCAACGGCTTCCTACATTTCTCCCTTTTCTCTTAAATAAAAAACATAAAACATGGCCGATCAACCATCAGGATCTTGTTGGACCTTTAGGGTTCAAGACCATGATCAGCAATAATTTTTGGGTAAGGCACCTTCCTGCGTGCAATGGGAACAAGACCTGCAGGGTGCAAAGGCTGCCTTAGTGTAAGACACCCATTCTTGGTGTGATGCCTCGAAGGCTCAGGGTGCAGGGGCTATCCATACACAGACCCAACATTTTTCTTAAAGCATACTAAACCAAACAGAGGGAGAGGTGTCCATTTCGAGTGCAGCAAGAGCTTGCGCTATAACCACTTTGTCACGTTATTGTTGAGTACGGAGTTTGCACACCATCTAGAGCAGAAACACAGTCTCTCTGCACAAAAGCATGCTAAAATTACTTGATAAGACAAGAGTTCTATAATCCCCATAACTCTGCTATCTCTGTGTCTAAGGGCAAGTACAGTACATCAAAGGTTACAATGGTGACAAACAAACAAGAAAATAGCTTTGCATTAAGGAACATGGGCATCGGTTTTGGGAACACCGACAGAATCTTCCAACTCAGTTCCGCTTGAATCGTCATGCAGGACAGGCTCATCTGAAGCAGGTGGAACAGCTTCTTGTTCTGGTAGCACTCGACGTGTTAGATGTTCTGGGATCCAAATTGGACTTTCTTCTCCCTGTGGAAAAACACAAATAGCTCCCCTGGATCGTATTAAAATAGGATCCAGGCCTTTTCAATTACCAGTGAGGACATCTTTCCATTTCACTAGCTCTTTAGGTGGCACAGGCCATTGTCCATGGCGCGCGGCAGCTGAATGGCCATGAGCATCCAAATTTTAAAAATTTAAAGTAAGAAGTATAGTAGAAATGGCCATTTTAGGCGTAGGGGGTATTTCTCTAATTTCCCCCTTTTGTTTGTTTAAATAAACCTTTAGAGTTTGATTAGCACGTTCGGTGATGTCTTGACCCTGAGGATTATAAGGCAATCTTGTCAGGAGTGAAACTCCCATGTGATGGCAAAATTGCTTCAGTTTTACTGAGGTATATGCAGGAGCATTGTCCGTTTTTACACTTTAGGAATGCCCCATGCACTCCATGCTTCAAGACAATGAGTAATAACATGAGAAGCCTTTTCTCCTGATAAAGGAGAAGCAAAAATAACACCTGAGCAAGTATCAATGGACACATGTAAAAGATACTGAGATAATGGTTTAGAATAATTTGCAGATTTAGTAAAAATTTTTATACTGAATAGTGGTCACACATAATCCTGAGAACTTTTATTGGCAGCCCAGCTGGGCAACCTTCCACAATATATCCATCCGTTTTTGAACCAGATCAATTCTCTAAGGTATTATTATAAACAGTTTTTATATTAGAAGAAAAGGTAAAGAGGCCCTTAACTGCCCAATGTACTCTCCGAGATTGACAGCCAGTCTAAGGATGTAGGGCTGAATCTCTTTTTCTTATACAAAAATGTGACCACTTAAGTTGGGCTAGAATAAACAAATTACCCTTTGGCTGGAAAATAGGCCAGCAACAGGCAATCCGGGTGGCATTAGCCTAACTAGGTTTTTTGTATAATTAGCAGTAACTCTATAAACTCTATTACCTTCTCTCTTTCCGCATTGAAAGCAATTGACACCTTTTTTAAAAAGACCTAGCTGCTTTTGCCCCTGTAGTATGGCAGCAGCCAAACCTGCATTAGTTAAAGATCTTCTGATCTCTCTGCAGGCTTTAATCCAGGCTTGTAATCCTTTAGCCTTGCAGGGGGTGATGGCATTACGACATTCCTTAGTACATTGTTTAAAAATTAGTTGCTCTATCAAGGGCATAGCCTGTTCTTGGTCTCCAAATATTTTTCTAGCTGTCTATCATTCTGGCCACAAAATCTGAAAAAGGTTCACTTGGACTCTGAATAATTTTTGTTAGATTTTCTGACACTTCTCCCTTATTAGTGAGCACTTTCCATGCCTTTACGGCACAAAGTGCTATTTGGCTATAGACTTCTATGGGATAGGCGGTTTGATTTACCGCCCACTGCCCCTGTCCAGATAACATATCAAAATCCCAAGCTGGCTGTCCTGCGGCGGCATTGGCGCGAGCCTGGACCTGACAAGCATCCTGCCACAAGGCTTTCCACTCAATGTATTGTCCTATACTTGGGAGACAAGCTTTAGTAACAAACTGCCAATCAGCAGGTGTCATGGCTATAGAGCTTAATCTTTCAATGAACAACATAGTAAAATTAGCAGTGACTCCATAAATTCTGACTGACTCTGCCAACTCTTTGACTTGTTTATGTTTTAGAGGATGATAACTGCGAATGTTATTCTCCTCAAACACCAGAAACATTTGCCTGAGGGCATGGAATGTCTCTGGAGGACAAAAGGAAAATTCACACTTCCTCTCTGCATGAGGTGAAAAAGCTGAGGCCACCTTTTGTTTTGCTAAAGTCTTTTGTTTCCCCTGAAACTGCTCTGCCCCAAATTCTTTTGTCTCTTGTTTTTCTAAAATTTCCTCAAATTGAAATTCAGTTTGTGATCCTTTTTCTGCCCGCTCTGCAGTCTATTGTTTCTTTACTCTTGTACTCTGTTTCCCCAGACGCAATCCTATCTTTTTCCAGCGGTTTTTCCGCCATTTGTTCCTTTTGCGGATACAAAGTATTGGACTCTGGCGCAGTCCTCTCTTTTCCCGGTGCTTCCGCCGCCACTTCTCCAATTCTGACTTGTTTTGAACATGTCTCCCGGAGACTACCTCCTTTAATTCTTTCTGGCATCTCTCCGTTTCTGGCTTGTTTTAAACATGTCTCTCTGAGACTATCTTCCTTGTCCTTTTCTTTATCATGTTCTGTTTCTGACAGAGTCCATGGGTGCTGCCTGCTAACCTTCCGTCTAGATAACTTCCACAACAGTAATGTTATAACAATTGCCACTAATGCAAAAAACACTCCTTCTACTGCCGGAGAAAATCCAAGAAGATACATGCCTAAGTTTTTGGCATGTTCTTTTGGCACCCTGTAAAAACTAAAGAGTGACATATCTCTCAGAACTTACCTTTTAATTTTCCGCAGTTCTGAATCTAGGTCAGCGGCCTGAAGGTTCCACTAGGCGTTCGCGGGATTTTCGGCACCACTTGTCACACGCCCATGCTTCCCGCCAATAGGAACAGGCATGCAACAAACAAACAGATTCTTCTGAGGACAACCTTGATTGTACAGCACTCTGAGCAGGGGGCTTCTTGAGCAGGAAACTTCTCTCTGAGCCGGGGAGTCTCTACCGGGTTCTACTGTCTAGGCGACCTCCCACGCGCAGTCTCCCACGTGCGATCTCTCTGTCCAGTCTCTCTCCACGCAGGATCCACCGCAATCTCTTTTACCGAGTCTCTCTCCACGTGGGGTCTCCCGCAATCTCTCCACTATCTTCCTCTCCATGTTAGGGAGAAATGCACTGCTATATATGCCTAAGAGACTTGTGTTGCTACCTGAATGGTGCATCCTCCTGTAGCTCAATCACGTGCCCCAAGAGTGGGCTGTGACTTATGTGGTTGCCAAGCAACACGAGGGGAAAGGTTTTTGTAGGCTGAACAATGGGCGGGAAGCTGGCGCCATCTATTGGCGCCAACGGCTTCCTACATTCTTCTTCTTCTTCTTCTTCTTCTTCTTCTTCTTCTTCTTCTTCTTCTTCTTCTTCTTCTTCTTCTTCTTCTTCTTCTTCTTCTTCTTCTTCTTCTTCTCGAACCCTGCCTGTGCATGGTACATTCACAGAGAAAGGTGGCACTTATTCAGAAATTAGATGGTATTCAGCTGCTTGTTGGACTGATACTAAGATATTGTCCCTGAATAATTTCTAGAGTTCTATTTTGGTTTCATTATTCTCATCACTAAGGATTGTTTTGGCATGGATTGGGATTGTGAAATTTTTGTGCTCTTCGTCCACTTCCAATACATTCATCGAGTGAGGACAGGGTCAGACACTAATATCTGTACTTATATTACCTGTGAAATACAAACAGTGTAGTAAATAATACTGGTCTCTGACTACCGTCCGTGTCTTGAAAATTAATTAACAAATTTGCCCTTAGGTGGTGCTTGGAATAAAAAAAATCAAAAGTTCTCTGGATAACAGTCCTATCATCTTTTAATTGCTTTCAGTTTTTCTCAGTTTACAGTGTCTTTAGGTCTCTCTCTCTCTCTCTCTCTCTCTCTCTCTCTCTGTCTGTCTGTCTTTCTCTCTCTCTCCCCTTCCCTCCCTCCTTCCTTCCTTTCTTCCCTCCCTCCCATGACCATCCAGATATTCCCCCCCATCTCTCTGCATCTTTGGGGAGTGGCAGAGGCCGACATAACAGACCAACAGACCTCCTGGTTGTCTTAGACACACTCTTTAGACCAGGTTGGCCTCAAACCTGTAAGAGCCTGCCTCTACTTTTTAAATGCTAGGATAAAAGTTACACACCACTATGACCCGCTAAGAATCTTGTACTTCTTTTAGGATTCTGCCAGGCAGTAGTGGTGGTGGCAGCAGAGGGAGGTGGTTCACTGTAAATTTGTAGCCAGCTTAGTCTACGGACCAAGTTACGGGAAAGGAGTTTCAGGGTGGCTGATTCTGTTTATCTATCCTTTTTTTTAATTAAAGAATTGTTTATTTATTCAGTGTATGTGAGTACACACATACATTCAGACACACCAGAAGAGGGCATTACACATGGTTGTTAACCACCATGTGGCTGCTGGGAATTGAACTCAGGACCTCTGGAAGAGCAGTCAGTGTGCTTAACTGATGAGCCATCTATCTCGCCAGCCCTGTTTATCTTCTATTATGTGTTTTAATTAAAAGTAACAGAACAAAAAACGATCTATTTGTCTGGCATTTAAAAGTAGTGGACGAAAGCTGGAGGAAACCATGTGGCTGTGGACACTATGCTGCTTCTGGCTGCTTTTGGGTGCAGAAGCATATGCAGACTGGGTCCCCTAGAGGCTGGGGAGTGGAGAAACAAAAGCGACCTGGAATGGCAGGTCACATGGCTGGCCTCCTCCATCTTGGTGAGGTCAGTCAGTCAGCAATAAGATGGCTGACGTCCACATGTCAGCTTCCATCTTGGTGAGATCAATGGGAAACCGAGTGACAGAACCTGGAAGGCGAAGCAAACAGTCATGCATGGGTTCAAGAGAGAAGAGGACGTTGGGCGCAAGAGTGCATTCTATTAATTTCCGGTCTCTAGGAGGGAGGGAGGGAGGAGAGAGCATCTAAACTCCAGGACAGTGAGTTCTTCACGCAGAGAAACAAACTCTAGTTTGTCAAACAGACAAACTCTAGTCATCCACACCCCACCCCACCCCTGACAAAATGATCCACTGTACTGTTTCAGATTTATGTCTTAGGAGCCTCCCCACCCCTGCCCCCAGTCATGTGAAGAACAAACAGCACACAGTTATGCTGTAGAAATGTTTAATCCCAAACTGGGCTTCTTACCCCACCTTAATTATTTTGTTTTAGGATAAAAGATACACAACCTTTATGATTTACAGCGAGCCTTAAGCATCATTAGAAGAGCCGGGGGCAGATACCGACCCTCTGTGTTAGAATTCACGTTTAAAAGAAATTCAGAGGCCGCCGCCGCCGCTGCTGTGCCTCTGCTCCTGCCGTCCCCACTGCAGTGCGAAGGGCTCGAAGATGGCCGGATGGCAGAGCTACGTGTATAACCTGATGTGCTGCTGCCAGGAGGCCGCCATTTTCGGCTACTGCGAAGCCAAATACGTCTGGGCAGCCACGTTCAGGGGCGTCTTCCAGAGCATCACGCCAGTAGAAATAGATATGATTGCAGAAACATACCAGGAAGGTTTCTTTTAAACGGTTTGACTCTTGGAGCAAAAAAGTGCTCTGTGATCAGAGATAGCCTGTACATGGACGGGGACTGCACAATGGACATCCGGACGAAGAGTCAAGGTGGGGAGCCGACATACAATGTCGCTGTTCGCAGAGCCAGGAGAGTCTTGGTCTTTGTAATGGGAAAAGAAGGGGTACATGGAGGCGGATTGAATAAGAAGGCATACTCAATGGCAAAATGCTTGAGAGACTCTGGGTTCTAGCTGCTAGGCAGACTGTTAAGTATTAGGGGGAAATTGCTCTTAAATTTTCCTAGCTGTAAGCTTAAGTCATAATTCTGGAAATATTATTAGCAATGCAGGGTGATGGGATACGAACCTATGTTTCCTTTGTATCCCTCTGTTGGTGGGAAAGGTGTCTCTCTTTCTGTCCCTTCCCCTTATATAATTCTGTTCATTTTTGTTTTGTTTCCTTGTGTACTCCAGCATTGGTTATAGTCAATGGGAAAGGAAGGTGTCCACGCAGGCACAATTAACAAGAAAACATATAAACTCACCTTATACCTGAAGAGGTCTGATGTTTAAGCAGCCTCTCCCCATCTACCTACCTATCAACTGTCTTCATCCACCCTAATTATGGTCACAATGCTACCAGATTGTAGATGGTAGCTAGTTTTTCCTTATTTTCTAATGTCGTGATTCCCAAGGTGTCATTTGTATGTTAACCACTGTGTGCAACCAGCCTTTACCTGGCATCATAATTGCAGCACAGTAATGATTTGCATGATACCTTGAAATTGGGGGAAGGGGGCATGCCAAGTCGGGCATCACTTCGTCTTAGCAATTAGTGGAATACTGATTACTAAAATAAGTTAATATTAAGCAAGGTGCCGGTATACAATCTCTAATTTGATCAGTGTCTTTGAGCACTTTGAGCATTTACTTAGCTCATTTAGTCTTCCTTTTGTAGTGCATGGTTGGGAGGGAAGTGTGCATGCATCTGTCCCTCACACCTTTCTCATCCCCTCCCTTCCAACACGAGGTGTTTGGTTTGCTTCCACTCTCCTTTATGTAGTGCCCTGTTTATTTAACCTAATTAATACCTCCTCTGTTGATGAGCTATTGAGAGTTGCAGTGATGTAATATGGTGATTGCACTGGGGACAGACTATTTGTAGTGTCTGTAGGATATGAAGGATACAACTGTGGAGAGCAAAGGCACTTCCTCCCATGACCTTACTACAGTAACCATACCGATCAAACTCCCAGGGACGCTCTACCATTGCAGTTGCTTAGTCTTGTCTTTTCTTTGCACACCAGCTGTACTCATGAGTAAAATTGTAAAAGGCTGCCATCATGGATATTAGGTATCCCAAATAACCGTCTGGAGTGTGTACAGTTTATTTTTCATAGGACCAATTTTTATGTGAAGCTTAGGTTTTTATATCAAGTTGCATTACTGTGGACTTGGCTGTCTTGTGATGTATTTTTTTCATATGTATCCTGTGCCATACTATTGTTAAAATGAACTGTTGCTATTGTGAGATGGATTTCCTTTCGAATGGCACTACTTTAGGGACATTCTAGTATTTGCTTCTATTGTTTGGGCATTGTGGATAATGTACAGATTTAAAAACAAATCTTGTTGCTGATTTGTCCATTTCTTTCCCTGCACTTTGTTACATCTGGGATACAGTCTAACTCATCTGATTTAATATGCATTTTTAAAAAATGCCATAACTATTAAACACCTTGTTTACAGACAGATGAAATAAATTTATTCCTACCAAAAAAAAAAAAATTAGAAACCTGGATTCTCAGAAAGCCACATGGTGTATCCTCCTAGGTTCTGGTGCCCTCTTCTGGCAGGCAGGTATAGAGACATACAGGCTTTAGATAGAGCACACTATATATACATTGGGGGAAAAAAGGAAGAAAGGAAGGAAGCAAGGAAGGAAGGAATGAAGGAAGGAAGGAAGGCACGAAGGCGGGAAGAGAGAGGAAAAAAGATTCTAGCTTTTGTCTGGCTGTGTGTGTGGCAGAGGCAGAGAGAATGAACCTCGGTGAGTTCACAGATAGCCAAGTCCACAGAGCAAATTCCAGGGCTCTCAGGGCAATACAAAGACAAATCCTATGTTGAGGTACAACAAAACAAAGCAGAAAAATTCCTGGCTTTTATTTTAGAGATGTCTCTTCCCTCTAGTACTATTGCCTATAGAAATTGATCATGTAGGCATGTTGATCTTATGACAGGGTTTATCTTTGTGTGTGTGTGTTTGTGTGTGTGTGTGTGTGTGTGTGTGTGTGTGTGTGTGTGTATCTCTATGGCTTAGCTAGGGTCCACGTCAGAGTTGTGTTTCAGTGGTCTTCTTTATTTCTTGTGCTTTGGCTTGTGTAAGTACTAAGCTACCACACAGTCCTGAAAACACACAGACACACACCTACACACACACACACACACACACACACACACACACACAAATCACCCAACAAACCAACCAAGCAAATAAATAGGCCTGCCTGACTGCCTGCCTGCCTGCCTGCCAGCCAGTTGCATTTTGTTAAACAGTTTTTGACTGACTTTATTTCACCTCTGATTGTGTATCTTTCTTAGGATAAGGAAGTAAAACAATAAATGTACTCACGGATCATTTTACGATGAGCTGTTTCGGAGTTTTGTTTATGTTACAAAACTGAGAAAGTGGTGAAATGTCTCTCCATGTATTTTTGGCTGTCTGGAAAGTCGCTATATAGACTGGGTCAGTTGGCATGACAGATATCTGAAACCAGATCTACCTAGAAAGTTTCTTGAAGTTCCAGAACAATGAATGATATTTATGTTGATGTTTTGAAAAATACGATTAAAAACTTACAAAACCGGAGGCCAAAAGAAAACTGAAGAAAATCCAAAAAGCCTTCCTGGGTAAAAGAAAAAGAAATGAAACTGGGTGTGGACATGCCTTTAATCCCATCACTCAGGGAGGAGACAGAGGTTGGTGAAATGCTGAGAACTGGAGGAGAGTCTAATTTTGACACTGAGTTCCAGGGCTATGTAGAGAGATATCTGCATGAAATCAGTGAGTGATGACAACTAACTCTCTGTTCTCTCAGGTCCATCTTGCTCTGGCTCCTGCAACAGACTGAACAAAAAAAAAAAAACAAAAAACAAAAAACAAAAAACAAAAAACAAAAAAAAAAAACAAAACAAAACAAAAAAAAAAAAGCAGAAACAAAACAAAACAAAAAAAAAAAAAAAACCCATAGGTACTTACCTAGCTCTTTGGAAATTCTAATGGGGTTGTTAACACACCCTAACAGAAAGAGGAAGCCTTCATTCAGTTATTCTCAACCCATCCTCGCCCTGCCATTTTAGGGATTTTAAAGGCCAGGCTGCATCTGAGCCATAGTTACAGATTTTGGTATTTCTACTTAATGTTTAGTGTTTAGGTAAATAAGGCTTGTGAATCACTAGAAGAATGGCTAAAGGACTAACTCTCTTCCAGAGGTCCTGAGTTCACTTCCCCAGCAACCAACATGGTGGCTCGAAACTGTCTGTAATGGGATCTGATGCCTTCTCCTGGCATTGTGCCTGAAGACAGCTGCAGTGTATGTACTCCTATAAGTAAAAGCAAATGCACCTTTTAGAAAAATAAAACAAACTTCTCGAAGAAATCGAGGATCTTGAAAATACCAGGCCTGTCTATCCATCTCTCTACAACTTTTATTTTATTTTATATATTTTTAAAAATATTATACACTGTATATATATACACATCACATAACCATATAAGTGGTTCTCTTTTCTACAACTTCGATAGCCCATCTGGGACAGAATTGCACACTAACTGTATAGCTGGGAGTGCTTGGATATGCAGAGAAGTAAAGTTTTGCAGTCAGTGGTTTTTGTCTCTTTCTTTCTTTCTTCTTTCTTTCCTTTTTTGGGGGGAGGCAGGGTGAGGAGCCTTTAAAAAATAATACTATAAATTTTATTTTTTAAATATTTATTTATTTTTTATATATAAGTACACTACAACTGTCTTCAGACATACAGAAGAGGGCATCAGAGCTTATTACAGATGGCTGTGAGCCACCATGTGGTTGCTGGGATTGGGACGCTGGACCTCCGGAAGAGCATTCAGTGCTTTTAACCACTGAGCCATCTCTCCAGCCTCTAAATTGTATTTTCTATACAATATTCTGATCATAGTTTTTCATTCCAAAGCTCCTTTACGAGGTTTATGTTCAGAGACCTGATGACTTAACTAAAGAAATGAAGAGTCCAATAAAGAAATAGATGCAATTAACTTGGAACAAACTGAACAAAGTAAGAAAAAAGAGACGGCAGTAATGCGGTGGCCTGGCTTATTTATATAAGATGAGCAAACAGTGGTCTGCCATTGCTTCCTCAGTTGAAATCACACACACACACACACACACACACACACACACACACACACACACACACACATAGACACACACACACACACATAGACACACACACACACACACCCCACCTAGGATTAAATAAAGGAGGGGGAGATGCGACACGCGACATGGTAATCTCACCTGGCTAGCCTACCATTTTGTGCTGTTACTGATATTATAAGGACGCTTTCTCATATGTCCGTGTATGTGGGCAAATGACTTTCTGGTTGGCAGGTCGAGACATAAATGTTAGACAAGGCGAGTCCCCTGCCATAGTCCAAAACCGCAACTAATGGGAGCAAAATAAGTGGGCGGCCAAGATGTGTTCCTAGAGAAATTGACCTATCCTGAATCCAGATGGGTGTAGTAACTTGGTACAGATTTTTGTGGATTTTAGACATATGCAGTTCTGGACTGTCCCCCTACCCCATCCCACATGCTGACAACCTGATTTTATTATTTAGCGTGTGTGTCCTTCACAATCGGTATTAAACATTTTTGAACATTAATCTACAAAGTGTCTGGATCATAGCTTCATATTTGACACATCATATCCATATACAGAGACACAGATAGAGACCAATAGACAGACACATTCACACACACACACACACACACACACACACACTCACACACACACACACACACACACACACACACACACACACACACACACACCCCACATAGGATAAAACAAAAAAGAGAGGAATGGGGAATTCGACAGGCGACATGGTAATGCATCCCTTTGATCTCAGTTTTGGGGAGGCTGAGGTAGAGGCAGGATTTACTTGAGAGGCCTGCCTGGTCTGTCTAGTATGTTTTGGCACCATGTAGAAAAAGGTTGTCTCTTGTAAATGAGCAAATACGGGGAAATCTATCTGTTTATCTACATATGCGTGGCTCAGAGGGCGAAGCTGCTGTCTACTTAGGTCTAGGTAAAATCTCAAGGAAGGCCTAGATGAAATGTGAAGGCCTGGGTCAAATTGGTTAAGGCCTAGGTAACTCTCACCTGGCTATCCTACCATTTTGTGCTGTTACTGATATTATAAGGACGCTTTCTCATATGTCCGTGTATGTGGACAAATGACTTTCTGGTTGGCAGGTCGAGACATAAATGCTAGACAAGGCGAGTTCCCTGCCACAGTCCAATTCCCCAACTAATGGGAGCGGGATAAGTGGGCGGCCAAGATGTGTTCCTAGAGAAATTCACCTATCCCTGAATCCAGATGGGTGTAGTAACTTGGTTCAGATTTTTGTGGATTTTAGACATATGCAATTCAGGACTGTCACCCTACCTCACATGCTGGGCCAGGTGCCTGACAACCTGATTTTATTATTTAGTGTGTGTGTGTGTGTGTGTGTGTGTGTGTGTGTGTGTGTGTTTGTGTGTGTGTGTGTGTGTCTGTCTGTCTGTCTGTTTGTCTGTCTGTCTGTCTCCATGCCGAACTAGGGCCCACCTTCGATCTGTGTGTCAGAGATCTTTACTTATTTATTTCTGGTGTCCGGGTTTGTGTAGGCCCTATGTAGGCCACACTTTCTAAAAACAAAAACAAACAAACTAAAAAGACAAACACAAAACAAAACAAAACAAATAAACAGAACAAAATCAACCAACCAATAAACCAGGCAAACAAGTTTGCCTGCCTGCCTGCCTGCCTGTCTGCCTGCCTGCCTGCCTGCCTGCCTGCCTGCCAGTGTATCTTTCTGTGTGTATCTGTATGTCTCCCTATCCAGGCTACACAGAGAAATGACATCTTGAATAAACCTAATCTACCTCCTAAGTCTGCCGGGGTTTTTTTTTTTTTTTTGTCTCTGTCTCACTCTCTCTCTCTCTTCCTTTCTCCCTCCCTCTCTCTTTCTTTGTCTTCTTCTACTTCTTCTTCTACTTCTTCTTCTACTTCTTCTTCTACTTCTTCTTCTACTTCTTCTTCTACTTCTTCTTCTACTTCTTCTTCTACTTCTTCTTCTTCTTCTTCTTCTTCTTCTTCTTCTTCTTCTTCTTCTTCTTCTTCTTCTTCTTCTTCTTCTTCTTCTTCTTCTTCTTTATGAACCCTGCCTGTACATGGTACATTCACAGAGAAAGGTGGCACTTCTTCAGAAATTAGATTGTATTCAGCTTCTTGTTGGACTGATACTAAGAGATTGTCTCTGAATAACAAGTTCTAGAGTTCTATTTTGGCTTCATTATTCTCATCACTAGGGATTGTTTTGGCATGGATTGGGATTGTGAATTTTTGTGCTCTTCATCCACTTTCAATACATTCATCGGGTGAGGACAGGGTCAAACACTCTAATATCTGTACTTCTATTATCTGAGAAATACAAACAGTGTAGTAAATAATCCTGGTCTCTGACTACCCTCCGTGTTTTGAAAATTAATTAACAACTTTACACTTAGATGGTGGTTGGAGAAAAAAAAATCAAAAATTCTGTTGACAACAGCCCTACCATCTTTTAATTGCTTTCAGTTTTTCTCAGTTTATAGTGTCTATAGGTCTCTCTGTCTCTCTCTGTCTGTGTCTCTGTCTGTCTGTCTTTCTGTCTGTCCTTCTGTCTCTCTCTCTCTCTCTCTCTCTCTCTCTCTCTCTCTCTCTCTCTCTCTCTCTTCTTTCCTCCCTCTGTCTTTTTTTCCTTTCCTCTCTCTCTCCCATGCTCATCCAGAACCCCCTCCCATCTGTCTGAAGCTTTGAGGGGTGGCAGAGGCAGACATTGCAGACCTCCTAGTTGTCTTGGACACACTCTGTAGACCAGGTTGGCCTCAAACCTATAAGAGCCTGCCAGAATAAAAGTTATGCACCACTATGACCAGCTAAGATTCTCGTCCATTTTTATGATTCTGCCATGCAGTAGTGGTGGTGGCGGCAGAGGGAGGTGGTTCACTGTAAATTTGTAGTGAGCTTAGTCTACGGACCAAGTTACAGGAAAGGAATTTCAGAATGGCTGATTATGTTTATGTGTCTATTATGTGTTTTAATTAAAAATAACAGCAAAAAATAAAAATGATCTATTTGTCTGGCATTTAAAAGTAGTGGACAAAAGTGGGAGGAAACCATGTGGCTGTGGACACTATGCGACTTCTGGCTGCTTTTTTTGTTGCCTCCTTGATATTCTGCACATGCAAACTGGGTCCCCTAGAGGCCGGGAGTGGACAGACAAAAACGACCTGGAATGGCAGGTCACGTGGCCAGCCTCCTCCATCTTGGTGAGGTCAGTCAGTCAGTTAGTCAGCAGTAAGATGGCTGATGTCTACATGTCAGCCTCCATCTTGGTGAGGTCGATATGAAAAACGTGTGACAGGACCAGAAAGGTGAAACAAACAGTCATGCATGGGTTCAAGAGAGAAGAGGAAGTTGGGCCTAAGAGTGCATTCCATTAATTTATGGTCTCTAGGAGGCAGAAAGAGAGAGACAGAGAGAGGAAAAGGGAGAGAGAGAGAGAGTGAGAGAGAGAGAGAGAGAGAGAAAGATGGCTAAGAGCACTAACTGCTCTTCCAGAGGTTCTGAGTTCACTTCACCAGGAACCAACATGGTGGCTCGCAACTGTCTGTAATGGGATCTGATGCCTTCCCCTGGCACTGTGCCTGAAGACAGCTGCAGTGTATGTACTCCTATAAATAAAAGCAAATACACCTTTTAGAAAAATAAAACAAACCTCTCGAAGAAATCGAGGATCTTGAAAATACCAGGCCTGTCTATCCATCTCTCTACAACTTTTATTTTATTTTATATATTTTTAAATTATATACACTATATATATACACATCACATAACCATATAAGTGGTTCCCTTTTCCATAACTTCGATAGCCCATCTGGGACAGAACTGCACACTACCTAAATAGCTGGGAGTGCTTCTTTCTTTCTTTCTTTTTTTCTTTCTTTCTTTCTTTCTTACTTTTCTTTTGGGGGGGGGCAGGGTGAGGAGCCTTTAAATAATAATACTATAAATTGTATTTTTAAAATATTTATTTATTTATTTATTTATTTATTTATTTATTTATTGTATATAAGTACACTACAACTGTCCTCATACATACAGAAGAGGGCATCAGAGCTTATTACAGATGGCTGTGAGCCACCATGTGGTTGCTGGTATTTGAACTCTGGACCTCCGGAAGACCATTCAGTGCTTTTAACCACTGAGCCATATCTCCAGCCCCTAAATTGTATTTTCTATACAATAGGATGAGCAAACACTGGTCTGCCATTGCCTCCTCAGTTGAAATCACACACACACACACACACACACACACACACACAGACGAAAGAGACAGACAGACACAGATCTCTCAGTCTCTCTTTCTCTCTGTCTCTCTGTCTCTCTCTCTCTCTGTGTTTCTCTCTGTTTATTTGTCTCTCCCTCCCTCTCTTTCTCTGTCTTTTTCACCTAGTTTTTCCAGACATAGTTTCTCTGTGAAGTCCTTTGTAGACCAGGCAGGACTCAAACTCTGAGATTCACCTCCCTCTTTCTCCCAAGTGCTGGTTTATTTATTTATTTATTTATTTATTTATTTATTTATTTTGGTGGGGTGTAGGGGGTAGGGTAGGAAGAAAAAATACTTGAAGGCTGATTTTAAAGTCCTCTTTCTCTCTGTATCTGTCTCTCTCCTTCACAATGTGTATTAAATACTTATGATCTACAAAGTGTCTGGATCATAGCTTCATAAGTCAACACATCCTATCCATACACAGAGACACAGATAGAGACAGACAGCAGACAGACAGACAGACAGACACACACACACACACACACACACACACACACACACACACACACACACCCTACCTAGGATGAAATAAATGAGGGGGGTATGCGACAGCTGATGACATGGTAATACATGCCTTTGATCTCAGCTTTAGGGAGACTGAGGTAGAGGCAGGATTTACTTGAGAGGCCAGCCTGGTCTGTCTAGTATGTTTTGGCACCATGTAGAAAAATGTTGTCTCCCATGAATGAGCAAATACAGGAAAATCTATCTGTTTATCTACATATGCGTGGCTCAGAGGGTGAAGCTGCTGCCTATTAAGGTCTAGGTAAAATCTCAAGGAAGGCCTAGATGAGATGTGAAGGCCTAGGTCAGATTGGTTAAGGCCGAGGTAACTCTCACCTGGCTAGCTTACCATTTTCTGCTGTTACTAATGTTCTAAGGACCCTACTACTAATGTTCTCATACACTGTTGCTGCTGTTACCGTCCGAGTTGGTTACATATCTATCCTGTTATGTGCCGTGTCCTCAGAGACCAAACAGGATAGAAGCCTGTCGAACTGCTTTCTTTGTTCTAGAGTTACCTGAGATAATTTACACGTGACACGACCACCCAGCGGCATTTCCTACACTCACCCGTGTATAAACTTTGATGGTATTTGCTTTTATAAGCCACCCTGGCAGGTTGGGGTGAACCACCACCCCCCCTGCAAAAGACAGACCTCTGCACTGATATGGTGCAGAGATTATTTGGAACCAGACTTCTGTTTTGAGTGTGGTGTGTGTGACTAAAAGTGTAAGCTCCCTGAAAACTGAGGTCCTACATGGCAGAAAGAGAGTCTGTGTATGTGGGCAACTGATATCCTTTGTCGGCAAGTTGAGACGTAAATGTTAGACAAACGAAGGGGGTCCCCTGCCACAGTCCAATACCCCAACTAGTGGGAGTAGGATAAGTGGACGACAAAGATGTGTTCCTAAGAGATTCACCTATCCCTGAATATAGATGTGTGTAGTAACAGTACAGATTTTTGTAGATTTTAGACATAAAGACCGTATAGGATCTTCACCCAATGTCACAATTCATCTCCAGAACCCAGAACCTGAATTGTGGGCCGTGATCTTATTATTTAGTGTTTGTGTTTGTGTGCGTGTCTCCATGCCTAGCTGGGGGCCACTCCAGATTTGTGTTTCAGAGATCTTTCTTTCTTACTTTCTTTCTTTCTTTCTTTCTTTCTTTCTTTCTTTCTTTCTTATGAACACACTGTAGCTGTCTTCAGACACAGCAGAAGAGGCCATCGGATCTCATTACAGATGGTTGTGTGCAACCATGTGGTTGCTGGGAATTGAACTCAGTACCCCTGGAGGAGCAGTCAGTGCTCTTAACCACTGAGCCATCTCTCCAGTCCCAGAGATCTTTCCTTATTTATTTCTAGTGTCTGGGCATGTGTAGGCCCTAGGCCAAACTTCCTGGAAAAAAAAAAAAACAAACCAAACCAAACCAAACCCAAACAAAAACAAGGAATAGAAACAAGCAGATATGCAGCTGTAAAACCTTCCAGGGAAGTGCACACAACCACCCCACACACAAACACGCAGTCTCACGACTTGAGTTTGAACCAAATGTACAATAAAGTCTTTCAGAGAGAGAAGTTGAAAACTAACTAAAATCCAAAACCCTTCCCGGGGTGAAAGAAACAATGAAACTGGGTGTGGTCACAAATACTTTTACTTCCATTACTCAGGAAGAAGACAGAGGCAAGTGGAATGCTGTAAACTGGAAGATCTAGATAGTGATTTCCAGGGCTATGTAGAGAGACCTCTGTCCCAAATAAACAAGTGAATGGGGGGGGGGAATGAAAAAAGAGAAAAAAAAACAAGTATAGTTACTAACTTTGGATCAAACAAACAAACTAACAAGGGAAGTCGGTGCCCTGCGCCTGGCATATGGTATGGGGGATGGGAGACCTGTGATCTAGAGTGCCCCAAGCCCTGGGCTCCATCCTCTTAACTGCATTCTCTTTAGCAACCTTCCCAATGTGGGTATAATTAACCACATGTTTATTAAAAAAAAAGAAAAAGAAAAAAGAAAAGGTTCTATTTTCAAAAAGAAACCTCTTTTCCACTCATGTCCAACCTCACCCTGTGAAGTTATCGATTCTTTGATCAGTCTCCCCCCCACCTCCACCCCACCACTGTCTATTTTTATCTGCCCCGATCCTGAAAGCCGATCCATAGCATGCTTTCAGACCCTAGGGTTTTACCCGCCTGGCTCCTTGAACTCTGTACTGCCTAAACTCAGCAACTGTGGAAGGCAGGAGCTGAAGATATGCTTCCACGCTTACTTCCGAAGTCGGCCCGTTTCAGCTTTTATACGAAGCTCCGAGCTTTCGATGTGTCCCGTTTGTTTATTCGATTCTTACTTCACTTTTTAATCTGACTTTATTTTTATCTGCTATCCAGAAAGCCCTATGGATTAGTCAGGGACCCAGGCACAGGGACTCACTGAGGCTCTCGGGATTTCTTCCTGAGTGCTGCTGTGAATGAGGGAGTCTATTAACATTGTTTTAATATTATTAAAGTTGCTATCCTCCTCCTCCTCCTTCAACTTTTCCATCTCTTTAACCTTTATCTTTTATTATGAAACACGGCAGAGAGGATGAGAAAAGAGAGCGAGGGAAGCTTGATTCCCTTTTGCAATCTTCCCAATGTGACTGGGCATATGTTCTGTTTTTAACCACCTACAAAGTAAACCCAATCCTGCTGAGTTATTGATTCCTCCATCCATTTTCCCCTCCACCCTCTCAGATACAGATACAGACACATGCACAGATGCAGGAACAAGAAAAAAAAATATTTTTTGATCAAAGTGAAAACAAATCAGTATGAAAATGTATTCCAGGGGAAAAGCAAGACAAAAACCAAACAGAAAGAAAGAGAGAAAGAAAGAAAGAAAAAGAAATAAAGGAAGGAAGGAAGGAAGAAAGAAAGAAAGGAAGGAAGGAAGGAAGGAAGGAAGGAAGGAAGGAAGGAAGAAAGAAAGAAAGAAAGAAAGAAGGAATTTAAATAATTTCATCACTCTTTGAATTTACTCTAGCTCTGTATTTAGTCTTGGAAAAGGAGTTGGGTGGGAGAGGGTGGCAGGCGGGCGACCTGCCGGCTGGCCAGCCTGCCCGCTGACCCGTGGTTGCTGACATCGAGAAAAAGAAACCCAAGTGGCCCTCCCTGGAATTGTGCCCCCCCCTTCCCCTGTTTATGTCTGTTCCTTGCCCCGTTAACAAACAGATTCGTTTAGCAAGGTACTTTGATTTAGAGATTGATTTCCTGTTTTCACTGCTCTGTTTTACTTTCGCTTTTGCGGGTTGTCCAGCCCTCATTCACTATGTTTGGGCCGGACAACCGGGACTGTATGTGCCACTCGGTGGAAATGGTGGGTACTCTGCTCCATTATGCATGGGTTCATGTCCACCTGAGCTAGGGAGGACCCTCCAGAGAGACCGAGCAAGTGACTGTGAGTGTGGAGGCTCCTTAGCGATTTGTATTGGTTTGCTTGCATGATCGAGACCGTTGTCCGGCGACACTTAGTGGTGACAAGTTTCTGCAATGTCCCTGGTCCCCGGTTTATGGCCAATGGTGAGGAAGTGCCTGGTGTAAGCCGCCCAGGGTGAGAGGAGTCCTGGCAAGCATGCGAGTGCGTCCTGGACATGGTGTCCTATTTGAGGACGAGCTGTATCTAAGAGGTTGTACCTGGAGATCTGCAAGGAGCTGTAGTTGCTCTACTCTCTATTGAAACAATTAGGAGCAATTAGGAGGGTGGGTGGCTGCTTGATCAGGTAGACCAGAAGGCCAGCTGAGAAGTTTTCTTCTTCTTCTTCTTCTTCTTCTTCTTCTTCTTCTTCTTCTTCTTCTTCTTCTTCTTCTTCTTCTTCTTCTTCTTCTTCTTCTTCTTCTTCTTCTTCTTCTTCTTCTTCTTCTTCTTCTTTTTCTCCAAGAGCCTTCTAGGTCCGTGCCAGTGGGGCTCTGGATATCTGATGCCTAGAGGATGCCCTGGCCCCGGCTTTCTATCCTGAGCCTCTAGGTCTTTGAGTACTCTCACGGTTATAAGGTCGACCAGTTGTTCCTCTGAGGTCTGGTTCTCTTTTTTATGGTGACACACACACACATTACACATTTAAAGCAGACAACCACTGACTGCACATTCTTTTTTTTTCTTCTCTCCCCTCCCCTATCCCGTGATGAAATCAGCTGGTTCTGGTGGTGAACACTCCTAATCCCAGCACTACCCAGGGGAGCCAGGTGATGCCCGCCTCTATGGTGGTATTCCTATAGGTACATGCCATTTTCTTGTTATTTCTCATTTCTTCCTGATAAAGAGAAAGGTTGGACTTGTATTTTGGCTGTCATAGAATGGTTTTTGCATAAGCACCACTTTCTGGTTGTTTCTGGTTTCTGCTTCATAGACAAGAAAGGTTTTTATATTTATTTTTATATGTTGTTTTTGTGTTACTGGTTACAGGATGACTTTGATGAGGTAACCATGACAAGATAACTTTGATGAGATGATTTTGACTGATGACTTTGACAAAGTGACTTTGATTTTAATGGACATATTAACATGAGACAGACTGCATCTACCACATTCTACAGATCCCTACACCACAGAAGAGACCAAGAATCTGGTTCCTGGCCCCACATGATAACCTTCCCAAGTATTCTTTCTTTCCTCTGACATGCCCAGAGTGGTTCTTGGTTTACATTCAGTCTGTGCTGGCAAGTCTCAAAATGGCCTCAAGATGGCCTACAATTTGGCCAGAGTGTGTGATATTAGTATGGAAAAAAAAGAAAGTCCTGCAACTTGTTAAGGAAGGTTCATGAGGCATTTCAACAACACACTCCCATGAACCCTGTATAATCAGAAGCAAAGGCAGCAGTCACTTGAGATTTATTCATCAGGGAGCACCAGATATTCAGAGAAGGCTCTAGAGGTTTGAAAGGTTAGGAAAAAGGGTCTGGGGGGCCTAATAATATTGCCAGACAACTATTTAATAAGAGAGAGACTAGAGATGAGAAGCAGATCATAGATGAGTAGCAAAAGATTCAAGATCTGGCAAGGATTCTGTTGGCAACCAAAACTAAACCAGAAGACCATAAGAGATGCTTAAATAGGTAACCTCAGAAGATAAAGATAAGGGGCCCTTAATAAAAAGCACTATCTTCAAAATCCAAGGGTTATACTAAAAGTAATGGAATACTCATCACTCTTTTGTAGATAATTAAGAAATTTCAATGTTCTGTCTTGCTGAAATCTGAAGGTAAAATCCTTTCATCAGTTTATAAATGACTTCCTGATGGAAACTTAAATAAAACAAAAACTCAAGACCTCTTGAGGTTCTAAAATATTTGGATTATTAACCCTCTGCTAAAAAGACCTTACTCTGTCAACAACAGGTGACCTCCCTCGATCCAGGAATACATACTCAGATTGAGGCCCTGATATTTGCCAATTATCAGTGTGTCACCAATTGGCAGAATCTGGCCCCTACACTGTTCACATATCAGTGCAGCAATGGATGACTTCCTGGTTAAAGATGATGACAGAAATACTAGTTACCAGCCTCTCTTCTAGAATGTCCCCTGCTGCCTAACCCTGAGCTCTATTGATGGCCTCTGCAAAACTGCTCAGATGGATGAAGGTAACATGATTCAGAAATGGCAACAGCCCCACTCAGTATGGACAGTGGTATGCCTGGTCAGCATTTGTCTCAAAAAACAAGATCATATGGGCAGAGCCACTACTGGCAAAAATGTTAGCCCATAAATCTGAACTGGCAGCTATGGCCAGGGTGTTAGAGCTGAGAAAAGACAAAAGACACAGAAAGCTGGTCTGACTTTACTACTGCCTATTTCCATGAAGCTATTTATAGACAGAAGGGTCTTCTGACATCAGAAGGAAAGACTATTAAAAATAAAGAAAAAAAATCCTTTCCCTACTGAGGACTCTATGGTTGCCTTAAAGGCTTGTCATCATTCACTGTCCAGGGCATAAAAAGGAAAAAAACTCCATCTCATAGGGCAGCAACAAAGCACATGAAACAGCCTGGCAGGTGGCCCTAGAAACTGGTCCTCTCATGCACTTGATTGCTCCAGGGAACCTCACACTATTTGCCAGCCTAAATTTACTACTGAATTATGTCCTAGTCTAACAATCTGCCCATGTCTCAATGTCATACAGCTGACCACAAACTAATCATATAAGCAAAAATGTGTCTACACATATTGAAAAAAATTCATTATTCATCACACATGAAAGCCAAGAGAATAAAAATCTTAGTCTGCCAGTCCAACATCAGAATAAAAAAATGTCAATTTTAGAAAAGCAAAAATTCTTAAAAATTCTAAGGCCTGTCAATTGACCAATGCAATGGCCAATGTGAAGAACCTCAGTACTCAATACCAGGACACCAACCAGGAGTCAATAAAAAAAAAAAAAAACTTTATAGAGATAAAAACAATGAAACTAGGACACAGATATTTGTTAATATTTATAAATACATTTTCAAGAATGATTGAGAGTTTTACAACTAAATATGAGATTATAGAAACAGTATCAAAGAAACTACTAAAAAATTCTTCAGTGTTTTGATTTTTTAAGTTTATAAACTGATGAAGAGATTTTACCTTTAGATTTTAGCAAGACAGAATATTGAATCTGTGGCTTCTGTTCTCTTGTTGGCTTCTTCTCTGTAGTCTCTCATTTATTAAATACTCTCTCTGCCACTATCACTATGTCTCTCAGACTCTCTTTTCCTAAACTCTAAACCCTCTGGAGCTTTCTTTAAATATCTGGTGATGCCTGATTAATAAATCTAAATTGACTTCTCCATTTGCTTTTGGGTGTATTCATGATTCAGGGTTCATGGGGTGTGTTGTCAAAATGCCTACATGAATTTCTCTAAAAAAGCTGCAGGGAATTTCTTTAATCCCTGACTAATAGTATGCAATCTGACAAAATTGTAGGACTTTGTGTGGCCACCTTGAGACCTTCCAGCAGAGCCTAAATGTAGAGCAAGGGCCTCCTCTTACTTTCATTGTTGATATAATCTCAGACAGTGCATGTCAGGAGAAAGCAAGCATATTTGGGAAGGCACCTGAGTGAGGCAAGGAACCCGATTCTTGGCTTCTTCTGTGTTGAGGTGATCCATAGAATGTGATAAATGTAGTCTGTCTCATTTTACTATCTATTAAAATCAAAGTCACATTCTCAAAGTCATCTGTCAAAGTCATCTCATCAATGTTTTCTTGCCAATGTTTTCTTATCAAAGTCATTTTGTCAAATCATCATGTAAGGAGAAATATAAAACAACATATAACAACACAAGTAAAAGCTTCTCTATCTATTGAGCAGAAGCATAAAACAACCAGAAAAGAGTACTCATGTCAAAGAGCACTTTATGATACCGAAACACACCTTTTCTCTCTATCAGGCAGAAATGAGAAATAACTAGAAAATGGCATATACCTACAAGAAAAGCGCCAGATTTGTGGGCATCTCTTGGCTCCCCTGAGTCCATGCCCAACCCAGACAAGGACTTCTGCTGCCCCCTTTGCCACAGATACCAGAAAGGTCTGTTTTAAATGCAACTGAACAAGGAAACAAATTAGAGACCTTGTATGGAGAGGGATGTGGTGCCACTGACCATCTGCAGATAGAGCCAGACAGAAACAAAAACTAAAACCAGAAAAACGTACAGCCTATAGTAACAAGGA
This sequence comes from Micromys minutus, assembly GCF_963924665.1. Lineage (NCBI taxonomy): Eukaryota > Metazoa > Chordata > Mammalia > Rodentia > Muridae > Micromys > Micromys minutus. The sequence continues at coordinate 27,291,884 of NC_137966.1, read as the reverse complement.
ATATCTAGACTGTGGTGTTCACAGAAGAGAAATGTGGCACCACTCAGACCTGAAAAAGAATACAGCCCGCAGTAACAATAACCAACCAGAAGGTGGCAGGCACATACACACATACACATCAGGACAGCACTAATGTTTATTCAGACCTTAAAAAATCACCATGGCAACATAAGTCACTTACCTTTTCACAAGTTTTTGTTAGGCTATGTATATCTCACACAAAGTTTCTAACATACTGACAAATTAGCTGCCACATAAATAACAAGATTTTGCACTAATGCACAAGTACTCACTGAGCACAAGTACTCATACCACAAAGTAAACATCTGACACTCAGACAGATTTCTCATGCAACTCAAAGCTAGAAAAATTACAATGGCAAAACAAGCAACCAGAATCCACACATATAATTTGTTCTGTTTGATATGCAGGTGAGGGAAGGCACAAGACAAGATAAGGTGTATGACTGGGTATTGAAAAAAGTAAGAAAGGAACAGAGTTTTGGAAAAGCAGGAGAGATAGGAGAGGAAGAAGAAGCCAGAGGGAGGAGGAAGAGCGTGGCCCATTTCCTTGTGGCTTTGGATAGTCGCAGGTAGCAATAAATGTCTTAATAGGGATGAATTATTATGGGGCAATTTGTCCATCTTGTCCTCTCAACTCTATGTGCATGCTCACCTGGTTACACATCAAAACACAAATGAACTAATACAGTCATCATGGAAAAAAACAGCAGGAGAGTTGATCCAGGGTGGTAGTGCAAGCTTCAGGGGACTGATGAAGAATGGCCCCCAAACTGAGTCTTGCCTAGACTACATGATGTAAATCTGTCTCACTCAACCAAATACCAATAACAGGAGCTTGGTCTTAAATAGGCAGCCCAACCCCTTGTCCTGGGGTTCATGAAGGAAAATAGCTGCAGTAAAGATTCCAAGCTCCTTGGGTCAAAGTGGGGGGCTTCAAAAGTGCTATAGATGTCTTTTGGGAAAAGTAAGAAGATACCGATAGTGGAAAGAACAATTTCAGAATAACATGGGACCAAGAGAAAAAAAGACTTTGAGCTGGATGGGGCTCATGAGCAGATAATTATGGAGCCTAGGGGCTAGCATTGACCCTGACAAGTTAATTGACACCTCAGTTATTAATGGAAAAACTACGAGTACCTCTAGCCAAAAGTAAAGAAAATGACTCCCTTTTTAGCAAGTGTGAAACATTTCTAGCATCAAAGTACATGGAGGCCTTTGTCTAAGTACCCAGTGGTAGGGAAAGGACCTTCTTCAAGTCCAGGCTTGAATGGGTTTAATGGGAAGCAATAGACCCCGGTCCTGTTATATAGCTGAAAGCCTTTTTCTAAAGTTTTTTTTTTCTATGTTTTGCCTGTGTCCCTCCGAGGAGCTTGTCCAGGGTATTTTTGAGCAATTTTCTGCAAAGTGTGGAGCACAGTAGATGTTGCTGTTTGGGCACTATTGTTTCACCACAGAGGTAAAAACCTTGACCTGCTGATTTTGAACTTCTGTACCATGCTGTTCTGAGTATGAGGATTGAGTTTGAGAGGTTTTCTTCTCCTTGTTATTGTTGTCTATTTGTTTGTTTTTATGATTTCTGTCTTTGGTTGAGCGTTTCCTCAGGACATTTCTGAGGGTGAGATCACACAGCTAAGCCTTGTTCTGTGTCTGGCCATGAAACTTAAAACTCCCTAGCTGGCCTTGTGCTCAGATATTTTATTTTGGTATCTTGCTAACCTCTACAACTTATGCAGGTGTAGCAGCTGCTTCAGAGTTGTGCCCTTGGTATTTAGCCATTCACATCTACCTAGCCCATGCAATTCCTTTCTGATTTTACTCCTGAGCCTCCACAGAAGGAACTGAGAAGAAACACTGTGAGCCTCAGAGCAACACCTGTTTGCTGTCCAAAGCCAGGAGCAGCCATTTCCTTAGTTGGTAGTTGCACTCAACCAACAGAGGCATGGGACTAAATGTTGGGATTTCAAGGGAACTGCTGATCTTGGATTCTCCATTTTGTTTTTACAGATATTGGTCACAACACTGGCCACATCTAGGGTTACATCCTCAATTTTTGTAAATTTTGAAACTCTCTGCCAGATGTGTCTAAAGAGTAACCTCAGGGGTCACTTTAGTATCACTTCTTCCAAGAGGACAGCATCAATCACACCTGATACAAAGGACAGTGCATAACACAGATCAGTTAACTTCCAGTCTAGGACACAGCTTTGAATGGCTTACCATTACACATGTGAAAACAACCTGTCCTTAAGACTGTGGCTAACTTTAAATTGGGGTATTTCTTGTGTGAATATCTAATATTTTGTTGTATTTATATGGTTTGTATATCATCACTCTGTCGGATGTAGGGTTAGTAAGGATAGTCTTCCAATATTCAGAGTGCTATTTTGGCTGCTGATACACTCCTTTGCTCCACAGAAGTCATTCAGTTCCATTAAATTCCACTACTAATTGTTGGTCTTATTATCTTAGCTATGGGTTTCTGCTCAGGAAGTAATCTCATGTACCAATGTGTTCAAGGCTAATCCCCCACTTTCTCTTGTATTAGATGTTATGTATCCAGTTTTATGTGGATGTCACTGACCATTTGGACTTGAGAGTATTGGAGGATGATAAAAATAGAGAAACTTGTCCTTTTCTACATTCAGATTTTTTCTTTCTGTTTATGTGGTGGATTATATTGCTGTGTTTATTTTACTGTTGTACTTTAGTCTGGAGGGAGTGGGGTTACCGCTATGCTCCTCCGGGGAACGTAGCTTCTCACCCTACAGGTCCCAGGGAAGGCTGCTTCTGGTGTGCTCTGCCTGACCCACTGGAGTTCAGGCTGGGAGGCATGGGAAGAAATTTCAGCGGCGTGCCGCCAGGCCTGTGAACTCTGGAGGGCCTAGACTCAGCCTGGTGCTCAGATTATAGCCCTGCTGGCCAGGGCCCTAAACCCCTGCCTGACTATTAGAAAAGTGCAGAGCCTGCGATAAGGCTCAGGGATAAAGCGTTCATGGAGGACAAAGGAGTCAGGACCACAAAGGAGCCAGGACCAAGGAGAAGGTTTCAATGTCTGTCTTTATTTTCCCGCGCCTCTCTCCTTTGATCTGTTCTTTTTAAACAGCCTGGGATCCAACCACCTGATTCCCATACGTTTGCCTCTAAGATTGGCTATCGTTTTTCTAATGCTCTCTTTCTCTCTCTCTCTCTCTCTCTCTCTCTCTCTCTCTCTCTCTCTCTCTCTCTCTCTGTGTGTGTGTGTGTGTGTGTGTGTGTGTGTGTGTGTGTGTGTGTGTGTGCAAAAGAGGGACTTAGGGAGTGGCTGATTTGGCTAGAGTCTACATCACTCTCTCCTGTGGTGGTGGTGTTTGGGGCTTGCCTAGAGCCTTGTACATCTGCCCCATTGTGGTGCATCCAGGCAAAGTGGATTTGCAATCGGGAGTTCAAAAAGCACCTGCCGGTTGACAGTTACCAGTCCTCGGGGCTTTGACCAAACTTGACCTCACACATTTCCAACTTTAGACCTTCAAACAAACCCACATTTTACTATGTTGAACCTTTCCTGCATCCATGTAATGAAGCCTACTGTATTATGATAGATTATGGTTTTGATGTGTCCTTGGATTTGGACTCCCAGTACTTTATGTAGTACTTAGTATCAATATTGAAATGCAAAATTGGTCTGAAATTCTAATTTGTTTGTTGAGTCATTATTGTCTGGGTATCAATATGAGTGTCGCCTCACAGAATATATAGATAGACAGACAGGCAAACAGGCAGACAGACATACAGCTTTCTAATACAAATTGATAGTACCTTTTATTCCTTCATGGTGCAGGCCTCAAACTGGAACCCAGAGTGAACTAGGATATTGCTCACCAATTGAGCTCAATGCACACACCTGAAACACCACATACTCTTTTCGTTGTGTGGTGTAGGGGAATAACATTGGAGCCACACAATAGTTAGGCAAACACCATGCTATTGCAATCACCATTTTAATTAATTAGATTTTTTATCGAAATCTTTGGGAAATTGATTTTTTCCAAGACATTCTCAAAATGTTTATATGTATAGGTTTTATGCATATTGTGCATTTAAAACCTGAGATCCTCAGAGACCTGAAGAAATGGGCCTAGAAACTGAAACCTGAATTTCAGCTGAGAGCCATTGATGGTATTAGTTCTGAAACAAACTTCGGTCTTCTTTTAAAGCAATATGTGCTCTTAAAACATGAGGCATCTCAGTTCATCTGTGGGTTGCTGGGCTTTAGTTTGTTTAAATTGTTTGTTTGTTTTCTAATGAGCATGAAAGAAGTTTATTGTGAGTAAACTTCCAGCAGGTTCACAGGTTCCAAGCAAAAAGGCCTGCAAGACTGACAGGCAGAAATGAAGACAGTGTGTGGGCAGTGGGAGAACGAAACAAGGACCGTGAGTGACATAGAGGTTGTTTCAATGATTCTTCTGTGCTACAGGCCAACTTAGATGTCAATATGTAAACCACCTTAGCTCATAACTTTCAATCATGACATAGAGGCACAAATGTGTATATTTTGACTCTCTCGAGAGGACATTTATTACAGATTCCTTAATTTCATTACTTTATTCCACTCAGACAACAGTAATGACCTCAAAAGAAAGTATAAATGATGTATTTATTCACTAAATATTACAATGAACAAAAAGATTACATGAAGATGAAAAATCCCTATTTAAACTATCCATTCAGAAACCACTCAAAACTTCCAAGTTGTGTTTCTGTCTCCACAAGGCCCCTTGTCCCACAGTTTATCTGACAGTTCTCCATGTCAAGCTCAGGTTCCATAATCCCAGTCACTGTACATCCTTTTGTTTCCAACCATCTGAGCAGTGTCTGAAGTAACAATCTCTGAGAATGCCCGATATCTAGACATCTGGATTAATGTAGGGTTCATAGAAAGACATTAAAGCAACCTTTCTGTCTCTCTGATTCCTTTCTTTCTCTCCCCACACACTTCCTCAGCGAAGGTCCAAGCTAACAACATACCTTGTTATTTTGAATATGTTCTGAGATTTGCTAATATTATGGAGTTACACAGTCATAAGTTATATTGATTCGCAACCTTAATCCTAGAAGGAGGAGGATGCAGAGGCAAAAAAATTGCTAGAACATAGAGTTCTAAAACAACCCTGGCCTCAGTGAAAGACCCAGTCCTGTATGACCTCAAAAGAAAGTATAAATGATGTATTTATTCACTAAATATTACAATGAACAAAAAGATTACATGAAGATGAAAAATCCCTATTTAAACTATCCATTCAGAAACTCAAAACTATGTAATAATTAAGCAAAGGAAGGAAAAAAATCCACAAGATCATGTTGTTAATTAACAAGTGAAATGTTTGATGGGTGGTGTGAGGTGGAGCTAATTTCACAGAAAGCTCTGATTCAATCAATGAAGGGGATGGATGTTACATACAGATTTAAAAGGCTAGAGTATAACCATCTAATCCAATTCTAGTTTGAGGTTGGAGGTTGTGGTTGCAATAGGGAGGGGTGAGCAGAGTGGTATATAAAACCTTAACTGGAGCCAGATATCATATTCAGACCTGAAGCCTTGATAGCTGCCTAATTTGGTTTGGACTCGGAGACTTATTTCCAGGGATCATAACTGGTAAGTAATTGGTTTTCTTTGGGTCATGTAGTTTGATGTAGAGAACTTTAGATTCCAGAATAGGACTGAAATTGCAATTTTTCTCTCTTTAGAAGAACACATTGAAAACCTTGGATATAATTCCAAATGAAAATTTAACTTCATATCAAAAAATTAGTATTATAGTGTTAATTTTTGGTTGATTTTTGAAAACGAAGCATTACTATGTTGTCCAAACTCTCCTAGAAATGGCTATGTGGCTTTGGGTAGGCTGGAAATCAAGATCCTCTTAACTCAGTCCCTCCACAGTGTTAAGATTACTAGAATGTTCTCTCATATTTCTATTTACCCAAATTCTTGCTTGCATTCATATTTCTGAGATTCTGGCTTACACTGTAGACCTGTTGACCATGTATCTTTGATCTTTAATTCTCAATAGCTAAAATTATACTTGTGAATTACTCAAATGTCTTACCTTAGGCTTTGCTTTGCGTACTTTTCCAGTAGCATTGTTTTTTGGATATGGTCTGCTTTCGTGACCAGGAAACTCTGAAAATTGTACCAACCCACCGTTGTTGTCTTAGCTAGTAGGAATTTAATATTGATCAGCAAGACAAGGTTTTTTCTTTGTTTTATTGTTTGCTTGTTTGGTTGGTTTTTATTTGCTTGTTTTTTTGTTTGTTTGTTTTTATTGATGTCTTATCCATTTACATTGCAAATATTTTCCTCATTCTAGAACTTCCCTAGGCAAGCTACGCACTCATCTTCCCTCCCCTTTGCCTTTAAAGGGGTACTCTTGGTGTCACCCACCCACTCCTCCCTCAACCCTCTAGCATCTTCCTTTTCTGCATCAACAAGGCTCCAGAAGACCAAGCACTGCCCCTTCCACTGACGCCAGATAAGGCAATGCTCAGCTACACATATTTCAGGAGCCATAGACCGATTTATGTACACTGTTTGGTTGGTGGTTTAATCGCTTGGAGCTCTGAGGGATCCAGTTGGTATTGTTTTCCTTCCTATGGGATTGTAATCTCCCTCAGCTCCTTCTGTCCTTCCCTATCTCTTCTATTGCAGTCTCCAACCTTAGTCCACCTGTGAGTGTCTGTAATTGTCTAAGACAGATTTTGGCCGAGCCTTTTAGAGGACAGCCATACTAGGCTCCTATATGTAAGTACATCTTGGCATCAGCGATAGTGGTGGGGTTTGATGTCTGCTGATGGGATGGAACCCAAGGTAGGTGGTCTCTGGATGGCTTCAATTTTTGTCCCTATTTTTCCTTCATACAGGAATAATATTAGGTTAAAATTCTGAGATTGTTGAGTGACTCCTTCTTTAAACTGGGAAGCATGCCCAATGGTCATGGTCCCTTCAAGCTCTAGCACCTCTCTATTGCATATTTTAGCTAGTGTCATCCTCACTGGGTCCTGGGAAATGGCTCCCATTTTGTGTCTTTTTTTCATTCTTTCTTTTTCTTTTAACAGAAGGGACACACATAAAGTATTTTGACCAGAAAATTATATAATCATTTGAGTGAAAGAAAGGCTCTCATGATTCCATTGAGGGAGTCTGTCTTTCAACCATCAGTTTAGGATGAAGAAGTAAATTTATGTTTCTACCCTTGCTAGAGCAGTAAGTGAGAAGCTTAGTGGTTGATATGGTGGTGAGGAAGTTTTATAAACTTTGACTTGAAAGCATAATTTTTACTGATTGTTTCCTAGGAGCCTTCTGACTGGAGACTTTAGAGGATGAGTGTTCAGAACCCAACTGCACTGCAGAAGCTGATAATTCAGACTCTGTTGAGAGATGAGGCTTTTCTCATGTCTTCTCTGCAGGAACTGCCCACTGGTCTCTTCCCAGCACTGTTGAAGAAGGCCAGCACTGGCAGATACAAAAAGCTTGTGAAGGTAATTCTGGCCTCCTGGTCATTTTCCTGTCTGCCTATGGGCACATTGATGAAGACAACTAACCTGGAAACTTTGCAGGTTGTGTTAGATGAAGTAGAGATGTTACTAACAAGAGATTTTTCTCCAGGTATGCAATAACCAAGGACTATAGAAGGGAGCATGTGGAGTACACAGCAGAGAATTTCAGGGAGGTTGGCTTGGTTTTAATTGGATCAGATGCTTTCGATAGCATCATCATGCATGAATTCTTAAAATCCACCATTTACTTGTACTGAGAACAGTTGGATATGGATTAGAGTTGAATGTGTAATAAAGATGTAGTCTCACAGTAGAACAAGCCTATACCTGGCATTGCCACAACCACTAATAATGTGATTAAGAAGAAATAAAGTTTATCTTAGTGTAAGAAAAGTAATCAAGTGTACAGAAGCCTGGTAAAGATTCTGCAGCATGCATGAATCCACACTGAATATCAGGTGCTTAAAAGACATACACCTTAAGATGGGGAGAGCTGAGTTTAGATATATGTAGTAAAAACAGATTCAGGTTCTGATGAAATTTATGTTTTACCCACAGGAGGATAAAACTTCAGATTCTCAACCTTAGAAATGTGCACCATGCTTTCTGGAGCATATGAATTGGTGCAGAGAACAGTAGCAGTTCATCAGAGACCTTGGATGAAAAGCAAGTAGGGAAGACCCTTCCCAGATATGCACTGAGGCAGTGTCTGAAGGTCATAGTTGACCTGTGCATCACGTCCTGCCTCGAAGATGCACATGCATGCTTCTCGAAGAGTTCCCAGCAGAGAATGGGCTCCCTCCATTTCTTCTGTACAAAAATGAAGGTCTGGGCTCTGCCCGTCCAAGTTATGAGAAAGATCTTGAATGTTTTTTGTCCAGAGAACATTACAGAATTAGAACTGAATACAAAGTGGAAACAGCTACAAGTAGCACATTTTTCTCCCTACTTCAGACAGATGAGAAATCTTCACAAATTCTTCCTGACTTCCTCCATAAGATCAGCTTTGCTATTACCAATAGAACAAGAGTCAGAGAAGTTAAATGTGTCAACAAGTTTGTTTCTCAGTTCTCCCAATACAACTGTCTCCAGCATCTCTACATGTTCTGTGTCCATTTTCTCAGAGACCAGATGAATCAAGTCCTAGGGTAAGCCAGAATGGAGAGGTGGGTTAGCTACCAAAGCAAATCTGTCTCTTTTATGTTAAGGATTTGTGGAGTATTACACCATTTATTAGGATCAAACATTTAGAAATTCATAAGAATCTGGAATTTATGTCTTCTTTCCATATATGCTGAGTTTTACATGGTAAATTTTACAAGTAAAATCAGTGTCTCAAATGAGCACACTTAAGTTTGAGCAGTGATTTTGGGTAAAGAATATGTCAGATCTATAAGAATAGGTTGCAACCCTTCCTGCAATCATGCACACCTAACCAAATAAAAAGGGAAATGGAAGGGGGTGTGCATTGAGGAGTTGGGTGACTCACTGCTCAGATTTGTGAAAATAGCATTCTTTATTCTCCCAATTCTCGTGGATGAAATGCTTTGAGCTCAATTTGCACTGAATGCATGGGACTGAGGTTACAGCTTGGGCTGTAAATGAGATCAATCTTGACAGCAGAGAAAAATATACAATTCAGATTCAGTAAGCCAACAGCAAATATCACAATTCTGTCAGGGATTTCTTGAAATAAAAGTTGTTTTGTGTGTTTTCTGGACTTATGAACTGAACTCTTTTTCAGCTTGAGAGTGAGGCCAGTTATATGAACTGTGGGGTCAGTATGACTGAGCAGTTTTCAACAGGAAGCATCACTGATGATATCTTTGATCAATTAGTCATAATGACATTGTGGTACCTGATTTGTTCTACCAATGTGAACATCCAAGCCAAACCTCTACAATAACATTAACCAGAATTAACCCCCTGTTCTATCTCTAGGTGCTTAATGATGCCCTTGGAGATCCTTTCCATCACTTACTGCGTAATTTCACAGAGATCTTTGTGTCATGCCTCCATGAGAATACTAACAGGCACCACTATACCCAGTCTTTATGTCATATGTCCTATGATCTCCCAAACTTTAAGGAGTATGCATAATTCATATAAAGATGTACAAGAATATGTTGGTCCCTCTACTACATAAAGCATTTACTTTACAAAAAATTGTATTTTAAGTCTTCAGTTTAAAAAAATAGAAAAAAAGAGAAAAAATTACCCTCAGCCTAGTCATTATACCCTCTGTATATAGTAAATTATCAGTAAAATAATTTAACTTTTAATGGTTTCTGTATTTATTGAGTTATCACTGAATTTATTAAATACATAAAACATGGGTTCTTTGTTTAAATATCATTTTTATTGTCTGAATTGAATAACATATCTCAATTTAAGGACTGCAACAAGTGCTATCTGGAGAGAAATCAGAACAAAGACAGTGATGCCAGAAATGTCATCTACAATCTTGTGAAGGTTGTTAAAATTATTGTGCAATGTGGGACGCTTATGGACATCTAGGCTGACCTAAAGTACAGTGGAAGACAAAAACAAACAAACAAAACAAACCATTCCCAGACTTTTTCTTTCTGTCTTTCTCCACAACCTGTACCCCTGTCTGTATGTCCAGTTCCCTGACCTTGTCCGCTGGGACCAGTGGACTCACCTGAGAGTCGCCTACAATAAACATGCTTTCATTTTTTATAGATTAGTGATTTAATATATGTGAGTACAATGTTTCTGGCTTCAGATACACCATAAAAGGGCATCAGATCTCATTGCAGATGGTTGTGAGTCACCGTGGGTTGCTGGGAATTGAACTGAGGAGCTCTGGAAGAGCAGTCAGTGCTCTTAACCAGTGAGCCATCTCCCCAACCCAATGCTTTCATATCCTTATATCAAACAACCCATAGATTGGGAGACATTGCTCACAGGTTAAGAGAACGTACTGCTTTTACAGAGGACCAAAGTTTGATTTCAGAGCTACAGGCCCTTTTTCCTAGATTGTGTGTATCCTGGCTTTCACATGAACAAATCCAGACAGTACACCTGCTGATATCCATCTAGCTGAAGAAGACTTTAAATAAAACTGACTCAGTTTCACAAAGTAATAAAATATGTCCCAATTAATTAAAATGGGGATGTTGCTTTTTCTCCTCTACAACTCCTGCACCATAGCTTTCATGAATAACATGGTAACCATCCAGACCAGAAAGTTCATGATGAACCATCTGCTTCAGAGGAAACAGATGATCATTGATGTCCTTCATTCTGAAAAGGCAACAGTACCGAAGACAGAAATTCAGGAAAAGCTGGCCAAAATGTACAAAACCACACCACTTCAGTGGTGGCAAGACTTTGGCATGATCTATGATTCTTTAGATTATGCAAAGAAGAATGAACCTCAGACTTGCAAGACATAGGAATAAATAGGCTTCCTATAAAGAGGGGAAAGAATGCAAGAACAGAATGAAGAAGGTCAGGGGGACCTTTGCAAAGGCCAATGTTACTGCTGGTAAAAAACAAAACAAAAAAAATTAGATCTGCGGTGACTTGATGTTTTGGTGTGATATGCAGGATTCTGAGAAAACGACTGATCTAAAAAGCTTCTTAAAATAAATTAATAAAATGGGGATATTGATCAGTAGCACTTGTGTGTCTCTGTGAAGAGAGCATGTGGAGTTTCAGATGTATCTATTGAGCTCAGTTGGTGAGCAATAGCCTAGTTTGCTCTGAGATGCAGAGTTTGAGCTCCTGCACCCTGGGCGAGAGGAAATTAGAAGTTTGTCAATGTACAACATTTATTTCTGAATTCATTTAATGTATATTCCTGTTAAAATTTTATGTATGCTTGCATGAGTGGATAAAAATGTCAGAACCCTGTATAGATGGTTGTGAGATGCCAGGTACTTGCCTAAAATTGAACTCAGGTTGTCTGAGAAAGCAGCCAGGACTCTTAATCACCAAGCCATCATCCCTCCAAGTTCATATTTGACAATGCAATAAGCACTTGTGGATACAGAATCACAAGTAATTGGATGTCTTTTTTGCATAAAAACTTACCAGTGTGGCATGACTTTAATTCATCACATTTCAAATGTTTTGTTTATATGTATGTGTTGATGGTTTGCTTGCTCCTTTCTTTCTTACTTTCTTTCTTTCTCTCTCTTTCTTTCTTTCTCTCTCTTTCTTTCTTTCTTTCTTTTAGATAGTCACTAAATAGATCTACTAAAGCAATTCAAATGTCCTGACATTCCAAGTAAGGCCTGGATATACTTCATAAAGTGCTTACCTATCTGTGAACACCATTAAACAGGGTATGTAAATATGCAACAGTTATCTCAGCACACTACAGGTTGAGACTTAAGAGCAGAAATTTAATATCATTCTATTTACTTGGGATATTGAATATGAAAATTTAAGAAACTTCCTCTTGACATGGACCTGGAATCCCTCTGCACTTTCCTTCTGGTCTCTCTGGATTTCATCTAATCCCTGCTCAGGAATGGAATAAAAGCTGTGAAAAATAAGTAAAAAAATTAAAATAATAAAAAACCTGAATGGTTTTAGAATATAAAATTTTGGTGTATATTGATATGAGAAGAGAAGAAGAAAATGAGCAGAGAAAGGGAGATAAAAAGCTAAAATAAATATACCTTTACCTATTTATGTAGGAAAATATCTGAGGGAAACTACATTGGATGTATAATTTACACTTGCTAATTATGTTATAAGTACATACTAACTGTAGCCACCGAGCTTCACAACAATCCTCACAACTTTATCTTACAGAAAAAAATTTATATCTAATGATTTTTTGTAATTATAAGTGGTCCATGAAAACATATGTTGCTAACATGTTTCAAAAAGCACTTGTTTCTATTCAATGTGCAGTGTACAAAGTTTAAATGTTAAACATATCTGTCTCCCTATCTATCATTTATTTTTATTTTCATTAATTCATTTATTTATTCACTTTACCACCTGATCACATTCTGCCTTTCCTTTCCTTGCAGTCCTCCCCTTAGATACTTCCCCCTCATTTTCTGCTCTCATTCTCCCCAGAGAAGGAGAAGCATCCATTTCCCCACTGCCCCGAGTTACCAAACCACCCTGTCACACCATGTTGCATCAGGACTAAATGGGATCCTCTCCCACTGAGGCCAGACAAGGCAGCCTAGATACGGGGAAAGAGTCCAAAGGAATAAAATAAAGTTTAATAAGAGACAACTTATTTTTAGGAGACCCACAGTAAGACCAAGTTTCACTTCTGCTGCATATATATATAGGAGGCCTACCTAGGTCTAGACCATGCATGTTCTTTGGTTGGTGGTTGAGTCTTTGTGACTTAGTTCTGTAGGTCTCCTTCTGGTGTACTTGACCCCATGTGGCTCCTTCTATTCTTTCTCTGATGATTACACAACACTTCCTGAATTCTGCCTAGTGTTTTGCTATAGGTATCCATCTGTTGCCATCATGTATTGGATGCAACCTCTCACATAACAGTTATGCTAGACTCATGTCCTTAAGCATAACTCAGTATCATCAACAGTGTCAGAGTTTGCCTCTCTTCCATTGGGTAGGTCTCAAGTCTTTCAGTCACTGGTTGGCTATTCCTTTGATCTCTGCTCCATCTTTGTCCCAGCATATCTTGTAGGCAGGGAACATTTTGGATGGAAGTTTTTATGGGTGGGTTGGCAAGCACCTCCCTCCACGGAAATCCTGCCTGGCTATAGGAAGTAGCGACTTCCTCTTCTTATCCCCATCTGCTGGGATCTCAGCCAAGGTCTCTCCATATTATCCCAGGATCCAGTACCATCCCAGGTCTCCGGATTGTCCCTGAAATGCCCCACATGGATTATTTTCCCCTTTCTAGGCCTCTCATTCCCACCATGCCTGATCCCCAAAACTGTTCCTGTCCAGACACACTCTCCCATATAGTTTCCTATAATGAACCCCTACTGATATACATTTTATTTCCCCTTCTGAGTGATGTTTAATCATATTCCTTAGCTTCTTTAGATATTTGGATTGTAGCATGCTTATTCTGTGTTCTATGGGTAATAATCACTTTGTTTTTTTTGTAAATATATGTATGTTTTTTTGTTTTCTTCATTTCTTGGACTTCATACAGTCTGTGAGTTGTTTCTGGGGGAGTGCAAGCCTCTGGGGTTAGCATCCCACTATCAGTGACTGCATACTATGTCTGTTCTTTTGTGACTGGGTTATCTCACTCAGGATGATATTCTCTAGATGCAGCCATTTTCTTAAGAATTTGGTTAAGTCATTGTTTCTGGTGGCTGAGTAGTATTCCATTGTGTATATGTACCACAATTTTTGTATCCATTCATCTTCTGAAGGACATCTGGGTCCCTTCCAGCTTCTGGCTATTATAAATAGAGCCGCTATGAACATTGTGGTGCATATATCTTTGTTGTGTATTAAAGTGTCTCTGGGGTATATGCCCAGAAATGGAATAGCTGGGTCTTCAGGTAGTACTATATCCAATTTTCTGAGGTATCGCCAGACAGATTTCCAGAGTGGTTGTATTAGCTTGCAACCCCACCAACAGTAGAGAAGTGTTCCTCTTTCTCCGCAGCCTCGCCAGCATCTGCTGTCATCTGAGTTTTGGAACTTGGCCAATCTGACTGGTGTGAGGTGGAATCTCAGGGTTGTTTTGATTTGCATTTCCCTGATGACTAAGGATGTTGAACACTTCCTCAGATGTTTCTCAGCCATTCGGTGTTCCTCAACTGAAAACGTTTTGTTTAGCTCTGTACCCCATTTTTTAATAGGGTTATTTGATTCTCTGGTATCTAGCTTTTTGAGTTCCTTGTACACCTTGGATATTAGGCCTCTATCTGATATAGTGTTGGTAAAGATCTTTTCCCATTCTGTTGGTTGCCGTTTTGTTTTCTTGACGATGTCTTTAGCCTTACAGAAACTTTGCAATCTCATTAAGTACCATTTGTTAATCTTTGACCTTAGAGCTTGAGCCATTGGTGTTTTGTTCAGGAAATTTTCTCCTGTACCTATGTGTTCTAAGGTTTTCCCTACTTTCTCATCTAATAGTTTCAGTGTATCTGGTTTAATGTGGAGATCTTTGATCCACTTACACTTGAGCTTTGTACAAGGAGATAAGAACGGGTCTTTTTTCATTCTTCTGCATGCTGAGTTCCAGTAGGACCAGCACCATTTGTTGAATAGGCTGTCCTTTTTCCATTGAATGTTTACTGCTCCTTTGTCAAAAATCAGGTGACCATATACATGAGGGCTCATTTCTGGATCTTCTATTCTATTCCATTGATCCACATGCCTATTTCTGTACCAGTACCATACAGTTTTCAGCAGAATTGCCTTGTAATATAGCTTGAGGTCAGGGATAGTGATACCCGCAGATGTTTTTTTGTTGTTGAGGATGGATTTCGCTATTCTAGCTCTTTTGTTATTCCATATGAAATTGCACATTGATCTTTCCAATTCCATGAAGAACTGGGTTGGAATTTTGATGGGGATTGCATTGAATCTGTAGATTGCTTTTGGTAGGATGGCCATTTTTAAGATGTTGATTTTTCCAATCCATGAGCATGGGAGATCTTTCCATTTTCTGAGATCCTCCTCAATTTCTTTCTTTAGAAGTTTGAAGTTCTTGTCATACAGGTCCTTCACTTGCTTAGTTGGAGTCACACCAAGATATTTCATAGTTTTTGTAACGATTGTGAAGGGTATGTTTTCCCTAATTTCTTTCTCCACATGTTTGTCCTTTGAGTACAGGAAGGCTACTGATTTGTTTGAGTTAATTTTGTATCCAGCCACTTTGCTGAACTTGTTTATCAGCTGTAGGAGTTCTCTGGTGGAATTTTTGGGGTCACTCAAGTACACTATCATGTCATCAGCAAAGAGTGATGTTTTTATCTCTTCCTTTCCGATTTGTATCCCCTTGATCTCCTTTTGCTGTCTAATTGCTCCAGCCAGGACTTCCAGTACTATGTTGAATAGGTAGGGGAAGAGTGGGCAGCCTTGTTGAGTCCCTGATTTTAGTGGGATTGCTTCAAGTTTCTCGCCATTAAGTTTGATGTTGGCTGTTGGTTTGCTGTATATTGGATTTATTATGTTTAAGTATGGGCCTTGGATTCCTGTTCTTTCCAGGACTTTTAACATGAAGGGGTGTTGGATTTTGTCGAATGCTTTCTCAGCGTCTAGTGAGATGACCATGTGATTTTGGTCTTTGAGTTCATTTATATGGTGGATTATGTTGATGGATTTCCTTATGTTAAACCAACCCTGCATCCCAGGTATGAAGCCTACTTGGTCATGATGAATGATCGTTTTGATGTATTCTTAGATTCGGTTTTCAAGGATTTTGTTGAGTATTTTTGCATCAATGTTCATAAGTGAGATTGGTCTGAAGTTCTCTTTCCTTGCAGGGTCTTTGTGTGGTTTAGGTACGAGGGTTATTGTAGCCTCAAAAAATGAGTTGGGTAATATTCCATCTGATTCTATCTTTTGGAATAGTTTGGCGAGTATTGGTTTTATATCCTCAATAAAAGTCTGATAAAATCCTGCACTGAACCCGTCTGGACCTGGGCTTTTTTTGGTTGGGAGGCTTTTGATGACTTCTTCTATTTCTTTAGGTGTTATAGGGTTATTTAGATGGTTTACTTGGTCCTGGTTTAACTATGGGACCTTGTATCTGTCTAGGAATTCATCCATTTCCTCCAGATTTTCCAATTATCTGGAGTATAAGTTTTTATAGTAGGATCTGATGATTTCTTGAATTTCCTCAGTTTCAGTTGTTATGTCCCCACTTTCCTTTCTGATTTTGTTAATTTGGATACTCTTTCTTTGCCCTCTAGTTAGTCTGGCTAGGTGTTTATCAATCTTGTTGAGTTTCTCAAAGAACCAACTCTTGGTTTTGTTGATTTTTTCAATGGTTCTTTTTGTTTCTATTTGGTCTATTTCTGCCTTCATTTTGATTATTTCTTGCCGTCTGTTCTTTTTGGTTATATCTGCTTCCTTTTGTTCTAGGTCTTTTAGCTGTGCTGTCAGGTTGCTGATGTGAGCTCTCTTCAGTTTCTTTTTGGAAGCACTTAGGGCTATGAGTTTTCTTCTCAATACTGCTTTCATTGCATCCCATAGGTTTGGGTATGTTGTGTTTTCGTTTTCGTTGAATTCTAGAAAATCCTTAATTTCTTTCTTTATTTCTTCTTTGACCCTGCTATCCTTTAACAGAGTGTTTTTTAGTTTCCATGTGTATGTGGGCTTTTTTGTTTTCTTTGTTGTTGTTAAAGTCCAGCCGTAGACCATGGTGATCTGAGAGGATGCATGGGAGTATTTCAATCTTCTTATAACGATGGAGGCTCATTCTATGTCCAATTATGTGGTCAATTTTCGAGAAGGTGCCATGGGGTGGTGAGAAGAAGGTGTATTCTTTTACTTTGGGATAGTATGTTCTGTATATATCTATTAATTCTAGTTGGTTCAAAGTCTCTGCTAGTTTTGCAGTGTCCTTGTTCAGTTTCTGTTTCCCTGATCTGTCCATTGGTGAGAGTGGGGTATTAAAGTCTCCCACTATTATTGTGTGGGGTGAAATGTATTTTTTGAGCTTTAGTAGGGTTTCTTTTATGAATGTGGATGATTTTTTATTTGGAGCATATATGTTAAAAATTGAGAGTTCCTCCTGACAGATTTCCCCAGTAATGAGTAAAAAGTGCCCTTCCTTATCTTTTGTGATAACTTTTGGTTGGAAATTTACTTTATTCAATATTAGAATAGCCACTCCAGCTTGCTTCTTGGATCTGATTGCTTGGAAGTTTTTTTCCCACCCTTTTACTCTGAGATAGTGTCTGTCTCTGTCTCTGAGATGAGTTTCCTGTATGCAGCAAAAGGCTGGATTTTGTTTATGTATCCAGTCTGATAGTCTATGTCTCTTTCTTCGGGAGTTTAGACCATTTATGTTAGTAGATATCAAGGAATAGTTGTTTCTGTTTCCTGCCATTATTGCTTTTTGGGTTGAGTTGTGTCTGTGTTTTTTTATTCTTTTAGTTTTCTTGTTTAGGAGTTTTCTTGTTTTGACTAGGCTGTATTTTCCCTCATTTTATTGGGTTTTCCACCTATAATTCGTTGTAGTGCTGGGTTTGTGGTCAGATATTGTGTGAATTTTGATTTGTCTTGAAATATCTTCGTCTCTTCATCGATGGTGATTGATAGTTTTGCTGGGTATAGCAGCTTGGGCTGGCACTTGTGCTCTCTTAAGGAGTGCATGATGTCTGTCCAGACTCTTCTAGCTTTCATAGTCTCTGTTGAGAAATCGGGTGTGAGTCTGATTGGTCTGCCTGTATATGTTACCTGACCTTTTTCTCTTACTGCTTTTAGTATTCTTTCTTTACTTTGGGCACTTGATGTTTTTACTATTATGTGTCAGGAGGTATTTCTTTTCTGGTCCAACCTATTTGGAGTTCTGAAGGCTTCTTTTATGCTCGTGGTCATCTCATTCTTGAGGGTAGGGAAGTTTTCTTCTATGATTTTGTTGAAGATATTTACTGTGCGCCTTATTTGATACTCTTCTCCCTCTTCTATTCCTATTATCCTTAGGTTCAGTCTTCTCATTGTGTCTTGAATTTCCTGGACATTTTGGTTTAGGAGCTTTTTGTTTTTTGCATCTTCTCTGGCTGTTTTGTCTATGTTTGCAATGTTGTCTTCTGCCCCCGAGATTCTCTCTTCGATCTCTTGTAATCTGTTAGAAATGCTTGCTTCTGTGACTCCTGATTTCTTTTTTTTTTTTTTTTTTTTTTTTTTTTTTTTTTTTTTTTTTTTTTTTGGTGTTCTGACTCTAGGGTTATCTCTTTTAGTGTTTTCTTTATTGTGTCAATCTCTGTTTTAATTTCCCTCTTCCATTCCTTTATTTCTTTGGTTCTGTTTTCCTCTAGTTCTTTGATTTCTTTGCGTGTTTTTCTTGTTTCTTCTTTAAAAGCTTCTAAATCTTTTTACTTTTTCTCCCTTTCTTGTTTAAGTAACTCTATCAGCGGCTTGAGGCATGATTTCAGGTCTGTGTCTTCTTTTTCTGGATTGTTTGGAGTTCCGATGTTTGCTGTTATGGGAGAGCTGGGCTTTGGTGTTGCTAGATTGTCTTGGTTCCCTTGGGATATACTCTTTCTCTTTCCTCTTGCCATTTTGTTGTCAGTGATATGTTCTTACCTTTCCCTTGTATCTGGTCTGTGTCCCTGGTTCTCCACTGGTTGAGGTGTCAGATGGGTCAAGCCCTGTTTTATGCCTCAGAGTCGTCGGGTATGAGCAGAAGTTCCAACCTTCTGTTTCTGTTTGCTGGATCAGGCAAGGCAGGGCAGAACAAGGCAGGGGGTGCACTTTCCTGGTGTACTCCACAGAGATCTTTCTGCTTCCCTGCAGCCCAGGTCTCCCACCCACCAGTTGCTCAGCCTCTACGAGCCTCCGTTCCGGGTGGCAGATGGGCCAGGCTCTGCTCTGCGTCCTGAAGTCGCCTCCGGGCAGAAACAGAAGTTCTAATTTTCTGTTCCCCATCGCAGTTGCTCAGCTTCTATGAGCCGCCGTTCTGCCTGGCCGGTAGGCCAGGCTCCACTCTGCGTCTGGAAGTCGCCACCGGGTGGAAACAGAAGTTCTAATTTTCTGTTCCCAATCGCTGGATCGGGCAGGGCGGGGCAGGGCAAGTTAGGGTGTGCACTTTCCGTGTGCACTCCGAAGAGATCTCTCTGCTCCCCTGCAGTCTTAGTCTCCCACTCACCAGTTGCTCAGCCTCTATGAGCTGCCGTTTCGCCTGGCAGGTAGGCCAGGCTCCGCTCTGAGTCCAGAAGTCGCCACCGGGTGGAAACAGAAGTTCTAATTTTCTGTTCCCAATCGCTGGATCGGGCAAGGCGGGGCAGGGCAAGTTAGGGTGTGCACTTTCCGTGTGCACTCCGCAGAGATCTCTCTGCACCCCTGCAGTCTTGGTCTCCCACTCACCAGTTGCTCAGCCTCTTAATAATCACTTTAAAGTGAGTACATACCATGCAAGTCTTTCTAGGTCTAGATTACCTCATGTAGAATGAATATTTTCTAGTTCAACCATTTGCCCGAAAATTACATAATATTCCTTATTTTAATAGATTATTAGTATTCTATGGCATAAATGTACGAGATTTTTCTTGTCCATTCTAAAGTTGAGGAACAGTTTCTGGTTTATGAATAAAAGTGTTATAAATGTAGTTGAGCATGTGTCCTTGTGCTATGGGGGAACATATTTTGAGTGTATGCCCAGGAGTGGTATAACTGGATCTTAAAGTAGAATTATTTGTGAGAAACACGCAGATAGATTTCCAAATTTGTTTGAAAAGTTTGCACACTTACCAGAAATGCAGGATGCTCTCTGTTGCTCCTTATCTAACATGTGCTTTAACTTGAGATTTTGACCTTAGCCATAAAGATGTGTATAAAATGTAATATTAGTGTCCTTTCAATTTGCATATGACTAAGGATTTTGAATATTTTATGTGCTTCTTGGCCATTAGAATTTTCTCTGTTGAAAATTCTCTTTGACCTCTGCACGTAATTTGTAAGTGGGTTATTTGGTTGATTGAGGTCTAGTTTCATGAGGTATTTATATTGTTTGGATATCAGCTCTCTGTTGAATGTACAGTTGGTTAAGATCGTTTTCTGTTCTTTAAGATGCTGATTTCACCTACTGGTGCTGTCTTTTGCCTTACTGAAGATTTCCAGTTTCTTGAGGTTCCCATTTATTAATTGTTGATCTTCACACCAGACCCATGATTGTTCTGTTCAGAAAGTAGTTACTTTTACAATGAGTTCTCAAGAGTCTTGAACTATTAATAATATTCTATAAACAGGAGCCTAGCATAAGCTGATTTGAGAGGTTTCACTCAGCCACTGTTAGAAACAAATAAGAGACCCACAGCTAAATATTAGGCAGAGTGTGAGGAAGAGCGATTGGCATTTCTCATCAATGGTTTCCTGACTAGCCATGCTATGTTGCTAAAAAAGGCAAAATGTGGCACTCACAGAAGACAGATATGCTGCCAATCAGAATCTGAAACAGAGATAGCCAGCCAGAAAAACTACCCCCTCCAAAAAAAAAACCGTCTGTAGTAACAAGAAACAATCAGAATAACATCGCAATCACAGAGGACTAATGTGCTACCACTCAGACCTGGAAAGTGATACAGGCTACAGTAACAAGAACCTACTACTATGTGGCACTCTTTCTCTCTCTCTCTCTCTCTCTCTCTCTCTCTCTCTCTCTCTCTCTCTGTCACACACACACACACACACACACACACACACACACACACACACACAAATACGACAGCCATCAGTATTGCACTATTTTTACTTAGCCCTGAAAAGATCATCATAGAAAGAAAATTCATTTCTCTCTGTAGATTTCATATGGAGTTTCTAACATCCAGACTAATTAGCCACTACACAAATCACAAGATCTTAACCAATGCTCAAGTGCTCACTTGCTCAGACTACATAGAAAAGTCCTCACACTCAGACAGATTATTCAGTTCAGCTGAAACCTAGAAGAATTACTGTAACTATTTCTGGTTGTCAACATGACCATATCTGGAATGAACCACAATCCAGAATTGGGAGGCCCACCTTTGATCTTGATCTTGAGGCATAGAGGCTAAGAACCTCAGGAAACTAAGGCAAGGAGATCACTGAGTTCAAGGTCATCTGAGACAGGCAAGTCCCAGATCCAGGTGTGGTGGCACACACCTTTAATCTGGGACACACCTTCAGTTGGAGACCTACATAAGAACATTGGAACAAGGAAGGCTCTCTCTCGACCTGCCTGCCTTCTGGTACTTTGCCTGCCTGTCTTGTGGGACTCTGCCTGCTTGCCCTGTAGGACTGAGCATCTGCTAGATCCTTGAACTTCACAGCTGCTGTCGGCCATTTTAAAGGATTGGAGTACAGACTGTAAGTCACCAATAAATACCTCCTTGCTATATAGAGAGTATTCATAAGCCCTGTGACTCTAGAGACCCCTGACTAATACAAATACCATGGCAATATAAAGAAAGCTCAGACAAATTGATTCCTCAGAGAGGAAAAAAGCAGGAAATTTAACACAGTGTTACAAATAAATAGAGAAACTAGGTTTTTTTGTTTTGTTTTGTTTTGTTTTTTAGTTTTGTTTTGCTTTAAGGCCAATTAGATTAGTAGTCTTTTATGTTGTATGGAACTTCCTGCCCAAAGAACCAAAATGTTGTACCAGGGAAATGTTAGTTATCCCATCAAATCCAGACAGGAACAACTCTAAAGTTACTCAGAGCAGGGTATTTATTCTATTGCATTTAGCTCAGTCCCTCACTGCCCGCCCCCACACAGCATAGGTCAGTTTTGGTTGAGTGGGAGTCTAAATTTCTATGGGGGAAAGGCTTCTATGTGTAAGCAGAGAGCAGGGAATAAGTGTGAAAGCATATAATTGGCAAACTCCTGTGGACTGTAACATAATTAGCTTCTGCTCGAAGTCATATCACAAATTTAATATCTGCTCTCATATGCATTGGTAGTCATTAGGCAAGAAGTCAGTTTATAAACAGGGGGTACAGGTTAAACCTGAAGACCTGGTCTTGTTGAATGTATAACATGGAGATGCTGTTCTTGTTGGGGATGAGCCTAGAGACTGATTCTGGGTGCGAGTATTGTTGGGGGGCAACTTTGAAATTCATGCTAGGTACTTACTTGTTTACCTGAGTTCAAACTTAGGTCGGCTTCTCTAAAATGGGATCTAAATTTCAAAGATTTGGCATCTCATTGGCAACAATGAATATGTACAAACATGAAATGGAATTCAGGAAGTCTTGTTGAAAAGTCAGTGGAAGGATTGAGGGAGCCAGATGGGGTCAAATATACCTGCAAAAACCTAGAAAGCTAACTAGCATTTACAGAGATTAAAACATCTGGAGCCATTGGGAATTCACAGAGATTGGAAGCTTGGTCTTAATGTGGGTCTCATAAAAACCAGACCAGGGGTTTGTCTTTTATTGAACTTAGTTGTCTTCCTTAGGAACCTTTCTCCCAAGCTGGGCTGCTTTGTCTGACAAAGGATGCATTTAGTCCTGATACAATCTGGTGGGGGTGGGATTGGGAGCCTTTCCTTCTCATGGGAGCAGGAAAGGAGGGGAAAGAATCAGAGGGTAGGGCTGGGATGGAAGTAAGGCTGGATGTGTTCAGATGGTAGAGTGGATAAAAAATGTTAATGAAAACTTAAGGAATTGATAGGGAACTACATAAGTTTAGCATTATATAAACTTTGTGCACAGCAAGATCTATAGACACATGTACTCCCTGAAACATGCCAGAAGCATACCATTTCATGGGCCACTTATATTTACACTAAAAAACTGTGAACTATGAATTTATTTTAGCTACAACATAAAGGTTTGAGGAGTGTTGTAAAGCTTGGTGGCTACAGTTAGTTTGTATTTATAATTGATAAGTAGCATATATTAATCATTAAAATGATGTTGTCTCAGTCAGACATTTCCTGAGAGACATAAGTAGATAGTGAATACTTATTTTAGTTTCTTATCTCCCTCCCTCTCGACATTTTTCTTGCTCCTCTTGTATCAATATATTCTTTAAATGAATACTATAAAAATCATTCAGGTTTTGTATTATTTTTATTATTATATATTTATTTACACAGCTTTCACTCCATTACTGAGCAGAGATAAGATGAATTCCATAGAGATCAGAAAAAAAGTGGTGAGGAATTCTAGCTCCATATCAAGAGAAAGTTTCTTGAATGTTCATCTTAGGTGTTCAGATAAACAGATAGAATCAGATTGAAAACTTCTGTGAAGTCTCATCTTGCAGGGTGATGAGATAAATGTTATGTATTATTAAACCAGGATTGATGAGGTTCTCAGGTCCAGTGAACAGACAGACAAGCAATCTATGTAGTGAAAAACATCCAGATGTTTCTTGGAATGGCTCAGGACATTGGTATGGCACTGGCAGATCTACAGAGTAACTATCTACAAACCAAGTGAATGAGTAAACCATCAAAACGCATATGTATACAAAATGTGTGAAATGTAGTGAGTTAAAGAGGCCACACTGGTAAGTTTTATGCCTAAGGGACATCTGAATCCGTGTGATTCTGTATCCACAAGTGCTTTTTAAATTGTCAAATATAGGCCTGGAGAGAAGATTGATCGGTAATTAAGAGTCCTTTCAGACAACCTGAGTTCAATTCTTGAAAATCACCTAGCAGCTCACAATCATCTATACAGAGTTCTGAGGCTTTCTTTTTAGGTCATGCCAAGAAAACATATAAGTAGAACGTGAATATATATTATATGTCTACAGAAATAAATGTTTTACATTGACCAACTCCTAATTTCCTCTCACTCATCCATGGTGAAGGAGCTCAAACCCTGGAGCCATAGTAAACTAGGCTATTGCTCACCACCTCTGCTCAATGGACACACCTGAAACTCCACAGGCTTTCTTCACAGAGCCACACAACTGCTACTGACCAACATCTTCATTTTAATTAATTGGACTATTTTTTATTTCTTTGTTAAATTTAGCCTTTTTTAATTTAAAGTTTTCTTCAGCTAGGTGCATATCTGTATGTGTATTTGTGCATGTGAAATCTTGGATTCAGACAGGTCAGAAATGAGGGTCCTATCACATGAAGCCATTTGAGAGCCACCTGATTGTTAGCTCTGAAATCAAACTTTGGTCCTCTGCAAAATCAGCATGTTCTCTTAACTTGTGAGCAATGTCTCCTAATCTATGGGTTGTTTGGTTTAAGAATATGAAAGCGTGATTATTGTGGAGGAATCTTAGGTGAGCTCACTGGTCCTAGGGAACAAGGCCAGTGAACTTGACCTGCAGAAAGAGAGACAGATTGTAGAGGAAAATATAAATAAAAAGCCTGGTTTTTTTTTTGTCTTCTCTGTATCTGAGCCCATTCCTGATGTCCCTATGTGTCCCACCTTAATTGATAACTTTATCTACATTCCCAAGAATTTAAAATGTAAGATTTCTGGCATCAATGTGTTTATTCTGACTTCTCACCAGAGGGCAATGGCTTGACAGTCCTGAAATTAGTCCTTAAATTAGATACTTTCTTCAACTCAGACAAGAACAGTAATATTTAAACAAAGAATCCATGTTGTATGTATTCAATAAATACAGTGTAACAATGAATTTTATTGAATGTTACAATACAGAAACTGGGGTACAGTGATGGCTGAAGAAAATTTTTTTCTTTTAGTCCTTTTTACAACTGACAACCTAGAAGAGAATTATTTGGTAATGCAAATGCTTTATATCCTAGAGAAACCTGCATATTATGTGACACCTTTACATACAGTACTGTTACTTCATAGAGTTTGGGAGTTCATAGAATTAAGACATGTGACATAAAACCTAGATATAGAGTTTCCCAGTAGCAAGTGAGTGAGGCATGATAAAAATTAAGAATTCAAAGCCAAACTGGAAATTACGTTAACTTTGATCTATATCCTTTTCTTCATTTTGGTCATAACTGTTGAGTTCAAGGCCAGGATGTCACCACTATCTTGGTATGTCTGACTGCAAAAGTCACCTTAAACAGTTTTTGGAAGAGATTCCTTGGAAGCTCCTCTACAGCAGAAATGGCCAAAGCCTCATCTGTCAGCAAAGCCTTCACTTCCAGCTTGGTGGATGTGGGTGGGGTCTGAACATTCCTCTTGTAAGGTCTCTAGTCAGACAGTTCCTGTAAAAGCACTCAGCAAAAATATATTTTCAAGTTAAGGTTCAGAAACCTTTCTCATATGACACTCAAGGTTAGAATCATTTCTCTTGAAATGGTGGAGTTATCAAAAAACACCTGTCCTTACTGGTCTTCGATATTCCAAACTCACTCACTGACAGCATGAGGAACCTCTAACAAGTATACCCAAGGGCTCCAAATTCCCCACTGTTCCATCCAAACCTAAGCATTTTTCTATTCAGTCCTATCCTCTTTGGAAGGAGATTCCAACAGCCTTTAACTCAAAAACCTGCAGGCGTGTCTCTTGGGATTAAAGGTGTGTACCACCAGTCCTGGATTTAAGGTGTTTTCTCACCTTGTCCAGTCTCAGGCTGGCCTTGAACTCAGATCTGCTTGGCTTTATCTCTTGGGATTAAAGTGTTTATGACCATGCCTGGATCTAAATTAAGCTGGGTAAAACCTTGCAAGAGGATGGCAAGAATTTAGAATTCTGAAACACTTGCTTCACAGCAAGACCCAGCCCTCAAAACTATGTAATAAGCCAAGGAAGGGAAAAATCCTCAAATTCAGTATTATTTTGTTGATTAACAAGTGTAATACTTAATGGATAGCGTGGTGTGGAGGTAATTTCACAGAAAGCTCTGATTCAATGAATGAAGTGGATGAATATTACATATAGAGTTAAAAAGTGTGAAGTGAAACCATCTAATACATTTCCAGTTTGAGGTTCCAGGGTGTGGATACAATAGGGTGGGGTGATCATAGAGGTATATAAAACCTTTATTGAAACCAGAGATTATATTCAGACCTGAAGCCTGGATAGTTGCCTGGTTTTGTTTGGACTCAGAGACCTATATGCAGTGGTCATAACTGGTATGTAATTGGTTTCCCTTGGGTCACGTAGCTTGATGTAGAGAACTTTAGACTCCAATAGAACGAAAATTATAATTTCTGTATTTTTAGAGGGACACATTGAAGACTTTGGATATAATTCCAAATATAATTTTAGCTTATCAAAAATCATTGTTAGCCTGTTGATATCATTATTATGCTTGATTATTTCAAAGGTCTTTCTATGTTGTATACCTCTTTTAGAAGTGGACATGTGGCTTTAATATTAATTTAATAGAATTGTTTGATTCTCTTGAGTCTAACTTCTTGAGTTCTTTGTATATATTGAATATTTGACCTCTACCAGATGTGGGATTGGTAAAGTTCCTTTCCCAGTTTGTTGGCTGCCATTTTGTTTTCTTGTCAGTCTCCTTAGCCTTACAGAAACTTTGCAGTCTCATTAAGTCCCATTTATCGATTCTTGACCTTAGAGCATAAGCCATTGGTGTTCCGTTCAGGAGATTTTCCCCAGTGCCTATGTGTTCTAAGGTTTTCCCCACTTTCTCTTCTAATACTTTCAGTGTATCTGGTTTTCTGTGGAGATCTTTCATCCACTTGCACTTAAGTTTTGTACAGAGATAAGAAAGGATCTATTTTCATTCTTCTGCTTACTGACTGCCAGTTGAAGAAACAGCATTTGTTGAAGAGGCTGTCCTTTTTTCCATTGAATGTTTCAGCTCCATTGTCAAAGATCAAGTGACCATATGTTTGAGAGTTCATTTCTGGATCTTCTATTCTGTTTCATTAATCTATCTGCCTATCTCTGTACCAATACCATACTTTTTTTTAACACTATTGCTTGATGGTGATTCACACAGAAATGTTCTTGTTGTTGAGAATAGATTTAGCAATTCTAGGGGTTTTTTTTGTTATTTCAGATGAATTTGCAAATTGTTCTTTCAAACTCTATGAAGAACTGAGTTGGAATTTTAATTGGGATTGCATTGAATCTGTAGATTGCTTTTGGTAAGATGGCCATTTTTACAATGTTGATCCTTCCACTCCATAAGTATGGGAGGTCTTTCTATCTTCTGAGATCTTTTTCAATTTTGTTCTTCAGAGATTTGAAGTTCTTGCTATACAGGTCCTTTACTTGTTTAGTTAGAGTCACACTAAGGTATTTCTTATTGTTTGTGACTGTTGTGAAGGGTATGTTTTCCCTAATTTCTTAGTATATTTGTCCTTTGAATAGAGGAAGGCTACTGGTTTGTTTGAGTTAATTTTGTATCCAGCTACTTTGCTGAACTTGTTTATCAGCTGTAAAAATTCTCTGGTGGAAATTTTGGTGTCACTTAAGTATACTATCATTTCATCTGCAAATAGTGATATTTTGATGTCTTCCATTCCCATTTGTATCCCTTTGATTTTTTCTTCTTTTGCTGTCTAATTGCTCTGGCCAGGACTTACAGTACTATATTGAATAGGTAGGGGGAGAGTGGGCAACCTTGTCTAGTCCCTGATTATAGTGGGATTGCTTCAAGTTTCTCGCTATTTTGTTTGGTGTTAGCTATTGGTTTGCTGTGTAGTTTTTATTATGTTTAGGTATGGAACTTGGATTCCTGCTCTTTCCAAGACTTTTATCATGAAGGGGTGTTGACTTTTGTCAAATGCTTTCTCAGCATCTAGTGAGATGTCCATGTGGTTTTTTTTTTTTTTTCTTTTAAGTTTTTTTAATATGGTGGATTTTGTTAATGGATTTCTGAATATTGAACCATCCCTAAATCCCTGGGATGAACCCTACTTGATCACGGTGAATGATTTTATTGATGTGTTCTTGGGTTTGGTTTGCAAGAATTTTATTGAGTATTTTTGATTCAATGTTCATAAAGGAATCTGGTCTGAAGTTCTCTTTCTTTATAGGGTCTTTGTGGTTTAGGAATGAGAGTTATTGTGGCTTTGAATAATGAGTTGGGTAGTGTTCCATCTGACTCTATTTTGTGAAATAGCCTGGAGAGTATTGGTATTAGGTCATCAATAAATGATAGCATTCTGCACAGATCCCATCTGATCCTGGGTTTTTATTTGTTTGGGAGGATTTTGATGACTGCTTCTTTCTTTTTTTTTCTTTTTTTTTTTTTTTTTTTTTTTTTTTTGGTGTTTTGGAGTTGTTTAGATGGTTTCTCTGATCCTGATTTAACTTTGGTATCTGGTATCTGTCCAGAAATTTATCCATTTCCTCCAGATTTTTCAGGATTGTTGAGTATAGGCTTTTGTAGTAAGACCTGATGATTTCTTGAATTTCCTCAGTTTTTGTTGTTATGTCTCCCCTTTTATT
Source organism: Micromys minutus (assembly GCF_963924665.1). Lineage (NCBI taxonomy): Eukaryota > Metazoa > Chordata > Mammalia > Rodentia > Muridae > Micromys > Micromys minutus. Next base: position 27,263,413 of record NC_137966.1, on the reverse strand, counting down.
TCTGATTTTGTTAATTTGGATACTCTCTGTGCCCTCTAATAAGTCTGACTAAAGATTTATTGTTCTTGTTGATTTTTTCAAAGAACTAGCTCCTGGTTTTGTTGATTCTTTTTATGGTTCTTTTTGTTTCTACCTGGTTGATTTCTGCCTTGAGTTATATTATTTCCTGCTGTCTCCCCCTGTTGGGTGTATTTGCTTCATTCTGTTCTAGAGCTTTCAGCTGTCCTGTCGAGCTGCTAGTATATGCTCTCTCCAGTTTCTTTTTGAAAGCATTCGGAGCTATAAGTTTTCCTCTTAGTACTAATTTCATAGCATCCCATAGATTTGGGTATGTTGTGCTTTCATTTTCACTAAATTCCAAGAAAAAAATCCTTAATTTTTTTCTTCATTTATTTTTTGACCATGTTATGGTTGATTAGAGCATTGTTTAGTTTCCATGTGTATGTGGGCATTCTGTTGTCTTTGTTGTTATTAAAGACCAGCCTTAGTCCATGGTGATCTGATAGGATGCAAGAGAGTATTTCAACCTTCTTATATCTGTTGAGGCTCATTTTGGACTGAATATATGGTCAATCTTGAAAAAGGTGCCATGAGGTGCTGAGGTGTATTCTTTTGTTTTAGAATGAAATGTTCTGTAGATGTCTGTTAATTCCAATTGGTTCATAACCTCGCTAGTTCCACTGCGTTTCTGTTTCTGCTTCCATAATCTGTCCATTGATGAGAGTGGGGTTGAAATCTCCCACTATTATTGTGTGTGGTGCAGTATATGTTTTGGGCTTTAGTGGGGTTTCTTTTATGAAAGTGGGTGGTCTTGTATTTAGAGCATAGATGCTTAGGATTGAGAATTTATCTTGATAGATTTTTCTTGTAATGAGTAAAATGAATCCTTCCTTATATTTTTTGATAACTTTTGGTTGAAAAATCTACTTTATCCAGTATTAGAATGGCTACTCCAGCTTGTTTCTTAGGGCCATTATCTTGGAAAGTTTTCCCCCAGGCTTTTACTCTGAGATAGTGTCTGTTTTTGGCTCTGTGATGAGTTTCCTGTATGCAAAAAAAATGCTGGAACCTGTATATGTATCCAGTCTGATAGTCTATGTCTCTTTATTGGGGAATTGAATCCATTTATGTTAACCAATATTAAGAAATAGTGATTGTTGTTTCCTGTTATTTTTGTTTTTAGAGGTAGAAGTATGTCTATGTGTCTTTCTTCTTTTGGTTTTCTTGCTTTTTCTAGGGTGAAGTTTCTCTCCTTGTGCTGGGTTTTCCATTTATCATTCTTTGTAGGGCTGGATTTGTCTTTGTGTAAACTGAGATTTGTCCTGTAATATCTTGGTCTCTCCATCTATGGTAATTAAGAGTTTTGCTGGATATAGTAACCTGGACTGACATTTGTGGTTTCTTAGAGTCTGTATGATGTCTGTTCAGGATTTTCTAGCTTTCATAGTCTGTGTTGAGAAGTCAATTCTTCTTGGTCTAACTTTATGTTACATGTCCTTTATCCCTTACTGCTTTTAGTATTCTTTCTTTGTTTTGAACATTTGGTGTTTTGACTATTATGTGTTGGGAAAAATTTCTTTTCTGGTCCAATCTATTTGGGGTTCTGTAGGCTTCTTTTATGCTCATGGTCATCTCATTCTTAAGGTTAGGGATGTTTTCTTCTAGGATTTTGTTGAAGATATTTACTGTGCCTTTTAGTTGATATTCTTTTTCCCCTTCTATTCCTATTATCCTTAGATTTGGTCTTCTTATTGTGTCCTGGATGTCCTGGACATTTTGGGATAGGAGCTTTTTGGTTTTTTTTTTTTTTTTTTTTTTTTTTTTTTTTTTTTTTGTATCTTCTCTGACTGTTTTGTCTATGTTTTCTATTTTGTCTTCGGCCCCTGAGATCCTTTCTTCCATCTCTTGTAGTCTGTTGACGATACTTGCATCTGTGACTCCTGATTTCTTTTTTAGGTTTTCTATCTCCAGGGTTGTCTCCTTTTGTGTTTTCTTTATTGTTTCTATTTCCATTTTCAATTCCTTCATCTGTTTGGTTGTATTTTCCTGTAGTTCTTTGAGGGATTTCTTCTTGTTCTCCTGTAATTGTTTAAGGGAGTTATTCTCCCACTTCTCAAAGATCTCCATCATAACCAGGAAGTATGGTTTCAAGTATAAGTCTTGTTTTTCTAGTGTGTTTGGCAATCTACTACTTGATGTAGTGGGAGAGCTGGGTTCTGATGTTGCCAGGTTGTCTGTCTCAGATTGCACTTTCTGCACTCTGAGAACTCACAGTGGGACCTCACCTGGCCTGTGCCCCAGGCTCTCTGCTCTTCCCTTCCTTAATCCCTCCACTTTGCTTCTAAGAGAGTGCTCCCCTATTCACTCACCCAACACTCCCTCACCCTTTAGCATCCCCCTTACCTGGGACAATAAGCCTGCACAGAAACAATCTCCTTTTTTCCAGTTGATGCTAGATATTGCAATCCTCTGCTACATATTTATTGGGACAAATGCACCCACCTATGTATAGTCTTTGGTTGGTGGTTTAGTCCATCAGAAATTTGAGTGTTTCAGTTAAGTGATATTGTTATTTCCTTGGGGTTCAATCTTCTTCAGTTGTTTGAATTCTTCCCTATTTCTTTCATTTTATTCTTGAAGCTCAGTCCAATGGGTGCCTGTAAGTGTCTGCAAGTTTTTGGGACAGATGCTGGCACAGCCTTTCACAGTACAGTCATACCAGGCTCTTATCTCTAAGCACATCTTGATATCTTTAATAGTAGTATTGGTTTTTGATGTCTCATGATGGGTTGGATTCCAAGGTAGGGGATCCCTGAATGATCATTCACTCAGGCTCTGCTCCAGTTTTTTTCCCTGCCTTTACTTTACACAGAAACAATTCTAATTTTAAAATGTAGAGATGGGTGAGTGGCCCCTTCTCTCAACTGGGAGCAGTGCCTGACAATCTGGAGTGATCTCTTCAGGTTCTATCTTCACTCTGTTGCATATTTTAACTCATGTCATTCCCATTGTGTCCTGAGAGTATCTCACATTTTTCTTTCTATCATTTTTTCATTCTTTCTTCTTTCTCATTCTCTCTTATAAGAAAGAGACACATAAGATATTTTGACCAGAAAATTATTGACTGACTTTAGTAATAAAGAAGCTTTGGTGATAACAGTATGGAATTCTGTCTTTATGCCACCAGTTTAGGATGAAGAGGTAAATTGATGTCTCTACCATTGCCATAGCAATAACTCATAAACTTAGTAGTTGATATGATGGTGAGGAAGTTGTAAAAACTTTGTTTTGAAACTATATTCTTTTCTGATTTCTCCCCCAGGAAGTTTCTGACTGGAGACCTTAGAGAATGAGTGTTCAGACCCCACCCACATTCCAGAAGCTGGCATGTCAGACTCTGCTGAGAGACGAGGCTATGGCCATGTCTACTCTGGAGAAGCTGCCCCATGTGCTCTTCCCAGCACTGTTAAAGGAGGCCTGTATTGGGAGACATATCAAGCTTGTGAAGGCAATAGTGGAAGCCTGGCCTTTTCCCTGTCTCCCTGTGGGGGGAATGATGGAGACTCTTAGCCTGGAAACATTCCAGGCTGTGCTCGATGGAGTGGATTTGAGAATAAGGTTTCACCCCAGGTAAGCAATATCCATGCAGTGTAGAAGGGAATATATGGAGCACACAGAAAAGATTATCAGGGAGATTGACTTTGTTATAAGTGGAACAGAAGCTTCTGATGGAATCATGCAGAAATAAAGAGTCTTTAAAAGCTACTGTATACTTGTACTGAGGACTGGATATAGATTAGAGGTGAATATGGGACAGAGTCGGCGTAGGCTCACAAGAATGACTCTAACCCTGCTATTTCCACTATCATTAATAATGTGACTAAGGAGATATAAAGTTTACATTAGCAAAAGAAAAGAAATAAAGTGTACAGCAGCCCGTGAAAGTGTCTGTAGCATACCTGAGTCCACCTTGGATATCAGGTGCTTTAAAAACATACACCGTAAGAGGGTGGAGAAATCACTTTACACATGTGTAGTAAAAGATGATCCAGGGTCTGATGAAATTTATGTTTTACCCACAGGAGAGAAAAACTTCAGGTTCTTGACCTGAGAAATGTGCACCATGCCTTCTGGAACATGTGGGATGGTACACGGGACACCTCATCTTCAATAGAGACCTTGAAAGTGGATCAAGAAAAGATGGTTCTTCCCAGATATGCCCTGAGGCCCCGTCTAAAGGTCATAGATGAACTGTGCAGCATGTCCTGCCTTGGTGAAACTCGAGCATGCTTGTTGAAGTGGGCTCAGCAGAGAAAGGGCACTATACGCTTTTGCTGTACAAAAATGAGGATCACTGCTCTGCCAATTAAAGATATGAGACAGATCTTGAATGTCTTTGATCCAGAGCATATTACAGAATTAGAAGTAAATACTGATTGGACTCTGTTAGAGCTGGGATATTTTTCTCGCTACTTTGGATTGATGAGAAATCTTAACAAAGTTTTCCTGGCACCTGTCAAGAAGTTGCCATTCCCCAATAGCAAGAGAACAAGAGACAGAGAAGCTAAGAGTATCAACAACTTTATTTCTAAGTTCTCCAAATTTAACTGTCTCCAGCATCTCTTCCTGAATCGTGTTCGTTTTCTCAGAGACCATATGGATGAGGTTCTATGGTAAGCAAGAATAAAGATCTGGGTCAACTATCAAAATAAATCTGTCTTTCTTGTGTTAAGGGTTAGTGATGCAAGATGACACCTAGTGACTAGGAACAAACATTTAAAGATCCATAAGACTCTGAAAGTTATGTGTTGTTTCCATGTATACTACATTATACAAGGTAAATTTTACAAATGAACTCATTGGCTCAAATGAGCACTTACATATTTGAGGAGTGATTTGGGGAAAAGAACAGGTCAGATATAATAAGAATGGTTTATAATTCTTTTGAGAATCATGCCCACACAAGTAAATGGAAAGGGAACAGGAAAGGAAGTGGGTAGTGGTTACTTATTAGCACAATGTAAACATGAACTATTTGCATAGATCTTTGAGAACAGTCTTCTAACTTCCCCCAATCCCCGTGGTTAAAATATTTTTTAACTCAACTAATGCTGAGTGCATTAGAGAGGGGTTAGAGTTTGGGTTCTAAGTGAGAAAAAGCACAGCTGCCAAAGGAACGATAAAATGCATATTCAGTATGCTCACAGAACATATCTAGAACCTATCAGGATAGTCTTGGCATGAAAGTTCTTCTTGTGTGATTTCTGGACTTATGGGATGAAGTAGTTTTTAGCTTGAGAGTGAAGCCAGTAGATAAACTGTGGTGTTGGTATGATGGGGCAATTTCCAACATGATGCATCATAGATATGATCCTAGATCATTTAGTCAAACTGAGATTGGCAAACGTTGTTCCTTCAACCACTGCGTACATCTTAGCCAAACTTTTACAACAAATTTATCTAGAACTAACCCCCTGTTCTATTTCTAGGCGCCTGAGGACACCCTTGGAGACCCTCTCCATCACTCGATTCATAATTTCACAGAGAAGCTTGAATTACTTTTCCTGTTGTCAGAGCCTCTTTAAGCTAAAATATCTGGAGATCAGAGGAGTGATCTTATATGGTTTAGATCTTATGCCTCTGATGGATTTCCTAGAGAAAGTGGCAGACACTCTTGAGACACTGGATTTTCAGGGATGTAGGATGAAGGACTCCCAGCTCAGTACCATCCTACCTGCCCTCAGACAATGCTCTCAGCTCAAAAATGTCAACTTCTACAACAATAACTTCTCCATGCCCATCCTGAAGGACCTTTTGCAGCACACAGCCAACTGGAGCAAAATCGATGTGGAACAATACCCTGCCCCTCTGGAGTGCTATAATCGATTGCCTGATGTCTCAATAGTAAGATTTTCCGAACATTGTTTAGAGCTCATGAATACACTCTGTGATATAAGGCAGCCAAAGAGCATCTCTTTTGCTACAGAAATGTGCCGTAATTGTCATTTGCGCTGTGTCTATGGCCAGGATGTCAAACTTTGTGGTTGCTGGCAGTAAACATGGATGCAGAACTTTTGGAAGTGAAAAATGACAGGCTTTTGACACTTATCTCGGTGTGCTCAGTGATTGTAATTTCAGACAGAGCTCAGATCATTGGAAACAAAAGAATGTACAGTGACTTGAATCATGGAGGATGAGTTGACATGGGAAATAGTCAGATGGACTGTGGGAACAGGGGGCTTGTGGAGTCAGACAACTTGATAAATTTGAGTAGATTCTGCCAGGACAGATTATCTAAATGCTTTGTCCTGGTCTTGTAAACTTTGTTCTTGAAACATTTAGTAATAAATATAGCATAGATCATTTTGTCAGTGTTCTTACTGTTATCTGAGATGAATAAAGTGTCTAAATTTAAAGATTTTGGCAAAAAGGCGCTCTGGAGAGACCCAAAATGAACACTCTGATGTCAGGCCTGTCACAATCCAAAATCCTGGGTAGGTAGAAAAAGTTATCAGCTAAGGTGGTTCACATGTGATCACCTAGTTTGGACTGTGGTACAGAAGTCATCAAAACAACCTCTATGTCTCTTACACTCATTTTTCTTTAATCCCAAAAACCTTGTTTCCCTGTCTGCCTGTCAACAAGCCTGTTGCCTGGAACCTGTGAACTTCCTGGCAGTTTGGTCACAATAAACTTCGTTCCTGCTGTTCAGACAAATAAACAAAACTGATGATTCATATTTCAAGAGCATAAGTTGCATGGATAGTCCAACATAAGTAAAATACAGCAGTATAATGCACCATATAAACAAACTGAAAGAAAAAGGCTAGGTCTTCAACTCATTAGACAGATATCATCACTCTGTCAGATATAGGGCTTGTTTGGATCTCCAATTCTTTAAGCTGTCATTTTGGCCTGCTTATGCACTCATTTACTCCACAAAAGCTTTGTGGTTCCATCAAGTCCCATTATTAATTTTTGAACTTATTGCACGAGCTACAGCTTTGTTCAGGAAATTATATCCTGTGTCAATGTGTTCAAGGCTAATCCCCCACTTTCTCTTTTACTAGATATTGTGCATCCATTTCTATGGTGAGGTTTTTGACATGTGAGTGGAATTGCGAAATATGAGCATGATAAATACAGAACAACTTACTTTCTTCTACATGTCGACATTACATTAGAGAGGCATTATTTGTTGATAATGCTTTTTTTCCAATGTTTATTTTAACATCCTTGTTAAAAAAAACTAGTGTCCAAAGGTGATAGATGTGTGAGCTTATTTCTGGGTCAGTTGTATTCAATTGATCATCATATGTGATTTCCTTCAAATACCATGCAGTTTTTATTATACAATGACTATGTAGTACAACTTGAGATCAGAGAGGTGTAGAAAAGTGTCATTTAGCTCAGAAAAACAGGAGAAGCTCATTGAATGAATACAACACATGTTATTTTTCCTGAGAGAAGGTTTCTGAGGACTACTGTAGGTAAAATGTAAAACAAGTGTGGTAGAAGATGTTTTGTAGTTACTTCGAATCTTTGCCCTAAACATTCATTTGAAAATAGCTGAATATCAAATAATCTCAAATTCTGCTTTTGGAAAACCACTTTTGTTCATGATTCTACTAATTTCTATAGTGAGGCCTTACAATACAGTAACAATGACAGAAAAACAAAAACAAAACAAGCAAAAAAAAAAAAAAAAAACCACACACACAATTTACAGTTTCTAAGCCAATAACAATGATCGAAAAACAAAACCAAACCAAAAATAACCACCCACCCATTCAGTCTCCATTTTAATAAACTATAAAGTACAGAATAAATCTTTTCTGTCACTATATTATGTCCATAAAACAGGGTATAATTGATTATTGGAGGACAGTTAAAGAGAAAAAAAATGTACATTACAATCAAAGTGTTAATATACAACTATTTTATCCATAAGTGATTTAGAAGACTTAAAAATTTTTGTTTTGTGTTGAGGACCTTCATATAACATTAATCACCGAGCATTTAGAAACCCAGAAGAATGTGACCCATGGTCATGTGGCAGGCAGGATGGATGCAGTAGTCTATATTTGTTATCTCAGCACTTAGGAAGTGGAGGCACAATCAATAAGAAAAACAAGAATTCTGGACCATCAGGTTGTGGGGGATCAGCACTTTGGAACACTTGCTCCTCCTTCAGAGAGGAAAAGTTTTGTTTCTTGCCCCAGGCCAGACAGCTCCCACTCTATAACTCTACCCTAAGGACCTGACACCTCCAGCTTCCAATGCTTCTAGCACTTGCACTAGTGTGATGCCCACTCTCATAACTAAATGATGGAAATAAAATTACACACTTTTCAAGAGTAATAGGTTACCTAGGAATTTGAAATTGAAGATATAAAGCAGAGTGAATCCTGAGGCTTCAGGTCAATTACTCTTGCTCTGTGCTCCTTTTTTTTGGCAATGTGTGATGCTTACAAGGTGCCTCCAGCACTGAGCCTCTTGGATTTGAATAGTTTGTAATCTTTAAACCCTTTTCATAGGAGTGTGTGTCTCCATTGATCACTTCAATGTAACAATTCTGTACACATAAACCACTGAAAAATTCTTTACTCAAGGCCCTGAACAGACACACAAGGATATAACAAATAACTAAAAGCAAAGGGTACATTCCAATTTTCTGCAAAGAGAAGCAAATATGGTCTACTTGTCATACACAGAATCTCCTGCATATTTTACAGGCTCTTTTAGAAAAGACAATTCTTTGGGGCTGCCTCACATGCATGAGTGTACCTATGAACTCAGAACAATTTTATATAAATCTCTGTTATGGACACATTCCATGTTATCATAGCACACCACAGGGAGAGGGAACAGCTCCATAATCTTCTCCCTCAGGATCTCTGTATTTTACATAACTTCACTCAAGATGCATAGAGAAAATTTTTGCCCATGATCTGGAGGAATACTGTCAGAACTTTCTGGAAAGTGTCTCTATCACTTCTATCTAGATTTGTAAAACATGCCTATATTAATTCTCCCTGAGTCAGAGCCTCAGTCAACTAAGACAGCTGGGCATGAATTGTGTCCAATTCCCTTTACAAATGAGGCATCTTTAAGCATCTAGAGAATGAAGAGGATACTCTTCAGACACTGGAATTTCTGGGGTGTGAGAGGACAGACTCAGATCAATGGCCTTCCACCTGCCCTCAGCCAATCCTTATAAATAACCAAGGTCAAAATTTATGACAAGAAAATAAAATAAGAACAACAATGAATGTTAGAGCTGAATAAGAGGAACAACAAAAGACTTAAAACTCATGGAATGTCACTTTTAGCACAACTACCATGGGTGTGCCTTGGAAAGGCAGAGCCCTGAGGGGTATGTGTCCTCAGGACTTTATGCTGCTGTGGAGTTTTGCTCTGCTTCTTGGAATCATGCCCCTCCTAATCATAAGTTCTAGTAAATCTATAAGGAAGCTTCCAACCACTTCACTGGGCAGTATCATTGCCCCTTTCAATAATAGTGAATAATCTTTTTCAAGCATGGCTTTGGGGAAGATTAATGATTTACCCACCCCCTCAGAAAGGACTTAGAAATGCAGATTGTTAGTAATGTCAACCACTCTTAGAAAGAATTGGAAATGATCATTGTTAACAAAGTTGGATGTGGATGTTTTTGTCAGTAGCTGTATATAAAAATATTACTGAACTTTACCCCAATATCCTGTCTGCTGGCTTTGCCAAGCAAACTCATTGTCCCGAGGTTCTACCCTGACCTCTCTGTAACCTATTTCTTGTGCCACAGCTCTTCCTTAATCCTTGGAGGTCTGGGACAGCCAGGTGATATTTTCAAGCCCCAAGCCCCTGCCTGAAGAGTCCCCTTAGCATACCCAGTAGCCATCCATCTTGACCTGTTTTTTGTGGTATATCTTCTACTACACACTTCTGCCTGCATATCAGGACTGAAGCCATCAGGGACTACCCGTTCTACCTGGTTCTCTGAAAACCTACTCCCAATGAGACCAAAGAGCTCTACCTACAAATCCCAGAGGCCAGCTGCCCTCAGGGTCTTCCCGATCTGCTAGGACTAGGGACAACTCGATGGCTACAGGCCAGAATAAGAACACAGTCAACAAGAGCCAAAGCAATGTGGCACCATCAGAATCCTGCTAGGCTTCAGCAAAACTGGATAAATTAATACACCTGAAGTGCAAAAAATGACCTCTGATCTTATGAACATAAAAAAAAACTTTACTAAAAAAAGAAATCCCTTAAAGAAATACAGAAAAATACAGCCAAATAGGTTGAGTCCCTTAAAACTCAAACTGGGAGAGGTCCTCAAAGCGGAAACAAACAAACATAAAGAAATACAGAAACATACAATTAAAAAATCAAGAAAATGAAAAAATTTAAATTGAAATTGACAGAATACATAAAATAAAGAGACAATCCTGGAAATCAATATCTTCTGAAAAAGATCAGTGACATACACAAACATCACCAACATAATACAAGAGATGAAAGGGAATTTCAGATGTAGAAGATGTAAGAAAATGTTTGATTAACAGGAATGATAAATCTACAAAGTTTCTCACAAATCTAGGAAATTTGAGACTCTATAAAAAATTTAATCCTAAAAACAATATGGATAGAAGAAAATTCCTAACTCTGAGGCCTAGAAAATATCTTCAACAAATTTATAGAAGAAAATTATTTCTCCTAATTAAAAACATACCTATAAACATTCAAGAAGTTTACAGAATTTCAAATAGAATTGCATTATAAACCTGTCTTCCTGTCACATAATAAATAGTAAAACACTAAATGTACAAAACAAAGAAAGAACAGTAAAAGATGCAAGGTATGAAAGCCAAGTAACATAAAAATGCAGACCAATAAGAATTACAGGAGACTTCTTAGAAGAGTTTATAAAAGCTAGAGAGGTCTAGAAAGATGTCTTAAAGTCTCTAAGTGATCACAGATACTAGCCCAGACTAATTATTATGGACAGAGAAGACAAGATATTCCATGACCAAACCAAGTTGAAACAATATCTTTCTACTAGTACAGCTCTAAAGAGGATACTAAAAGAAAAATTCCAAAACAAGGAGGAAAATGACAGCTAAAAAATAATTCCACACTAGCAAATCCAAGACACAGACACACACACACTCACACTCACACACACACACACACACACACACACACACAACCACCACCATCAAAATTACAGGAAATAACATTCATTGTCTATTAATGCCTTTTAACATCAATGAACACAATTTTCTACTTAAACAACCAATAATTTAACAGAGTGGTTAGATAAATAGATTTTATTTTCTGTTGCATATAAAAATTATAATCCAGCATCAAACATAACCATTACCTTAGCATAAATACTTGGAAGAAGATTTTTTGCAGAAATGATCCAAGAAAAAAGCTGGAATAGCCACTGTAATATCTCTTAAAACTTTTAGCCAACATTAATTATAAGAGATGAGAAGGAACACTTCATACTCATGAAGGAAAATTCTCCCAAAATGACGTCTCAGTATTCAACATTTATGACCTCAATGCAGGTGGATTCATGCCTTCTTAAGAAATGGAGAATTCTCATATGAGCAATTTTAAGTAACCTGAAAGTTCTATTAAAAATATCAAACACAACTACTAAGGTTAGAGAGCAGGAAATAATCAGACTCAGGCTGAAATCAATCAAGTAGAGAAAAAGAGAAGAAGTGAATCTTTGAGAAATTCAACAAGATAGACGAACACTTAGCCAAACTAAAAGGCATAGGGATAGTTCCCTAATTAACAAAATAAGAAATTCAAAGGAAGACACAACAGCAGTCACAGAAGAAATCAAAGAATCACTAGGTCTTATTTCAAAAGCCTCTATTTTAAAAAAATTTTAAAAATCGAAATAAAATGGAAGATCTTCTAGTCAGACAACACTTACAAAATTAAATCAAGATCAGGTAAATAATCTAGTACTATGACTTTGTGATGGTTTGTATATGCTTTGGCCAAGGGGTGACACTATTAGAAGGTATTGACCTGTTAGAGTAGGTGTGGCCTTGTTGGAATAGGTGTGCCATTGTGGGTGTGGGCTTTAAGAATCTCATCTTTGCTGCCTTCTAACCAGTCATTCACTAGCAGCCTTCATATGAAAATGTATAACTCTCAGCTCTGCCTTTATACTGCCATGCCCCTGCCTTGTTGATAATGGACTGAACCTCTGAACCTGCATGTTAGCCCCAATTATATATTGTCATATAAGAGTTGCCTTAGTCATGGTATCTCTTTAGAACAGTAAAATTCTAACTAAGGCAAACTTCCAAGAAAATAAAAGCATTTATTACAAGTCTCAAAACTAAAACTAAGCCAGGAAAAGATGGGTTTAGTGCAAAATTTTACAATATTTTCTAAGAATATTTAATAGCACTACTCCTCAAATTATTCCACAAAATAGAAATAGAAGGAACATTGTCAAACCTAATCTATGAGGCCAGACTTCCTCTAATACCAAAACCACACAAAGGTTCAACAAGGAAAGAAAATGTCAGACATATTTCCCTTATGAACATTGGTAGAAAATACTTAAAATAACATTGGCAAACCTAATTTTAAAAAAATCAAAGACATAATCCACAATGTTCAAGTAGGCTCCATACCAGGAAAGTGGGGACAACTTACCATATGACAACACTGAGAGAAAAAAAAATTGCATGATTCTGAGAAACGATTTTGACAAAATTCAACATCATATTATATTGAAAGTCATAGAGAGATCAGGGATACAAGGCACATACCTAAGCACAATAAAGACAGTATGTGGTAAGTCAAGAACCAACATTAAATTAAAGGAGGGAAACTTAAAGCGATTTCACTAAAAACAGAGAAAAGGCTCTCCACACTCTTCCTGTCTCTTTAAAGTAGTACTTGAAGTCCTAGCTAGAGCTATAAGGCAAGTAAAGGCAATCAAAAGAATACAAATTAGAACAGAGAAATTCAAAGTATTGCTATTCATAGATGATATGATAGCATATGTATATGACCCCAAATATTTTACCAGAGAACTTCAATAGCTGAACAACACTTTCAGAAAAGTGGCTGGATAGGAAATTAACTAAAGAGTCAGTAGCTTGCCTTTATACAAATCATAAATGGGTTGAAAAAAATTAGGCAAACAATGCTTTTTATAATAATCACATATAATATAAAATATCTTTGTGTAACCACCAGGTGAAATATCAGTATGACAAAAACTTCAAGGCTTTGGAGAAAGAAAATGAGGAAGATATCAGAAAATGCTCATGGATCAGTATCGATGCCTAGTGCATTGAGGTCCCAGGGTAGAGTCACAGTAACCAGTACACAGGACATGCATAGCAATAATGAGTGAATGCAGTTTATTAAATGTTCAAGCACCTTTTATAGGGAAGCTGAATAAGAATTTTTTTATAGCTTCTAATTCTCAACAGCCTCCATATCACAAGCAATAACTTATCTAGGTTCAAGCTGACCAAAACCTCCTTGCAGACTGAGAAATCTGTCAGCAGTCCACCTCTTTTAAGTGTTGCTTATATCAGTTAAAAACAAAGTTTCCATGAGAAAATGTTTGTGAAGTTCACTTCCTCAGTATGTATCTGTGATGGTTTCATATACTTGGATCAGGGAGTGCCACTATTGGAAGGCGTGGTCTTATTGGAGGAAGTGTGTCACTCTGGGTGTGAGCTTGGAGACATTCCTCCTAGCTGCCTGAAGATGCTAAGTCTGTTCCTGGTTTCTTTTGGATGAAGATGTAGAACTCTCAGCTCCTCTTGTACCATGCCTTGCCTGAATACTGCCATGTTCTCATCTTGATGATAATGGACTGAACCTCTGAACCTATAAGCCAGCCCCAATTAAATGTTGTCCTTGTAAGGCTTGCCTTGGTCATGGTGTCTGTTCACAGCAATAACACCTTAACTAAGACAGCAGCTAAACTGGCAGAACATCAACATTCACTACTGAGAAAGTATTCTTTCTAAATGTGCCAGTATGCTGAGATTTACAGAAATCTTTGCATCGTCTTGCAGGTAGCAGGCTGGGAGACATGCCATTTCTCTACAGATTGGTAGAATTAACATACTGAAAATGGCCATCTTATCAAAATCAATCTACAAATTTAGTGCAGTTTTTATCTGTAGGAAGCCGTTGGTGCCAATAGATGGCGCCAACTTCCCGCCTATTATTCAGCCAACAAAGCCTTTCCCCTCATGGTGCTTATATACCACATACATCACAGCCCACTCTCAGGGCATGCTAATGAGCTACTGGAGGATGCACCAATCAGGTAGCAACACAAGTCTCTGAGGCATATTTAAGCAGTGCATTTTTTCTTCCACGTGGGAGTCTCCTGCTCAGAGTGCTGTACAATAAAGGTTGTTCGCAGAAGAATCCTGTTGTTGCACGCCTTTTCCTGCCGGCGGGAAGTGGGGCGTGCGACATTTATCAAATATCCAGCACAATTATTTTCAGTTCTTGAAAGAGCAATTCTCAATTCTACATGAATAAATGAAAGATCCAGAATAGTTAAAGTAATTCTATACAATAAAAAAAAAAAAAAAAACTTCTGGAGGTATCACCATCTCTTACTTCAAATGGTACTACAATGCAATAGTAATAAAATCAGCATTTTTTTTTTTTTGAGACAGACAGGTCAATCAATGGAATTGACTTGATGACCCAAACAACTATGGACACATTATTTTTGACAAAGCTGAACCATACAACAGGAGGAAAAAAAAGGATCTTCAACAAATGATGCTGGTCTGATTCGATATCTGCATGTCTAAGAATGTAACTGGGATGCCTTATCTGGTCTCAGCTGGAGAGATGTGCCTAGACCTGCTGTGACTTCATGTGCCAGGGTGAGGTGATAACAAGCTCATGTGCCTTTGTTTAAGCTGATGGTTACTTTCTTTTTGCCTTCAGTCTCATGATATGAATTAATAAATTGTTAATGAGTAGAAGTGCACTCTGATGATTTAAAGTAGAAATGACTGGTTTTTATATAGAAGTTTAGATTTCTGATGCTCTTAAAGATTTTTTGGTAAGATTAGTTTATAACCACAAATTACATCCTTTTGTTTTCATTAATTCATTTATTTATTCACTTTACTACTGATCACATCCTGCCTTTTCTTTTCTCCCAGTTCTTCCCTCTGACCCTTTCCTCTCATTTCCTGCTCCTATTCTCCCAGAGAAGGAGACGCACCAAGTCCCCACCCCCACCAGATACCACACCACCTTTGGACTCTAAGTTGTATCAAACTAAATGTATCCTCTGTCATTGAGGCCAGACAAGGCAGCCCAGCTTGGGAAAAAGGTTTGTAAGGAAAGTAACAAAGTTTAATAAAACACAGCCCTTGGTCTAGTTTTTATGAGACCCCCCACTAAGACCAAGTTTCACATGTGCTCCATATGTATAGGAGGCCTAGGAATAGACCATGCATGCTCTTTACTTGATGGTTCATCTCTGAGAACCCTCAATGGCTCCAGGTGGCTTGGCTCTGTAGGTCTTTTGTACGTATACTCTACCCCAACTGCCTCAATCCTTCCTCTAACTTTTCAACATGACTTCCTGAATTCTGCCTCATGTTTGTGCATATTTATCTGTTGCCAATGAGATGCCAAATCTTTGAAATTCAGATCCCATTTTAGAGAACCTGACCTATGTTCGAAAAGGGGTCAACAGGCTAGTACCTAGCTTTAATTTCAAGGTTGCACCCCAACAAAACCTGAACCCAGCTCTAGTTTCTAGGCTCAACCCCAACAAAAACAGCACTCAATAAGACTAGTGTCATCAGGTTTAACCTGTATCCCCTGTTTACAAAATGACCTCCTACCTAATGACCAACAATGCAGAAAGGAGTAGATATTAACTTTGTGATATGACTCCCAGAAGTAGCTAATTATGTTACAGGCCATAGGAAAAAAAGTTTTCATTTGCATTTTTGTATGTTGTTTTTGTGTTTCTGGTTACAGGATGACTTTGATGAGGTAACTTTGAGAAGCTTTGATGAGATGATTTTGACTGATGACTTTGACAAAGTAACTTTGATTTTAATGGACTTATTAACATGAGACAGACTGCATCTACCACATTCTACAGATCACTACACCACAGAAGAGGCCACGAATCTATTTCCTGGCCCCACATTATAACCCTCCCAAATATGCTTGCTTTCACCTGACATTAGAGTGAGATGTTAACTTTATTGTGGTTAAGAAGGGGCTCTTGGTCTACACTCAGTCTGTGCTGGCAAGTCTAACGTAGCCTCAAGATGGCCTACAATTTGGCCAGAGTATATAATCCTACTCTGAGAGAAAATAAAGCCCTGCAGATTGTTAAGGAAGTTCATGAGGCATTTCAACAACACACTCCCATGAACCCTGTATAATCAGAAGCAAACGCAGCAGTCACTTGAGATTTATTCATCAGGGAACATCAGATATTCAGAGAAGCCTCCAGAGGATTGTGAGGTTAGAAAAAAGGAGTTTGAAAGCCAAAGCGATATTTCCAGACAAACTATTTAATAAGGGAGAGACTAGAGATGAGAAGTTGATCAGAGATGAGAAGCAAAAAATTCAAGATCTGGCAAGGATTCTGTTGGCAACCAAAACCAAACTATAAGACCATAAGAGTTGCCTAAATAGGTAACCTCAGAAGACAAAGATAAGGGGCCCTAAATCAAAAGTGCCCTCTTTCTAACCCCAAGGTAATCTTAAAAGTAAAGGAAAACGCACCAAATTTTTGTAGATAATTAAGAAATTTCAATGATATGTCATGCTAAATTCTGAAGATAAATTTCCTTCATTAGTTTATGTATGACTTCCTGGTGGCAACTGAAATAAAACAAAAACTCAAGAGTTCTTAGAGGTCCTAAAATATTTGGACTATTAACCCTCTGCTAAAAAGACCTTGCTCTGTCAACAACAGGTGACCTCCCTAGATCCAGGAATACATATTCAAAATTGGGGCCCTGATATTTGCCAATATATAATGTGTCACCAATTGGCAGAGTCTGGCCCCTACACTGTTCACACATCAGTGTAGCAATGGATGACTTCCTGGTTAAAGATGATGACAGGAATACTAATTACCAGCCAATCTTCTAGAATGTCCCCAGAATAACTTTTCAGCTGCCCAGCTGCCTAACCCTGAGCTCTATTGATGGGCCTCTGCAAGTCTGCTCAGATGGATCCAGGTAACATTGCTCACAAATGGCAACAGCTCCATTCAGTATGGACAATGGTATGCCTAGTCAGCATTTGTCTCAGAAAACAAGATCATATGGGCAGAGCCAGTCCTGGCAGGAATGGAAGCCCAGCAATCTAAACTGGCAGCTCTGGCCAAGGCGTCAGAGCTGAAAAAAGACAGAAGACACAGAAGGATCATTTTCCTTTGCTACTGCTCATTTCTATGAGGCTATTCATAGGGAAAAGGGCCTTCTGGCAGCAGAAGGAAGATCTACTACTAATAAAGAGGGAATCTTCTCCCTACTAAGGGCTCTAGAGTGGTGTAAAAGGCTTGCCATCATTCACTGTCCAGGGCATAAGAAGGAAAGAAACTCCATCTCACAGGGCAGCAAAAAAGCACATAAAACAGCCTGGCTGGTGGCCCTGGAAACTGGACCCCTCATGCATTTGATTGTTCTAGATTCAGAGAACCCCCAGAATTCATAACCAGCATAAATATACTACTGAAGATAGGATCTAAAAATCAGCCCATGTCTCAGTGCCATAGGCATGTTGGACTACAGCTGACCACAAACTTATCATACAAGAGAAAATGGGTCTACACATATTGAAATAGTCCGTCATTCTTCACATATGAGAGCCAGTAGAATGAAGGACTTAGTCTGACAGTCCAAAATCAAAATCAAAAATGCCAATTGGAAAATAGCAAAAAAATTGAAAAATTGTAAGGCCTTTCAATTGACCAATGCAGTGGCCAATGTGAAGAACCCCAGTACTCAGTAAGAGAACAACAACCAGGAATCTATCAAGAAACCAACCTTACAGAGATAAAAACAAGAAAACTGGGATACAGATATTTGCCAGTATTTATACATACATTTTAAAGAATGACTAAGACTTTCCCAATTAAATATGAGATTATAGAAATAGTAACAAAAACATTATCAAAAAAAATTCTTTAATCATATGATTTTCCAAGTTTATAAACTGATTAAGGGACTTTAACTTCAGATTTTTGCAAGACAGAATGTTGAACTTTGTCAGATATTGAATTTGTGGCTTCTGTTCTCTCACCAGCTTCTCCTCTGTAGTCTCTCATTTATTAGATACTCTCTCTGCCACTATTACTATGTTCCTCAAACTCCTAACCTCTCAACCTTCTGGGGGCATCTCTCATTATCTGGTACTACCTGATTAATAAATTTAGATTGATTTCTGCATTTGCTTTTGATGATTCAGGGTTTATGTGAGTGAATTGTCAAAATGCCTCCATGACTCTCTCTAAAAAAGGTTCAGGGAGTTCCTTTACTCCCCAAATAATGGCATACACTCTGACCAAATTGTAGGGCATTGTGGCCACCTTGTGACCTTTTAGATGAGCCTGAAGGTAGATCTTTTATTTTCAGGTGATATAATCTCAGCCTGGGCATGTCAGGGGAAAGCAAGCATATTTGGGAACTTCTGTGTGGTGCCAGAAATCAGATTCTTGGGTTCTTATGCGGTGAAGTGGTCCATAAAATGTGGAAGATGCAGTGTGTCTCGTGTTAATGTCTATTAAGTCAAAGTTACTTTGTCAAAGACATCTGTCAAAGTCATCTCATCAAAGTTTTCTTGTCAAGGTTTTCTTATCAAAGTCATTTTGTCAAATCATCATGTAATGAGAAATATAAAAGAACCTGTAACAACACAAATATAACCTTCCCTGTCTATGAAGCAGAAATAAGAAACAAACAGAAACTGGTACTCATGCAAAAATCACTCTATGACACCCAAAACACAAGTCCAACCTTTTCTCTCTATTAGGCAGAAATGAGAAATAACGAGAAAGTGGCACACACCCACAAGAAAAGTACCAGATTGGTGGGCATCTCTTGACTCTCCTGAGCTCATGCCCAACCCAGACAATGACTTGGGGTGTCTCCTGGTCACACTTTGGCCACAAATCCCAGACAAGTCTGTGTTAAAAACAACCAAACAAGGAAAAAATTTAAATGCCTTGTACGGAGAAGGATGTGGTGCCACTGTCAATCTGTGAACAGAGACAGACAGCAACAACAACTAAAACCAGGAGAAAGTACAGCCTATAATAACAAGAAACATCCAGACTGTGGTGTCCACAGAAGACAAATGTGGCACTACTCAGACCTGGAAAAGGATACAGCCCGCAGTAACAATAACCAACCAGAAGGTGGCAGACACATACACATGATTAGTATCAGGACTGCACAAATGTTTACTCAGACCTTGAAAAATCACCATGGTATCATAAGTCACTTACCTTTTCACAAGTTTTTGTTAGGCTCTGTAGATCTCACACAAAGTTTCTAACATTCTGACAAATTAGCTGCCACATAAATAACAAGATTTTGCACTAATGCACAAGTACTCACCTGCTCAAACCACATAGAAAACTTCTGACACTCAGAGATTTCTCAGTGTAACTCAAAGCTAGAAGAGTTACAATGGCAAAAACAAGCCACCAGTTTCTACACAAATAAATTGTTGTTTTGATATGCAGGTGAGGGAAGGCACAGACAAAGCAAGGCATCTACTGGGCAGTGAAAACGTAAGGCAGGGACAAAGTTTTAGAAAGGCAGGAGAGATAGGAGAGGAGGGAGAAGAAGCCAAGATGGAGCAGGAAGAGAATGGTCTATCTCCTTGTGGCTTTGAATAGCCACAGGAGCAATAAATGTCGTGATATGGATGGATTATTATGGGCAATTTGTCTTTTCTAGTTGGGCAGATTGTAGCATTTCAATTGGACCTGTGTTTATTGTGTAGACATTCTATGGAGTAAGAATTTACTGATATAAATCTGATTGGTGAATTACAAACTTCTAGAGTTTAGATTTGATGGGCTATTGGGAATTATGACAGTAACCACAGGCAGTGGTTGTGGGGAATGTGAGCAGAGTCTGCTGCAGAGAGTCTCAGTAAGGTGGCCACCACTGAGATGAAAACATGCTGAAGATGCCATATGGCTCTACGATGCTGGCAATATTGTGGGTTGGAAGATGTTTTTTTAATATATACTGCAACAGGTGGCAAACTGACATGTTAGACAAGAGTCCACTAAAAATTTAAGATTGCCAACCTGAGAGTTAGAGGTTTTTTTTTAAGTTAAAGAAGGGTGGTGCCATGATGAGTCACATGATGGCTCAAGTGCAGAAACCTTAAACAAAGAAACAGACAAACTCAGCTCACAAATAAACCAAGTAAAAGAAAAAACAACAACAAAACCCAAATGGCAAAACAAATGAAATTCCTAAATGAAAACCTAAAGAGAGCTTTACATCCAGTGATATGGCTCAGAGGGAAATGGCACTTTCTCACAAGCCTGAATTCAGGAATGAGGCCCACAGGTATACTGAGAGAAACCACTTCATGTTCTTGTCCCATCACCTCTACGTGCATGCCCCCCTGCTGATAAAACAAAGCACAAATGAACTAGTACAGCTATCATGCAAAGAACAGCAGGGGAGTTGATCGAGGATGGTGGTGCAAGCTTCAGGGGACTGATAAAGAATAGCCCCCAAACTGAGTCTTGCTTAGACAACATAATGCAGTTAGGTCTCATTCAACCAAATACCATTAATGGGAGCTGGGTGTTAAATAGGCAGCTTAGCCCCTTGCCCTGGGCTTCATGAATGAAAATAGCTAAAGTAAGGGTCCCATGCTCTTTGGGTTAAAGGGAGCTAGTGGGCTTCAAAAGTGCTATGGATGTCTTTTGGGAAGAGTAAGGAGAAATCAATAGTAGAAAGAACAATTTTCAAAATTACATGGGACCAAGAGAAAAGAGATTTTGGGCTGAATGGGACACATGGGCAGGGAATTAGGGAGCCTAGGGGCGAGCGTTTACCTTGACAAGTTAATAGATACCTCAGTTATTAATAGAAAAGCCAATGAGTACATCGGGTCATAAAGAAAGAGAAGGACTCCATCTTTAACTGTTGTAACCCGCCATTGGAGCCTGGCCTTATTTTCCCTTCCCCCACTTGTTTTGCTAAGAACTCCTTCCTTATAATATCCACTGTGGTTTTTAACCATACCCAAGAACATTCTGTCCGAGCCATCTTTACCCTAAAAACATCCTGTTTTGTACACTTTTAACTGCACCTGGCCCCCACAAACTTCCTTGTTCACCCATATAAAAACAGTCCCGATTAAAGCCTGGTTGGCATTCACCCATTACTGAATGACCCATGTGTGTGTTTCTTCTTTAATTCCCCCAGGACTCTGTCCAAAACTCGGTGACAGTGGCGGTGCAGTTGCCACCATCTGGAGGTCCCACTGAGATTGGAAACTGAGGAAGACCTGATGAGATCCTCCCCGGGAGACAGCAACTGTAAATAAAAGGGGAACACACTGGGGGAAAAAAACTGTTAAAAGGTTATTATTTTCTAATCCTCTTAAAGTGAAACTAAAATGGGGATGACAAGTTCCTTTGTACTGTTAGCAGACCAATTCACTGAACTCCTCAAACAGCAGGGAATAGCCATTCGGTCAAAAATAACTCAGAAATTTGTTAAGGAGATTGAAAAAAAGTAGTCTTTGGTTTTTGATAAGTGGTTTACTAAATAATCCTGATTGGAAACAAGTTAGAAGAGATTTCCCAAAGGCTCTTGATCACCAAGGGCCAGATAGTTTTTCAGTCATCAATTTCTCTCTTTGGAGGTTGGTGAAAGATGCTCTCCTAAGTGATAATGCTAAATTAAGAGAAATTAGGGCCAAAATGGAAAGAAGTTCTGAGATTGTTAAAGATGAACAGACAAAGAAATCTGTTACTTTGGCAGATACCTCTGATGAGTCAGGAGAGAGTGAAAGCGAAAGCGAGGAAGAGTCTAAACTCAAAGAAGAAATTAGCAGTGTAGAAAAGAAATTAGATAAATGTAAATTAAAAAA
The DNA here is from genome assembly GCF_963924665.1 of Micromys minutus. Taxonomy (NCBI): domain Eukaryota; kingdom Metazoa; phylum Chordata; class Mammalia; order Rodentia; family Muridae; genus Micromys; species Micromys minutus. The sequence continues at coordinate 27,241,267 of NC_137966.1, read as the reverse complement.
TAAAAAGGGCTTTTCTCCAGAGAGGTTCGTTGCTCCTTCGGCCCCTTCAGCCTATGAGAATACAGGGTGGGATGATGATTATCCAGAATTTCCTGATTTGCCTTGTAGGGGGGTCCATTTCAAACCATCACCACAGGACCTCCCCTGAAGTCACAGGCTTTACCTGTAATTGAGACCATTGATCTGAATTACCCTAATCAATATATTCGGCAACATATTCCATTAACCTTTAAGGAACAAGGCACTAAAAGAGGCGGTCACGGCTTATGGACCTTTGGCTCTATTTACCTTGGCTGCATTTGAGTCTTATACCCAGTCTAATTTAATGCCTAGTGATTGGCAACAGCTCTGCTGAGCAGTGTTGAGTGGCAGGGATTATTTACTCTAGAGGGGAGAATATCAAGAACATTGCCTTGCCGCCACCCGTCTAAACGCTCAGGCAGGCCACCCTCAAAGAAATATTGAAATGTCGGGGACAGGGCCTTATGCTGCCCTCCAGAAATCAGATAGCCTATGACCCCGCAGTGCATTTACAAGTTGCCATGGCTGCTACTCAGGCATAGAAAGCCCTGCCTAATAAAGCTGCTGGAGACCAACTACCTACCATCTGAGACTTTCTCAGACTTTGTCGATAGACTGTTACAACTGGCAGGAAAGCTGTTTGGTGGTGTGGATATCCCCATTGTGAAACAATTGGTATCCAAAAACACTAATTAGTACTGCCCTGACATTTATAGGACCTAACACCATCCTCTCAAACTCTGCATCCCAATTTAACTCCCCAGATTAACCTTAAAATGCAACTATGAGCCATAATAATATCATATTCTTATGTTTGGACCAGTTCTTTTTAATAAGTTTCTAGGTATTTTGCGAAGTTGACTTGCAGCCTTTTAATTGATGATGGTGAGACAACAGTACCACGTTCTTCATGAAGGAAGAGATTTTGTCGACACCACATACTAGTACTTTTTCCCTCTTGACCTTTACTCTCTATTCCTTTACCATGCCTGTGCTCCATAGCTTATTTCGAGCACCCAGCGTATCCAGAGCTGGGTGCCGTGCTAACTTCCCTCCTTCATATAATCACATGGTCATGAGGTGCAGCTAAGACTGCAAGAGGGGTTTGTTATAGCCGTCCTGGATCCTCTGTGAAGCATGCTCTCTTGACACCAGTCAAGGCCAATATAACATTTTGGACCACAGAAAAATTGTGGCCATAATGACAAGCAGTTAGCCAAAGACAGGCAACCTTCTGGGAGCAGGCCAACCTAAGACAGGGGCTCTGAAGACTGGCAGGGTACCCAGAGACAGGCAAGAGCCTTGAAACCCCAGACTGATCCGAAGACAAGGCACTGCTTGAAATTGGAGTTATGCCTCTTTTTATACTCGTTTGAGCCTCTACTTCCCCTCTACAAATTTGTCTTTTATATAATATAAAAGGGGGAGCTGTTGTAACCCACCATTGGAGCCTGGCCTTATTTTCCCTTCCCCCGATTGTTTTGCTAAGAATTCCTTCCTTGTATCCATTGTGGCTTTTAACCACACCACAGAACATTCAGTTCGAGCCATCTTTACCCTGTAAACATCCTGTTTTGTACTCTTTTAACTGCACCTGGCCTTCCCGAACTTCCTTATTCACCCCATATAAAAACAGTCCCGATTAAAGCCTGGTTGGCATTCACCCATTACTGAATGACCCATGTGTGTGTTTCTTCTTTAATTCCCCAGGCCTCTGTCCAAGGCTTGGTGATGGTGGCAGTGTGGACACTGTCATTTAACAAGCATGAAACATTTCTGGTTTCAGAGGGCATGGAGGCCTTTGTCTAAATACCTTATGGTTGAAAAAGGACCTTCTTCATGTCCAGGCTTGAATGGGCTCAATAGGAGTGGATAGACCCCTGGTCCTGTTATATATTTGAAGGCTTCTTTCTAAAGTTTTTTTGTCTGTGATTGATCTATGCCCCTCTGAGGAGCTTGTCCAGGGTATTCTTGAGCAATTCCATGCTAAGTGTGGACCACAGTAGATGCTGCTGTTTGGGCAGCATAGTTTCACCACTGTTGTAGAAGCCTTGACCTGCTTATTTTGAACTTCTGTACCATGCTCTTCAGAGTAGGAGAATTGAGCCTGGGAGGTTTTGTTCTCCTTGTTGTTATTTGTTTGTTCATTTATTTGGTTTTGTATCTTCTATCTTTAGTTGAGGGTTTTCTCAGGACATGTCTGAGGGTGAAATCACACGGTTAAGCCTTATTCTATGTCTGGCCATGAAACCTACAATTCCCTGGCTTGTCTGGTGCTCAGAGATTTTATTCTGGTAGCTCACTGCACTCTACCACCTGTGCAGGTGTAGCAGCCACTGCAGAGTTGTGCCCTTAGTTTTTAGCCATTCAAATCTACCTACTCTATGCAATTCCTTTTTGGTTTCAATCCTGAGCCTGCAAAATAGGAACTTAGAAGAAACACTGTGAGCCTCAGAGAAACACCTGTTTGCTACCCAAAGCCAGGAGTAGCAATTTTCTTTCTTGCTTGGCAGTTGTACTCAACTGGCAGAGGCATGGGACTAAAGATTTGGATTCCAAAGGAACTTCTGAGCTTGGTTTCTCCTTATTATCTCTACAGAAATTGGGCATTTACAGGACACTGGCCACATCTAGGGTTGGTCTTCAATGTTTGCAAATCTTGAAACTCCCTGCCAGGTGTGCCTAGAAAGTAACCTCAAGGGTCACTTTAGCATCCATTTTTCTAGGGGGACAGCATCAACCACACAGTTCATAACAGATCAGTTGCCTTCCAATCTAGGGCAAAACTTTGAATGACTTACCAACTACACATGATTAAACAACCTTTCCTTAAGAAAAGTGGCTAACTTTAAATTGGGGTGTTTCTTGTGTGAATATCTAATATTTTGTTGTATTTATAGGGTATTGTGCATATTGTGCATTTAAAACCTGAGATCCACAGGGGCCTGAAGAAATGGGCCTAGAACCTGAAGCCTGAGTTCCAGTTGAGAGCCACTGATGACATTAGTTCTGAAACCAAACATTGGTCTTCTTTTACAACATGTGTTCTTAAGGCATGAGACATCTAAGTTCACCTATGGCTTGCTGGGCTTTTTTTATTTGTTTGTTTTCTCAAAAGCATCTAAAAAAGATGTTTATTGTGAGCAAACGTCCAGCAGGTTCACAGGTTCCAATCAAAAAGGCCTACAAGGCTGACAGGCAGAGAGGGAGACAGTGTGTATGTGGGGGAACAAGGAGTGTGAGAGACAGAGGTTATTTCAATGATTCTTCTGTATGACAGGCAACCTATATGTCCCTATGTGAACCGCCTTAACTAATAACTTTCAATGATGACATGCCTGGCATCAATTTGTATATTTCGACTCTCTCAGGAGGGCATTTCTGGCAAATTCCTTAAACTTAGTCCCTGTATTCCACTCAGACAACAGTCATGACATCTAAAGAAAGTATCAAATGGATTTTCTCCCTTCATTTGCTTAATTATTACATAGTTTTGACTTTGGCACAGGACTGTGTCTTTCTGTGAAGCCAGGGTTGTTTTAGAACTCTAAGTTCTAGCAATCCTCTTGCCTCTGCATCCTTCTAATGCTAGGATTGAGGTCGTGAATCAATATAACTCATGCTCCATAATATTAGCAAACCTCAGAACATACTCAATACAACAAGGTATGCTGTGAGGTTGGCCCTGCCCTGAGAAAGTATGTGGGGGGGGGACAGGAATCTGAGAGACAGAAAGGCTGTTTTAATGTCTTTCTTTGTACCCCACATTAATCCATATGTCTAACTATCTGGGATTCTCAGAGATTGTGACTTCAGACACTGCTCAGATGGTTGGAAACAAAAGGATGTACAGTGACTGATATCTTGGAACTGGAACTTGACATGGTGAACAGTCAGATGAGCTGTGGGAAGAGGGCTCTTGTGGGGACAGAAGCACAACTTGGCAGTTTTGAGTGACTTCTGACAGAATAGTGTAAATAGGTGATTTTTCATCTTTGTGCAGTCTCCTTCAGTTCCTTCTGTTCTTCCTTATCTCTTCCATTGAAGTCCCCAGCCTCAGTCAATAGTGAGTGTCTGTAATTGCCTTAGACAGATGTTGGCAGAGCCTCTCACAGGACAGCCATACCAGTCTCCTATATGTTGGCATCAGCAATAGTGTTGGGGTTTGATGTCAGCTGATGGAATGGAACCCAAGATAGGTGGTCTCCGGATGGCCTCTCCTTCACTCTCTACTACAATTTTTGTCCCTATTTTTTCTTCAGAGAGGAATAATTTTAAGTTAAAATTTTGAGATGTGTGAGTAGCCCCTTCCTTCAACTGGGAGACATGCCTATGCGGAGGTCATGGTCTCTTCAGGTTCTATTGCATATTTTAGCTAGTGTCATCCCCACTGGGTCCCAGGAAATCTCTCCCATTTTAGTGTCTTTCTTTCAATAACATATAAAATATGTTAACCAAAAAACTATACAACCCTTTGAGTGAAAGAAAGGCTCCCATGACACCATTGAGGGTACCTGTCTTTCCAATTTAGGATGAAGAAATAAAATTATGTTTCTACAACTGCCAGAGCAGTAAGTCAGAAGCTTAGTGGTTATGATGGCAAGGAAGGTTTTTGTTGTTGTTGTTGTTTTGTTTTGTTTTTATTCCATTTTCAGATGTCATGTTAAATGTTCTCACCACTGTACTTCAAATCTACACTGTACAAAGTGACCAGAAAGTGTGCCACGGTAACTGACCAACCTCATAGTGGACCTTTCATACCAGTGTCTTCTCGGGCTCTTTTGGTATGAAACATGTTTCTCATTCAAGTGAATTGAAATGCTTCGGTTGAGTAGATGCTCAGGAGCCTCATAAACAACAACAACAACAAAAACAACAAAGATATTGCACCATCTTTGTTTAGTAATTCAATGTTTGTTTCTTTCACAGCAAATAATTACTTCATTGAAGTTAAAACTTCCAAATATAACTTAATAGTCTTCAAATTGAGCTAAGATCACTCAAGATGAAAATACTCTGCTAAATACAGATCACTTACAATAACTTTAACAGTTAATTGTTCGTAACAAACATCAAGTTTTTTCCTAGACCAGTTTTAAGACGATCTGTTAGGACTCCTCATGCAGGTGAAAAACGCTCTTCAATTTTCTTGTCTTCTTATTTTTAATATAGAAGTTGGAAAGGACATTCAACTTTCAAGTCTCCACATTGAACTTAAAAAAAAAGTCATCATCAGCATGTGGAGGTAAACAAGTCAAGTTGTATAACTCCAGAAGGTAGAGGCCTTTGTTTGGTGCTCATAGTTACATATGCACAGAGTTCAGTGTTCCAGCAGGAAAAAGAATTTGTCAAAAAGTAGTAAGTTATTTACTACTGTGACATTTCAAAACTCCCACAGCTTTGCCTAAGGACACAAACACATTTGACTTGGTCCCCTATGTGCCTTTGTGGCTGTAATTTTTTTTAAATTGCTTTTATGTTTTTATTTACTATTCTTCACTGTGCAATGTAGGAAATGCCTCACGGAATTTCACAGACCAAAAATGTGCAAGCTAGTTCTTTATACAATAGTGTTGGGATTCTTTTGAAATTAGCCCAGAAATGAATTATTTACACACATGAAAAATGCATGCTTGGGTCTTTTTTTCTTTCTTTATGTAAGAAAAAGCAGGAAAACTTCTAATAAAAATATAGATTTTATTATATTTAATAATATTATTAAATATTATAATATAATATTACATATTATAATATAATATTACATATTATATTATAATATTACATATTATATTATTATAATATTATATAATGTATTATTATATTTAATAATATTATATTATTAAATTATTAAATATTATATATAGAAAATGTTATATATATAATAAATATATATATATATATATATATATATATATATATATATATATATATATATATATATATATATCAGAGATTAGGCAGCACACATCACCAGCACGGCTCTAATGAGAAGCCAGTTACAGGGCTTGGTCATGAGGTGGCAAGCTCCTCCTGCCCCATGTGGCCACGATCAGCTCTCATGGCTCCATGATTGGACACTGGTAGGCTTTTCTAGATTCTTTAGTTTAGAAAAACCTTAATCTTTAGGAATGGCTCAAATATCAAAATGTATGACTGTGCTCTGTGTGTGAGTGTATACATGAACAATCTTACTTCACTAAAAATATTAATAATAAAATAAAAACATAAACCCCAAATGCCCAAATTTGGTTCAATTTTCATTTGTTCTGAGGTGAGCCATAACAGCTGTACTGAATTCTTTAATCATGTGCAACTCTGGGGAAAATATTTTTTTCTTCTAAAAGCACGACCACTTTACAGGATTAAAAGTCTAGTAACATTTCTAAATATTATTCATATCCTACGAGTGTTGGTTGTTAATTTAAAACTCCATTAGTAAAATTACAGTACAAGCATGATTAACCCTCCAGAATGGCAAATCCCCGACTCCAGTGAAAGCTACATTACATCTTCAGTAGTACAGTGGAACTAATAAAGCTCTTAAAGGCGGCGGACTGCGGGTTGATGCAGAGAGGTACTCTGTTTCCTTTCTGCTGTTCCAAAATGAACTGGTGTATAATTTCTTTAACTTGTCGGACATAGCTAAGGTTCTTCTCAAAGGTCAAATTTGGGGTTGGTGACAGGCTCAAAGTCACTGGTATAGACTCTTCCCGTCGAGGTGGAAAAGCAGCATTTACGCATACACATGGTATCTCAGCCGCCGTTCATCTAGGTAGGAGTGAGTTAAGGCATCCTTAGTGGATATTCTTTTTGATAGATCAAATACCACCACCCTGCAAAGCAGGTGAACAGCTTCATGCGTGACCTGGCTGGGAAGTGGGGAGGTTTTGGCGGACAATACAGGACAGGTAGCCGGGGTCGTGGGTCTTATCTGCTACCATGGCAGCACCTATGCCAGTGGCAGAGGCAGCAGCAGGCTTTGCTGATGACATGAGCCTGAGTTACAGGCCAGTACAAAATACAGTGAAAAAAGATTCTGATGAAGGCTTCTGGAGAGAAAACTTTTCCACGTGTTATAGCTCAGTCAAACACTCGCATTGTTCTAGGTGAAATAACTTTTATACCTTATTGCATGTGGATAGGAAACTTACACTTTTTGAGGAGTGTGATTTACAAAAGCAATTTACAAAAATTACACAAAAGCAATTTACAAAAGCCATGTTTGGCACTCAGGAATGGTTAAATAAATGGAGTACAAACCCACAGGCTTAATTTTGAGAGAGTCTGTACTGTTATTTTCTCTTTTCTTCACAATTCCTACATCTTTAATAGGGTACAGAGTTGGCAACTGTAAATTACAGTTCCTAGGTGCCTCTTAATTCAATTATATGCATGTGACTAAGTTCTGGCCAGTAATATATGAACAAAGACCACATGCAAAATGTTGTATAACTGAACCCTCAAGAAGTTCCTCCTAAACCTTGAGTATGGTCAAGCAAGACTAAGCCAGAAAGCACCATTCTGGTTCACTTTTATACTAGACTCAAGTACAATCACATATAGTACATACATCAATCACAGACATTTTTGTCCTCTCCTCCTCATATGGAAAGCCATGGGGCCAGATACTCAGATAATAAACTTCAGTCCAAACACAAGAAGCCAATTACAATAACAACAACAATAACAAAACCTGGTTTGGTGGCACACACTTGTGCTGGGGAGACAGAGACTCCATGTCCTCACTAGCCAAGCAGCCCAGCATACCTGTTTAATTCGAAGCCAATGAAAAATCCTGTTTTACAAAAACAGTGGATGAACACCTGAAGAATGACACCCAAGGTTGTCCTCAGACCTCCACACATGCAAGCTCATGTATACACAGCCAAAGGACAAAACTACCCTGTAAGAAGTTTTTCATGAGCCAGTAAGATAGCTCAATGGGTAAAAGTTCTTGTGCAGCCAAGCCTGATGTAATCAGATCAATACCTGGGTCCTACACAGAACCTGATTCCCACCAGCTGCCCCTGACCTCCACATGTTGAGGTTTGGTTTGTTGCTATGTATTGTAATGCTAACTGCAGGCCAAGGTCTGATTGTCCCAGAGACAAGAGTCCACATGTAGACCCAAGTGATGCCATATGACCTTGCCCAAATATTGTTTCTGATTGGTGAATACAGATGCCAACAGTCAATAGCTGAGCAGAAAAGACATGAGAGAGAGTCCTGATCTGGAACTTCCCATCAGGCCTTAGGAAAGGTCCCTTAGTCTCCCTTCCTATCCAGCCAATTATCCTACTACCTGGAGATATGGAGGGTCCTTGAGTCCCCCTTCCTACCCAGACAATTAACAGAGGTCACCAGGACCACCAATCATTACATGCCTAGTTACTGTTGCTATAATCTGCACTCAAAAATTATATAAATAGCTTATAATAGAAAAAGAAGGGGTCACCTCTCCTTTGGGTGCAGGACACCCCATCGTGCTGGAACAATAAACCTCTTGCTATTGCATACTCTCACTTGGGGGGTCTCCTGGTAGCTAAGGCTCACTTTGAGTCTTACAGACACAGGCAGGGTTTAACATTCCAGGACTTCCATCATCAGAGAAGAATCACAAGGGGGAAGGAAGATGAAGAAAGGAGGAAGCCACTATAGGTTAGGTGATTCATAAAATAATAACCATGTGGACTGGCTAATTGCAGTTAAGAGCAGCTCAGATGCAACAACAGAAATTATATAGTGGGATTATTGGCTGGGAAATAGACATAATAGCCAGAGGATCGGTATCTGTCCAGCTCTTGTGCTAATTAAGGCTTACTGTAAATATGAAGGTTGTGTGTGTCTTTTATCTGGGAAGTAAATGGTCAAAGGCAGGGTAGAAACCCCAAGTTGAGATTAAATAATTTTTACAACATACACATATACAACTCCACACCCACACACAAAAATAATAAATGTAATTTTTAAAGGTGGTTAAAGCACTTGCCATCAAAAATTAGTATCTAAGTTTTATCAACAGAACACATGAGTACGACCTCCATATATACACACTAATACATACACACACACATACAGAGTAAATTAGTGTAAATGTATATATATTTTTTTTTCACATCATCTCTTCTTGGCCCAGACCCACTTTTGTCTTTGGTTTACATAGCTCCCTTCCTCACATCTACCTCTCCTCCTCTCATGTCTGTCATGCTTGCAAGTGTGTTTCTCCTCCCTTAATGTCCGTGTTTAAATCTATACTAAACTCTTTATAAGCTACAGTTCTGGTGACTATAAAGATAGTTCCCAGGTTAAAATGAACCTGCTATGCAATCATGAGGCCTGCAGTCCGAATCCCAGCATCCTGAAAACAGCAGTGACTACAGCTTCCAGGACTCAGACAACATCTTCTTAGACACAAATAATGAAAAACAGCCAGTAATTTGGAGAAACATACATGTACAAATATATGGCAAAAAAATGGAAAAGTTTGTCCTTTTAAAATGTAGCTCACAGAAGAGCTAGGACCTGGGTCATGAATCTAAGGGAAGTAAGTGAAAATCCCTGTTCCTTGTGTACCCTATGACCTAACCAAATACTATTATCTCTACAAATACGTTTCTCGGTGTGTCAAATTTAAGTGGTGCTTTTAAATATTAAATGGGATATCACTTAGCAAAGAGTTTTGGAATGTAGTCCATACGGAGTAATTTACCAATAATGATTAAATTTTGGAACAAATGTTAAAAACACAAGCAGTTTCATGTTCATTTTTAAGTGTCAGGCACAAGGCTTAGAATCCTATGACTTAAAGTTGAGATGAAGACATAATAGGAATTACAAGAAGACATTTTGTCAAGGACAAATGCTAAATAAAAATACCTAGTATTACCAAAATATAATTACCATAGATAGAGTCTTAAGTTTGTGAGACTAACTCGATGCATTACTTCACAATTTTTATTATTACAAAGATATGGTTTTGTTTTCATAAACGATAAAGGAAGAAACAATGCATTAGAAAAAAGAAAGCAAAAGTACGTATGTTGAATATTTCTAGGTTGCTTTCTGCTCCAACTTGAGAACTAAAATGCAACATGTAGAAAAATATCCTTGTACAAAATGGTAGAAAACATCACATTAAAGATAACAAGATGACTCTCCTTCTTGAACCTTTCAAAAAATAGACGGCCCTGAGATCTAGAGTGTTACTGTCTGGAACAAGAAGCCCCAGTAAGTTCTTTCATCTCCACAATCATATTTCCAGTAGAATATCAAAGCCAAACCTAGGAAAGCCATTTAGGTGGCTTTCTTATACTCAGCAATTTATTTTTATTTTATTCTAGACACACAGAGAAACTACTTAGAAAGTCAAATAAATTTTGGTAGGCAACAAAATCCTGAAGCCCAGTAGTGAGAGTCACGGGGAAGGCTAAGGTTAAGTTGGCAGCTGCACTGACGGCAGGGAGAAGGAGCTTAGATTCAGTTCTGCATGCAATCCAGAGAAATATGAGGATGTTGAGAACAAAAGGTTCAAACCAAGTTCTTTCTCAAAAGATTATTCTGATTTGTTATATGAGGAATAGCAAGAAAAATAAGGACACCTGCGAGGACACTAATCAGTCTAAGGAGGATAACACTAGAACTTAACACTTGCATCTGAGCACAGTTTACAAGATGAGATACTTAAAGAATCTGCACTTGTCTCTCAATTATCACTCTTCTCATGCTCTCAAGCTCTGTTCAAAGAAAATTAATTTTTAAAATATCTATTAATATCCACAATAATGTTTCAGTTGGCACTGCTGTTACTAAAAAAGAAGTAAAAAGTATTTTTGGTTGTTTGTGGTTCGATATCCTGTTTAACTTACCCTATGATTTATTTTGGTCTTCATTTATGATGGGTCTAACTAGACAACCCCTAACTGGTCGGCACGTCACTGTGTAGATCACAGATCCTCCTGCCTCTGTCCCCTAGTGCTAAGAATAACCAAGCGCTGTTTATACTATGATTGATAATCCCTTATATTGTAATAAAACACTAAGAATCACACCAGCCTTCAGGAGCAGGTTCCTTAGGACCCCTTGACTTGTTTTCTTCTCGTGATATTCTCTCTAGCATACCAGGCCCTGGTCATTACACAGCTACAAGAGTATAACATGGAAAAAACATAGTACCTGTAGATTCACAGTCTTATTAAACAACTTTCACTTAAGAATCAATTTATTAGTCAGCTACCAAAAACTGGAAAATGATGTCTTCAAAGTATGAATGAAAAGCTTAGTTAACTCTCTTCTTCACCTGTTTGCCTTGTGGGACTAAACAACTTCTAGACCCCTGGACTTTCATTCACAACTGCTGCTGACCATTCTTGAGGAACTGGACTACAAAATTTTAATGTCTTTGCAGATTTCTATTCAGTGTGGTAAAAGAGAAAACATGAGGAGCTAAAGCCTATGCCAATTGGCTAGTGAATGAAAACTTTTTGAAGCTGAAGAACATCAGTTAAGAGACAAACTAAATCCTGGACTTCATGGTGGACCTCATCAACCTGCAAACGTATACAACAGTTCCATGAACACATGTGAGTGAACTCAGGCTAGAGATGCCTCAGAGTTCAGGCCAAAGTGAAGCAGAATTTTAAATCATAGACTAATAACCCACATAAGACTCTTTGTGTTAAAGCTCTATGTTGGGACTCATTCATTTTGCAACTACTTTAGGTAACAGTACAACTAAGTTCTTGTTGTTGAAAATAAAAGATCATCTGCACAGGCAAGGCTTCAAGAAAAGAATATGCACTTAGCCAGTGAAGCAACTCGAAATAAATATATCCAGATTAAAATGTGTGAGCACATCACTTCTCAGCCTATTGGCTACGATCAAGTGTAAAATGTATGAGCGCAGACCTGGAGAGAAGGCTCAGTAGTTAAGAGTACTAGCTGCTCTTTCTGGGCAAGTTTAACTCCCAGTACCCACAGGACAGCTCAGCACCGTCCACAACACTAGTTCCAGGGCATATGATACCATTCACAGGACAGCTCAGCACCGTCCACAACTCTAGTTCCAGGGCATATGATACCATTCACAGGACAGCTCAGCACCGTCCACAACTCTAGTTCCAGGGCATATGATGCCATTCACAGGACAGCTCAGCACCGTCCACAACTCTAGTTCCAGGGCATATGATACCATTCACAGGACAGCTCAGCACCGTCCACAACTCTAGTTCCAGGGCATATGATACCATTCACAGGACAGCTCAGCACCATCCACAACTCTAGTTCCAGGGCATATGATACCATTCACAGGACAGCTCAGCACCGTCCACAGCTCTAGTTCCAGGGCATATGATACCATTCACAGGACAGCTCAGCACCGTCCACAACTCTAGTTCTAGGGCATATGATACCATTCACAGGACAGCTCAGCACTGTCCACAACTCTAGTTCTAGGGCCTATGATACCATTCACAGGACAGCTCAGCACCATCCACAACTCTAGTTCCAGGGCCTATGATACCATTTTCTGGCTTCTGCCAGCACCAGGCATGCATATGTACACAGACATATGTGCAGCCGAAACATTTATACACATAGACTTAAATTAATAAGGAAAAATAAAACTAAAATATGTGACTATGCAGGCCAAGTACAAAATAAAGTAACGATGATTATCATATCTAAATAACTATCCAGACTTACATTCTCATTCCAGCAAACAATGAGGAGATCCATTGCAAAGGATCTGTTCACAGTGCATGCCTGACTTAATGCTGGATCCTAAATCTCTGTGGTCTCTAAATCTAATTCTATCAAGTTAACTTGATTTTTGTGTTTCATTCAGAGCACTTCTGAATGTGAATGAAATTTCACATGTTTAGGAAATGCTAGGGAGATCGACTCAGAAAACAAAGAAGCCCTGAGAGATTTCAAAGAAGAAACTACTGGTGAGACAGTAAGATAGTGAAGAAGCGCAGATGTCCACAGCCTCCCTGCTCACCTGTAAGTTCCCTTTTATCTCATTTTCTTTGTAACTCTGGGCAAGAACCACAATTCCACGTTAACGATGGTAGTGAAGGGCAATCTCAGCTGGGCTTCGCTGACAGGATTTTGCCATGTCACAAAGAACTGGATCATTCAAAAAAACTGGGGTACTTGGATCTACCCTGGAAGAGAAGGCAGAAATCTTTAGTTTCAAAAGTTGAGAATCTTTAGGAGGCTTCTGAACTCATAGGGTGCCTACTCAAAATCAGGGGTCATCAAAGAACCAGCAATATTTCCACCACTGAGATCTCCTAGAAAATGCAAATTCTATCATCTGTGTGCAAGTTCAAACTGAGCTTCTGAAAATCGAGTTTATAGTGCTGAAAAGATTTCACCAATACTGGTGTTTGAAGTAAACTCCCTACTGTCCTTTTTACCATCACTTAGATGGTTGAGAACCAAAAACACAGTAGGCAACTAGAACAGTGTCCTTTGACTTGCAGTAGTTCAACAGCTTGCTCCGGTTCAGGTAGAGATGGCATTACACCTGTAGATGGGCAAACAAAGATATATGATTCTATGAGATGCTAACGTTAATGGAACAGAGAAATGTTAAAGATGAATTAAAGAAGGGGTATTGTAGGAACTCCAATAACATACTCTGTAAAAACAAAGAATGCCTACACTCAGAGGCACATTCCTATATTCTTCCATACCCTGGAGAATCTCCCTTCCTCACTTCCTCAGTTGTCCTTCTTCCAACTGCTCACCTCCCTCCCACAAGGCACAGATATCCACTGTGTCAAATAACATTTTCCTATGTTCATCACCTGGAAACAGATCTTCTCCCGGCTGGAATAGAAACAATCTGCTTGAGGGTCTGAATAAGAATGAGTATGTCATAGGAATAGCTCAAATTTGAACACTAAATATTCACTAAGGGGAGCACCATTCTGTGTATTTATATTTACAGAGTGATTTGCATATGAAATTATAAGTATTTTTATGTGCTTGATTTAGTCTCTTGTATAAATGAAAAATATATATAAAAGAAAAGCTTAGTCAAGGTCATACAACCAGCAGAAACAAAATCCAAACCCATATTAAAGGCTTTGGTCTTTCCACTTCAAAAGCCATTGAGGACTGTATGTTTGACTTTATAGGAATATGCAGTCATTGGAACTTATTAACAGTGATTGATTGTTAAGAACAGTGACTCACCCCACCCCCCATTTAGAATGTTAGTTTTCAGTTGGGGTTAAGGGAATGATGTTATATATTTAAACACATTACCTTTGAAATTTTGTATTTTTCAACCTGAGACTACATAGAAATTAATCTTCAAAGTGAATCTCACTCTTTAAAAACTGAACAAATATGCATTAGTTACCATACAACAGAGTAAAGTTTCAAGACAATATACACAAAGTGGTACATACTGACCTAAAAGACAGAGAAGAAAACAGAGTAATTCAGAAAAAAATGGCAAATAACTAGGCTAATCAGTAAGCCGAGTGCACTCCAGTAGACTCAATTCCTGGATGGAGAGCTTCAGGTAAACTTCCAAGTGTCAGCACAAGTAGCCCTGGACAGCATTTCCCTGGGCAAAGTCCTGTCAGTGTGAGATAGCAGACTCAAAGAATGGTAATTCTGTTACACCTGACCCAAGAAAAAAACTGGTAAAATCCTAGACAATCACTTGTGCTGTTTTGTTAACAATTAAGAACTTCGTATAGAGCAGGAGAGCCACGCAGCTGTTACTGTGGCTAAGGAGAGCCAGCCTGTGTATGTTTGGGGGGGGGTCCCCGCAAGCGCAAGCCGCAGACAGCCTGCAGCGGGCGCGGAGGCGGCCCCACGCACTCAGAGCAAGAGTGTGGCCAGCGCGGGGCCTGGCCTGCCTGTGAGGACAGCGAGCAACTTCCGGAGAGCGGGTGGCAGAGCGCGCGCAGGGGGCGGCAGAAGCAGGAGGCAAGCGGGCGACAGGCAGACAGCAGACGCCAGCTCTAGGCAGCCTACCTGTGGACCTGCTCCCTACGGTCTGCGCCTCCCTCCATGAGTACTGTCCCTGCTCTTATTCCGGAAGAGTCTGTAGTCCCGGATCTAGGTGAGGGGACCTGGGTTTCCCAGAGGAGGACCGCACTGGCCCTCCCTCCCCGTGGAGGCCCCTCACATGGCCACACATGTGGCCTGCTGAGAGGTGCACTCTGGCCAGTTCCTCAGCCCCTACACCGGGATAATAAGGGGCAGCTGGTGCCATCCACTGACAAGTGACAGGCACTTTGTAGCAGCCTGACTTCCCAGACCAGCAGCCCAACCAGTCCTACCTCTACTCCAGGAAACTTCACCACCTCCATGGAGTGGGGATGAAATAGAAAATAGAGATGCCTTCCTTGTCCTGAAGACACTGTCCCCCTCCAAATCACCCCTGTCGCTATACAAAAGAGGGGCTCTTGGATATAAAAGACCGCCCATACTCCAAACAGAAGCTACCATGCCTCTGAAAAATATGTCAGTGATGGTGTCTGGGACCCAGCTTCCGGGCAGAGCTCACCAGCGGAAAGCCTGAAAAAAGAGCCAGAATCAGATCGACCTTCTCTTGTGAGAAGAATAGCAGATCCACGAGAGAGGGGGGGGGGGGAGGGAGGGAGGGAGGGAGGGAGAGAGAGAGAGAGAGAGAGAGAGATTACTTAGATGTTGTTCTCAGCCCACAGAGAGGAAACTTTGCAGGTGGCTGCCATGTGACAACTGCTGTGTCTCCCAACACTCTGGCAGTCCACTGGAGAAAGACAGTGCTGAGCATTCTCCTTGGTGGACGAAGGATTGGCAAGGATAATTTCTGCTACAGCCTTTGAGAAGAATCAGCATCTTAGTGGTAAGGACCTGCGTGACTTGAGAGACCGAGACAAGGACAAGTGTTTCAGGAGGGAGTTTAGAGATAGTAAGCGTGCCTTTGGTGAGCACAGAAGAAACAATTCGTACACTGAGGAAGAACCAGAATGGTTTTCAGCTGTCAGTCTGAAACCATAGAGCTGACTGGCTTTGATGGTAAGACTGTAGAGGAGGATCACAAAGGACAAAAAGAACAATGGACTGCCTCTGTGAAAAGAGGCATACTGGAGTGCAATGGAGGGGTGGCTGAAGAGGATGAAGTGGAAGTTCCAAGGGATGTAATCCTACCTGAGCAGTCCCCAGGAGAATTTGACCATAATAAATTCTTTAACCTTGATAAGGTGCCATGCATGGCTTCAATGATAGATGTTCTGGAAGAAGGAGCAGTCTCTGCCAGCCACTTCAGTAGGTGGCTCTCTAACCCAAGCTGGTCAGGGGAAAAATCCAGCAGCCTTGGACCCACACACCTTGAAGAACTTGAGAGGCTGGTAGCTTAGGAGCAAGCCGTCCTCTCTCCTGGACAGAACTCGGGGACTTATTTTGCTCTAATGCCATCAGAAGACCATGCTGAAAATAAAATAGACATTTTAGAAATGCTACAGAAGAGCTGGAGAGATGGTTCAGTGGTTAGGAGGACTGACTGCTCCTCCAGAGGTCCTGAGTTCAATTCCCAGTAGCCACATGGTGGCTCACAACCTTCTGTAATGGGATGCAATGCCTTCTTCTAGTGTCTGAAGACAGCTACAGTGTACTCATAGACATAAAATTAAATTTAAAAAAAAAACATTAAAAAAAGGAATACTACAGAAAGCCAAAGTGGATTTAAAACCTCTTCTTTCTAGCCTTTCTGCAAATAAAGAAAAACTTAAAGAGAGCTCACGTTCAGGGATTGTACTTTCAGTAGAAGAGATAGAAGCTGGGCTGAAAGGCTTGAAGGTGGACCAGAAAATGAAGAATTCAACTCCCTTCATGGCAGAACATTTAGGAGACTCTGAATGCTGTGACTAGCAATCAACAGCTGAAGAAAGATGGTGATACGACTGCATTCAACAAACTAGCGAAGGCAAGTGAGACTTTGCCTACCCAGCCCAAAGTCAGTCACTTGTTAGCCCCTGCTGAGATTCTGAGCCAGTCTGTCTCTCAAAACATCCTACACGTGTTTCGAACTCAAGCAGCCTCAACAGACTACCTTCATCCAAGGATATCATCACCAATCAGGACCCCAGCAACTACTTGGAGATCCATTCCAAGGCATGTGCAAGCCCATGAGTCCTGTCTCAGCCCAGATGTGTCAGCTAGAATTGCAGCAAGTTGCTCTGGAGGGGCTGGCTCTACCACCTGACCTTGCAGTACAGACAGCACCCTCCTACCAGCCTGGTTTTAGCAAACCCCAAGTGGACAGAACCAGAGTTGGGCTCAGAAACAGGCAACAGTGAATGTGAAAGTCACCAGCACCCATGCACCGAGGAAATTCCTCTTCCCCGGCTCCTGCTGCCTCCATCATGAGCACGCTTTCTCCTTCCTTCACCCCTACATGTGATCCGCAAGATGTATGAAAGCAGACAGAAGAGCAAGGAGGAAATAGCACTGGGAACAGTCATCCCTGGTGATGGTAAAGAGGATACTCAGAAGGCCAACGAAGAGAACCTGCTGTCATCCAATCCCATACCCAATACTGATCAAGACTCTTCTATGACAAATCTTAAACTTTCCACATGCTCCACCCCACTGTCCCAGACCCACCGTTATACCAAAAAACAAGATTACCGACCGAAAGTAACTGGGAAGAAAACACCTACCCTGGCATCCCCAATCTCAGGAACACCTTTTCTCCAAGTTCCCCTCGGCACTCACGTTCCTCTTGTTCAACCTGTGCACCAGCTTTACCCGAGATTAGTCTAAAGGTTGAAAGCCCAAGTGGTACATCCACAGCATCTTCCAAGTTTGCTCCAAGATGGTGTGCTTCCTCCTGGGATAGACTTCTTTACAGGGACTATCTGGCCCGCTCCTGGGTCAACCCTTGTACCCTTTGGTCTGCTGTTAGTCACCCTCTTAAACCCTAGGACCCCTCTGCATTTGGCAGTGATGCAGCAGCAGCTACAGTACTCAGTTCTGCATCCTCCAGGATCTAGTTCCCAGGCAGCAGCTATCAACGTTCAGACTTCTCAGAATGTACCCAGCTAGTCGGGCCTGCCCCATATGCATGTCCAGCTAGATCATCGTACAAACTAAAGAAGCATCTCCCCTGTGGGCCTTGCCAAATGGTTTGGATATACATTATGACTGAAGGCTGTTAAATGAATGTTGGCCTTGGAACATTTGTTGTCATAATGCCGTAGCCAATAGATAAACTAACTTGTTGAATCTCATGTTATTTGACTTCTTTTATACTTCTGATGACCAAATGAAGCAGTGTAATGGGAATAGTTGCGTGGACTTTTCTCAGTGGTTAACATACCTATTTTAAAGCGTAATACTTAACCTTTAAGAAGAATGTTGTTGAAACGCTATGCATGTTATTTAGTATGATGTGCAGAAAACTCTTTAAGAAAGTACCTGGGTCTTCAAGATTCCTTTTAAAAAAGGGGAAGAGATCCCTATGGCCATTAAAAGGGGAGGGTGATTCTTATACACCATCAATAAAGCAAAAGGTTTATTTGCCTAAAAGTCATTTAAAGATACTTAAACTGCATGCAAATTTTATTTACTGTACAGAGTTCTGGATGTATTTATCAAATAGAAAAACCACCCTGGACTTAGTTGTTCACCCATTTTGTGGTTTCCCTTGAAAAGAAAAATAAGTTTTCATTGTTGCTGGCGTTCTGTTACACTGAAGGGGAAAGACCTTATTTGGAAACAAGTTTTTCAGATAGGATGACAGTTCCTTCAATCACAACTTACGTATTTACATCCTAAAGGTTTCCCATTATGACTCTGGGATGTATATACAAGACAGCCCCAAATTCACTGTGCTGCTTAACAGGAACTTATTAAAATAGATAAAAGAGAAAAATTGCTGATCATCTTGTACTAGAAGAACATAGTAAGAGGGGAAAACCCAGTTCTTTTTATTAAAACCGAGTACAGTATGAAAATTACAGGAGACCAAAATCACCAAACAGGTTTTATGAATTACAGGAGTAAAAATGTACCAGCTGCTTTTCATCAGTCTTTAGATGTTTGGATTGTTTTGTCTTTATTTTGGGGGGATTGTCAATTAACAGAGGTTTTCTACCATTCCAGGTTTTTCCACTTTTTTTTTTTTTACAGTCATGCTCCTCCTGACTTGCAGAAAGTCAACATGATTCTCTCTTGTCTTCCTTACACACTCCCTATTAGAACACTGCAAGTTCTATGTTCTTCTTTTTTTCATTAATAGCTTGAATTTAAGAGTTCTCATAGCCATTCATTGGACACCTGCTTTTTAGGGAAGTGTCTTTCAAATTGGTCACACACATGGTCACACACAGAAAATAACAAAAATACTGCTTTTCAAATTCAGAATGTGAGTAAAAGACCTTCTTCATCACCAGAGGGTTTTGCTTTGCTTCCTGGTTTCTCTTTCCATGAAGGAAATTGATTGTGGCAGAGAAGCAAGCTGTCTTGGTGTTTTCTTTTAAGTTAGAACTTCAGTGCTTTCTCAACTAGCATTTATCTTTGTCTTTTCGAAGCAATTAAGGGTGCCTTCAGCTTAGAAGACTTGGGGGCTCTTATGTCTATTATCGTTTTCTTGAATTCTCAAAGACCTGTGGCCAGCTATCTGTATTTTGTTAAGTTGCCCATTTCTCTCTAATGCATCAACTTGCACACTGTTTGATTTGTATAGTATTTAGAATTAACTTCCCAGTTCTTTCTGAGCAGCTATTTCATATATTTTTTCCAGCTCCTCTCTAATTTCCTTACAGGAGCTCCTCTGACAAGGAATGTGGCTGTTATGTTTACTGGACCATCAACATCAGTGCTGTGATTCATCCCTGTTGGTCTCTGAGATATGGAGACTGTTACACCACTCACTAGTTACTCTTTAAATAATGGTTAGGTAGATTCCTTCCTACTAGGATGCTCTTGATACCACCTTCCTCATCTTGAAAGCAGGTCCCTGTTCTGAAATTCTGAACTCCTTGAAAACTTGATGGTGTTTCAGCAGAAAAAAACTAGCCAGACTAAGGGAAACTGTTTATGAAACTGAAAAGTCATAGCAAACTACATTGGGTTGTTACAAATTTCAGTTGTGCTGTATCAATTGAATTTTTGTGCTCTTTTCCCTGTGTATGTGAGATGGTTCTATTTTTCTCCAATAAAACTTTTATTTAAAATAATAATAATAATAATCAAATAGAGCCTACATGGTTCAAATACAAAATTGTCAGTCCTGGAAATTGTTCTTTTATAAAATGTGAGTGAAGTGTTGGTGTCTTCTAGAAGTGACACCTAAGGGTGCTGAGAAGATAAAATGTATAGACCCTTATGAAAAGACCTGTGTATAAACTTTTGTACATAGAAATAGAATAGGTTTTTTGAACTTACACAGCTGTACATAAAGTAATTATCAGTTAAGCCTGTAGCAACTGTTTGGATTTCCTTCACTTGTATATTTGGAACTTTTCCTTTTGGTATACTAAAAGTTGCATATGCCACTCGTGTGAACGGAAAAAAAGAAGATGAAGAAGAAGAAGAACTTTGTACAGGATGATATGGGCTTTCCAGACCAGCCACAAAGAGAAAGTGCTTCCAAACTGGGACAAGTGATCCTCTCAGTCTGCCTGACTGTTATTGTAACAGCACACACAAGTATAACAGAGCACATATTGAGACAGGGGGCGGGGAGAGGAGGGGAACAGGTGCTCTGCAAACAAAAGGGACAGATAAGTAACAAAGGAAAAGGAGTCTGGAAAACATTGTCTCGGGATACTAACACCTGATGGTGAAAGACCCCCGCTTAGCAACAGTAAATGCCATGTCTGTAAGGCTGTGCACACACGGGGCAGGCTAGGTCAGGGTCCCAGGTGGCCAAGCAAGATACCGGTGAGAGGCCAGCTAGCAATAGACAAAGAAAGGGAGACACTCAGACAAGCCCAGCTTTCAGATAAGCTGCAGCCCCCGACTGGAACCAGGAGTTGTCTCCTTAAAGCCATATTTCTGCCACCGTCCCCACACTTAGATGAGCCCAAAGCAATTATCCTCAGAAGCTGCAGCCTGACTGGTACCAGGAGTTGCCTCCTTAAAGCCACATTTCTGCCATAGTTCCCACACTTAGATAAGCCCAAGGCAACTATTCTCAGGATCTGCAGCCCCAGCTGGTATCAGGAGCTGTTTCCTTAGAGCCCTGTCCTTGGGCTCACCCCCTGGCCACATTTAAACTAACCAATTAGAACCCTGTTGCTATGCTTCTGCTTCTGTACCTTGCTTCTGCCCCCCAAGCCCTATAAAAAGGGGACTGCCCCTTTGTCCGGCGCACAAGTCCTCTGAGAGACTGTGTGCCCACAGGTACCTGTGTAAATAAACCTCTTGCTACTTGCATCCGAAGTGAGTGGTCTCGCTGTTCCTTGGGACGGGTCTCTTCAGACGGAAGATACCCTCCGGGGGTCTTTCAATGGCTGAGAACAAGGCAGGAGAACTGCGGCGCCGGTCCCTGAAGCCCCTGCGGTGATCTGCAAAAACTGAGAAGCAGATGCTCCAAATCTCAGGGAAAGAATTGCCCGGAACGGGAGCTGGAGGAAGGACTGAGGTGCTAAGCCGGCGGCGGAACTCAGGGACAGGGCTCTGGGAACACAGGTCGGCGAAAGACGGAGTGCAGATGGCAGAGCCGGGATGGCCATACAGTGGTGGAAGGGGAACCGAGGTCACGGATTACTTAATTCGTGGGGTACAAAGGGAAGTGCCGCGGACTGAGACCTCCGGGCTCCGCGCCATTTCCAAACCCGCCAGCCAAGGGGGTCGCTCACCCTCCGCGCTGCCTTTAGACACCATACCTGGGCCTCGCCGTCGCCACTCAGTACTCTCAACGCGGCCAGAAGGAAACTGGGAGAAGGTAGCCAGGCAGCAGGACTCCGAGCAGCAAGGCTCAGCATCTTCTGCTTCCTCAGCAGAGGGAACAGCCTCCTGCCTCCAAACTGGCTCCACCCCACTTCTCGCCTCCGCCAGGCCCCTCTAGCTCGCCCTGCCCCCATCCTACATGTGACCAGGCTCACTGCACAGGGGCTGCTATCTCAGAGAGCTAGGTGACCGCGGCCCCGCCCTCTTCCAGAGTTGGGGGTGGCATACCCTTGGTGGCACATTGCTGGCTGGCAAAGGAGGCCTCTGTGGTATTCAATCTGAGACTCCATTATCTTTATTGTTGCAGTACTCAAACATGAAGCCAACAACTTTCTCCCAAAGTTCAACACTTTCATTCCTTCACGTTAGATATTTGAAAAGTTTGCGAACACTTAAACAATCTGTAATCTTTTCAAAACTAACTTTACAAACCTGAGGTTTTTTTCCCCAAGAAAGACAGGAGATATTCAAATAAAATCGCTCTCATCATCCCTCTTTCTCTCTCTCCTTCATGAATTCAACTTCGGTATTCCGTCCCTATAACTAGAAAGTTGCTTGTTTCTCTGGACCCACAATTGAAAAGAGATCCAGCTTAATTTCAGGACTTACAGAAAGAGCTCCAAGCTAGACCACCAGCAGGTCATGTCCTGAAATGCCACAGGGAAGACAACAAGAGAGAAAGAAAGAAACTGAAGATTTGGAGAAATGTTATTTTGAAAATTGTCTCTACGCCGCAGTTATTTCCACTAAGAAAAATGTCAAAAACTTATTTTTTTAGACTAAAAAAATGCACATGTTCCAACACAGTTCACAAAATTCATTGTAACCCGATAATTAGTCACACATTCTGTCCACAACTCACGATACCACATCTTTTGTGCTAGTGGACAAACGCATTGACTTCCTGTGTTCAACATGCATTTAGTATGGTGAGAAGGTCAACAGCTGTAGGATAGGTTCAGAGCTACCATCTGAGAGAAACCTTTGGGGCACATAGCTGGAACATGGCAAGGAAGTAATAATATGGGCTAAATAATTAGTTGTTAAGTTGGGGACACCAGAACAGCATGTGCATGGGCAGAGAATGGAGATTAGGGAACACTCTAGGAACTGTGAAGCATGAAGCAGAGGGTGGCATAGGCTGTAGGGACCAATATATCCAGACAAAGGAAGCTGGTGAGGCAAATGGAGAATGAGAGAATGAAGGTCCTGTAAAGTCTGTTTTATCTATGCTCCGGATGACAAATCAATGAAAGGGTTAAACAATAAAAGTAACTTTAGAAATTCACTTTGTCTGTAGTCATGAGAGATAATAAAATGTAGGAAAGGGACATTCCACAGGATAAGTTCAAAAATATCAAAGTTTAGAGCATCTGAAAGGCTAGATGAACTGCAGTCAGCATGGATTAGCAGCCCCTTCTAAAGCTGCTCTCAAAACAAGTCTCGGGAAACAGCATCAGTTGAGGCAGGATCAGGCAGGAAGCTGGAACATTGGTCATTTCAGCATCCCTGAAGATGAATCTATTCAGAGCACTGACTGTTCTTCCAGAGGCCCTGAGTTCAATTCCCAGCAACCATATGATGGCTCACAACCATCTAAGATTCAGTGCCCTCAGAGCAACAATATACCCATACATAACATAAACAAACAAATCTTTAAAAAGTAAAAAAGATATTTCTATGGAATGTGGAAGGCACACAGAACAGTTAAGGATAAAATTTATTCCTTGCTTGAGCAGGTAAAAGAGAATGTTTTTTTTCTAAGTTAGCTTAATAAATAACCAAATGGTGATACATCTTTATTCATGCCATATCAAAGAATGACAAAGATAAATTTTGAGAATTCTGTAGCCACCAAGATTTATAGGCTATGTTCTGAGTTCTCTGGGTTCTGGCTATTTTTAGACAGACAGCACATTATCCTTAAAGTCATGTAAATGTTAATAGAAATTATTATTAATAATAATAGAAGATAATTGAAGAATAACAGAGGAAAAAAGATATGATCACTGAAATTTGAAGCACTCTGTACAAATGATGCTGTCAAAATGATGAAGGATCAGCAGACTTAGAAGGATGAACTGTCAGAGAAGTAGAAAACAGGAAGAAAAAAAAACACCACAGTTGTACAAAAGAAGGTAATGTTTAAAGGATGAAAGGCCAACAGAGTCACATGCTACAGTTAACTCAAAGTAGAGACTAGAAATGGCTGAAGCACTTGACAATGCAAGGTAATTGAATAAGTCTTGTAGAGAAGTAGAACAAATTCTGGATTAAAGCAAGAGAAAATGAAAAACAAAGAAGTAAATTCAGGTGATTATATGAATCTCTCTTCAGGGCATGCCCCATTCCCAAGAGTAGTTGGACAACACAAAACTAACTTAATGGTATTATTGTAGACTTTTTGGTTTCATTTTGAGTTGTTTGAGCAACCTTGTCTTATTGGTGTTTTGCTTGTTTATTTTGACTTCCATTGGTGTGTGTGTGTGTGTGTGTGTGTGTGTGTGTGCGCGCGTGTTGGGTTTTGTGGTTTTATTTACATGTGTATTTAAAGAGAAAGAAAGAACATAAGGTAAGTAGGTAGAGATATCCAGAAGGAATTGACAGACAGGAAAAACATGGTCAAAATATATCATGTTTGGAAAGAAATTTTAAATAATTAAAAAATGAATAAAGCCAGGTGAGAAGTAATAGTGTAACTCTATACCCATTAAGGTTGATAGGACTAGACACACTTTGAAGATGACTCTAAAAGAGAGTCAGTACAGTTTGCTAATTGGCCACTTATAGTGTTTTAGGTGGATAAAGGATTACAGGCTTATGGCATAAACAACCAGGAAAAAGGGCTAGGGGCTGGTCTGCATACAGATGGGGCAGAAAGAACAGAACACACATTCAGCTGGTTCCTGTTTCTAGTCTCACCCCCCCCCCTTGTGATGACAAAAGCTGAGGAGCAGATGAACACACAGGGAAAGAATGGCCCTGGACGCACCAGTGCTAGAGGAAGGAGTCAGGTGCTGTGGCAGGACTCAGAGGCAGGGCTGTGGGCACACTCATGGGAACTCCTGGATGTTGAGCAAGCTTACATACTAAAATGATGGCTGTGAAAAAAGTGTATTTCAAGAGTTTTAATAACACCCGGAGGAAAAATTCATATAAGCTATTTTTGGGACCATTACTAATTTCTATAGGAGGGGAAAAGCTACCATATAATACTAAATTGTAGGATGGACAGTACAGCAACCATGTTCCTTCACTTATCACTAATTTCCAAGAAGTTCAGTGCTATGTGTTAGCATATTTTTAATTTTCAAACCTTTCATTTATGAAGAATTCCTGATAACAGTATCTTGTAGGAAATCAATATTAACATAAGCAACACACTGATGTTGAAAAGAGAAATTTGTGAGTGGGTTTATAACAAAATTCAGTGATGGGAACTTGATAGTATGCAACAAATGCCTGCTCTATGCTAGGGATTGGTGGAGTATAACAGAATCCTTAGGCCTGTCCTCAAGCAGGTAACAATGTTCTCTGAAGTGACTAAACATCAGAAGATGAATGTAGAAGAGATTTTTCCAGGAACAAATTCAATGTACTGTTGTTTGTACTTTTGAACTACACACCTTTGCTCTGCGAAGTGGCTACACTACCAGCCCTAACTGGCTTCCCTTGAATTCATGGATAAAACACACACACATACACACACACACACACACACACACACACACACACACAATTGTTTCTTTTCAACTTGCCTTTGGACACTATTGCTGGTCTGTGCTATCTTCGGCCTGGAAAACATGCCCTTATCATTACTTATAGCTCTGCTCCTGTCACCTGCCCTAAACTTCGTGGCTAGTCCCATCTAGCCCCTGCCAAACATCCCTGATCACCCATCTGTAGCAGAGGGCACTGACCCTAGCTCTTAACAAGACATCACAGGGCTGCTGGGTTTTTCTCCCTCCAAAGCATGGCAAAAACTCCTTCTTTCCTTCCTGTGTCTCTCTTTTTCTCCAGGGACCAGGAAGTCCTACCTGTAACTTTTGCCCAGCGGTTGGCCCATGACTTGCTTTCCTGATAGATCAAGAACAAATTGGGAAAGAGGATCTCAGCATCAAAAACCACCCCTACACCTCACCTTTTCCGTGCAAAAACAACAACAATAACAAAACATTTATCAGCTAGATAAAGCACTTTACCATCATCTCTATCTGAAAGAATTATGATTCTATCCCTAGATTATGTTTAGATTTTATGCCATCTGTAAACCATGTCCTCCACTTTATAACCTCTCTCTCAATGTTAAAAAACTTGAGTTTGATTATGAGAATAAAATGAGTCTTCAACCCTGTCAGAAATCATAAAATTACTTAAACATTACCTAGAAATATAGAAAGCACCAAACACAGCTTCACAATCTTAAACAACTGTAGACAGCTGGCTACCTGCACAACCCCCTAATTCCTCAAAATGTTGGAGCATTAATCTTCAGCATTCTGGCCCAGAATCATCTGACAAATCTTTGCAGAGCAGAATTATTAATGACTGCTTACCCTGTCTTGGCACAGCCAACAATCAACTATTCTTCACAATGTGAGCTTTTCCTAGAAAGTATCCTGTGTGCACATGAAGTAGGCAATTTCTGCCCAGTTGCCACCCTGCTACAAAAAGCAACCTTGCTTGAAAATGAAGATGTTCAATATCTTGTTTGACCCAAGGAGGGGGAGCTGTCAGGAGCAGATATCTTTCATTGTCAAATGATTAAATAACATTAAATGTCACATTCTGTGATTTCTGATGTTTTTGAAAAATATATGTATATTAATCTGAACTGTTAAATCTTGACTACTCTTAGCTATTTCTAATTCTAATTGAAATACATCAAAAACACCCTTTTATAATTAAATCAAAATCTAACATAAAAATTAGTTATTATCTGGTCTTATAAGTTATTATTTAATTATCTAATTATTATTGAATTAGTTGTTATCTAACTCATATTGATTAATCATCTAAAATAGTTGGTAAAAGCAGTTATTAGATGGACTGGTTTTAAGCTCTGTATTCTTAAATAAGATGCATAGATACAATGTCTATCTAAGAGTAACAATATTCATCTTAAATTTTGTATCAATATAAGAAATTCATACCAGTAAAAATCTTAAATCTGTATCAAAATAAATTCTGTGCCAAAGTAAGATGATTTTTAACAATTAAGGTTAGGACTACACAAACTGTCTCGTCTATTTCCTCCTGGTTCAAAATTATGACCATTCCCAAGTTATTCCTTAAAATTACATTACTATAATTTATAAAATAACCATTACCAAATGCCCAAACCCAAGAGTTTGATCTGATAACTCTCTACAATTTCTTCTAGCTGAACAGGGGCAATGAAAAATTCTTTAAAGGGGCAGGGAGGGGTAGGAAAACTAGAAAATATGGCTATACTTCAGAAAGCAACACTTTAGCAACTGTTATCCAGTCTCTGTGTGCTTAAAAGGCTTAGGGCTTGATTGAAGTTCTGACTAGATCAGTTTGAAAGGTTGAATGAGGCAAGACAACCTGGAATCCATGCAAGTCAGGCTGAGGATGAATCTCATTAAAGCTGTGCATCCTGTAATGTACAAATCTCAAAACCAAAAATTTAGTGCCATTAAGATATCCACAGATAAGTTAAGGATGATATTCTGCTCCTTGCTTGAGCATGTGAAAGACAGCTGTCTTTCTTAAGAGTTAATTTTATTAATAACCAATTATAACAAGTCTTCATTCATGCCATGTGAAGGATGGTACAAAGAATCCCTCTCCTGCTTGATTCTCTCAAACTTTTCTAGTGTTTCATGGAGTTACTCCCCTGCCCCCCCCCCACATGTCATCCATATCACTCTGGAAGGGATACAGAGCCTATTCTCCTTTTCTGTCAACACAAATGCAGAGCTTTTTCTCCCCAGATACCATGTGCTTGGTACACTAACCTAAAATCATCAAATGTTTCTCTCAGAGAAAATTAAATATAACTCATCAAAATCATGCTCATGTTGATAATTAAACAATTCAAAGCAAATAAAGCAATCTAGACAAATAGTGTCTGTTGAGAGAACGGTTACACCCTTGCCCCCACCTTCACAAGATCAAGGCCTAAGTTATTTATCTAATATCTATTTACTTACTGTATGAGCCTAGTTCCAGGATCTCTTTTTATATAATTCTCAAGGCCTAAATTTCTACTGTGTGATATAGGCTAGGTACCCTATCCTCTGCCTTTGATCTAATTTTTTCAACATGAATACCTCAATATTTTAATAATTATGACTAAATTCCCTCTGCTTACTATATAAACCTATTATTAGGCTTCTAATCTGTAGTGCCAGGAATCAATCCAAGAATTCCCAATGAAGCATACTTTTAAAGAACTTGAGTATGTTCTAGCAAGACCTTTACAAATTTTTTCTGAAGTGTTTTTTCACTCAATCTCTCTCCCATGGAACTCAATATCTTTAAAGAATTACCATTGTACTCCCTCTGTCCCGAAAACCAACAATCTTTTGCCTGCTTTTTGGAGGCCAGAAACCTTTTACTGTTTGTCTCTGCCTTCCTCCCAGCAGTCAGTCTCTCTCTGCACAGCAAGGGCTACCAAGCACCTGTAAGCCAAACCACAGGAAGATTCCCCACTTGCCTCAGGCAAAATTTGTATTTCCCTTCTATCTTTAAGAACAATTAAACCAAACTTGAGAATCCTGTCCTTTGTTTACCTGCTTATAAGAAACAGGCAGCTTTAGCTTTTATTGTCTGGCTCTTTGCCTCAGAGCAACCATTCTGTCTCTTTTCACAGCAGGGGCTCCTACCACCCGCGAGCTGAGCCTGCCACTGTGCTCCTTTGTTTATGTTTCCCATGACCTGGAGCCATCAGGTGACTCACTCCACTCCTCTGCTGAGCAACCAATTTTCACTCTTCCTAGACTTATCACTGTGTGTACGTGATCAGTCCAAGAATTCCTAAATTGATAGTGGATTCTCACCTTCCAAGACAACTGTGTCTTTTTAAATTCTTTTTTAAATTTTCAAAGAATGTATTTTAATCATGTTTTCCCCGTCCCTATTTCTTCCCAAAAGAGACTGACCTATACTTGAGAAGGTGAGGATTCCTCTAGTGGCCAACTCTAGGCCTGAGATCTAGACTAAAGCACAGCAACTCAGTTCAAGATGCAGGAAATCTCAGAAAAAGACAGGCTGGGAATGCAGTAACAACTTATTTTGAAGTCTGAAAGCTGGGGATGAGATCAGAAGTCTGAGACCATGCTACACACTCAAGTCAGGTGTCTGGGTGACGGAGTATCAGACCCAGACCCCAGTGCTGGTGAACAGAACTTAAGGCGTCTGTGCAAGCTTCTCCACTCTTTCTATATTCCCTACATCCATGGATGCTGCCTGTAGGGTGGCCACCATCCCACTCCTTCGTGAGCCATGTTCCAGTTGCTTCTAGAAATTCACTCCAGGCTCATGGGGAAATAAATACTCCTCAATAATTCAAATGTGTTTCAAACTACTTAAGGTGATAAACAGGTTTAACCATCACAGGGGTACCATCCCAGAATTAGCTTCTAAGATAACATATTTTAGTTACCTGGGGTTTAAGCAGATGACAGGGTATTCTTTTTTTTTCTATTTTGAAAACAAAAGAGTTGGGTTAAAATTAGAAAACATAGGGGAGACGCTTTGTGCACACTGTATGTAATTATGTCTCTGTTTCAATGGCTCAGCTTCCATCCTACTCTAAACTACGGCATTCAGCCAGCCTTATCAGATACAACCAGCCTGTTGATTAAAATGTAATATATGTACACAATGTGAAGAAAAAAAAGATGAAGAGAGTGGGGGGGGGCATATGCTCCATGGAGGTGCGGCCAGGCCTGGGAGTGAGGGGGATGCCTCTGAGAAACCCACATTGGGAATCCTTTCCCCTGAGGGACCAGCCACATAATGACTGTATAGTTCAGAATAGAGTTTATTCAGGGCATGGGGAGGGGAGTTAAGAGGGTAGTAGAGGCAGAGAGATAGAGAGAGAGAAAGAGAGAGAGAGAGAGAGAGAGAGAGAGAGAGAGAGAGAGAGAAGAGGAAAAAAGAAGTAGAGGCCCACCATGAGCATGTATAGAGTGAGGGAGGAAGGGAATAGGGAAAGGAATCGCAAAAGGGAGAGCAAGAGGCCAAGAGAGCAAGAGAGAGAGAAGGGGGCAAGCAGCTCCTTTTTATAATGTCAGGTATGGGGCTGAGCATACCTGGCTATTGCCAGGTAACTTTGTGGTGTGGTTTACAGAATCTCAA
The DNA here is from genome assembly GCF_963924665.1 of Micromys minutus. Lineage (NCBI taxonomy): Eukaryota > Metazoa > Chordata > Mammalia > Rodentia > Muridae > Micromys > Micromys minutus. The sequence continues at coordinate 27,211,012 of NC_137966.1, read as the reverse complement.
CATACAATTTGACCACATTATCACAGAATATTGGATTTAGAAGAAGCTTATCATGCCAAACCAGTTATCGTGGAGGCAACATATATGCAGGGTTTTGTTTCATGTTACATGCACGCATGGTTTCACACTGCTGTGCTCCTTTGGAAAAAAGCCAAAAACTCTATATATATCTTTACTCTTCGGACTTTGTCAGGGGCATAATTTGGCTTCCACATGTACAGAGGCTTAACAAGTAGTTATTTGAAAAGTTCTGAATACCCATAATCATAAATAATCATCTCTTATCTGATGATTAAAAAATAAAAAAATATAAAATTATAGATGTGCTAGCTATTGGATTACTTAAGGGAAGAGTTTCAAAAAAACAGTCATTATAAAACTTGGTCTTTATTGATACATAGTGGAAAGTCTGAAAATCAGATATTTAACCTTCTCTTACCTCAAATGGAAGTGTAAGACCCCAAGGAGTCTCAGCTCAGGAACGCGCGACCCAGAGTTCAATTAGACAATAGACCGATGTAATAACAAAAGGTTTATTTGAAGCCTGCACGTCAATGTTCTTAGGCTCACACGCAGGAGAGAGAGCCAAAGGAGGAACCCTGGTAGCAAGAGGAGCACCCTTTTATAGCCAAAAACCGTGAATTGGGGGGTGGGGGTGATGTTGTTGGGTACTTTGGGCGATTTGCTTGTACATATAACAGCTCATGTCCTGGTCACTGCCCCCTTAAGATTGTTTGGGCAAGATCAGAATATTTTAATCAGCAACTGCCAGCCATTTGGCTCCTCACTTCTAGTTAGTAACTGCCAGCCTTTTGGCCCAGCAGTTTCCTTGTGGGGGGGGGGGGCAGGCGCGGGTGCTGGACCTAGTCTGAGCCTGCTTTGCATTTTTGTTCTTCGAAATTAACTGGTAGAAATAGCTAAAGAGAAAATGAGTTCCCCAGAAGCAAATGCAAACCAGAGCATGGGATTAAAGATGTCGATGATGTCATCACCTGCATGTCCAACAGCCTTTTGAAATCTGGAGTACGAACCCCAGGCCAGAATACAAACTGCAAGAGAATTCCTCCACCCCCCTAATGATGACTCTGAAGATATTTCTCAAAATACACAAACGTGGGTGTCAACATACTGGCAAGTAGAAAAGAGAAAAGTAAATCCATTAGGCGGAGGGTCCAATGTCTAGTGACTACTGACTTGCTGCGTGATACATATCTGATTTTTCTGATCTTTCATTTACAAACTAAACAAACAAACAAAAAAAAAAAAAAACCACTGTGCACTAGCAGTTCCCACAGGTGAGCTCTCTGGAGAATGGCTACTACTCACTTCACATGCAGCAGTACTAGAAGGAGCCAGGCTTCCCTTCTATTCTGTGGTTAACATTCTACACACAAAAACAGTGCATTCTTATGCTTGGCTCTGTGGAATGATGTTCTGTTTCAGTCTTTCATGTGTTTGTTTAGGGTGACGTCTTACATATCTAAGGCTGGGTTTGGATTTATTATGCAACTGAGGATGTCCTTGAGGTTCTAATTCTCCTGATTCTAACTCCCAAAGATGTGAAGCAGCACACCAAATCTTTGCCATCCTAGAGTTCAAATTTGACAGGTAAAAACACTCTACTATGAACTCTGTATCCATAGCCTCACAGGTGACAGGAAAATGGAAATCCCTAAAATGATAGATTTGACTCTTTAGTCCTGGAGTTGGCAGCAGTTATCATCATCATATGACAAACTAAACCAAAACATCAGGAGAAAGGAGTTCTAACCAGCAGCAACAGACTAATGGTGTCCCTCAGCACATGTGGCAAAAACATCCAAGTAGCATCCTAGGCTTGGAATTAGACAAGGCTGTCTATTGTAGAACCTTTGTACCAAAGCTTGACATATACATTCGGGGTCAATGACATTAACTATAAGTTTTAACAGTCCTTCCATCTCTCAAGGTGTCCTATATCACTAATATAACAAAGCAAGTGGCTCTTATAAGCCGGTAGAACTTGTCAGCTTCTCCTACCCAAAGCCCTAACTAGTACGGGCAGATCATGACAGAAATAGCAAGAAATGCACCAGGCTTTGCACTTGAAAATGTATGGAAAAGTATGTGCTCAATGCAATGTTAACTGTCCTTCATGCTATTAATAAAGATAAGACAAATAATCCTGATAGAAATGAAATATACCTGTAAAATATAAAGTTGGATGGTTGCTCATAAAAAAGTAGCCACCTGAAATGTCATTTATTTTAAAATCACATTTTCCCTTGGAAAGGGGAGATGGGAAAATATTACTTTTACTCTTATCCACTTCATCTTCAAGTGAAGAAAGCATGGTTATACATGACAGTAATCTGAACAACTGGGGAGACTCAGAGGTAGGAGATTCAAGAGTTCAGGGTCATCTTTGGTCACATAGCCAGTTGTCTGGGATACAAAAGACCCTGACTCTGCTGTTCCGTGTCTCATCACCGGCTCTGAGAAGTCACAGCCTTGGTCCAGTCAACTTGCTGTGCATGGGAATCTCAGTCAGATCTATTGCTACTTTGGGCATCTAGAAAATGAGAAGTTTAGCTCGTCACAAACACATTTAAATAATAATTTTTTTCAGAACATAATAAGGTTAAGGTAATCCTTACTGATGCTCTTAGTGCCTGGAGCTGGACCTGCCAACTGTGGCATCCTGCAACCGACAGGAGCCAATTTACATTGGAAGTATGAAACTTACATTTGTTTAAACAGAGAAAACATAAACAAAAACAATTGTTTAAACCAATAGATCACCTCAGTTGTAAGCAGTGTTAAGAATTAATATTATGAAAATATTTTAAACCTAAAACTTTTAAAGCTCCCAGTAGCAGAAGATGTTGAGGATGAAAAAATACCAAACAAAACAAAACAAACACAATGGGTGTTTTAAGGAAATTCAATTTGATAGGAAGCATTAGAAAGAAATTGAAACAGTATATAAATGCCACAACAAAAACTCACACTTTTATAATGATTTATTGCAGTTACTGTATTAACAAGTGTGTAGCACTGAAAAGTTGAGAATCACATTAGAGAATGACAGGCTTTTCTGTGTCAACAATAATAGTTTTGGGGTTTTTGTTGTTGTTGTTGTTGGTTTTTTTTTATGTGAGTACACTGTAGCTGTCTTCAGGCACATCAGAAGAGGGCATCAGATCTCATTACAGATGATTGTGAGCCACCATGTGGTTGCTGGGAATTGAACTCAGGACCTCTGGAAGAGTAGTCAGTGCCCTTAACCACTGAGCCATCTCTCCAGCCCCCTATAATAATAGATTATTATTCAAGAGTTGTTGAACTACATCCTAAATATATATCATAAACTCCCCAGCATGTCAAACATGCTTCTAAGTTCAGAAAAGTACTCTTGAGAGATACAATTAGTGTACAGCACTTACCTAGCATGTAAGACCCTGGCTTCTACCTGCAGTGCCAGAAAGCAAAGCAAAGATGTACATTCTTGACCCACCCTGTCCTTATTGTATCCCTAGGAACCTCACCAGTCCAAAGACACTTGCCAAAGTGTTTTAACAACTTGTATTTGAGAGGCTCCCGAATAGAATGAAGTTCTTGCTTAACACCTTGAGGAGATTTTGCAGTAGGCCGGACTGCTCCCCAAGAAAGGGAGCCTGCAGGGGCTAGGACCCAGCCTTAGAAGACAGGGTACTAATTCCCCATGATGCTGAGCTGTCAGCTTGAGCTGGACTTGTGCTGCTTCTTAGGCAGAGTGTATACACATCAACATCTCACCTTGTTGATATTTCTGAAGAAACACTGTTGAGAAAGTAGCTAAATGTTCCCAGAAAAGAACAGCCCCAGTTGCTCAGAAGCCTCTAATTCTTAAGTTACAGGGGTCTTAAGTTGCAGGATGGTTTGCTAGGGCACTGCATAGCTTGTTGTGTGGGAATGACAATTAATTGTATGTCTTGGAAAAAATGTCAATGTGGAAAATAGCAACAGGCAGTGGAATGCAGAGTGACCTGCTTTCCTGCCTTCCCTGATTCCTTCCCCTACACCTTCTAAGGTCTCAATTGCCACCAAACACCCCAGAATAGATTCTTCCAGAAGCATTTTAGCACTCTGTAACAGTTGCAAAATTTTGGGTTGATGGCTGGGGGTGATAGTGGTGGAATGAGGGAAGGGCTGTGTGTGAACAGGAAACAATCTTTGAGAAGTAGCCTCTTAGGGGTACTACTTTTCTGATCTACCTAAATTCGAAGACCCTTTCTGGAATTTCCCTTCACTTAGACACTAATGCAACAGATCAGTACTGGGGGGTGGATCAGTTCTCCTCTTGCATCTCTCACCTGGGGAGGAGGATCCTCCACCCCAGAGTGCTCCACAGCTTCACTGACCTGACCATAATCCTCTTCACAGGACCACTGGTTTGCTTCCTTGCAGAGCACAGCTTGAAATCTGCATCTGGACTTCCACCCTGAGTGAGTTTCTCAAAGCAGACTACACATCCCTGCCAGCTGCTTCTCCCAGAAAAAAAAGAAGCCAATGGTGCTAAGGGGAGAGAGAGACAGAGAAACAGAGACAAAGACATATAAGACAGAGATAGACAGACAGCGAGAGACAGGGAGACACAAAGATTTGGGGGGAAATAGAGGGAGAGGAAGAGGAAGACAGAGAGACAGAGACAGAGAGTGTGAATCCATATATTGAGACTGAGAGTCCTGGTCCAGAAATGATTGGTACTATTCTATCATTGGCTTTCCCTCTTCAACAGACTTCTTGCAAGAAAATTGCAGTTGCTGGATTTGATCAGCTGTGGTTCTGAGGCAAATAAGACTCTCAAAAGATGTCCTTTTCTCGTGTTGCCTCCCATACTCTTCACAGCTTACAGTTTCCTTGCCAAAACTTTCCTTGCCAACCAAAGGCTTAGAGGATTGTTGAAGTATGGCTGTTTCTGAAATTAAAAATGTTACAAAATTGAATTTCAAGTGTTGTTGTTCAAACAGACATTGTTGTTCAAACTCCCTGTCTTAGAGATGGTGCAACAAAACACCATCACCAAAAGGCAAGTTGAAGAGTAAAGGGTTTATTTTGTTTATGCTTCCATATTGCTGTTCATCATCTAAGGAACACAGGGCAAGAATTCAAAGAGGGCAAAAACCTGGAGGCAGCAGCTCATGGAAAAACCATAGAGGGATGCTGCTTACAGGCTTGCTGCCCATGGTTTGCACAGTCTGCTTTCTTACAGAACCCAGGACCACTAGTTCAGAGATGGCACCACCTACAATAAGATGGGCCATCCCCCATCAAAAACTCATTTATAAATGTCTTACAGCTAGATGTAGATATGGAGGCATTTTCTCAATTGAGGTTCATTTCTTTCAGTTAACTCCAGCCTGTGTCAAGTTGACAGAAGTCTGGGAAGATAACTCCTTTAAAGTTGAAAATCTGAAAGTGAATTTTTTATTAAGAGGTGGATTTCCAGTTTTTGGCTTCCATTCAGGGGATCTACAGTTCTAAAACTATAAGCTGGCCATCCCAGGTAGAGTAACTTCCTTACAGCTGCTGAGAATGTGCTTTCTACTCTAAGGCTCAACACAAGGTAGAACAGTAGCTGAATCTATAAGATAAATACATGAGATCTTAATTATTTTCACAGAAGAGTCCACTATTAACTTTGGAAATAGCTATATAATGAATGGTGAACTTTTAGGCTATGCAAAATTGTAAACTGACTTTTTCACACTACAGTTGACATCTGAAATTTAGATTTTAGTAAATACATACAGCTATATAAACAGAGGATGTAACAGTACAAATAATCACTTAAATTGATCCTGCTGGCAACAGTGCATTCTTCAATTTTCATGTAATTTTGGGGACACAAAATAACATATCACAAGCAGCATTAGACCAAATCCACATTTCCTGCATTTTTTCCAGTTAAAGAATCTTTTATTTTCTCACATTTAAATTGAGTATAATTATAATTATGTAAATTTTAAAGTATGACATATACTCATAACATCCAGTCTATCAATTTTATCTATTTAGATATAGTATTCTATCATCTATCTTAAGAATTTATAATTTTATATCTGAATTATGTTTTGATTTTAATTTGTATACCATCTAAAAACCATCTTTTAAAATCTAGATCATCTTAATGATAAAGAACTTAACTTTGATTATGAAGTTATATCTAATCTTCAATTCCATCAGATATCTGAGAACAGATTAAATATTACCTGAATATATAGGAAGCAAAAATTCATATGATTAGCTTAGACTGATTTGCTGTTGTCTGGTCAAGAAGTATATTTAAGGCTTTTGAAGACTTGGTTCCAAATGGATACACCATCATTTGCGCTCAGTTCTGCTCAACCACTGGAACAAATTTTATGATTAATACAAATGCAAGGCATGGAGAAACTGTTCTTTCGATGGGAAGGTCTGCAGAGTTGCACTTGCCTATGTATGGCTACAAGAAGAAGGAAAGGTGATGGTTTGCCACTGTATTCTCACCAACCTTCCCTTTCTTTACCTGAAGAGTCTGAAGGATTGTCTTTGAAGTTTTGAGTCATTTTATCTGACACTGCCTTAACCAGGGTGATTTAGGCTTGGGAGTCCTTCAAACACCTCAGCTTCACAGTTTCTTAATTATCACCAGAGCCCTTCTCTTCTGGACCATATTGGCACTTGCTACTGCACCATTCCCTGGACTCTGTACACGATATTTAGCATTGGCCTAGTGAAGAGAAGCAGCAGATCTTCCATAGTTCTCCCCAACTGCAATCTTCTTATTCTAGTCATTAGGAGACTCTTGTTTTTCAGGGTCATTCATGTTTCTCAGCAGTTGGTCCTTTCATTGCCAAAACTTAATTAGCAACTAAAATCTTTAAACATAGATGGGAAACTTCATTGTACATGTAAACATCAGCGTCTGGGCAGGTAGAAAAACAAAGCAAAACAAACAAAAACTGGACATCAAAAGAAACTCTAACAGAACTCTCATTAGAGTCCAGCAAAGGGTACACAGACCTTGTTCCTTTGCTTTGCTTTGGACCCACTACACCCCATGTCGGGAGGTATTGTCTTCCTATGACATTACGGTTGAAAGACCTTACTCACTGTTTCCCAGGTTCAGATACCAACAGTTGGCAGAATTCTCTAATCATTTCTTTCTCAAGGAATGAAGGTCATGCAGTCCTCCTAACCCTATTTATTGGACTATTCAAGAGAACCAGCCAACTTCTGAGTTCACTATCAAGTTTCCCTTGTTCAAGTATAGTGATCCTGTCTGGGTCAGATGTATAACTGAAGGAGCAATGAAGCAAATATGTTAAAAAAACAAAAACTGCACAGTGATTCTCTCCATTCCTGTGGCTATGAAGGTAGCTAGCATTACACCATGGATCCACCATACCAAGGTCAAAGAAGTGAAAGCCACAGATGCTGGCAAAGGGATTGTCTCTAGATTATACATACATTAAAATTAAGATTTTTATAGAAACCACAGGCTCTTCAACTACCTGCCCCTATACCTTTTTTGAGACTTGTGTTTGGTATCAATATGGGATTCAATCACCACTGTCCTCAGTCCTGGGTCTGGGAACTGAGAAAGAAATGTAGGGAAGGTATTAGCTAACATGAATACAGACCAGTAACACATATTCATCTTGACCTTTGCTAACAGATAAGTATTGTAAATTTCTAGTTGTATTAAAGAAAGGAACGATGCAGGAGTTTATCTTTTGTGATAGAAATAAGAATTTACAAGTCTATGAATACCATGTCTGGGCTACCCTAGTTTCGAGAAATTAAAAGATTTCATTGCAAAGTTGGGAGTGCAAAACAAAGGTTTTGTAAAACAATACAGGTATATAGAAAGAAAGCCCCCTCCCAAAATATATAAAATAAGAAAATATAACCCAATGGCTATAAAATTAAAAATCTAGAAATCTCTTTAAAATATGTGTTCTGACTTTTGGGAAGCAGAAAATCTAGGGAACCATACTCCATGGCACAAGAAGGCACCCTGGGAATAGAGTTAATGATTCCCAGTCAGAACTTGGGCAAGATTGCTGGTTATGCTTAGACACCTTCTAAAGGATTTATTGTGCAGTTCAAACATCATAGATGGGGATAGCGAGGATATGTGAGAAGGGAGATGCAAATTGATACTGGTGATAGAATTGCTCAAATGTTATTTCCTTACATCAAGGGCAAAGCTTCTCCAAGAGAAAGGACAGGAGATTTTGGGAGTCCTGGAAAATATGTGTTCTGACCAACAATGGTCAATGATCAGAGACCCAAATTAGTGGTACAAATGAATGGTATTAACAGAGAAGGTTTGGTAGATACAAGAGCTGGTGTAAGTATACTTTCTCAAAAGTCTTGGAATCCAGATTGGCCACTTAAGAAGGTCTACACACACCATTTATAAGAATTGGTAAATTATCATGAATAAGACCAAGTGTCCGTTGGGTTAGGGTTAAGGTTATGGTATCTCAGAATTAGGAATAGGGTTCTGTTAGGTTTGTTAACAAGTGGGTCAAGCACACCAAAAATAAAGGAAAAACTGGCCAAAATACATTCACATAGTTTTATGCCAAAATGCTTTTAAAAGTCTGTACATGTATCTCTTTTTTTTATTTTATTTTAAATAAAGCTGTAAGGGGAAAAATGAAAAGAAAAAAATAAAATAAAATACAGGTTCACACAGGGAAAAAAAAAGAAACACTGAACTTTCTGGTAATATTGTAAGTAATCTGTCCTGAGATACACATAACTTTCGACCTTAGTGGTCAACCATGGATGAGTAACCCTTTCATGAGGTCCAATCTGAAGTCTATAAGAGGGATTTTTCTGTCCTTTTTCTCTTATTGTAGGTAAAGATGCCTATAAGACTATTGTTAAACAAGAAAATAGACTTTTTATTCATCTAATTAGTTTTATTATGTCATGGTCACTAATAATTGGGTCCAGAATTAGCTTTTATGTTTTGAATGTGAAATAATTGCCAAAGTTCGTGTTTGAACAGTGTATATCCTAAGCTGGCAGTGTTGTTGTGGAACATTTAGGAAATGGAACCTCCTTTGAAAAAGGAGAAGTGCAGAGAGAGGAAAAGAAGAAAAGTTGGAGGGAGAGAGGCAGAGATAAAAACAGAGAGGGGAAGGGAGATAGGGAAGGATGGATGGATGTTGAAGAATTGATACTAGTTACTGTTCTCCTGTTACCTTTGGTTAGCTACTCCACTATCTGCTCTTACTGGGCTTTTCATTCTGATTGGTTTACATGTGATTCTGCATGCTAATCTATATGGCCCGTTATGTAGCAGTTCAATTGAATAAATGCATCTTAGAACCAATTATAACTCTTTAAAACAGGCAGAGTACATGGTTTAAATCATTAACTAAGACCAATGGATTATATAACAGGGACATAGATCTTAGTAGGCACTGAGACCTTAGCCCAACTGTTTCTATGAAACAACTACCATTCAGACTCTAAAATGGAGAACATAGACACTGCCATCTGCCATAAATAAAACAAAAGCAAAATCCAACAAAGTCCATAGTTCTGAAAAGGTTCCTAAATGTACTAATCAGGATTTGGGGCTATTGTATTTAAGCTTGGAGCTAACTGTTCTTATCATTTGAAGTATGCCAACATAGAAGATAACATTTCTACTTAAAACTCACCCTGAGATAGGTTTGGTGTAACCTTGGGATCCCTAATACCCAGCATTACTGCATGCTGGCTAATAAAGTCATTCTATTGATTAAAACCCCTGTCCTAGGAGTCTTCCCTCATGAACACCCCCATAACACTGCTGCCTGTAATGCTGTAGATTTCTCCTGTTTCAATTATTTTACTACCAGAGAACATTAAACCAATCTAAACACTAGATCTACACCATATTTCTTTGTACAAGGCTAAGCGCAAATGTTTTTTGAGGAGTACATGTTCTCATAGGAATCCATACTTTAAAATCCCTGACATCATGAAGTTGTCACTGTTAAAAATTAGGAATACAATTAGTTATTTTTCCTCTTTTATCCAGACATAGATTTCAGCTATACTGACTCAGGTCTGAGCCTGGTGAGAACTGAATCCCAGGCACCAGGGTGAGAACTGTGCAAGACAGTAAGAACAGAGAGAGCATAGAGTATGTGCTTTCGTCGTCTGTCTGGGGCATTTGTCTCTCTGCAGTGCCAAGGGACCACTATCTTGGGATCTGAACCTGGTCTCAGAGATCCCGGCAACTGTGTACCAGCAAGGTCCTATACCTCTCAGCAAAGACAGCAGTGTCCTGAATTTGCCATTGTGAGCTCAGCATGCCTGCAGTGTTATGTAGTTTCCAGTCTCTCAGTGTATCAGGCCGGGGTAAGGCTGGTTGGGTTCCTCATCCTTGCTTAGTAACAGTCCTGCTGGAGCATGCTCCCTGCAGGCTGACATGGCTGGAGCTATGCTGGGGATAAGGCTGTGGCAGTAGTACCAGGGGATCTGGTCCAGGTCCTTGGTCCAAAGGCTCCACTGGATTGTGAGTTTGTAGCATTTTCCCTATAGCCAGTTCATCTGAAAGGACTTTGCCTGCAGAACAGTGGCAGCTGCCCAGCTAGACATTCACTAGCTGCCCCAGAATTTTCCTAGACCTATATTGCTGCTATTGAGAACAAGCAAAAGAAACTTATTCCAAGTACCAATTTACTTCCAGAGTCCATTTAATAATAAATTCTAGATCCCAGGCTGGAATGGAGCTGAGCACTTCCCAATAGATAAACAGCTTCTATTGTAAACAGTAGCTTGAGTTCACACATCTCAGGTACAAATTCTCCATCTTGATACTATCATGAAAAAAGTACATTTTCCCAGACCCAGAGACCAGCTCCTATCCTAATTGATGAAAACTCCCTCACCCAACCTCTTATGTTAAAATATGATTGGACACCCTCTTTCACCTTGCTCTATGGTTTTATCCTTTAATATGCTGCCCAAAGTCACTCAGGGTCATACTTCAGCTTCCAAGTCTCTTCTGCTTCCCTGATCTAGCAGTAGCAGCTTTAATGCAATAAAATTTTATTAGCTGCCTAGACCTGGTATTTGAGTTATGCTGGATTTAAGCAGACCTCACAATACTGCAGGCCTCATCTCAGCCTCCTCTTGCTTGTGTGCCTCTGGTTTTACATTCTATCTCTCTACCAGAGGATTTCTCTGTAGGACTGTAACAGTCCATCCTGTTGGTCTTGCCCTACCTCTTTTCCTCAAGGCATTTATTTTCTTGAGTCCCATTCTCTAGGATATTGAACCAGGATTCCCACTTACTCGCTGGGTACTATACTACCTCCCTCTGAGCCTTTTCTGTGTGTTTGTTGCTGGGGATTGGACAGAGAATGCATACTAGGGAGATGCTCTGTCATGAGTCCAGCCTGTCCCCATGTCACACAAGTGTCAAGGCTGATCACAGCTTCCTAGATGTCCAGGTTCTTCCTAAAAGCAAGCTAAGAACTGAATGTCCTGTGGCACAAGCAATCTAGGAAAGTATTCTAAGGTTAGTCCACCTTTTTGAATGGCTTATGATGGGTGAGCTCTGAGAGGCATGGACCCCAGAGACTTCATTCCAGAATAGCTTCTTCCTTCTGATGTGCCTTTCCTGGTGCTCTGACATACCCTAAAGATTCCTGAGCATCAGCATACAATACTAGACAAATTTTCTGCAGATCAACAGAAGAGAACCTTTCATTGAAATAATGCTATTTAGATGAATTCATGACTTTATAGAATTCCTGATTTGTTTCAAATATTTTTAGAAAGAATGTTTTATGAGATGGTTTTAATTGTTTCTTAAATATGATATAATAAAGTTAGAATCAAGAATAAAATGTGTCCCCTCCTCATAAAATAGTAAGTAAGTGCTGCATAATAAAGAATAGAATGAGCTTTTATAAATTGCACTAAGAAGAGAAATAGGATTAGAACAAATTAACGATAATGAAAAAAACAATCATTCCAGGTCAGGTGTGCACTAAAATAAAATAAGGCCATATGGGAGCTGGAAAGGTTAAGAGTACTTCCCCTTCCCAAGGTCCTGAGTTCAATTCCCAGCAAGTACATGGTACCTCAAACCATCGATAAAGAGATCCCCCTGTGTATCTGAAGACACTGAGAGTGTACTCACATATATAAAATAAAATCTTTTCAAAACTAGGGGCACATGAAACTGTTGCTTTTTATGAGCTTGGTGAAAAAAAATGCTTTGAATTTACTATAGACATCCTTCTGTAACTCCCTTTTATGTAGCAGTCTGTAAGGTAATTTTTTTTTGATTGTGTAGATGGAATTTATTTAATGAATAAAATGTATTCATTATTGCATGCGTGAATGCAATGATATTTTAGTTATGTTCTGATCCTTGGCTTTCTTTTTCTTTTTTTTTTTTTTAAAAAACAACTTTATTTTACAAAACAAAGATAAATGTAAAGATTTTAAACATTTCTTGCTTAAAATTAAACATTTTTGTCAGTACTTTTTTTTTAAGATTTTAACATAATTTTACATAAAACTATATGAATATATTTTTTAGTCAGTACTTAATTTTTCCAAGGTTTGATTGTATGCCTTGAAAACTTAATAGTTACAATGAGCTAAAGTACATGTAAAGCAAAATGTAACATGGAAATAGTTAAAGTTTTCTTGTTTTGTAAATATTTTTTTTGTTTTGTTTTCTTTATTTCTTGGACTTCATACAGTCTGTGAGTTGTTTCTGGGGGTGTGCAAGCCTCTGGGGTTAGCATCCCACTATCAGTGACTGCATATTATGTCTGTTCTTTTGTGACTGGGTTATCTCACTCAGGATGATATTCTCTAGATGCAGCCATTTTCTTAAGAATTTGGTTAAGTCATTGTTTCTGGTGGCTGAGTAGTATTCCATTGTGTATATTCACCACAATTTTTGTATCCATTCATCTTCTGAAGGACATCTGGGTTCCTTCCAGCTTCTGGCTATTATAAATAGAGCCGCTATGAACATTGTGGTGCATATATCTTTGTTGTGTATTAAAGTGTCTCTGGGGTATATGCCCAGAAGTGGAATAGCTGGGTCTTCAGGTAGTACTATATCCAATTTTCTGAGGTATCGCCCGAGAGATTTCCAGAGTGGTTGTATTAGCTTGCAACCCCACCAACACTGGAGAAGTGTTCCTCTTTCTCCGCAGCCTCACCAGCATCTGCTGTCATCTGAGTTTTGGATCTTGGCCAATCTGACTGGTGTGAGGTGGAATCTCAGGGTTGTTTTGATTTGCATTTCCCTGATGGCTAAGGATGTCAAGCACTTCCTCAGATGTTTCTCGGCCATTCGGTGTTCCTCAACTGAAAACGTTTTGTTTAGCTCTGTACCCCATTTTTTAATAGGGTTATTTGATTCTCTGGTGTCTAGCTTTTTGAGTTCCTTGTACACCTTGAATATTAGGCCTCTATCTGATGTGGTGTTGGTAAAGATCTTTTCCCATTCTGTTGGTTGCCGTTTTGTTTTCTTGATGATGTACTTAGCCTTACAGAAACTTTGCAATCTCATTAAGTCCCATTTGTTAATCTTTGACCTTAGAGCTTGAGCCATTGGTGTTTTGTTCAGGAAATTTTCTCCTGTGCCTATGTGTTCTAAGGTTTTCCCTACTTTCTCATCTAATAGTTTCAGTGTATCTGGTTTAATGTGGAGATCTTTGATCCACTTACACTTGAGCCTTGTACAAGGAGATAAGAAAGGGTCTATTTTCGTTCTTTTGCATGCTGAGTGCCAGTTGGACCAGCACCATTTGTTGAATAGGCTGTCTTTTTTCCATTGAATGTTTACGGCTCCTTTGTCAAAAATCAGGTGACCATATACATGAGGGCTCATTTCTGGATCTTCTATTCTATTCCATTGATCCACATGCCTTTTTCTGTACCAGTACCATGCAGTTTTCAGCACAATTGCCTTGTAATATAGCTTGAGGTCAGGGATAGTGATTCCCGCAGATGTTTTTTTGTTGTTGAGGATGGATTTCGCTATTCTAGGTCTTTTGTTGTTCCATATGAAATTGCACATTGATCTTTCCAATTCCATGAAGAACTGGGTTGGAATTTTGATCGGCATTACATTGAATCTGTAGATTGCTTTTGGTAGGATGGCCATTTTTAAGATGTTGATTTTTCCAATCCATGAGCATGGGAGATCTTTCCATTTTCTGAGATCCTACTCATTTCTTTCTTTAAAGGTTTGAAGTTCTTGTCATACAGGTCCTTCACTTGCTTACTTAGAGTCACACCAAGGTATTTCAAAGTTTTTGTGACTATTGTGAAGAGTATCTTTTCGCTAATTTCTTTCTCCACATGTTTTTCCTTTGAGTATAGGAAGGCTACTGATTTGTTTGAGTTAATTTTGTATCCAGCCACTTTGCTGAACTTGTTTATCAGCTGTAGGAGTTCTCTGGTGGAATTTTTGGGATCACTCAAGTACACTATCATGTCATTGGCAAAGAGTGATGTTTTTATCTCTTCCTTTCCGATTTGTATCCCCTTAATCTCCTTTTGCTGTCTAATTGCTCCAGCCAGGACTTCCAGTACTATGTTGAATAGGTAGGGGGAGAGTGGGCAGCCTTGTCAAGTCCCTGATTTTAGTGGGATTGCTTCAAGTTTCTCACCATTAAGTTTGATGTTGGCTGTTGGTTTGCTGTATATTGCTCTTATTATGTTTAAGTACGGACCTTGGATTCCTGTTCTTTCCTGGACTTTTAACATGAAGGGATGTTGGATTCTGTCGAATGCTTTCTCAGCGTCTAGTGAGATGACCATGTGATTTTGGTCTTTGAGTTTGTTTATATGGTGGATTACGTTGATGGATTTCCTTATGTTAAACCATCCCTGCATCCCAGGGATGAAGCCTACTTGGTCATGATGAATGATCGTTTTGATGTGTTCTTGGATTCGGTTTGCAAGGATTTTGTTGAGTATTTTTGCATCAATGTTCATAAGTGAGATCGGTCTGAAGTTCTCTTTCCTTGTAGGGTCTTTGTGTGGTTTAGGTATGAGGGTTATTGTAGCCTCAAAAAATGAGTTGGGTGATATTCCATCTGATTCTATCTTTTGGAATAGTTTGGCGAGTATTGGTGTTATATCCCCAATAAATGTCTGATAAAATTCTGCACTGAACCCGTCTGGACCTGGGCTTTTTTTGGTTGGGAGGCTTTTGATGACTTCTTCTATTTCTTTAGGTGTTATAGGGTTATTTAGATGGTTTACTTGGTCCTGGTTTAACTTTGTGACTTTGTATCTGTCTAGGAATTTGTCCATTTCTTCCAGATTTTCCAATTTTGTGGAGTATAAGTTTTTGTAGTAGGATGTGATGATTTCTTGAATTTCCTCAGTTTCAGTTGTTATGTCACCACTTTCCTTTCTGATTTTGTTAATTTGGATACTCTCTCTTTGCCCTCTAGTTAGTCTGGCTAGGGGTTTATCAATCTTGTTGGTTTTCTCAAAGAACCAACTTTTTGTTTTGTTGATTTTTTCAATGGTTCTTTTTGTTTCTATTTGGTCTATTTCTGCTCTAATTTTGATTATTTCTTGCCGTCTACTCTTCTTGGGTATATCTGCTTCCTTTTGTTCTAGGGCTTTTAGCTGTGCTGTCAGGTTGCTGATGTGAGCTCTCTCCAGTTTCTTTTTGGAAGCACTTAGGGCTATGAGTTTTCCTCTCAATACTGCTTTCATTGCATCCCATAGGTTTGGGTATTGCATCTTCTCTGGCTGTTTTGTCTATGTTTACAATGTTGTCTTCTGCCCCCGTGATTGGCTCTTCCATCTCTTGTAATCTATTGGAAATGCTTGCTTCTGTGACTCCTGATTTCTTTTTTAGGTGTTCTACCTCTAGGGTTATGTCTTTTTGTGTTTTCTTTATTGTGTCAATTTCCGTTTTAAATTCCCTCTTCCATTCCTTCATCTCTTTGATTCTGTTTTCCTCTAGTTCTTTGAGTTCTTTGAGTGTTTTTCTTGTTTCCTCTTTAAAAGCTTCTGAATCTTTTTGCTTTTCCTCCCGTTCTTGTTTAAGTATCTCTATCAGCATCTTAAGGTATGATTTCAGGTCTGTGTCTTCCTTTTCTGGAGTGTTTGGAATTCCGATGTTTGCTGTTATGGGAGAGCTGGGTTCTGGTGTTGCCAAGTTGTCTTGGTTTCCTTGGAATATACTCTTTCACTTTCCTTTTGCCATTTTGTCGTCAGTGATATGTTCTTGCCTTTGCCTTGTATCTGCTCTGTGTCGCTGGATCTCCACTGGTCCAGATGGCAGATGAGTCAAGCCCTGTTCTATGCCTCAGAGTCGCCGGGTGGGAACAGAAGTTCCCAAGTTCTGTTCCTGGTTGCTGGATCAGACAGGGCAGGGTAGGGCAAGGCAGGGGGTGCACTTTCCGTGTGCACTCCGCAGAGATCTCTCTGCTCCCTGGCAGCCCAGGTATCCCACCCACCAGTTCTGGACCATACTTTCAAAACAAACATGGAAGAAGCACTTATACAACAACCAACCACAGAGGTTCTGCCACTTGGGTCCTAAGAACAGATAACAAGCAGGCATCAAGGCTACCTTTAGGGGGTATCCCTAGTATGAAGGAATTAAAGTAGGGTAATGGGTTATCAGAAGAGGGGCAGGAAAGACCTGTATAAACAGGTAGCATTTAAAACCTGATCAGACCAGTCTACAAACTTCTGAACCAGCAGAAGGAATGATTTATGCAGAATCTGGGGCTAACAGAAGCAGGACTGACAGTAGAAATTTGTGAGACAGAATGGGTGTGGGTAGGGTGGGGGCAGGACTTCCCAGTACCATGAGGTTTCTCAGGGAAGGCAGCTATGGGAAGGCAGTGATGGGGACTGGGAATGTCGGTGATTGCTACTCCAGGGCCAGAAACCACTGGCTTCCTTGTGATTAACACTTGCTCTTTAACAGCAGGTGGGGTTAAAGTAAAGAAGTAAGCTTATTCCTTTGTTCTTTGTTGAAAGTCTCAGAGTTTCATTAACTCTCTGAAAGTCAGGGAAAAAGGAAAAGAAAGCCACACATGCAAAAAGAAAGTCTTTTATGCAGGTAACTTGTACATACATACACATCCATACACATATACACTTTGGTCAGGCCTGACCACCTCTCTGATCAGCTCCACAAGTGTTTATGCATATTTACATACATACACATATACCTACATACATATGAGTGGATACACAGATGTATACATATATTCATCTGAATGTATGGGGCAGAATCCTCCACACCAGACACATACGTTGTGTGTGGATGAGGCAGAGCCCCAGATGTTAGCACCTCATTCCTTCTCTCTGGCTCTCTTATACTTTCTTAAACAAAAGTTCTTTAGAAAATTACCTCCTAGATAAAATGTTACACAAGAGGGGATGCTGATACTAAGTTCAAAGCAGTGTTTCACTCTGTAAGCTCATTCTAAGTTCAAAGCAACAGTTTCACATGGCCTTGCTTTATCATAGTGGACACCTGTGGCCTTGTCCTTGGACCTAAAATGAATGTTTTTACTTGATCACAGATATGCCCCAAGCCTATTTCTCTTTGTGGTGTAATTGTGAGAGCTCATTGTACTCATTGTTCACTTACTATTACTATGTTTTTGTTATTATATTATTATTATTATTGTTATTATTATTATTATTATTATCATCATCATCATCATCATTATTCTATGAGGAATAGGCACATTATATTCTTGATTTTAACTTTATTACATCTTTCTGAAAAAACAACTAAACCCATCACCCAGAAACTTTCTTTCTAGAAATATTTAATCAAGAATTTTATAAAATCACTAATTCATCTAAACAGCATTAATTTATGAAAGTTCATCTTCCTGTTGATCTGCAGAAAATCTGCCTCATAGGGTGGGCTGATACCCAGGGATCATCCAGTTATGCCACAGTGACAGGAAAAGGCGTATCAGCAGTGAGAAACAATCCTGAGATGAAGTCCCTTAGGACCTTGCCTCTCAGAGCTCACCCTTCCTAGGCCATGTAAAAAAAACAAACAAACAAAAAAAAAAAAAACAAAAAACAAACAAACAAAAAAAAACAACAGTGGACCATCTCCAGAAAATGTACTCATTTGCCTTTAGCCTTTCCTATATGGCTCCCAGCAGTGATGGGGACAAACATACAACCCTGCAAGCCAGAGTGGCAACAGCTTGTCTTAATGCTTTCTTTAAATCAGGTAAAATCTGACCAATGTCAGCTAAAAGACTCTATCACCTATCTGGGAATTCACTAGGCTGAGCTGCCACTGTTTCCAGAAGGGGACTTCCCTGAGAAAGGGCAACACAGCAGATTGGAGAAATTCCTGCCTGCAAGCCACAGCCAGGTTACTGGAGAGAACATGTGAGCACGTTGAGGTGGAGCCACAGAGATGAGATTTCTTCCTAGCTCCCAGTTCTCGCCTCTTCTGAAAAACAAAAGCCTGGTTGTCCACCTTTGTTCTGACTTCCCACAGGGTAACTCTAGGCTTTCTGAGGCCCAGGGACACAAAGGCCTTCCTATTTACTGGAGAAGTGGACAAGCACTACATTCACAGGTGTGTCAGATAGAGAAGGCTTCACCAAGAAGATAAAGAGACAGGCCATGTGTCACATAATCATCTTGGTATATAGTTCAGTGACTATGACTAGTGCCTTAGTGGCTCCTCAAAATCTAGTAAGGGGAAGTTTTGTCTCTCTGGCCAACAGATAGGAGCTCCAGTTTCCCAAGATCCAGCCTGAGAACTCCCCAGCTCCCAGTGTCATCAGGGAAAAGGAGGCTTTCTCTGTGTACCTCTAAACTCACACATCTCCAAAGCCAAAACTGCAAGTTAAAAGGAGATGGTGGCTTATGCTTCTAGGCCTAGTGACTCAAGGAGGCCACTTGAGCCAAGAAGTTTAAGACCAAACTAGAAAATAAAATCAGACTTCCTCAAAAATTAAATGAGTCAAAGATGACACTGTAATAGTTTGTGTCACAGATCTAATCAACTTTTACTAGGTTTCTATCAATCATGGTGTATCATCTACAAAACATTGAAAACTCCCACCAAAACAATGAATGGGCTTTGCAAATTTAAAGTAAGGAAATGGCATAGGAAAAAAATCTTGACTTGTTACAATCTGCTGCATCTAGTTATTTTTTAGTGAAGATTAAAGAAGGTGGCCTTTATTATAGAGTAGAGTCTGCTTTTGCAAGAAAAACTGGTCTCTCAAGGGATTTACCAGCTTCCTTCAGGTTTGATTCTGAGACATGGGGTGTGAGAGACTATTTTTTTCTGCTTATTGCTACAGAAGCTTAGGCCAAAACTATGGCCTCCCATAATTTTTGGTGAATATTGGGTAAAATGAATTTGCCTTTTATTGGTTAGAAAAAAAATCAAATGTTAAAGGCCCACAATTCCTAAAAGACCCCCCAACTTTTTTACAACTCCTACCCCCTGGTAATAGAGTACCAGGCCTGCTGCCTTTGAACAGCTCTGTGGGTGACTGGATATAGGAAGAGTATACATTCTCAGTACTACTCAGCCACATAGGAAACTGAGTCTGCATCTCCACGAGTGCAAAGGAATATTAATGTTGATGAGCTGGACTCTGAAAACAAGCACTGTATGTACATACAGAGGCCGTGGAGGGGCGCTGTGGCCGCCAGAGGCTGGGAAACAAGGGGTTCGAGGGCACAGGAGGAACAGCTAGGTATGCAACAGCACAGGTGGGCGGGGGTCGGTGCTGGGCTCCAAAGATCACAGCAGGAGAACTAATAGAATTTAAAGAAGCAGTTAGTACAAAGTTGTTTTTTTAATATTCGTAACACAATCAGTTTGATGTGACAGACATGTTGGGGGGGGGGGAGTCTTAATACATGGAATACATGGAACTTGCTATGAGGACCATGCTGGCTTTGAACTCAGAAATTCTCTTGCCTTGACAGTGTTGGGATTAAAGGTGTACACCATCATACCTGCCAGCTGCTTGAAGGGATAGGTGCACCTGGCACTGTCCTGCCACCTGGGTGTCTGAGCATCCAGGCTTCAGGTGTGGCCTCTAACTTTGCATCTCAGCCCTAACCCTCTGCATGACTGTCTGCCACTGGAACAACTTTCCTAACAAGGATCCTGTCTTTTCTTAATCTCTATCTCCCAGCCCTATTTTCTCATCTTCTCTCTTCAGTACAACATCCTCTACACACCAATCTATAACACTCACATGTTCTCTGACGTGGCATACATTTTACTACGTATGATGGTTTGAATGAGAATGGCCTTTTGGGGCTCATATATCTGAATGTTTTGTTCCCAGTTGAGGGATTACTTAGAAAGGATTAGGAGGTGTGGTGTTATAGGAGGAGGTGTGTCACTGGGGTCTACAACAGGCCAAATCTCTATCACTCTGCCTGCTGATTCTACAAAATTGCACCACCAGAGATTACCAATGGGACACTCCAAAAGTCAAATAGAAAGTATCTACTGTTGGCCTGTGGCTCCGACCGGTGGGACAGTCAACAGGAACCTGGGATCACCTGGGAGAGAATGGGGGAACAAGGGATGCAAAGAACAGCAAGACAGGTGGTCTGATCAAGCTGAAATATTTTTATTTTTTCACATGCTAGTTTTATACAGGTAGAAGAAGGAAATAAGGCATGGGAAAGTAAGGCATAGAATTAAGGAAACTTTTCAGCTAAAGGACTTTTCACAATATCCTTTGTGGAGAATTGCTTGAGGAGGGGTACAACCTAGGTGTAAGAGGGAATGTTAGGCCAAGCAGAATCTGTTGCCTGGGTGATCGTTCTACTCGGCTAGCTACCTGACCAAAGTGAGATCACCTAATTTCTGAAAAAAGGCCTTTACTGTGAGAGAAAAAAAAAAAAAAAAACCCAAAAACAAAAAACCTAGGCTGAGATCTATGTAAAATGGTGTTACTCAAGCTAAGAAAATTTCTTAATTCTGTCAGCTCCCAGCAGGCCTGTGGCTGCAAGAGAACTTGCCCAAGCTGTGATTCCCAGGCCTTTTTATTTTTATTCACAAGAATCTGTTTGGCACATTTAAATGAAGCAGAACCAAAGAAGCAAAGCTGAAGGGTTAGTACTACAGGAATCTCACTCAAGGGTTTTCCCAACCACATCCTAGGATGCTGACATAGCCTTCGATCCTGCTTTAGCAAGGGGTGGGGGGGGGGGCTAGATCTTTGCTCTGGTTTTTGGTAGAAGGTGTTGCTATGTAATGAGCTTCAAGGCCTGAATGGTGTTTCTATCATGACATCCGATATGCTAAGTCTATGAATCAACGTTCTGCTACCTGCTCCAGACCATGCCTGCCTACCGAGGGTCCCATCCCCACCATGATGACCAGGGACTACCCTCTGAACTGTAAAGTGAGCCTTCAATCAAGTGCTTTCTTCATAAGCTGCCTTGGCTGTGGTGTCTCTACACAGCCATATGACAGTGAGATGGCATGACAGCTGCTATGGGAGAGCTGGGACGTCACCTTTCACACCCACTCCTCTGCCAATCCTATCAGGACTGAGCAATTCCACATCAGCATCTCCAAGTGTGCTGGGGCTCATTCATGGTTGCCCTGGGTGCCTGTCACATGACACTCCTGTCAGGTCTGTCTGCTAGATCACTCAAAGGCAGATGCTGTCACACTTGTATGAGTCCAGTGGAGTCTGTGGGGACATCCTCCAAGGGAAGAGTGCTAGAGTTCTCTGCTGAAATTAATAAAAAACAGGACTCACAGTCATTTCTGGTTTTTATTAAAATACCTGTTTTCATTACAGAGACAATGAACAAAAATATACACAATTACATATATAAGTTGTCAGTCATGTTAAATGAATGAATATAGACTTCTGGAAATGAACGTCTTTAAAGTCTTTAAAAGATGCTTTCTAAGTAAAGACCTTTAAACCGTATGTAGCCCATTCTCGGTGTCTCATTTTCCAGAGTTTTACTTTCTTCTTTTCTATTTCAATGCCTTTTTAAAATTACAAATATTTGTTCAAATAGGCTAATAACAATGTTTTTTTCTGAAACTTTACAAGTTGGTATGAATACCCATTCACAGCATCCTGTGTAAAGTGTACACATTACTTGAATTTGTTTCACTTTTGCACCTTAATTATGAATAAGCTATAGTCCTAATTAAATATTATGGGAAAAACATTGTTTTCTCATAAATGTTATGAGACCAACCTGCCCATAAGCCCGTGTTTTACTATAGGGAAATATATGCAAATGAATTTAGTAACAACCTCTGATTCACAAGCTAGTGTTTGTCTCTTGTAGGTGCTCAGGGTGGAAGCAGGGCTGCACCGTGACAGGTGAGAGACCCATGACCAGGCTTCACCTCAGCCTTAAAATCTAGTGGTTTTGGATATGGATATAAGAAAAGAAGATAACTTTTTGTTGAGAAGGAAATGTAACTATTACAAGCTCTTCAGTAAGGAGTGTAATTGCTAGAATGGGATGAAAGGTCCAGACTTAGCGAGGCTGATAGCTTCTGACATATTTATTTCAATTTATTAAAAACAAACAAACAAAACACTACTCAAAACACTGAGTACAGGACTTGTGCTTTCTGAGGCAGTGTTTTACTATGGACTCTGGGCCAGGCTTGATCCTCTTATCATCTTGTTCAGCCTCTCTGTGGTGGGCGCACAAGTATGCACACAACCCTTGGCTCTCAAAGCCTGTCAGGTAATGGCTGCTATTCCTTCAAGGCCTTCGCAAACCAGGAGAAATACAATTTGAATATAAAATCTATCTCAGGGAGGATCATTTCTAATGGGAAAAACAGGGCAATAAAAAGTTAAAGCAAATGGTATAAAAATTGTTCATAGACAATGTATGTAAAAAAAAGACACACTATATTTTAAATTTTAATAATGAAAAGTTTTTTAAAAGATGGGGACATAGTTTAACAATGTTTATAGCCATCATTAAAAAAACAGGATAACCAGCTTGGTCTACACAGCAAATTTGAGGCCAGCTAGGCTGCAGAGAGATCCTGTCTCAAAACCAAACCAAACCATGACAGTAACAACAAAAACAAAGAAAACACAGGACAAAGTGCCAGAAACCATTAAAGCATTCCTCTGTCCCAGTTAAACTTTCTTGAGAATCAGCAGCTGAAATAGCACAGCTGGCTGTGGTCCTTCAAACTCCTCCTGATTTCAAGAAAACCCACAGCCCTGTGGGAGCTAAGAAGGAAGGGGCTGAATTTTTCCCAAGGCACTCTGGGTAAAAGCCGGAAGGCTGGAGCACTGTGAGTGTCCAACAGTATTGGAAAGAGCACTCTGTTTGTAATCGATAGCCATGATACCACAAATGAGCTTATTCAAATAAAAATATAAAATGTGCTTAAGAACATTTTCTATTTTATGCACTAAAATATGTAGACATATAAAGATTATTCCTAAAAAGTTACTTTTAATTCAAATATGCACCAGAGAAAACAGCAATTCTATAAAACTGAGTCTGTGTATTATAAATATTTGTTTTAGATTCATGCTTGAAGGTGAGGATTTGATTACTGTAAAGGGTATGTAGTATTGAAGCGTGTCTCTATGGAAACACTATATAAGAAGTTAACTAGGTAATTCTGTAATATGCTAGGAGTAAACATACTAAACAGATTTCCTCTGTAATTTCAGAAATACAGCTTCTTAAAATATGATACGTATTTAGATTCAGATATCCATAAAACAAATGTAGTATTGAAAGACCCCCGGAGGGTATCTTCCGTCTGAAGAGACCCCTCCCGAGGAGCAGCGAGACCACTCACTTCGGATGCAAGTAGCAAGAGGTTTATTTACACAGGTACCTGTGGGCACACAGTCTCTCAGAGGACTTGTGCGCCGGACAAAGGGGCAGTCCCCTTTTTATAGGGCTTGGGGGGCAGAAGCAAGGTACAGAAGCAGAAGCATAGGAACAGGGTTTTAATTGGTTAGTTTAAATGTGGCCAGGGGGTGAGCCCAAGGACATGGCTCCAAGGAAACAGCTCCTGATACCAGCTGGGGCTGCAGCTCCTGAGAATAGTTGCCTTGGGCTTATCTAAGTGTGGGAACTATGGCAGACATATGGCTCCAAGGACACAACTCTTGGTTCTAGTCGGGGGCTGCAGCTTATCTGAAAGCTGGGCTTGTCTGAATGTCTTCTGTTCTTTGTCTATTGCTAGCTGGTCGCCCACCGGTATCTGGCCACCTGGGACCCCGACCTAGCCTGCACAGCCTTACAGACCCAAGTTCTCAGAAGAGGAGGGCGGCCTTGGCCCCTCCTTTGGGACAAGGAGTTGTTTTTCGTCCTTGCTTTGGTCCAGGTGGTCAACTGCAGATATTTTTGTTCTGACAGAGACTGGGCTGTCCTCTGGCTCACTTTTGTTTCAGTATTATTTTTTATCCCTGCCTGCTCTGGGCCTAGCACGAAATGGCATTACTGCAGCTAAAGCAGGAGGGGGGTCTTTCAGTATTACTGTAAGGAAAAGATGACGGGGCACCAATGAAAGGAAAAGTCACAGGGCACCAATGTTGTGAAAGGATAACGATCCGAGTCACGGCACCAATGTTAGGGGAAGGATGAAGAGAGTGGGGGGCATATGGCCCATAGAGGTGCGGCGAGGCCTGAGGGCAGGGGAGATGCCTCTGGGAGGTCCATGTTGGGAATCCCTTCCCTGAGGGACCAGCCACACAACAGTATAGTACGGAATAGAGTTTATTCAGGTCATGGGAGAGTTAAGAGGGTGGTAGAGGCAGAGAGAGAAGTAGAGGAGTAGAGGCCGGCCATGAGCACGTGGGAGAGAGGGGGGAAGGGAAATGGGAGAGCAAGGGTGCAAGAGCACAAGGGCAGGAGAGGCCAAGAGAGAGAGGAGGGGTCAAGCAGCTCCTTTTATAGTGTCAGGTCACTGGGGCGGAGCATACCTGGCCACTGCTGGGTAATTGAGGGGTGGGGTATACCTGGCTGTTGCTAGGTAACTGAGAGGTGGGGTTTACAGAATCCCAACAATTACAAAGTAACAAAGCCAGTGATTATAAATGGTTTTAAGGAAGACCCTCTAGGCATTCCAAACATTTCTGCCCTTCTCTGTCCATGTCTGTAGATCCTTCTTCAACTCTCTCCAATCTCACCCATGTTGGAAACTCGGGCTGTTTTGCTAGTGCTGATCCAGAGCCTCTCCTTCGGCCTCACATTCAGCTGTGCTGTGAACCTGGAAAGGGACAGCTGCTTCCTGGTGCTCTACATGGAACCTTGTGTGGCATCACCTACAGTCCCACTGCTTTTACCTGCCTACTACTTGACCCAGGTCCCCCGAAGTGCACTTGATGAAATGTCAAAGGTATGCCATGAAATTCTTGGTAGAGGCAACTCTACTATACTGATGAATAGTGATGACTTGGCACATCACCACATCAGCACTACGGGTGGGGGAGGGGGCATGATCTCGAAATCACCATGTAAGAGGTTCACAATTTTTAAAAACATTTAGTTATTTATGTGTATGTACACACATGCACACCTGCAAGCATGTCACTGTAGGGAGCCGTTTGTGCCACACCCAAACATGGCGCCGGCTTCCCGCCGAGAACTCAGCAAACAGAGCTGTTGCCCAGCCAAGAGACTTAATGCGCATGTGCCACATACGTCATAGCCCGCTCTCGGGGCATACCATTGAGTTACTGGAGGGCGCACCAATCAGGTAGCGACACGAGTCTCCTAGGCATATATAGCAGTCCATTTCTCCCTCACATGGAGAGGGAGATAGTGGAGAGATTGCGGGAGACCCCACGTGGAGAGATGGCAGAGAGATACCACGTGGAGAGAGACCTGATAGGAGAGATTTCGGGAGATCCCACGTGGAGAGAGACTGGGCAGAGAGATCACACGTGGGAGACTGCACGTGAGAGGTCGCCTAGACAGTAGACCCCGGTAGGGAGTCCTCGGCTCAGAGAGAAGTTTCCTGCTCAAGAAGTCCCCTGCTCAGAGTGCTGTACAATAAAGGTTATCCGCAGAAGAATCTGTTTGTTTGTTGCACGCCTGTTCCCATCAGCGGGAAGCATGGGCGCGTGACATGTCAGAGGACAAATTTGGTTCTTTTCTTCCACTATATGGGCTCTGGAGCAGATCATCAAGCTTGGTAGAAAGCACCTTTATCCAACTGAGTCAGCTCGCTGGCTCTAAGTAAAATTTTTCTGTTGTAAAACATAGTAAACATTTACTTTCTAAAACCAATATAAAGGTTTGAAATTAAGCTTTTAGCGTGGCTTGATAAGCGTTGTTAGAATTATAAACTGCAGTATTTACTCATATAAACAAGATAAGCCAGCCAAAGAACAATGAAGAGAGGTGACTATGGGTCCTGTTGTCCTAGAACTGGCAGGTGAGACCCACACTCATGTACCAGGTTTGTGCTATCACACTCAATACAAAAGGCGTTTGGAAAGCTGGAAGAAAACAGCACTTCCTGTCAGAAGGTAGATCTTTCTAGGACTCCTCTGAACCAGATTCTCATGTTATACAAGTTCTCCTGAATCCAATGGAAAAACATATGCTAATAGGCATCAAACATAAAAAGCAGTTACAATAATAGAATTTAACACACTCCTAGCATACTAGACTCATGATTTCTGCACACTTCATGACTTACTGAGAAGTTTGCACGTCCTCCTGGTAACTAAACTGCTTTGTCTGCATTTCTTCTCCCTCTTTATAACATGCAGTTCATACACTTGACAGTTTTACTACCATAGTCAATGCACTCTGGACCGATGCACTCACAGCAGGCGTTATGAAACCAGCGATATTTGGATGCTCCCATAGACTCACAGGATATCTTACACTGGTGTATGGACATGCAGTCATCAAAGTAAACCACAGTGCACATGTGCTCTGAAATAAAAATGGAGATCTCAGTACACACAAGAGCTCAGCACTCAGAGACCACCTGCAGTTACTTCCAGTTCTCTTGCTACTGATCAGCATGGGACAAAAACTAGAAAAAATAGATCTTCATTTGTTGACCCATACTCACTTTAGACAAAAGCAGCAAAGAACAGAGGCTAGATTATTTAACAAGCATCCATGAAGCAACATGGCTGTTTCCCAAACTGACATTTCTCCAAAGACATACTTCCACAGTCCAAAGAAGATTGAAAAAAAACTGTCCTAAAGTCATATTGAAAATTTGTACTAAAGCAAGTAATCGGAATGTTGTATAGTGATTACCAATACACATGAGCAAGTAGAAGGTGTCACTAATAAGACTTTCTAGGTATGCTCTCCAACAGGATTAACACTTTTTAACTTTGAAGGTTGTGAATCCCACGTGGCTGCTTAGCTAAGATATAACATAACATGAAATAAACTAAAGAGAGTAAATCATTAACAGAGAGTACATGAGTAACAGAGAGTTATGAGTTTTTCTGAGGATGGAGGAGTACATGCTGTTTGTTGTTCTGGAGACAGGGTCTCTTGATTATGCAGCCAAGACTGTTTCTGCTTCAGTCATCTGACCCTGGAATTGCAAGGATGTGGCACCTTGTCTGGCTAAGTTGCTTTTATAGGGCCACTCAGAGAACTAATGAATAGAGAGAGGGCTTAGTAGAAAAGGTTGTGTTAAGGAGAACAATAAGCAAAGTTTCCAGGCGGAAGGACTGAAGCCTTGGAGAACAGAAGCACATCTGTGGGAATGGGGTAAAGGTCCAGGCACAGTGGCACTTGTCTGTTTTCCTAACACTTGTATGGGGCAGAAGGATCAAAGCTAACCTGGGCTACACAATGGATTTAAATACATATCAAAACAGCTTCAAAGAAAGAAACAAAGAAACAAGCTGCTGGGCTAGCTTAGTGGGTAAAGTCCTTGCCATTCAAGCCTTCTGTACCAAGCGGAACCTAGACCCACTGCACAGGGCTTTGCAGATGTGCTCTGCGCAGTGTCTGCCCCTTACTGTGCACACAAATAGCAAGTAAGGCTTGTGTTTTAGAAACGAGGAAACCTGGGACATGCTGAAGCACCAGAACAGTGGGCCATAAGGACTGGCAACAAGCAAGTCAATTCATTTCATCTAACTTTATTCAATATGAATTTACTGAACACTTACTGTGGGCTAGCCATTATAGACTCAATGAGAGTCAGAGAGTCCAAAGAGCTAGGTAGAAAAATTAAACCTGTCAGTTATAAACAAACTGCAAGCTGATCTGTGTGTAAATGCCAAGAGGAGGAAGAGGCACCAAGGAAGACCTTAGCTCTGCTTTGTGTTTCCAAAAACTGGTTTGAAATTCTTTCATGAATGTAAGAAACCTCTAAGCAAAACTTACAAATTAATCTGTATCTATGATGTTCACTACATTTTGGCATTAAAAATATAGTAGCAAAGCACTTATTATGACATTCCCAAATTTCCAATGTTTCCCAAAGCCTAGAATTTAATTTGTAAAGCAACTTAGCCAGAAAGAAGGTAAGAAGTCATACTATCATTTAACAAAAGCTGTTCTGCTTTTATTGTTAACATGCAAAGTTCTATTTTAGCTCACTCACCACAGATGGCCTGCCTCACCTCATGCTCTCCCACCACTGCCCATCATAAATGCTTCAACTACCCACAGTCCTTTACCAGATGAGGCCAGTGTTCTGGGCACTGGCTCCTCATCTCACTAGGGTCTATGCCAAAAATGTAAAGCTTGGTGCGGATGCTCAAGCCTTAATGCCCCAAGGTGTAGACCTTTTAACTGTAGCTGTTACAATGGGGCCAAAGGGAAGTACAGTGATTATTGAACACAGCTGGGGAAGTCCCAAAGAAACAAAAGATGGGGTCACTGTCACAAAGTCAATTGATTTAAAGGATAAATACAAAAATATCAGAGCTAAACTTGTTTAGAATGTTGCCAATAACACAAAAGAAGAGGTTGGGAATGGCACCACCACCACCACTGCTTTGGCACAATCTATTGCCAAGGAGGCTTTGAGAAGATCAGCAAAGGAGCTAATCCAGTGGAAATCCAGAGAAGTGTGATGTTGGCTGTTAATGCTGTAAATGCTGAACTTAAGAAATAATAATCTAAATAAATCTAAAAAATAATCTAAAGCTGAAGAAATTGATCAGGTGGCCACAATTTCTGCAAATGGAGTCAAAGACATTGGGAACATCATTTCTGGGTTGGAAGAAAAGTTGTCATCACAGTGAAAGAGGAAAAACCCTGAATGATGAGCTAGAACTTATTAAGGTATAAAGTTTGATAGAGGATATATTTCCTCGTATTTTATTAACACATCAAAAGGTCAAAAATGTGAATTCCAAGATGCATATGTTTCATTGAGGAGAAGAACATTTCTAGTGTTCAGTCCATTGTACCTGCTCTTGAAATTGCCAGTGCTCATCAGAAGCCCTTGGTCATAATCACTGAAGATGTTGATGGAGAAGCTCTAAGCACACAGGTTTTAAACAAGCTTAAAGATGGTCTTCAGGTTGTAGCAGTCAAAGCTCAAGGTTTTGAGGACAATAGAAAGAACCAGCTTGAAGATATGACTATTGCTAATGGTGGGGTGGAGTTTGGAGAAGAGGGGTTGAATCCTAATCTTGAAAAAGTTCAAGCTCATGACATAGGAAAAGTTAGAAAGGTCATTGTCACCAAAGATAATGCCATGCTATTGAAAGGAAAAGGTGACAAGGCTCACATTTAAAAAGGCATTCAAAAAATTACTGAGCAGCTAGACATCACAACTAATGAACATGAAAAGGAAAAGCTGAACGAGCGGCTTGCTAAACTTTCAGATGGAGTTGCTGTGTTGAAGGTTGGAGGGACAGTGATGTGGAAGTGAATGAAGAGAAAGACAGAGTTACAGATGCTCTCAGTGCTACAAGAGCAGCTGTTGAAGAGGCATTGTTCTAGGAGGGGGCTGCACTCTGCTTCGGTGCATTCCAGCCTTGGATTTACCAAAGCTTGCTAATGAAGATCAGAAGATAGGCATAGAAATGATTAAAATAGCACTTGAAATTCCTGAAATGATGATTGCTAAGAATGCAGGTGTTGGAGGATCATTGATAGATGAGAAAATTCCGCAGAGTTCCTCAGAAGATGGTTATGATGCCATGCTTGGAGACTTTGTGAACGTGGTGGAAAGGGGATTAATTGATCCAACAAAGGTAGTAAGAACTGCTTTACTGGATGCTGCTGTTGTGGCCTCCTTGCTAACTACAGCTGAAGCTGTAGTGACAGAAATTCCTAAAGAAGAGAAGGACCCTGGAATGGATGCAATGGGAGCAATGGGGGGGGGGGGGCTATGGGAGGTGTCATGTTTTAATTCCTAGAGTAGTGCTTTGCCCTTATCAATGGACTGTGATAGGAAACTCAAGGCAGGTTTCTCAACGATAACTTCAGAGAAGTCACCTGAAGAAAATAACTAAAAACAAGACTGGCTGATCACTGTAACCATCAGTTACTGGTTTCCTTTGATAATATATAATGGTTTACTGCTGTCATTGTCCATGCCTACAGATAACTTATTTTATATTTTTGAATAAATACATTTGAACATTCCTGATGCTGGGTTTAAGAGCCATACACCATGTCAAGCTTTCAGCTTAAATCACTGAAGCATCTCTACTGTTGTGTCAGCATCAGGACTGCAGCGCTGTCACCACATGAGGAGTTCAGAAACAGCCTTTCCGTGGAGGGCAGAAATGATGGTGTACAACATAGAGAAGTATCCAATTATGTGACAACCTTTGTGTAATAAAATTTTGTTTAAAGTTTAAAAAACGTTCTATTTTATTACTGGTCAGACTATAATGAATGGCACAATAAGTAGCCAAATTAAGAAAGAAGTTCAAATGATCGTGTCTGTACATAATTCATCTAATTATTAATTATTATTACAGTGGCAAGCCAGGTGTAGGGTACAGCTGTTGTCCCATGTAAAGTACATGGAGGACTGCTACCAGTTCAAGGCCAACTTGGTCTGCATTTGTGATCTTACCTCAAAAACCTAAAACAAAAGTCATGTCAAGTGTATTTCCATAAATATATTATTCTTGTACTATAAAACTGAATTGAGAATCTTGAGGACTTTATCAAAGTTGTATACCGTTTATACTCCAGAATTATGACACGATCTATTCTCACTAGAAGATGCTCTTTGACACTGCTCTCAAATGAGCAGAGATCGTTATCTAGGGGCAGAGCCAGAGTCATGGCTCAGCTGTTCTCATGCTCACCGCTGCAATCACCATGTGCTGCACGCAACCGTCTAGTGCAGGGCACAGCAAGGACGGTTCAGCAGACTGCTGCTGGGCACACACAAGTCTTCTGCCAGATCTGTGCTAAAAGGGACCAGTAACCAGAGAAGAAAGGGTGCACACCCGAGTTCAAAGGTCAGACTTCAAACTCCGGTGCTTATTATCTGAAGGCTCATGGCATTACAGAAAATTCGGTGTTGTGCATTTATAAACTTAGGCAAAAGGGTTGTAATTTACACAGTAAATACACTAAAGCCAGGATGTGGAGAGGAACTGTGTCGGGAGGATGAAGCACAGAGGCTGCCTCTTGGAAACACTATGAACAAAGAGTCGGGTGACAAAGAACAATTTTATCCTGAGAAGAGAAAAAGATGGAACCAGTCAGGACCCACAAAGGTGACAAACAACTAAAAGGCACAGACAGACAGAACTGACACAGGACAGTAAGGGACAGCTGGCAACTGCATCTCTAGCACCTAGGGTAGGAAGGAGTGGAGCAGAAAGCCCGTTCTCTTAGGGCAGGTGGCTTCCTCCAGTCTCGGGGGGACTAGAGACAGGGCTGCTCTCTAGATGTAGCCCAGGGGAGGTTGCCGGCCACCACTCAGAAGCACAGGGATCCTGAAAGGGAAAGACAGCTTCTGCCACAGGATCACAGCTGCTCAACACAAGAGTCAGAAATGGCTGAGATGACAAAGAACTACACATCTGCTCTACAGGCCTGGATAAAAAGCAGCAGCGTGTGGGGGCAGCAGGGACCCGGAGAGAAGTTCAGCACGAGAGTGGAGAGTTTCAACATCTAAAACAAACCCAGCAAGCATGGGAATAAAGACCTCATACAATTCCAACAACAATAATAATGCTGTAGAATTCAATACCAGCAAGATGAACATTAGAGATGGAGGTCAAGGACAGCAAAACGTGGAGCATCGAAGTATTAATAAAGGAAAAGATAGTTTACTGCTCCTCGTGTGTGTGTGTGTGTGTGTGTGTGTGTGTGTGTGTGTGTGTGTGTGTGTGTTCTGACACACAGGGTCACTATACACTGCAGACTTGACTTGCCTTGAATTTACCATGTAGCCAAAGCTGGCCTTGGATTGATTTGTGGCTCTCCTCCTGTCCAAGTCACCCAAGTGCTAGGATTACAGCATACACCACCATAATCAGTTGGCATGATATATTTCTAGTCTTGAGAGTAAGACTGTTATATCCAGCAAGCTCATCTTCCAAAGCAGTGAAGAAATAAAACAATGTAGGATAAAGACGAACTAAAGCAACCCATGACCACTAAGCTATTGTTATTTAAAGGAATTCTACTCCCACTTCATGTTGCTACCGCCACCCACTCATCTCTGACAGACACCTACGCTCCAGCCACATGTGAGTAATGCTTCAGTAGCTTGACACACATGTACCTCTGTAGTACTAAGCTTAGGATTGTTGGACACAGAACAAAGCTTCAACATTTCTTGATGAAAGTAGACTCTCAACCTCATGCTTAAGAGTCTGAAGGTCTAGTTTCTCCTCACAGGAGAGCTCTGAGCATTTCCTCACTGCCTGTCTTGGCCAGGGTTTCCATTCCTTCACAAAGCATCATGACTAGGAAGATGGAGAGGAAAGGGTTTATTCAGCTTACACATTTACATTACTGTTCATCACCAAAGGAAGTTAGGACTGGAAGCCAAGCAGGTCAGGAAGCAGGAGCTGATGCAGAGGCCATGGATGAAGGTTACTTACTGGTTTGCTTCCCCTGGCTTGCTCAGCCTGCTTTCTTATAGAACTCAGGTCTACTAGCCCAGGGATGGCACCACCCACAATGGGCTGGGTCCTCCCCCTTGATCACTAGTTGAGAAAATGCCTTAGAGCTGGATCTCATGAAGACATTTTCTCAACTGACACCCCTTTCTCTGTAATGACTCCAGCTTGTGTCAAGTTGACACAGAACCAACCAGTTCACTGCCTCAGCCAAGGCTGCCTGTCTCCCACCTATCCTGTGGGGCTGTTTTCCAGTGGTTCTTAACTGATTAGTTAAACATAGTACTTTTTTTCAAGCCCTGTTTTTCCTTTTGCTTTTCTGTCCTACTTTCATTTCACTGGTCTTCTTATAACTTTTATTTCTCTCTCCAATGCAGAATGTAAATTTTTTTAAAAAGACGTAGAGGGTGGGAGTGTTGGTGCACACCTTTGATCCCAGCATTCAGAGGCAGAGACAGGTGGATCTCTGTGAATTACAAGCCAGCCTGATCTACACAGCGAGTTACAGGTCACTGTGTTCTACACAGTGAGACCCTGTTTAATGAAGGACAAAGGGACAAAGGGACAATGGGACAATGTTAGGAGAAGACCAGTACAAGTGGGGAGGGCAAGCGAGGATATAGAGGTGGTTACTATGGTAACAGCACACTGCAACTATTTGTGAAACCCTCATGGCAGAGTTCTGCCCTTTGCTCACCATCAGCATATTAATATGGTGAGGAGAAAACTTAGGTCTTACACGGCTACAAATTAGAGCTCAGTGACCCAGTGATCCTAATGGCTGCTTAGGGCAGTGCAGGCTGCAGGGCTGTATTCCTGGGACATGTACCGCCTGCTTTCTCCATCCCTCCTGTCTATATGCCCATCTCCCAACACTAGTTTCATATGTGAAAGCACAGGTTCCTACCTCAGCCTTCTGGGCTATAACATCACCACACCCAGTATTATTTTTTCTAAAATCTTCCAGAATCTTCTTTAACTTGAAAGCTATAATTTTTTATAAAGGATTTTCTACAGGTAAGTCTTTCTTAGAATTGCTCAGAATTCTGTGGAATCTTTCAACTTAAGAACCACTCACCTAAGCAATGGGACATTTTCTTCTATTATATTTTTACTTTTAACATTGATTGATTGATTGATTGATTGATTGATTGATTGATTGATTGACAGTTTTCCCTGTATAGCAGTCCTGGATGTCTTGGAATTTGCTTTGTAGACCAGTTTGGTCTTGAACTCAGATCTGCTGGACTGCCTCCTGTGTGCTGGGATTAAAGGTGCGCTTCAACCACTCCTAGCAGACTTTCCCTCCACCCCTCTATTTTAAATCTTCCTTTTCTTTAGTATCCTGCTGTATTTTCCATGTTTGCTCTATAGTTCGTGGTATTCTAATGTTTATATTTATATTATCATTTTATATGTGTGGGTATTTTATCTGCATTTGTATATATACACTGTGTGTATGCAGTGCCCATGGAAGCCTGAAGAGAACACTGGATCCCCTGGAACTGGAGTTATAGGTGGCTGTGAGCCATCATGCAGGTGCTGAGAACTGAACCTGGATCCTCAAAGTGAAGCCAGTGCTCTTAACCACTGACATGTCTCCAGCCCCAAAATCCTGACATTAATTTCAATAGTCAATATTTCAGTATTGAACATTCACTATCAATACCTTTTAATTAATATTTTTCTAGTCATATTGAAACAAATGCATTTTGTAATTGTTTTTTATAGTACAGATATCTTTTCTCAAGAAGACAGACAACCAGTTTTACCTTCTGAGTTGCTGTTCTCAGATTTACCTTCTGAGTTGCTGACACTTGCCCTGTTTTCTTTTGTGTTCAGTCCTTGGACTGGAGACACCTTTTACTCTCTGTATGATGAAGACCCAACTTTGACCCTAGTTTAGAGTTTATTTTCCCTGATGCACCCATTAAGTTGATCCTAAAGAGCCTCTAAGGGTTTACCTGGGATTATTCCACCATAATTATATTTAATGGAAATTCTTAGAATTTGTTCTAATCTGTTTAGAAAATAGCCATAATCTCTATCTTTCCCTTTAGATAGCTAATACAAAATTTAGATAGCTGATATAAACTCCAATTAACCTTCCATCTTTTTTGTGCCATCTCTTTATTGTTTCAGTGTTTCTGATCACATCCAAACCTTTGATTTTACAGTATCTTCTGTGGAAGTGTAGACAATAGATAAACATAGACTATCATGTTGAGCTGGAAGACATATTTACTTAGGAGTTGAGATGGCATCAAGCACCCCCTTCTATCTTCCCTAGATATTTGAGTTGTTTTGATATCAGGGTTGTTTTGATATGCATTTCCCTGATAAAAAAATCTTTTATCTCTAATGATAAAATGATAGTCTAAGGGTTCTTTGAAAAGTCACATAGATGGTGTTTTGCTGGGGCAAACACGTGACAGAACATTTCATTAAAGTGGACACAGGTGTGAACGACTAAGGCAGACTTGTGAAGGAACGTTTTGCTGAAGAGACACAGGACAGAGGATGTTCTGTGAAAGCAAGTACTTAACACACAATGAAAAATTCTTTGCTAATTACACACATGTATCTCGGTCTTCCTTAAATTGTGTACTTAAGCTACGTTTGTTGGGACTTCATAAAGACAAACATACCAAAAACTTTTGGTCATAACCAGAGGCAAAGCCTCTTTTGAGACAAGACACATGGAGGACATGTAATGTTTAGAGCATATAAATAGGACTCCATGGAGTGAAGGACACAGCTTGGCTTGTGGGTACAGTTACCTGTACAACAACGTGGGTCTTCACTTCCCTGAGAGAGCAACACCTGAGAACTTCTCCTGATGTTCCTGCTGGTCCCTCCTGCTGATGTGTACTGAGGCTGAGGCCTGGCTGTCTCTGCTAGGTTGTGTCACCTTTGCTGATAACCTGACTCTGCCAAACTAGACTTCTGGTTTGTCTGTGAAGTGTTTCCAAGTGAATGGAGCTGCCGCTGCTAACAAGTGAGCTGAACTGCCAATTTCCAGAAAATACAAATGGGAGTTGTGCCAAAGAATCTTTCTAAACAGGTTCACTTCCCCTTTTCCACTACCTCTGGTGGGGGTGGTAGGCTAATAGGGAGGTTAAAGCCTTTAAGAACCACTATAAATATAATGTTTGAAAAATTAAACTTATACTATGATTTCTCTGTACTCTGCTTCAAGAAATCTTTTAAGACTATTGTGTAAACAGTATTTATCTCAGGATTTATAAATTTACTGGGTAGAATTTTTTAAAAATCTATAAAATCTGTAGCAATATTTGGCTTAAACCTTGTAATGAAAGGCGTATACTTAACCTATACATGGATAATTTTAATTTGCTACAACATACAATATATGTGGTAAAACTTTGTTTATATATATTGTAAATGTAACTTAAATTCAACTCTTCTTTAAACTGAGTCCTATTTAAAAGCTCTTATGTTTTATAATGATACATTTATTATAAAGGGATAAAATTCCCAATCTCTATGGACTAAATTTATAGTTTGAAGTTTTATTTTGGTTCTAAAGGGACTTCAATTAAATCTTTAACTTAACATTTTAGGGATAAACTTAACAGGGAAAAAGCTGTAGAATCCTAATCTTATAAAAGCTACTAACTTGTAAACTATTAATGATAATTAAGACATGTAAGTCAATGGTTAATTAACTTACTGATTTCATAAAGGATCCATGTTCTTTATGCTCTCAGAGCCATGCTTATAGCCAGGTGTGGTGGCTTGAACACACTCAGCCCAGGGAGTGGCACTATTAGGAGGAATGGCCTTATTGAAGGAAGTGTGCCACTGTGGGGATGACAATGAAACTTTCCCCCAATCATGTTGGACCTAGTCTTCTCCTAGTTGCCTTCAGATGAAGATGTAGAACTCTCAGCTCCCTCCTCACCTTGTATGCCAGGATGTCCCCAAGCTCCTGATTTTGATAATCAGGACCTCTGAACCTGTAAGCCAGCACCAATTAAATATTGTCCTTATAAGAGCTGCCTTGAGAGAGCCAGGTCACTGCCATCAGGACTCAGGGCAAACCCGTAGACTGCTGAGCACCCAGAAGAGCCTCACTAGCACTTTCCAACCCAAGCCCAGAAAGACAAAGCCAAGTCACCACCATCAGAACTCACCTCCTGCCCGCAAAGAGTCAAACACCCAGGAGCAATCTCCCTTCTGAGCCCGCAGGATGTCAGACACACAGGAGAGACCAGCTCCAGTCAGAGACAACAAGATCACCTAGCATTACAGATAACAAGATGGCAAAAGGCAAGAGCAAGAACCTAAGCAATGGAAACCAAGACAACATGGCAATATCAGAAGTGAGTTCTCCCACCAAAGCAAGTAGTGGATTTCCCAACACACCAGCAAAACAAGATATAGACTTAAAATCATACTTCATGACGTTGATGGAAGTCCTTGAGAAGCCCATGAATAGCTTCCTTAAACAATTACAAGAGAACCAGGAGAACACATGCAAACAAGTACAAGCCCTTGAATAGAAACACAAAAGTCATTCAAAGGACTACAGGAAAATACAACCAAACAGATGAAGGAATTGAAAATGAAAATAGAAGCAATAAAGAAATCAAAAATGGCTACAACTTTGGATATAGAAAAACTAGGAAAGAAATCAGAAGTCATACAGATTCAAGCATCACCAACGGAATACAAGGAATGAAAGAGAGGATCTCAGGGGCAGAAAATAACATAGATTATTGACACAATAGTTAAAGAAAATGCAAAAATCAGAAAGGTCCTAACCCAAAACATCTAGGATATCCAGGACACAATGAGAAGACCAAATCTAAAGATAATAGGCATAGAAAAGGGTGAAGACTCCCAAATAAGAGGCCCAGTAATTATCGTCAAGAAAATCATAAAAGAAAACTTCCCTAACCTTAAGAAAAAGATGACCATGAACATACAAGAGGCCTACAGAACTCCAAATAGATTGAACCAGAAAAGAAACTCCTCCTAACACATAATAGTCAAAACACCAAATGTTCAAAACAAAGAAAAAAATGCTAAAAGCAGTAAAGAAAAAAAAGACGAGTAACATATGAAGGCAGACCGATCAGAATTACACCAAACTTTTCAACAGAGACTAAAAAAGCCAGAAGATCCTGGACAAACATTATACATACCCTATGAGAACACAAATGGCAGCCCAGGTTAGAATATGCAGCAAAACTCTCACTTAATATAGATGGAGAAACAAAGATATTCCAGGACAAAACCAAATTTTCACACTATCTGTCCACAAATTCAGCCCTACAAAGAATAATACATAGAAAACTCTCACAAGTAGGGAAACTACACCCTAAAAAAAAGTCTTGCAGGAAAACCAAAAGAAGAAAGGCACACAAACATAATTCTGCCTCTAAAAACAAAATAACAGGAAACACCAATCATTATTCCTAAATATCTCTTAACATCAATAGACTCAACTCCAAAATAAAAGACATAGAATATCACACTGGATACTTAAACAGGATCCAGCATTTTGCTGCAACAGGAAACTCATCTCATTGATAAGGACAGACACTACCTAAGAGTAAAGGGCTTAAAAAAAACTCCCAAGCAAACGGTCCCAAGAAACAAGCTGGAGTAGCCATTCTAATAACAAATAAAATAGATTTTTCAACCAAAAGTTATCAAAAAAGATAAGGAAGGACACTTTTTACTCATCACAGGAAAAATCTATCAAGATGAACTCTCAATCATGAACATTTATGCTCCAAATACAAGGGCACCCACATTCATAAAAGAAACTCTACTAATGCTCAAAGCACACATTGCACCACACATAATAATAGTCAGAGACTTCATCACCCCACTATCATCAATGGATGAATCATGGAAGCAGAAACTGAAAACAGCAAAACTAGCAGAGGTCATGAACCAACTGTAATTAACAGACATCTATAGAACATTTCATCCTAAAACAAAATTATATATATATATATATAATTCTCATATATATATAATATAATATTATATATATATATATATATATATATATATATATATATATATATATATATTCTCTTAGCAGCACTTCCAGGTACTTTCTCCAGAATTGACCAAATAGTCACAAAACAGGCCTCAACAGATATAAGAAGATCAAAATTCTCCCATGCAGTCTATCAGATCACCACAGGACTAAGGCTGATCTTTAATAATAACAAAAACAACAAAAATGCCCATATACAAATGAAACTGAAAAAATGCTCTATCCAATAATAACTTGGTCAACAAAGAAATAAAGAAAAAAATTAAAGATATTTGAGAATTTAATGAAAATGAAGGCACAACACACCAAAACTTATGGGAAACAATGAAAGAGTGCTAAGAAGAAAACTCATAACTCTGAGTGCCTCCCCAATAGAACCTGGAAAGAGCATACATGTGCAGCTTGAAAGTACACCTGAAAGCTCTAAAACATAAAGAAGCAGATACACCCAAGAGGAGTAGACATCAGGAAATAATCAAACTCAGGGCTGAAATCAACCAAGTAGAAACAAAAAGAACTATACAAAGAATCAACAAAACCAAGAGCTGGTTCTTTAAGAAAATTAACAAGATCGATAAATACTTAGCCAGACTAACTAGAGAGTACACACACAGAGAGAGAGAGAGTATCCAAATCAACAAAACCAGAAATGAAAGGGGAGACATAACAACAGAAACTGAGAAAATTCAATAAATCATCAGATCCTATTACAAAAGCTTATACTCAACAAAACTAGAAAATCTGAGGGAAACAGACCAACTTCTAGATAGATACAAGGTGCAAAAGTTAAATTAGGATCAGATAAACCGTCTAAACAGTCTGATAACACCTAAAGAAACAGAAGCAGTCATCAAAAGCCTCCCAATCCAAAAAAAAAAAAAAAAAAAAAAAAAAAAAAAAAAAAGCCCAGGACCAGATGGGTTCTGTTTAGAATTGTATCAGACTTTCATAGAAGATATAATACCAATCCTCTCCAAACTATTCCACAAAATAGAAACAGAAGAAACACTACCCAGTTCATTCTTTAAAGCCACAATTATGCTCATAACTAAACCACATAAAAACCCTACAAAGAAAGAGAACTTAAGACCAATCTCCCTCATGAATATCGATGCAAAAATACTCAATAAAATTCTTGCAAACTAATTCCAAAAACACTTCAAAACGATCATTCATCATGATCAAGTAGGCTTTATTCCAGGGATTCAGGGATGGTTCAATATACAAAAATCTATCAACATAATCCACTATATAAACAAACTCAAAGGAAAAAAAAAAAAACACATGATCATCTCACTAGATGCTGAGAAAGCATATGACAAAATTCAACATTCCTTCACGTTAAAAGTATGGAAAAGATCAGGAATTCAAGGCCTGATAAACATAGCAAAAGCAATATACAGCTAACCAATAGCCAACAATCAAGCTAAATGGTGAGAAACTTGAAGCAATCCCATTAAAATCAGGTACTAGACAAAGCTGCCCACTCTTCCCCTACCTATTCAACATAGTACTGGAAGTCCTGGCTAGAGCAATTACACAGCAAAAAGAAACCAAAGGGATACAAATCAGAAAGGAAGAAGTAAAAATATTACTACTTGCAGATGAAATGATAGTATACTTAAGTGACCTCACAAATTTCACCAGAGAACTTTTACAACTAATAAACAACTTCAGCAAAGTGGCTGGCTATAAAATTAACTCAAACAAATCAACCACCTTCCTCTATGCAATGGATAAACAGCCTGAGAAAGAAATTAGGTAAACCAGTCACAACAGTCACAAGGATTATAAAATACCTTGGTGTGATCCTAACAAAGCAAGTGAAAGATCTGTATGACAAGAACTTCAAATCTCTGAAGAAGGAAATTGAAGATCTCAGAAGATGGAAAGATCTCCCATGCTCATGGATTGGAACAATCAACGTTGTAAAAATGGCCATCTTACTGAAAGCAATCTACAGAGTCATTCCAATTCCCATCAAAATTCCAACTCAATTCTTCATAGAGTTGGAAAGAGCAATTTGCTAATTCATGTGGAATATCAAACTACCTATGGTATTGAAAACTATTCTCAGCAATAAAAGAACTTCTGGGGAATCTGTTTCTGGTGGCAATTTAAATAAAGTATGTTTCCTTCAGCTACAACTAATGGTTCTGTCTCCATGAACTGTTTGCAGGTTGAGTGACAGCTCAGAGGCCGGGACGAACTCTCAGCCCCAGGGCGGGAGGGCAGTTCCAAATCACTGATTCTGTTTATTCGGAACTTTAGTCAGGTAACAGCATTGACTGACAGCCGGAGGGCGGGACAATCGCTCTGCACCTCTGTTTCCTGTTTCTGTGGCTGCAACGGTTTCTCCGTGTTTTCCAGGGAGACAGAGGTGGGGGGGTGGGGTGTGGCCCCAGCCTGACCTGAAGGGACACAAAAACCTTAACGGGCAGACTGGAGAGTGGGACGATCGCTTTAATCGGCGGTTTCCGGTTTTAAAACCCGCTGCGGTGCTGTTTTCGCCAAACCAAGCAGACCCTGATGACTGCTCGCCGGAAAAGCCGGACGATCGCTTTAAACAGCCATTTCCGGCGTCGCGTGGGGTCAGGGGTCACCGCTGTTACGCTAACGGAAACGGCCCCAGTGACTGACAGCTCAGAAGGCTGGATGGTCGCTTTAAATGGCCCTGTAAGGTTCCTAGGCCGCGGTGGCTGTTTCCTGTCGTGCGCAGGGTCAGGGGTTGGGGTCGGAAGCCGGGGGTCGTGGCCATGGAGGCGCTGCACTCTACGCTGTTGGCCTACGCTGTCGGAATCCGCGTGACACTCATGCAGCTCCTGCGCCGGCTCCGCGGGGGCTTCCGGCCTCCCGGTGAGGGTCGCGGGGCGGGGGTGGGGGTGTCACCGGGAAACTTTTAGTTACAGCACAGAGCAGAAAAACAGCGCCGCCATGGCTTCTGGTCCCGCCTCTGCTCTAAACGGGAAGTAGTTGTTTGCAGGGTTGGGAGGCGTTTCTGGCGGTCGTTGCGGGCCTGGAGGGGTCGCGGGGTGTCACCTGGTGTCGGCAGGGGTCACGGGAAACTTTAGGTCTGGGAAGGAGCTGAAAACGGCAGGAAGCGGGCTCATGAATATTAATTAGCTGCGGCGAATATTCATGTTTATATGCAAATGAGAGTCTAAGGGCAGGCCTTTGGGCACTTCTCTGGAGGATTTTGAGACTGGAAGTCGCCCCCCCCCCCCCTGTCCACTGATGAGTAATGGGGCTGGGGTCAGGGCTTCGCCATCTTGTCACTAACCCTGCCACCTACAATGAATGACCTTCCCATGGCCCCACCTTACCCAGTTCTGACCCGCTCCGCCCACACTGACCTCCCCCTCCCTGACCCCACCTCTACCCTTCCCCCGCAGAGCTTCCAAAGCAGCCAGGCCGCGTGGCCATAGTGACAGGCGCGACCTCTGGTATCGGGCTCTGCACTGCGTGGCGGCTTGCGAGACTGGGCATGTGCGTGGTGGTCGGTGAGTGGGAGGCTAAGGGAGGGTCCACTTCCTGTCTGTGACCTCATTTTCTGTTTCACATGATGTCACTTCCTGTTTCCAAAACTCCACTTTCTACCACCAACTTCCTGTCCCCAAATCTGACCACCTGTCTTAACAGTACCACTTCCTGCTTTTAAAGCCCAGCGTTTGGCCCAGTGATATCTCTTTTTGTCCTTAAAACTACACTTTTTGACCTTAGTTCATTATTTCTTCTCTTTAATTAAATCCCACCTCCTTTCTTTACAGCTTCACTTCCTGCCCCTAATTCTCCACTTCCTGTCCCTAAATCCGAATGGTCTGTTTCTAAAACCCATCATTTGTCCCTTGTAATATTACTTCCTGTCCCTGAAACTCCACTTTCTGTTTCTAAGTCTCCACTTCCTGACTCTAAAACCCAACATTTGGCCCCACTGATGTCACTTTCTGTTTTTAAAGCTCCTTTTCCTGTTCCTGGTTCACCAATTTGTCTCTAAAACCCAACTTTGACTCATGTTATGTCACTTCCTTTTCCTGAAACTCCACTTCCTGTCCCTAAATCTCCACTTCCTGCCTCTAAAACCCAAAGTTTGGTCTCCTGTTCCTTTTCCAATGGTGCTTTTTGCCATGGCCAGGACCCCACTTCCTCTTTTCCCGTGATGTCACTTCCTCCCTGTGACATCGTTTTCTGTTAAAAAGGCTTCCTGATGCCTCCCTCTGTGCCTTCGGTTGGTCGGGGCCTCCATCTCACGTCGTACTGCTTCCTGTTTCTTATTTCCTTTTGTGACATCTCTGTGTCATTTCTATTGTCTCTCATCCAACTTCCTGCCTGTGACATCACTTGCTTCTTCACACTTAACTGTTTTCTCCCTCTGTGCCCAATGCAGGGCCTTCAGCATGGGGTGGGTGGGGCCCCATTGGCTCTCCCAGGGTTTTGATGTCACTTCCTATTCTGCTCACTTTGTTTCCTCAACTTCCTATCACTGATATCACTTCCTGTTCCCACGGTAACCTCTCGAGAGGGCGGAGCCTTTTTGTGCAGGGCGGGGTTTGTGTGTTTGGGGACCAGGGCTTTTAAAGGGGCATGGCTTCCCTTTCCCGGTGGCCATCTTGCCCCCCCCCCAACCCATAGCTGGGAATGAGAAGCGCCGGGGCAAAGAGGTTGTCGCCAGCATCCAGGCAGAGTGTGGAAAGCAGAGCGGTAAGGGGCGTGCCCGGGGGGCAAGGTGGGCGGGGCCTGACCTTTTGGGGAGAAAGGTCCTATGGATGGCAACGTCACTTCCTGTTGCCCAAACTTCCTGTTCAGGGTCAATTTCTGGTTTTTGTTTTGGAACATCATTTTGGACAACATCGGCCACACCCATCGTCACCCAGGATCCGCCCACTGTCTTTCATTGCTCCGCCCACTTCTTGTTTTTAAGCCAGTTTCTGTTTCTATATTTTTCTGCCCTAGGAGCGCAGACTCTCCCCAGAGGGTGTGGGGTTTGCCCTTGTTTGACAGGACCGAGCATAGACTGCTGTCATATCCCTGCCCAGTTCATGTGGACCCCCAACTTCTGTTTCAATGCACTTCCTATTTCTGGGTTTTTTTTCCCCTCGGGAGGCGGACCTTGGGTTGACTGGCAGGACGGGCCTGACACTGAGTAGGCATGGCCTGTGGTAGAGTCTGGCCTGCCAGTGATGCTGTCCCACCG
Source organism: Micromys minutus (assembly GCF_963924665.1). Lineage (NCBI taxonomy): Eukaryota > Metazoa > Chordata > Mammalia > Rodentia > Muridae > Micromys > Micromys minutus. The sequence continues at coordinate 27,166,770 of NC_137966.1, read as the reverse complement.
TGCCCCTAGCACGCTTTCTGTTTCTGGACCTGGCTTCTCTGTCTTCTGTGCGGAACTTCGTCAACGACTTTCTGGACACTGGGCTACCTCTGCACGTGCTTGTCAACAATGGTGAGGGACAGAGCTGGGCGGGTGGGTTTCCCTTTTAAATATGCAAATTGCATGCAAGTCAATCACTTGAATATTCACTAGACAGATTTAATAGAGCAAAATTTTTAAAATGCAAATCGCATGCAAATTGGGTACATGAATATTTACTATATAGTTTTCTACAGAGAATGTTTGGTGCTGTCTCTTTAAATATTCAAATCGCATGCAAATTTTTCATTACATATCAATCTCTAAATATGCAAACAGACCTCATGAATATCAGTGATAGGGGGGAATAGCTCTTGTCCCTTTAAATATTCAAATGTCCTGCAAATCACCTTGTGCATATTCACAGACTCATTTGTATACCTGCAGGTGCCTTCCTGTTTTCTGGGGCTGCAAATGCAAATTTGGTTGGTGAATATTTTGTGGCTCATTTGCATATGAGCCATGCACTTCTTATTCAGTCACCATGGTCCTGAGTTGAATATTCAAATCTCCCAGAGTAAATAATCATGGCCTCATTTCCACTTTCTCACCCTCATTTAAATATTCATATGAATGTTCATAGCCTCAGTGAATATCCTCTGGCTCATTTCCATATAGCCTCACATCTGCAGATAACCTTTTCCTAGTTTGAATATGCAAATCACACTATCAATATTTTCCATTTCATTTGCATGGGAGATCCACATCCCAATTAGATGCCAAAGGCCTGATTTGAATATTTGAATTGCCTTCGATCATGTGCATGAGGCTTGAAGATCAGAAGGCCTCCTTATTACTCTGCATGGGGGGGGGGGGTATGGGGCATTTGCATATGCAAATGAAAGCAAGCCTGGTCTCCACGGTAGGCGGGGCTTCCTGTCTGGCTTTCTGTTTTCTAAACATTCTGTCTCCTATTCCTGCTGTGCCTGAGCTTGTCTTTGACTTCCTATCTCTCAGTCTCTGGTGGGTGGAACTTTCTATTCACTTTCTGTTTTCCTGTTTCCTTCTTGTATTTTTTTTACTTCCTGTTTGTTTTTCCTTCACTCCCTGGTGGGTGGGACTTCCTCTTCCTCAGTTCCTGTTTTCTCACTTCCTCTTCTCATTTTCTGTTTCTCTAACTTCCTGTTCCCCTCACTTTCTATTTTCCTTTCCTTCTATTTTATCTTACTTCCTGTTTTTTGCACATCTTGTCTCTCCCTCTGACTCCGGTGGATGGAACTTCTCATGGCCCCGCTTCTGACTCTGCCCTTCTGCAGCGGGTGTGATGCTGGCCCCACCCGGAACCCGCACAGCCGAAGGTCTTGATCCACACATGGGTGTCAACTTTCTGGGCCACTTCCTGCTGACAATGCTGCTGCTCCGCTCCCTCCGGGAAGCTGGGCGTCCGGAGCAGGTCTCCCGCGTCGTCTGCATCGGTTCCGCAACCCACCGGGCCGCCAGTCCTGGACACGCCCTCCCTGCCCAGCTCGGGCCCGGGTGCGTTACATGCACTGTGGTTGGAGACATGGGGAGGGGGGAGTGAGGGGTGGTGCTTCGGGTAAATGTGGTGCCTTGGGGTGGGGGCAGAGCATCAGGGAGGGAGTGGGGAATGGGGTTTCAGGGACAGGAAGTAAAAATCTACAGTGATGTCACGGGACAGGAAGTGAGATAAAAAGTGATAAAGGGAAAAGAGGAAGTCAGACACAGAACAGGAAGTATGAAGTGGTTCAAGGAGGGGGTGGGGCCTCTGGTTGGGGCAGGAAAAGGAAAGTCATTGACAGGAAGTACGACAGTCAGGAAGTCCCACCCGACAGAGAGGTTGAGATAGGAAGAAAAACAGGAAGTGGGAGAAACAGGAAGTAAGGAAATAGAAAGTCAGACAGAAAGTGGAAAGTATGACAAATAGGGGCTTAGGGATAGGGCGGGACCTGGAATGATGAGATGTGGGAGAAGGGAATTGACATCATGTGAAACAGGAAGTGAGACAGGAGTTTGGTTACAGGAGTTTTTGAAGCAGGAGGTGAAAATCTGAGGACAGGAAATAGCATCACAATACACAGGAAGTGATGCAACCACAAGGATAGGAAGTGGACCAGGACCAAAAACAAATGATGGGAACAGGAAGTCAGACAGGAAGCAGGAAATACAACAGGGAGTGGGAGAGATTTAGAAACAGGAAGTATTTTGGGACAGGAAGAGAAGAGGAAACCTGGAAGTCAGCTCACCTGAAGAGGTGACAGAACACGAAGTGATGTCACAGGAGACAGGAAGTTACACAGGGAGATTAAGGCAGAAAGTGGGATAGAAAACAGGAAGTGGGGGCAATGCACAAACAAGAAGTGGAATATGAGACTTGGGTGGTGACACAGTAAGTGACATGGACAAAAAGTGGGTTACGAAAGAAAGTTGGAGACAAGAAATAGTTTATAAACAGGAAGTAAAACAGTGGAATTTTTGGTAGAACAGGAAGTTAAAAGAAGTATAGAACAGGAAGTGATATCATGAGAGATAGGAAGTTAGTAGGAAACAAGGCAGGGGGTGATGTCTCAATAGGAAGTGGGACAGGAAAGAGGAAATGACAAACATGACAGGAATTGGGGGGTTCCAGAGAAACAGGAAGTGGGTTTTTGAGACAGGAAGACCACAAACAAAACTAGATAACAGGAGGATGATTTAGAACAAGCAGAAAGTGGGTTTTAGGGAGAAGAAGTGGGAGGAGAAAAGGAAGTGAGACATAGAAAGTGACATCACTGTAAGCAGGAAGTGATGTCACAGACAGATACAGGAAACAGGAAGTGACCCATCCCCCTGCCTTGCAGCCCCAGCCCCGCACCACATGCAGCCTATGCGGGCAGCAAGCTCGCCCTTGTCCTCTTCTGCCTGCGGCTGCAGAGCCTGCTTCATGCCCATGGCGACCCCATCACCGCCAACATGGCTGATCCCGGCGTCGCTGACACTGGGCTCTACGCACGCGCCGGGTGGGGCCTGAAGGCTGCCCGTGCTGCCCTTGGGGGGCTGCTCTTCAAGGTGCGTGACCTCCAACCCTGCGGTGACCCCTGTGATCCCCATGACATCCTGTGACCCCAGATGACCTCAGTTGACCCTTGATGACCCTGGTTTAACCCTGGGTGACCCCAGAGACCCTGCCCAAACCTGATGACCCCGAGTGACACCTGAATGCTCCTCAGTGACCCTGAATAAGCCCAAATGAACCTGAGTGACCCCTGATGACTCCAAATGACTTCAGTGACCTTGACTGAGCCCTGATTACCTTGACTGGCCCCTGATGATCCCGAGTGACCCCAGCTGACCCCTGATGACTCTGGGTGACTCCTAAATGGTCCTTGGTGACCCCAGTGACCTTGAACGATCCCTGGCGACCACCAGTGACCCTAATGACCCTGAGTCAGGCCAAATAACCCGAGTAACTCCCACTGAACCCGAGTTACCCCCAGTGACCTTGAGTTACACCTGATGACCCCAAATGACCTCAGTGATCGCTGATGAGCCTGAGTGAACTCAGTGTCCTTGACTGATCCCTGATGACCCCAGCTGACTCATCCTGCTGCCCTGCAGACCCCGGACGAGGGCTCCTGGACTCCGGCCTACGCAGCAGCAGCAGCAGAGCTGGAAGGGATCGGGGGCCGGTACCTGCAGGATGAGGCGGAAGTGGAGCCAGCGCTGGCCGCGCAAGACCCATGGCTGCAGCGCAGGCTGTGGGTGGAGAGCTGTAGGCTGGTGGGTGTCACCGACGAGTTGGGGGGCGGAGCCATGGAATAAATAAAGCTCCATCGAGGTAAATCCCGTGCCTCAGCTCAGACTCATGTTTTATAGGTGATGAAAGCGGTGGGCATTGCCCTGACATCATGGTGGGCAGTGCGGCAGTGCCCAGGGATGGGGGCAAAAGCCAAGGGATGGGGTCAGGTACAGGAAAGTGAAGAGCCAACTTAGTCATCCTTCTGCCTCAGCGCCTCCAAGTTTTTCTTTTCTGGCTGATGGGTGAAGTGGGTGGGGCAGGTGAGTCCCATGGGCGGGGCAACCAATAACAACTCTGAAGCTGAAAGCACCCTGGACTGGAGGCAGAGACACTGGGTGGAAGGACCTGACCTAAGGGTGGGAGACTGGGACCTCGTGATGTTACTTCCCATCCTCAAAGTGAGACACAGGAAGTGGACACCTGTTGGCTAGTCCTGGACATCCGTTGGTCAGGAGGGGGTGGGGCTTGTAGAGGGCAGGTCCGATGAACTCTGAGGGGATGACGTCATTCGAGGGCAGGACCCAGGTTGCGGTGTCCTATTAGCAGGGCCCAAGTTCCCCCATCAGATGTCACTTCCTGTCTCCCAGAGAACCCCTTCCTGTCTACATGACATCACTTCCTGTCCTGTCACCCCAGCCCCTGCATTCCTGGCCCATGGGGTAACTTCCTGTAAGGAAGTGGGTTCCTTCACGGAGGGGAAACAGGAAGTGGGTGTAGAGGAAACAGGAAGTGGGTTTGGGGAAAACAGCAAGTTGTTCTTGAAAGTGGATTTGTTGAAACAGGAAGTGGGGATTCAGGGACAGGAAGTGGATATTTGGGAACAGGAAGTGGGTCCCTAACCCTAATTCTAAACCTAAAGTAACCTTAAACCATAACCCTAACCCTTTCTCTATCCCTAAACATAACCCTAACACTAAAACCTTAACCCTAAAACCTTAACTGTAATCCTAATGCCAACTCTAACTCTAAAACTAGCCCTAAGTCTAACTCTTCCAATCCATGAGCATGGGAGATCTTTCTATCTTCTGAGAGCTTCTTCAGTTTCCTTCTTCAGAGATTTGAAGTTCTTGTTATACAAATCCTTCATTTGCTTGGTTAGGATCACACCAAAGTATTTTATATTATTTTTTGTGGCTATTGTGAAGGGTACCTTTTCCCTAATCTCTTTCTCAGCATGTTCATCCTTTGAGTGGAGGAAGGCTACTGATTTGTTTGAGTTAATTTTATATCCAGTCACTTTGCTGAAGTTGTTTATCAGCTGTAGGAGTTCTCTGGTAGAAATTTGAGGGTCACTTATGTACACTATCATGTCATCAGCAAATAGTGATATTTTTACTTCTTCCTTTCTGATTTGTATCCCTTTGACCTCCTTTTGCTGTCTAATTGCTCCGGCCAGGACTTCCAGTACTATGTTCAATAGGTAGGGGGAGAGTGGGTAGCCTTGTCTAGTCTTTGATTTTAGTGGGATTGCTTCAAGTTTCTCACCGTTAAGTTTGATGTTGTCTACTGGTTTGCTGTATATTGCTCGTACTATGTTTAAGTATGAGCCTTGAATTCCTGATCTTTCCAAGACTTTTAACACGAAGAACTGTTGATTTCTGTCAAATATGATCTCAGCATCTAAAGAGAAGATCATTTGGGTTTTATTTTTTCCATTGAGTTGTTTATATAGTAGAAGAAATTGATGGATTTCCATATTTTGAACCACCCTTGCATTCCTAGAATGAAGCCTACTTGATCATGCTGAATGATCATCTTGATGTGTTCTTGGATTCGGTTTGCAAGAATTTTATTAAGTACTTTAATCAATGTTTATGAGGGAAATTGGTCTAAAGTTCTCTTTTTTAAAAGGTCTTTGTGTGATTTTAGAATGAGCATAATTATGGTTTGAAGAATGAGTTGGGTAGTGTTCCCTCTGTTTCTATTTTGTGGAATAGCTTGGAGAGTATTGGTATTAGGTCTGACAGAATTCTGCACTACCTTTGAGGTAGTGTCTGTCTTTGTCATTGAGATGAGTTTTCTGTATGCAGCAAAATGCTGGATCCTCTTTATGTATCCAGTCTTATAGTCTATGTCTTTTTATTGGGGAATTGAGTCCATTGATGTTAAGAGATATTAAAAAAATAGTGTTTGTTGTTTTTTGTTATTTTTGTTGTTAGAGGTAGAATTATGTTTGTGTGCTTTTCTTCTTTGGGGTTTGTTGCAAGATTATTTTCTTGCTTTTTCCAGCATGTAGTTTCCCTCCTTGTCTTGGGTTTTCCATCTATTATCCTTTGAAGGGCTCGATTTATGGGCAGATAATTTGCAAATTTGGTTTTGTCCTGGTATATCTGAGTCTCATCATTTATGGTAATTGAGAGTTTTGCTGGATATAGTAATCTGGGGTGACATTTGTGTTCTCTTAGTGTCTGTATGACATCTGTCCAGGATCTTCTAGCTTTCATAGTCGCTGTTGAGAAGTCTGGTGTAATTCTGATTAGTCTACCTTTATAGGTTACATGTCCTTTTTCCCTTGCTGTTTTTAGTATTCTTTGTTTTGAACATTTTTTGTCTTGACTTTTATGACTCAGGAAGAATTTCCTTTCTGGTCCAATCTATTTGGAGTTCTGTAGGCTCCTTGTATGTTCATGGTCATCTTGTTCTTAAGGGTAGGGAAGTTTTCTTCTATGATTTTGTTGAAGATATTTACTGTGACTTTTAGTTGATATTCTGCACACTCTTCTACACCTATTATGCTTAGGCTTGGTCTTCTCATTGTGCCCTGGATCACCTGGACATTTTGGGTTAGGAGCTTTTTGGTTTTTTTCATCTTCTCTGACTACTTTGTCTATGTTTTCTATGTTGTCTTTGGCCTCTGAGATCCTCTCTTCCATCTCTTATAGTCTGCTGTTGATGCATGCATCTGTGACTCCTGCTTTCTCTTTTAGGTTTTCTATCTCCAGGGTTGTCTCTTTTTGTGTTTTCTTTATTGTTTCTATTTCTGTTTTCAATTCTGTCCTCTGTTTGTTGTGTTTTCCTGTAGTTCTTTGAGGGATTTCTCCTGGTTTTCCTGTAATTATTTAAGGGAGTTATTCATGTGCTTTTCAAAAGATCTCCATCATCATTATAAAGTATGATTTCAAGTCTAAGTCTTGTTTTTCTGATGTGTTTGGCAATCTACTCCATGCTATGGTGAGAGAGCTGGTTTCTGATGTTGCCAGGTTGTCTTGGTTTTCATTGCTTAGGTTCTTTTGCTTTCTTTCCTCTTGCCATCTTGCTATCTGTGATTATAGGTGATCTTGTTTGTTGTCACTGACTAGCATCTGTCTTTCCTGTGGATCTGAGGGCCCGTGGGCTCAAGAAGGAAACTGCTTCTGAGTGTTCAGCTCTTTATGGGCAAGCAGTGAGTTCTGATGGCAGGGATTCAGTTGTCTCTGTGGGCTCAGGTGTGGGAGCTCTTCTGAGGCTGTTCTGGGGGCTTAGCCCTCTGTCCACAGGTCCTGAGTCCTAATGGCGGAGACCCGGCTCTTTCTCTAGGCCCAAAATGACCCTTTTCCAGAGAGCACCACGCTCCCTCCACTCTGAGAACACTTTGCCTTCTCTTGCTGGACACTGAGCGGGCCAATACATCAGGCTCACCCTTGGTCTGGGTGGAAAAGTGCCTGTGCAGTTAGTTGATCTGGGCGCTCAGCCTTCCTCAGGCATATTCTGAGTCCTGATAACAGAATTCCAGTTCTCACTTTGGGCTGGAAAGGACCAGTTTCCAGAGAGCACAGAGCACTCTGCACTCTGAGAACTCTCACTGTGACCTCCCCTGGCCTTTGCTTCAGGTTCACCTCTGGTCCAGGCATAAATGTGCCTGTGCAGCTAGTCTGCAAGCTCAGCCTTCTCCGGGCAGTTACCAATTCTTGATGACAGAGCTCCTGTACTTCTTTAAGTGTGCTTCTCAAGGAGAATTGGGTTCTGATGTTACCAGGATGTCTTGGTTTCCATTTCTTAGATTCTTGTGCTTGCCTCTTGCTATCTTGTTTTTAGTGCTGCTAGGTGATCCAGTCTCTGACTGGAGCTTGTCTCTCCTGTGGGTCTGTGGGACTGTGGTCTCCAGAGGAAGATTGCTCCTGGCTGTTTGGCTCTCACGATAGGCTGTGAGTTCTGATGGTGGTGCCCAGTTTTAATGAAACTGGGTCAAGTCTGACCTTGTGCAGGAAGTGTCTCTTCCCTACCTGGGCACTGGGAGTTCTGGGCAGCCTCTCCTGGGATAGTCAGTGGAGAGGGAGTGTGGATTTGCCCCTGGCTTAGGAGAAAGAGCCCTCCTGCAGCTCTTCCAGGCACCCAGCAGTCTATGGGCAGGCCTCCATTCTTGATGAAACTGGGCTGAGTCTCTATATACATTTTTTTTCATAATTTTTTCTACATGCATCTTCTAATTTCTGATAAATATTTTCTGTCTTTTATTTTTGAAGTACTATTTTCCTGTGACTCTTCAATTTTCTCAGAATTGTTCTATATATTTCTTCAATATTCTCAGAAATATTTTTACCTCTCCTATTTTTTCATGTTTTTATATAAATCTTCAATTTATTTCATATTTTTTCTATATCTTTCTTCAATTTTCTGAGAAATATTAAACTTTTTCTAAAACTTTTTGCACATACATCTTTAGTTTTTTTGATAAATATTTTCTGTCTTCTATTTTATCAAAATTACTTCCCATGTGAATCTTCAATTTTGTCAGAATTCTGTCTATAAATTTCTTAAATTTTCTAAGAACTTTGTTTGATGTAGATATTAAATTTTATCAAAAATGTTTCTACATGTGTCTTCAATTTTTGGAGAAATATTTTTAGTCTTCTATTTTGTAAGGATTATTTTCCATGTGAATATTTAATTTTATCAGAATTTTTTCTATGTAATTTTTACATTTTTTCTTATTTTTATGTAAATGTTGAGCTTCATGAAAAAAATTTATACATGCATATTCAATTTTTTTAGAAAAATTGAACTCGCGTTTTGGCCATGGAGAGGACTCGCATTGCAGCCGTGGAGACTAGAAGGAGGGCTCCGGATCCGTCTTGGTGCTTGCCCTTGCTCGCCATGGAGAAGACCAAGCTGATCCAGAAGGCCTAGCTGGCTGAGCAGGCCGAGCGCTACGAAGACATGGCCACCTGCATGAAAGCTGTGACAGTGCAGGTCACAGAGCTGCCCAATGAGGAGCGCAACCTGCTGTCGGCGGCCTACAAGAACGTGGTCAGGGACCGCAGGTCCACCTGGAGGGTCACCTTGAGCATTGAGCAGAAGACCGACACTCCCGACAAAAAAATGCAGCTGATTAAGGTCTATCGAGAGAAAGTGAGGTCCATCTGCACCACGGTCCTGGAAGTGTTGGAAAAGTATTTAATATCCAATGCAACTAATCAGAGAGTAAAGTCTTCTATCTGAAAATGAAGGGAGATCATTTCCAGTATCTTTCTGAAGTAGCTTGTGGCGATGATCAAAAACAAACGATAGAAAATTTCCAAAAAGCCAAAAAGGCATTTGATATAAGCAAGAAAGAGATGCAATTTACACATCCAATCCGCATGGGGCTGGCTTTTAATTATTTAGTATTTTATTATGAGATCCTTAATAATCCAGAGCTTGCCTGCACACTGGCTAAGATGGCTTTTGATGAGGTCATCGCAGAGCTGAACGAAGACTCCTACAAAGACAGCACCCTCGTCATGCAGTTGCTTAGAGACAACTTAACACTGTGGACATCAGACAGTGCAGGAGAATGTGACAGAGGAGAGGGGCCCGAGAACTAAAGGTCACCATCCTCCGTCTTCTTAAGAAAACCTTTTTTACATCTCCATTCCTTATTCCACTTGGATTTCTTCTAGCAAGGAAGCCCATTCACATGTATGGGATCAAATGTAGTCTTTTCACACTGCAGCTTTGGGAAAACTCCACCCCTTGGTTTGAGTTGTCTTTGCCTTCCTGGTGTGCAGTCACTGCTGTGGAAAAGTATCAATAGCTTCATTTCATATAAATATGAGTAACTTCCAGACACTTGGACTGATTTGGTATTTAAGTAATCTGAACCAGTTCTGCAAGTGACTGTGTTTTGTATTACTGTAAAGATATGGAAATGTAGTGCATTACAATTTAAAGTGATTGTAATAATAACTTCTTGATTTCTACATTTCTTTTCTGAAACGACTTGAGGGTTTCCTTCAGAAGCAGCTTTTCCATGCTCTTAAAACAAATTCCTTTTTATTAGGAATCCAGAAGTGTTAGATTGAATGGGAAAGTGCTTAATGCATCTAGGCTTGGGGTCACAGATTAAAATGTCTCCTGTGTCACATATTCTGGAGGTTACTTCTGTGTGTGACAACAGGGAGTTTCCTTATGCATTCTTCATGTGCTGCTGTTTAAGTTGACAACTTCCTTCCCAATAGAATTCACTTACACCTCCTTTGTAGCTCTGGTATTCTTTACCTTGTGAGAGAAGTAGCATGTTGCTGCCAGGATACCAGCACTGCTTTCGGCAAATTAAAATGCATGACCTTTCCTAATCCACTAGAAAGGAGAAATAAAGTGCACAGGTCCACGTGTAAACGTTAGTACTTCTCCATGCAGATGTGTGCACAGGTGAGGGGCGTCTGGTTTGCCCAGTGATTGTTCTTTTTTTTTTTGAGTTGGACCACTATATTGTGTGTTGGTTAATCATTGACTGTAGTCCCAAAAAAAGCCTTGTGAAAATGTTATGCCCTATGTAACAGCAGAGTAACATAAAATAAAACTACATTTTATGAAACCAGAAAAAAAAAAACAAAACCAGAAAATTTTTTTGTCTTCTATTTTATCGAGATTATTTACCATGTTAATCTTTAACTTCATTAGAACTTTTTCAATATAATTCTTTAATTCTCAGAAATATTTTTGATGAAAGTATTCAATTTCTTCAAAACATTTTTCTACATGCATCTTCAGGTTTTCCAAAAATATATTTTGTCTTATGTTTTATCAGGATTATTTTCAAAGGGAATCTTCAATTTTTATTATTATTTCTATATATTCTTTCAATTTTCTCAGAAATATTTTTGACTTAAATATTGAATTTTTTCAAAAAATTGTCTACATTATTTTTAAATTTTGAGAAATATTTTGTGTGTTCTATTTTATCATTTTATATGAACCTTCAATGTTATCAAAACTCACTCTATATATTTTAATTTTCTAAAAAATACATTCTTTGTAAATATTCAGTTTTTTCAACAAAATGTAGTTATGTATGGCATCAATTTTTGAGAAATAAATTCTGTCTTTTATTTTAACAGGATTATTTTCTATGTTAATCTTCATCTTCAATAGAATTTTTTTCTATATGTTTGTTTAATTATCTTAGAAATATTTTCAATGTTAATATTCATTTTTAAAAATAAACTTTCTACATACGCCCTCAATTTTTGGAGAAATTTTTTTGTTTTATCAGGATTATTTTCTATGTAAATTTTCAATTTCATCAGATTTTTTCTACATATTTCTTTAATTTTTCTCAGAAATATTTTCAAAGTAAATATTAAATTAGCTCAAAATGTTGCACATGTGTCTTTATCTTTTTGAGAAATATTTTCTGTCTTCTATTTTATCATGATATTTTTCCATGTGAATCTTCAATTTTATCCGAATTCTGTCTACATATTTCTTCAGTAATCTCAGGAATATTTTTGATGTTAATATTCAGTTTTTACAATATTTTTTCTACATGCAGCTTCATTTTGAGAAACATTTTTATCTGTTTTATATACAATATGAATCTTAAATTTTTTCTATATATTTCTTCAGTTTTCTGAAATAATTTTTCCCCATTTTTATGTGATATATTTTATTGATGTTTCATACATTATTCCCTTTCCTGGTTTCCCCTCCATGAGCCTTCTAACTCACACCTCTTACCCCTGCTTCTATGGGGTTCCCCTACTGACCCACCTCATTCTGCTGCCATATCCTGGCACTCCCCTACACTGGGGTATTGAGTTTTGACAGGACCAAGGGCTTCTCTTCCCATTGATGCCCAACAAGGCCAACCTTTACTACATATGCTGCTGGAACCGTGGGTCCATACACTTTGGATAATGGTTTAGTCCCTGGGAGCTCTGGTTGGTTGGTATTGTTGTTCTTATCGTGTTGCAAACCCCTTCACCTCCTTCAATCCTTTCTCAAATTCCTCTATAGGGGACCCAATTCTCAGTTCAATGGTTAGCAGTGAGCATCCAACTCTGTTTTTCTCATGATCTGGCAGAGCCTATCAGCAGACAGCTATATCAGGCCCCTGTCAGCTTGTACTACTTGGAAGCAGCAATATTTTCTGGTTTATTGGCTGAATGTGGGTGGGATCTTAGGCGCGGCAGTCTCTTCTTCAAACATTGTCTCTATTTTCTCCTGTGAATATTTTTGCTTCCCCTTCTAAGAAGGACTGAAGCTTCTTCCTTCTTTTTGAGGATCATGTGGTCTGTGAATTGAATCTTGGGTAATTCAATATTTGAGGATAATATCCACTTATCAGTAAATGCACACCATGTGAGGATTTTTGTTTGTTTGTTTGTTTTTCTTTCTTTTTCAATTTGTGTGTGTGCTTGCGTATGTGTGTGTGTGTGTGTGTGTGTGTGTGTTTGTATGTGTGAGATTGGGTTACCTCACACAGGACATTTTCTAGTTCAATCCATTTGCTTAAGAATTCTGTGAAATCATTGGCTTTTGTTTTTCAAAGATGTTATTTTTTATTATTTAATGTATGTGAGTACACTGTTGTGTTTCTCAGACACACCAGAAGAGGGCATCAGACCACATTACAGATGATTGTGAGTCACCATGTGGTGGCTGGGAACTGAACTCAGGACCTCTGGAAGAGAGATCAGTGCTCCTAACCTCTGAGACATCTCTCCAGCTCGAATTCATTGTTTTCAATAGCTGAGTAGTACTCTGTTGTGTAAATGTACCACATTGTTTGTATCCATTCCTCTGTTTAAAGACATCTGGAGTCTTTCCAACTTCTGGCTATTACAAATAAGGCTTCTATGAACATAGTGGAACATTTGTCCTTTTTATATGGTGAAGCATCTTTTGGGTACATGCCCAGGAGTGGTATAGCTGGGTCCTCAGAAAGTACTATGTCCAATTTTCTGAAGAACCTCCAGACTGATTTCCAACATGGTTGTACCAGCATGCAATCCCACAAAAAATGGAGGAGTGTTTCTTTTGCTCCACATCCTCTCCATGATCTGTGATCACCTGAGATTTTTTTCTTAGCCATACTAAGTAATGTGAGATGGAATCTCGGGTTTGGTTGTGTTTGCATTTCCATGTTGACTAAGGATGTTGAGCATTTGTTTGGGTGCTTCTCAGCCATTCAGTATTCCTCAGTTGAGAATTCTTTGTTTAGCTCTGTACCCTATTTTAAATAGGGTTATTTGATTCTCTGGGGTCTAACTTCTTGCATTCTTTGTATATTTTGGATATTATCCCCCTATTGAATGTAGAATTGGAAAATATATTTTCCCATTTTGTTGGTTGCCATTTTGTCCTAATGACTATCCTTTGTCTGACAGAAGCTTTGGAATTTCATGAGGTCCCATTTGTCTATTCGTCTTAGAGCATAAGCCATTGATGTTCTGTTCAGGAAAGTTTCACCAGTGCCCATGTGTTCAGGGTTCTTCCCACTTTCTCTTCTATTAGTTTGAGTGTATCTGGTTTTATGTGGAAGTCCTTAATACACTTAGATTTCAGCTTTGTACAGAGTGATCAATTTTGTTCTTCTACATGCTGACTGCCAGTTGGACCAGCACTATGCTCTTTTTTCCACTGGTTGGTTTTAGCTCCTTTGACAAAGTCAAGTGACCATAGGTATGTGGGTTGATTTTCAAATATTCAGTTCTATTTTATAGAGCTACCTTCCTGTCTCTGTACCAATACCATACAATTTTCAGCACTGTAATACAGCTTGAGATCAGGGATGCTGATTTCCCCCAGAAGTTCTTTTATTGTTGAGAATAGTTTTCCCTAAACTAGGGGTTTTTGTTTGTTTGTTTGTTTGTTTTTGTTATTCCAAATGAATTCGCAAATTTCTCTTTCTAATACTATAGAGAATTGAGTTGGAATTTTGATGAGGATTGCATTGAATTTGTAGATTGCTTTGGCAAGATGGCCATTTTTACTATATTAATCCTGCCAAATCTAAGAACATGGGAGCTCTTTCCATCTTCTGAGATCTTCTACAATTTCTTTCTTGAGAGTATTGAAGTTCTTGTTATACAGATCTTTCACTTGCTTGGTTGGAGTCACACCAACATATTTTATATTATTTTGGACTATTGTGAAGGGTATCATTTCCCTAGTTTCTTTCTCAGACTGTTTATACTTTGAATAGAGGAAAGTTACTGATTTGAGTTAATTTTATATCTAACCACTTTGCTGAAGTTGTTTAGGAGCTCTAGGAGTTCTCTGGTGGAGTTTTTGGGATCACTTACGTACAGTATCATATTATGTTCAAATAGTGTTGTTTTAACTTCTTCCTTTCCAATTTTAATTCCAATGACCAACTTTTGTTTTCTAATTGCTCTGGCTAGGACTTTGATTAATATATTGAATAGGTAGAGGGACTGTGGGCAGCCATGTCTAGTCCCTGATTTTAATGGGATTGCTTTACGTTTCTCTCCATTTAGTTTGATGTTGGCTACTGGTTTGCTGTATACTGTTTTTACTATGTTTAGCTATGTGGCATGAATTTTTGATCTTTCTAAGACTTTCAACATAAAGGGGTATTGAACTTTCCCAGAAATATTTTCAGTGTAAACATTAGATTTTATCAAAAAATATTTCTACATGTGTCTTAAGTTTTTGAGTAATATTTTGTCTTTTCTTTTATCAGTATTGCATTCTATGTTAATCTTTAATTTTTTTATATACTTTTTAAATTCTCAGAAATATTTTCAATGTATTTACACATTTTTAAAACATTTTTATGCATTTTTCTCCAATTTTTGAGAAATGTTTTCTGTCTTCTATTTTATTAAGATCACTTACCATGTGGATCTTCAATTTTACCAGTATTTTTTCTGTAAATTTCTTCAATAGTCTCAGAAATATTTTCAATGTGTATATACAATATTTTTTTAATTTCTACATGTATCTTCAATTTTTGAGAAATATTTTCTCTATCTTCTTTATTACTATTGTTTTCATGTGAATCCTCAATATTATCATAATTCTTTCTATATATTTCTTTAATTTTCTCAGAAATATTTTTGACGAAAATATTAAATTTTATTAAACAAATTTTCTACATGAATCTTCAATTATTTTAGAATTTTTTTACTTTATTTTAAAAAACAAAGATAAATGTACAAATTTTCAGCATTTTTCATAAAAGTATATGAATACATATTTTAAGGTTGTAATTAAGTATTTGTGGGTACATATACATACACATATCTATATATGTAAAAATAGTATAGGAAAAGAGGCTATTAATTTGAGGGGATAGGAGAGAGACTAGGAGGGGCTGTAAGGAGGAAACGGGGATGTGATACAGTTCTATTTTAAATAAAATATATTCTTTTTTGTTGCTGTTTAACTTCACACAGTCTGTGAGTTGTTTCTGGGGTGTTCAGAGCTTTCTGGGGTTAGTATCTCATTATCAGTGACTGCATATTATGACTGTTCTTTTGTGACTGGGTTATCTCACTCAGGATGATATTCTCTAGATGCATCCATTTTCTTCAGAATTTTGTTAAGTCATTGTTTCTGATAGCTGAGTAGTACTCCATTGTGTAAATATACCACAATTTTTGTATCCATTCATCTACTGAGAGACATCTGGGTTCTTTCCAGCTTCTGGCTATTATAAATAGAGCTACAATGAACATTGTGGTGCATGTATTAGAATTATTTTCTATCTTCTATTTTTTCAGGATTACTTTTCATGCTAATCTTCAATTTTCTCAGAAATATTTTCATTGTAAATATTAATTTTTTTCAAAAAATTTTATACATACATCATAAATTTTTTGAGAAATATTTTCTTTGTCTTTTATTTTTATCATGATTTTTTCTATGTGTATTTTCAATCTTATCTAAATTATGTCTATATATATTTTCAATTTTCTCAGAAATGTGTTTGATGTAAATAATCAATTTTATTGTAGATTTTTTTGAGTCTTTACTTTTTGAGAAATATTTTCTGTCTCCTATTTTATCAGGACTATTTTCCAAGCTTTTCTTCTATATTTACTGTAATTTTAAAATATTTTCACCAATTTCCTCCATATTATTTTCGATGTAAATATTCATTTTTTTCAAAACATTTTTCTATATTCAAGTTCAATTTTTGAGCAATATTTTCTGTGCTTTTAAAATCAGAATTATTTTCCATGTGAATCTTCAATTTTATTTGACTTTTATCTGAATATTTCTTCAGTTTTCTCATATTTTCAAAGTAAATATTCTAATTTCTCAAAAGAAAATTTCTACATGCAACTTAATTTTTGAGAAATACTTTCTTCATTTTTATTTTTTTTAATTTAAAAAGGATATTTTATTATATGCTAAATATATGATATGATGAAATATACATGGAAACATCCGTCCATACTATTTTATTAATAAAAGTACATCAATAAAATGTCAAGTAAAAGAGTATGGTATTAAAACTCTAGAGACATTGGGATTTCTATAAAAGATAAAGGCCTTTTCAATAGACAACTAAGAGCATTGTGTTTTCTTACTGTACTCTCTGTATCTAGCATAAGTCACAACAGTTATTGTATGTTCAATAACCCCATTTAAAAATATATGTTCAATTTGTCTTAAAAAAAAAAAAAAAAAAAAAGAATGGTCCCTTGGTCACTCTTTCCCATCAGCGGTGCCTCTGTGAGAGTCATAGTCTAAGGGCCTGGAGACATCCATCAGTCCTCCTTACGTTCCTGTTTGTCTGTCCAGTGTTATCTGAACAAACTCTAAGGATACTGGTCGTTCAGGACCAGAAAACTGGGAGCAACACAAAGCACACACAGTAGGAAACTGCTGCTAAATTGCACATTGTTAACCAGATGCCAGGAAGGCCTGGAGGAGTAATGGCACTAAAAGCTGGGGAGTCCAATGGTTAGGCCTCCTGTGTTATGCTTAATCGTTATGCACATAGGATGTCAAGTTTCTTTTTTTTTTTAAACGACTTTATTTTGCAAAACAAAGATAAATGTACAGATTTTAAACATTTTTTGCTTAAAATTATACATTTTTGTCAGTACTGTTTTTTCAGACATTAAAATAAATTTTACATAAAACCATGTAAATATATTTTTTACTCAGTACTTGATTTTTTTCAAGGGCTTGACAGTATGCATTGAAAACCTACTAGTTGCAATAAGCGTAAAGTACATGCAAAACAAAACGCAACATAGAAATAGTCAAAGTCTTCTTGTTTTGTGAATATATGTATATTTTTTGTTTTCTTTATTTCTTGGACTTCATACAGTCTGTGAGTTGTTTCTGGGGGAGTGCAAGCCTCTGGGGTTAGCATCCCACTATCAGTGACTGCATATTATGTCTGTTCTTTTGTGACTGGGTTATCTCACTCAGGATGATCTTCTCTAGATGCAGCCATTTTCTTAGGAATTTGGTTAAGTCATTGTTTCTGGTGGCTGAGTAGTATTCCATTGTGTATATTCACCAAAATTTTTGTATCCATTTGTCTTCTGAAGGACATCTGGGTTTTTCCAGCTTCTGGCTATTATAAATAGAGCCGCTATGAACATTGTGGTGCATATATCTTTGTTGTGTATTAAAGTGTCTCTGGGGTATAAGCCCAGAAGTGGAATAGCTGGATCTTCAGGTAGTACTATATCCAATTTTCTGAGGTATTGCCAGACTGATTTCCAGAGCGGTTATATTAGTTTGCAACCCCACCAACAGTGGAGAAGTGTTCCTCTTTCTCCGCAGCCTCGCCAACATCAGCTTTCATCTGATTTTTGGATCTTGGCCAATCTGACTGGTGTGAGGTGGAATCTCAGGGTTGTTTTGATTTGCATTTCCCTGATGGCTAAGGATGTCGAGCACTTCCTCAGATGTTTCTCAGCCATTCGGTTTTCCTCAAATGAGAACGTTTTGTTTAGCTCTGTACCCCATTTTTAATAGGGTTGTTTGATATTCTGGTGTCTAGCTTTTTGAGTTCCTTATATACCTTGGATATTAGGCCTCTATCTGATGAGTTGGTAAAGATCTTTAACCATTCTGTTGGCTGCCATTTTGTTTTCTTGACAATGTCCTTAGCCTTACAGAAACTTTGTAATCTCATTAAGTCCCATTTGTTAATCTTTGACCTTAGAGCTTGAGCCAATGGTGTTTTGCTCAGAAAATTTTCTCCAGTGCCTATGTGTTCTAAGGTTTCCCTACTTTCTCATCTAATAGTTTCAGTGTATCTGGTTTAATGTGGAGATCTTTGATCCACTTACACTTGAGCTTTGTACAGGAGATAATAAAGGGTCTATTTTCATTCTTTTGCATGCCGAGTGCCAGTTGGACCTGCACCATTTGTTGAATAGGCTGTCCTTTTTCCATTGAATGTTTACTGCTCCTTTGTCAAAAATCAGGTGACCATATACAAGAGGGCTCATTTCTGGATCTTCTATTCTATTCCATTGACCCACATGCCTATTTCTGTACCAGTACCATGTAGTTTTCAGCACAATTGCCTTGTAATATAGCTTGAGGTCAGGGATAATGATTCCCTCAGTTGTTTCCTTGCTGTTGGGGATGGATTTCCATATTCTAGGTCTTTTGTTATTCCAGATGAAATTGCACATTGATCCTTCCAGCTCAATGAAGAACTGGGTTGAAATTTTGATGGGGATTGCATTAAATCTGTAGATTGCTTTTGGTAGGATGGCCATTTTTAAATGTTGATCCTTCCAATCCATGAGCATGGGAGATGTGTTCATTTTCTGAGATCTTCCTTGATTTCCTTCTTTAGACGTTTGAAGTTCTTGTCGTACAGGTCCTTCACTTACTTAGTTAGGGTCTCACCAAGGTATTTCAAAGTTTCTGGGACTATTGTGAAGAGCATCTTTTCCATAATTTCTTTCTCCACATGTTTTTCCTTTGAATATAAGAAGGCTACTGATTTGTTTGAGATAATTTTGTATTCAGCCACTTTGCTGAACTTGTTAATCAGCTGTAGGAGTTCTCTGGTGGAATTTGTGGGGTCACTTAAGTACACTATCATGTCATCTGCAAAGAGTGATGTTTTTATCTCTTTCTTTCTGATTTGTATCCCCTTGATCTCCTTTTGATGTCTAATTGCTCCAGCCAGGACTTCCAGTACTATGTTGAATAGGTAGGGGGAGAGTGGGCAGCCTTGTCCCTGATTTTAGTGGGATTGCTTCAAGTTTCCCACCGTTAAGTTAGATGTTGACTGTTAGTTTGCTGTATATTGCTTTTATTATGTTTAGGTATGGACCTTGTCTTCCTGTTCTTTCCTGGACTGTTAACATGATGGGGTGTTGAATTTTGTCAAATGCTTTCTCAGCCTCTAGAGAGATGACCATGTGAATTTGTTCTTTGAGTTTGTTTATATGGTGAATTACATTTATGGATTTCCTAATATTAAACCATCCCTCCATCCCAGGGATGAAGCCTACTTGGTCATGATGAATGATTGTTTTGATGTATTCTTGGATTCAGTTTGCAAGGATTTTGTTGAGTATTTTTGCATCAATGTTCATAAGTGAGATTGGTCTGAAGTTCTCTTTTTTTTGTAGGGTCTTTGTGTGGTTTAGGAGCCAGGTTTATTGTAGCCTCAAAAAATGAGTTAGGTAGTATTCCATCTGATTCTATCTTTTGGAATAGTTTGGAGTTATTGGTGTTATGTCTGCAATAAATGTCTGATAAAATCTGCACTGAACCTGTCTGGACCTGGGCTTTTTTTGGTTGCGAGGCTTTTGATGACTTCTTCTATTTCTTTAGGTGTTATGGGATTATTTAGATGGTTTACTTGTTCCTGGTTTAACTTTAGGATCTTGTATCTATCTAGGAATTTATCCATTTCCTCCAGATTTTCCAACTTTGTGGAGTATAGGCTTTTGTAGTAGGATGTGATGATTTCTTGAGTTTCCTCAGTTTCAGTTCTTATGTCTCCACTTTCCTTTCTTGTTTTGTTAATTTGTATAATATCTCTTTGCCCTCTAGTTTTTCTGTATAGGGGTTTATCAATCTTGTTGATTTTCTTAAAGAACCAGCTCAAGGTTTTGTTGATCCTTTCGATGGTTCTTTTTGTTTCTATTTGGTCTATTTCTGCCCTTATTTTGATTATTTCTTGCTATCTACTGCTCTTGGGTGTATCTGCTTCCTTTTGTTCTAGAGCTTTTAGCTGTGCTGTCTTGTTACTGATGTATGTTCTCTCCAATTTCTTTTTGGAAGCGCTCAGGGCTATGAGTTTTTTTTCTCAGTACTGCTTTCATTGCATCCCATAGATTTGGGTATGTTGTGTTTTCGTTTTCATTGAATTCTAGAAAATCCTTAATTTCTTTCTTTATTTCTTCTTTGACCCTGCTATCGTTTAACAGAGCGTTGTTTAGTTTCCATGTGTATGTGGGCTTTTTGTTGTCTTTGTTGTTGTTAAAGACCACCCTTAGACAATGGTGATCTGAGAGGATGCATGTTAGTATTTCAATCTTCTTATATCAATTGAGGCTTGTTCTGTGTCCAATTATGTGGTCAATTTTCGAGAATGTGCCATGGGGTACTGAGAAGAAGGTGTATTCTTTTACTTTAGGATGATATGTTCTGTAGATATCCTTTAATTCCAGTTCGTTCAGAGTCTCTGCTAGCTTTACAGTGTCCTTGTTTAGCTCCTCTTTCCATGATCTGTCCATTGGTGAGAGTTGAATATCAAAGTCTCCCACTATTATTGTGTGGTGTAAAATTAATTTTTTAGCTTTAGTAGGGTTTCTTTTATGAATGTGGGTCCTTTTTTATTTGGAAAATATATGTTAAGGATTGAGAGTTCCTCTTCACTGATTTCCTCTGTAATGAGTAAAAAGTGTCCTTTTTTATCTTTTTTGATAACTTTTGGTGCAAAATTTACTTTATTTAATATTAGAATAGCCACTCCAGCTTGCTTCTTGGGGCTGTTTTCTTGAAGGATTTTTTCCCAACCTTTTACTTTGAGATACTGTCTGTTTTTGTCTCTGAGATGAGTTTTCTGTATGCACCAAAATGCTGGAATTTGTTTATGTATCTAGTCTGATAACCTATATCTCTTTATTGGGGAGTTTTGACCATTTATTTTAATAGATATCAAGGAATAGCAGTTTCTGTTTCCTGCTATTTTTCCTTTTGTAGGTTGAGTTGTGTCTGTGTCTCTTTCTGGTTTTGGGTTTCTTGCTTAGGAGTTTTCCTGTTTTCACTAGGATGTACTTTCCCTCATTGTATTGGGTTTTCCAGCTAAAATTTGTTGTAGTGCTGGGTTTGTGGCCAGATATTGTGTAAATTTAGATTTGTCTTGAAATATCTTCGTCTCTCCATCGATGGTGATTGATAGTTTTCTGGGTATAGCAGCTTGGGCTGGCACTTGTGCTCTCTTAGGGTATGCATGATGTCTGTCCAGGCCCTTCTTTCTTTCATAGTCTTTGTTGAGAAATCGGGTGTGATTCTGATTGGTCTGCTTTTATATGTTACCTGACCTTTTTCCCTTACTGCTTTTAGTATTCTTTCTTTTCTTTGTGCACTTGGTGTTTTGACTATCATGTGTCCAGAGGAATTTCTTTTCTGGTCCAAACTTTTTGAAGTTCTGAAAGCTTCTTTTATGCTCATGGTAATCTCATTCTTTAGGGTAGGGAAGTTTTCTTCTACAATTTTATTGAAGATATTCACTGTGCCTCTTAGTTGATATTCTTCTCCCTCTTCTATTCCTATTATCCTAGATTTTGTCTTTTATTGTGTCCTTGATCTCCTGAACATTTTGGGTTAGGATCTTTTTGTTTTTTGCATCTTCTCTGGCTGTTTTGTCTATGTTTACAATGTTGTCTTCTGCCACAGAGATTCTCTCTTCCATCTCTTGTAGTCTATTGGAAATGCTTGCTTCTGTGACTCCTGATTTCTTTTTTTGGTGTTCTACCTCTAGGGTTATCTCTTTTAGTATTTTCTTTATTGTGTCAATTTCTGATTTTTTTTATAAAACAACTTTATTTTACAAAACAAAGATAAATGTACAGATTTTAAACATTTTTTGCTTAAAATTATACATTTTTGTCAGTACTTTTTTCAGATATTAACATAATTTTTACATAAAACTATATGAATATATTTTTTAGTCAGTACTTGATTTTTTTCCAGGTTTGATAGTATGCCTTGAAAACTTAATAGTTACAATGAGCATAAAGTACATGTAAAACAAAATGTAACATGGAAATAGTTAAAGTTTTCTTGTTTTGTAAATTTTTTTTGTTTTGCTTTGTTTTGTTTATTTCTTGGACTTCATACAGTCTGTGAGTTGTTTCTGGGGGAGTGCAAGTCTCAGGGGTTAGCATCCCACTATCAGTGACTGCATATTATGTCTGTTCTTTTGTGACTGGGTTATCTCACTCAGGATGATATTCTCTAGATGCAGCCATTTTTTTTAAGAATTTGGTTAAGTCATTGTTTCTGGTGGCTGAGTAGTATTCCATTGTGTATATGTACCATAATTTTTGTATCCATTCATCTTCTGAAGGACATCTGGGTTCCCTCTAGCTTCTGACTATTATAAATAGAGCTGCTATGAACATTGTGGTGCATATATCTTTGATGTGTATTAAAGTGTCTCTGGGGTATATGCCCAGAAGTGGAATAGCTGGGTCTTCAGGTAGTACTATATCCAATTTTTTGAGGTATTGCCAGACTGATTTCCAGAGTGGTTGTATTAGCTTGCAACCTCACCAACAGTGAGAAGTGTTCCTCTTTCTCCGCAGCCTCGCCAGCATCTGCTGTCATCTGAGTTTTGGATCTTGGCCAATCTGACTGGTGTGAGGTGGAATCTCAGGGTTGTTTTGATTTGCATTTCCCTGATGGCTAAGGATGTCGAGCACTTTTTCAGATGTTTCTCAGCCATTCAGTGGTCCTCAACTGAAAACGTTTTGTTTAGCTCTGTACCCCATTTTTAATAGGGTTATTTGATTCTCTGGTGTCTAGCTTTTTGAGTTTCTAGTATACCTTGGATATAGGCCTCTATCTGATGTGGAGTTGGTAAAGATCTTTTACCATTCTGTTGGTTGCCGTTTTGTTTTCTTGACGATGTCCTTAGCCTTACAGAAACTTTGCAATCTCATTAAGTCCCATTTGTTAATCTTTGACCTTAGAGCTTGATCCATTGGTGTTTTGTTCAGGAAATTTTCTCCTGTGCCTATGTGTTCTAAGGTTTTCCCTACTTTCTCATCTAATAGTTTCAGTGTATCTGCTTTGATGTGGAGATCTTTGATCCACTTCGACTTGAGCTTTGTACAAGGAGATAAGAAAGGATCTATTTTCATTCTGGCATTCATGCATGCTGAGTGCCAGTTGGACCAGCTCCATTTGTTGAATAGGCTGTCCTTTTTCCATTGAATGTTTACTGCTCCTTTGTCAAAAATCAGGTGACCATATACATGAGGGCTCATTTCTGGATCTTCTATTCTATTCCATTGATCCACATGCCTATTTCTGTACCAGTACCGTGCAGTTTTCAGCACAATTGCCTTGTAATATAGCTTGAGGTCAGGGATAGTGATTCCCACAGATTTTTTTTGTTGTTGAGGATAGATTTCACTAATCTAGGTCTTTTGTTGTTCCATATGAAATTGCACATTTATCTTTCCAATTCCATGAATAACTGGTTTGGAATTTTGATGGGGATTGCATTGAATCTATAGATTGTTTTTGGTAGGAAGGCCATTTTTAAGATGTTGATCTTTCCAATCCATGAGCATGGGAGATCTTTCCATTTTCTGAGATCTTCCTCAATTTCCTTCTTTAGATGTTTGAAGTTCTTGTCGTACAGGTCATTTGCTTGCTTACTTAGAGTCACACCAAGGTATTTCATAGTTTTTGTGACGATTGTGAAGGGTACCTTTTCCCTAATATCTTTCTCCACATGTTTGTTCTTTGAGTATAGGAAGGCTACTGATTTGTTTGAGTTAATTTTGTATCCGGCCACTTTGCTGAACTTGTTTATCAGCTTTAGGAGTTCTCTGGTGGAATTTTTGGGGTCACTTAAGTACTCTATCATGTCATCGGCAAAGAGTGATGTTTTTACCTATTCCTTTCCGATTTGTATCCCCTTGATCTTCTATTGCTGTCTAATTGCTCCAGCCAGTTCTTCCAGTACTATGTTGAATAGGTAGGGGGAGACTGGGCAGCCTTGTCTAGTCCCTGATTTTAGTGGGATTGCTTCAAGTTTCCCACCGTTAAGTTTGATGTTGGCTGTTGGTTTGCTGTATATTGCTTTTATTATATTTAGGTATGGACCTTGGATTCCTGTTCTTTCCAGGACTTTTAACATGAAGGGGTGTTGGATTTTGTCAAATGCTTTCTCAGCATCTAGTGAGAGGATCATGTGATTTTGTTCTTTGTGTTTGTTTATATGGTGGATTACGTTGATGGTTTTCCTTATATTAAACCATCCCTGCATCCCAGGGATGAAGCCTACTTGATCATGGTGAATGATTGTTTTGATGTGTTCTTGGATTCGGTTTGCAAGGATTTTGTTGAGTATTTTTGCATCAATGTTCATAAGTGAGATTGGTCTGAAGTTCTCTTTCCTTGTAGGGTCTTTGTGTGGTTTAGGTATGAGGGTTATTGTAGCCTCAAAAAATGAGTTAGGTAGTATTCCATCTGATTCTATCTTTTGGAATAGTTTGGAGAGTATTGGTGTTATATCCCCAATAAATGTCTGATAAAGTTCTGCACTGAACCCGTCTGGACCTGGGCTTTTTTTGGTTGGGAGGCTTTTGATGACTTCTTCTATTTCTTTAGGTGTTACAGGGTTATTTAAATAGTATACTTGGTCCTGGTTTAACTTTCGGATCTTGTATCTGTCTAGGAATTCGTCCATTTCCTCCAAAATTTCCAATTTTGTGGAGTATAAGTTTTTGTAGTAGGATCTGATGATTTCTTGAATTTCCTCAGTTTCAGTTGTTATGTTTCCACTTTCCTTTCTGATTTTCTTAATTTGTATACTCTCTCTTTGCCCTCTAGTTAGTCTGGCTAGGGGTTTATCAATCTTGTTGATTTTCTCAAAGAACCAACTCTTGGTTTTGTTGATTTTTTCAATGGTTCTTTTTGTTTCTATTTGGTCTATTTCTGCCCTATGTTTGATTATTTCTTGCTGTCTACTCTTGTTGGGTGTATCTGCTCCCTTTTGTTCTTGAACTTTTAGCTGTGCTGTCAAGTTGTTGATGTATGCTCTCTCCAGTTTCTTTTTGGAAGCACTTAAGGCTATGAGTTTTCCTCTTAGTATTGCTTTCATTGCATTCCATAAGTTTGGGTATGTTGTGTTTTCATTTTCATTGAATTCTAGAAAATCCTTAATTGTTTTTTTATTTCTTCTTTGACCCTGCTATCGTTTAACAGAGTGTTGTCTAGTTTCCATCTGTATGTGGGCTTTTTGTTGTCTTTGTTGTTGTTAAAGACCAGCAGTAGACCATGATGATGAATGAGAGGATGCATGTGAATATTTCAATCTTCTTATATCGATTGAGGCTCGTTCTGTGTCCAATTATGTGGTCAATTTTCGAGAAGGTTCAATGGGGTGGTGAGAAGAAGGTGTATTGTTTTACTTTAGTATGATATGTTCTGTAGATATCTATTAATTCCAGTTTGTTCAAAGTCTCTGCTAGTTTTAGAATGTCCTTGTTCAGTTTCTGTTTCCATGATCTGTCTGTTGGAGAGAGTGGGGTATTAAAGTCTCCCACTATTATTGTGTGGGGTGAAATGTATTTTTTGAGCTTTAGTAGGGTTTCTTTTATGAATGTGGGTGCTTTTTTATTTGGAGCATATATGTTAAAAATTGAAAGTTCCTCCTGACAGATTTCTTCGTTAATGAGTTAAAAGTGTTCTTCCTTATCTTTTTTTGATATCTTTGGTTGGAAATTTACTTTTTTTGATATTAGAATAGCCACTCCAGCTTGCTTTTTGGGGCTTTTTGCTTGGACGTTTTTTTCCCACCCTTTTACTCTGAAATAGTGTCTGTCTTTGTCTCTGAGATGAGTTTCCTGTATGCAGCAAAAGGCTGGATTTTGTCTATGTATCCAGTCTGATAGCCTATGTCTAATTATTGGAGAGTTGAGTCCATTTATGTTAATAGATATCAAAAAATAGTTGTTTCTGTTTCCTGCCATTATTGCTTTTGTAGTTTGAGTTGTGTCTGTGCCTTTTTCTTCTTTTGGTTTTCTTGCTTAGGAGTTTACTTGTTTTTATTCGGATGTATTTCCCCTCATTGTATTGGGTTTTCCACCTTTAATTCGTTGTAGTGCTGGGTTTGTGGTCAGATATTGTGTAAATTTAGCTTTGTCTTGAAATATCTTCATCTCTCCATCTATGGTGATTGATAGTTTTGCTGGGTATAGCAGCTTGGGCTGGCACCTGTGCTCTCTTAGGGTGTGCATGATGGCTGTCCAGGCTCTTCTAGCTTTCATAGTCTCTATTGAGAAATCGGGTGTGATTCTGATTGGTCTGTCTTTATATGTTACTTGACCTTTTTCCTTTACTGCTTTTAGTATTCTTTCTTTGATTTGTGCACTTGGTGTTTTGACTATTATGTGTTGGGAGTTATTTCTTTTCTGGTCCAACCTATTTGGAGTTCTGAAGGCTTCTTTTATGCTCATGGTCATCTCATTCTTAGGGGTAGGGAAGTTTTCTTCTATGATTTTGTTGAAGATATTTACTGTGCCTCCTAGTTGATACTCTTCTTCCTCTTCTATTCTTATTATCCTTAGGTTCTGTCTTCTCATTGTGTCTTGGATATCCTGGACATTTTGGGTTAGGAGCTTTTTGTTTTTTGCATCTTCTCTGGCTGTTTTGTCTATGTTTACAATGTTGTCTTCTGCCACAGAGATTCTCTTTTCCATCTCTTGTAGTTTATTGGAAATGTTTGCTTCTGTGACTCCTGATTTCTTTTTTAGGTGTTCTACCTCTAGGGTTATCTCTTTTAGTGTTTTCTTTATTGTGTCAATTTCCATTTTAAATTCCCTCTTCCATTCTTTCATCTCTTTTGTTCTGTTTTTCTCTAGTTCTTTGAGTTCTTTGAGTGATTTTCTTCTTTCTTCTTTAAAAGTTTCTTATTCTTTTTGCTTTTCTTCCCGTTCTTGTTTAAGTATCTCTATCAGCATCTTGAGGTATGATTTCTGCATCTTCTTTTTCTGGAGTGTTTGGCATTCCAATGTTTGCTGTTATGGGAGAGCTGGGTTCTGGTGTTGCCAGGTTGACTTGGTTTCCTTGGGATATATTCTTTTGCTTTCCTCTTGCCATCTTGTTGTCAGTGATATTTTCTTGCCTTTCCCTTGTATCTGGTCTGTGTCCCTGGATCTCCACTTGTCCAGGTGGCAGATGGGCTGAGCTCTTTTCTGCACCCTAACGTCACCGGGTGGAAAAAGAGGTTCCAATGATATGTCCCTGGTGTCTGGATCAGGCAGGTCGGTGGCGCGCTTTTTGTGTGCACTCTGCAGAGATCTCTCTGCTCCATGGCTGCCCAGATCTCCTCCTCACTGGTCTTTAGAACTTTAGGAACTACTGGTCCAGGTGGCAGATGGGCCGAGCCCTGTTCTGCACCCTAACGTCACCGGGTGGAAACTGAGGATCCAATTTGTGTCCCTGGTCCCTGGATCAGGCAAGTCGGGGCCGTGCTTTCCGTGTGCACTCTGCAGAGATCACTCTGCTCCCTGGCTGCCCAGATCTCCTACTCACCAATCTTTAAAACTTTAGGAACTGCTGGTCCGGGTGGCAGATGGGCCGAAGCCTTTCTGCGCCCTAATGTCACTGGGTGGTCTTTTTGTTTATTCTTTTGCTGAATTTTTTATTGGGTATTTTCTTTATTTGCATTTTAAATGTTTTCTTCTCTCATGGTTCCCCTTCTGTAAGCCCCCTATCCCGTCCCCCATCCCCTTACTTCTATGAGGGTACTCCCCCACCTACCCACCCATTCTTCCTGCCTCCCCACCCTGGCATTCCCCTACAGTGAGGCACCCAGAACTCACAAAACCAAGGACCTTTCCTCCTGTTCGTGCCCTACAAGGCCATTCTCTGCTACAAATGCATCATCCCTCCATGTTTACTTTTGGTTGGTTGTTTAGTCCCTGGGAACTCGGGGTGGGGAGTTTGTTGGTTGATATTTGACCAGCCAGCTCAGTCAGTCAACAGGTACTCCAGGGCAGGAGTGAGGATTAAAAAGAAAAAAATTAAATTAAGCAACATTGTAGTATCACCCCAGCCAGTTCTGAGGCTGAGACCAGTTTGTTTTTTCCCAATCTGCTTTTATACCATTTTAATTACATGCAAGTAATAAAGTCAGTTCTAGGTTAAGGAACAAGCAGACAATAAACACAAATAGTCAAAGAACAAGCAAGGCAGTAAACAAAGTCCTGTGCTCACTGTTTCTAAAGTCTTATTAGACTGACAAATACCTGACCTTACTTCCCTGTCCTAGCCCAAACTCATATTCTTGCCTGAAACCTACTATCTTTGTTCTAGCCTATAATCAGATTCCTGCCTGAGCTTATTTCCCTGTCCTGGACGAATGTCAAATTCCTGCCAAGCACCCCCAAAAGTTCTCCACGGATATTGTTGTTCTTCCTGGAGGGTTGCAAACCCCTTCAGCTCCTTCATTACTTTTTTTAACTTTTCCACTTGGGACCCCATTCTCAGGCCAATGGTTGTCTGCAAGCATCCACCTTTATATTTGTCAGGCTCGGGCAGTCTCTCAGGAGACAGCTATATTAGGCTCCTGCCCACAAGCAATTCTTGGTATCTCAATATTATCTGGGCTTGGTGACCATTTATGAGATGGATCCCCAGGTGGGAGAGTCTCTGAATGACCTTTTCTTCAGTCTCTGCTCCACACATTGTCTCTGTATGGCTCTTGGCCAAGCAACCTAGGGACAAATTATAGTTGCCCACTCCTTGGGACTTTCCAAAACACCCAAGAATTTTGTGAGGCTCTTAGCCAGGTTAAGTTGCCCCTCTCTGAGACTTTCTCAAAACACCCAGTTTTGAGGAAGTAAACAAGGACAGAATGTACTGGCTGACAGCCACAGGGTCCCATAGAAAAGTCAAAACATGCATCATTATCATCAAACTAAACCCCCTCATTCAATGAATCCAAGGATCACTGTAACTCACCAATGAGACACCAGAACCCTATGCTGTTGCTGAAATCTGCCCTCAGAACTGTATAAAAATTGTGCATTTTGAAACCTCTGGGTTGTCTCTGTCCCACTTGCTGAGTTACCCCAGTATACTGGAATTATAAATTGAACCTCTTGCTTATTGCATAGGTGTCTCAGTCTATCTGTGTCTCTGTGGGAGTGGACACGCTGATCATTTGGACATGTAGATCCAACATCTTCATATTTCTTGCCTTGAGTATTTTGTTTGCCCTTCTAAGAAGGACTAAAGCATTCACACTTTAGTTTTCCTTCTTCTTGAGCTTCATGTGGTCTGTGAATTGTATCTTGGGTATTCTGAGATTTGGGGCTAATATCCACTTATCAGTGAGTGCATTACCAGATGTATTCCTTTGCAAGTAGGCTACCTCACATAGGATTATTCTTTCTAGTTTCATCCATTTGCCTAAGAATTTCATGAAATCATTGTTTGTATTAGCTGAGTAGTACTCCATTGTGTAAATGTACCATATTTTCTGTATCCATTCCTCTGCTGAAGGACATCTGGATTTTTTCCAGCTTCTAGCTATTAAAATTAAGATTGCTCTGAACATAGTGATGGCTAAGGATTTTGAACATTTATTTAGGTGCTTCACTTTGCTGAAGTTGTTTATCAGGTTTAGTTCTTTGGTGAAATTTTTGGGGTTACTGAAGTACACTATCATATCATCTGCAAATAGTGATATTTGACTGAGATCAGATACTCATTAGTTTCTTCATTCACCATACCATGGTGTCATGTGGAGGTCAGATGATGACTTTGTGGAGTATTTTTTCTCCATCCATTTTTATGTGGCTTCTGGGTATCAAACTCAGGTGACTAGGCTTGGAAAAATTACTTGGGTTCCAATATACTCAAACCTCTTATTGTCTTATTCCTAGTTATATGACAGGTTATTGTTATGCTTGAGTCTCAGCACAACTTAAACTCAAAAGTTTAATGATATTCCACTACTTGTTTCCATATGTAAGTTGCTAGTGTAATAACATGTAATAATGATTTTTATTCCATTGTTGGTGGTCTTTCTCTCTGAAATGCTGTACTATTTTTATATTAGTCTTGACAGTTGAAAGTTCTTCTGTGGTGTGCATATTTTTCTGTTTTATTTTCTTGGAAAATAATAATCATTTAATGAAGAAAAGTAAATAGCCTAACTTTGTGATTGTGTGTGTGTGTATGTGTGTGTGTGTGTGTGTGTGTCTGTCTGTCTGTCTGTCTGTGTTCAACTTAGCCTTTATAACCTAGCTGTCTTAGTTAGGGTTTTGCTGCTATAAAAAGACACCATAACCAAGGCAAGTCTAATAAAGGACTTAATTAGGACTGTCTTACAGGTTGAGAGATTCAATCCATTATCATCAAGGCGGGAGCATGGCAGCATCTAGGCAGGCATGGTGTTGCCAGAGCTGAGAGTTCTACATCTTCATCAGAAGGCTACTAGCAGAATACTGGCTTTCAGGCAGCTAAGATGACGGAAAGCCTACTTTCAAAGTGACATACCTACTCCAACACAGGCACACATTCAAATAGTACAACCCAAAGGGCTGAATTTAATTATACTAGCCAAAAGACAACTATGATGCTGGCATTAATAAGATGAAGTAGTATATATTTCTCATTAAAGGCTCAAAGACATTGGAAGCTTTGCTTCATTAAAACCAGGAAACAAACCAAGAAAGAAGACATGGAATTCAGTAAGATGTGATTTAGTAAGGAGAACTGTAAAGGGATGTACCAAGACCAGGACTGTGTATCAGGTCTTATGGACTACACAGTCAGCATCTTTGGGAAGACTGCTGTTAGATTTGAGAAATATGCATAAGTACTTGAGAAACAAAGGCCACCTTAAAAATTATTTATTTATTATATATAAGTACATTGTACTTGTCATCAGACACACCAGAAGAGAACATCAGATCTCATTACAGATGGTTGTGAGCCACCATGTGGTTACTGGGATTTGAACTCAGAACCTCTGGAGAAGCAGTCAGTGCTCTTAACCACTGAGCCATCTCTCCAGCACCAAAGAATACTTTTTAAACACACACATTCAAGGATTAGTTTGTTAAAAATCAGAAATTTGCTAGCTACAATTAAATACAACATAATAAATTAAGAAATATTTATGTACCATATTGATGCTAAATATATAGTAGAATATATATTGGGTATAATTGATTCAGAAGAGTAATGGTATGAGCAAATAGTGGCAGTATCCTATTTTAGAAATAAAATTGATACTATGAAAGCTAAGCGTGTATATATGTATATATGTGTGTGTGTGTGTGTGTGTGTGTATGTGATTTAAAAATATTTAAGTAAAAATAGGAATACAGTATCTATGTTCTATTCACTGATGAAAATATGTTGAAAATATCTTTTGGTAAAACCACTATAAATTCATTGTAATTTTTATATAATTTTATTATATTAATTATATATAATGTGCACATTATATTTTTGTACACGTATATAAAAGACTTTGATTATATTCAATCCCATCATACTCTTTGTTCTTCCTCCCATTCTTGTTGATCTACTTGCTCTGTAAAATTATTTCTTCCTCAACATTTGGTTAGCTATATAAATCCTCAAGCATCAGTGGAATCTCACCTCCTACAGTCTGCTAACTGACTATAGTTCCTCAGGAGAAGGTGGAGCCTCATAAACTTCTTTCTCTCTCTCCAGCATCTGTTAAGAACCTACAAATCCTCAGGGAGTAGAGGACATCACAAGTTCTTCCCCCAGTATCTCTTCACTATGTATATAAATCTTCAGGGAGGTGTGGGGCCATATAAGTCCCTCCCTTGGTTTAAGTTTCTTAATTCTTTTTATAAAAATTCTGTCTTTGTTTTTAACCCACTAAGCTCTTTTAAACTGTGGACTGCTGATTTTATTTTTGATTTGTTTGTTTGTTTACTTATTCTTTAAATATAGTTTCCTAATCATAGTCTCCAATTTTACTCAATGATAATCAGAAGTCTTTTAGGAGAGATGGGCTTGCTATATAGCACAGCCTGGCTCACACTTGTGATCTTTCTACAACTGCCTCTGCTTTCTGAGTATATGCAATAAAAGCCTGTGGTGAATTTGAAGTAGTTATTTATTTTTGCTTTTTGACCTTAGTTTAAAGTGACTTTGAAATAAGGCATTTTCCAAATTTTGTCAAAATATTATTTTTTTTAAAAAAAAATGCAAGCAATCAGATTCTGTGGCAAACAATGGTGCTTAAAAATGAGATTGAATTGTATAAATTAAAATAATTATTCTATCAAGGAAGACCAGAGAGATGATTCAAAGTGTACTTGCCAATCTCTGATACCCAATTACAGGCAGAAGGAGAGAATCACATGAAATGCCAGTCTAAGAGTACATCCCCACCACACACGCACTGTGGCACAGGTACCTCCCCCACCGTACATATGTTCACACACCCATACATACACACACACACACACACACACACACACACACACACATAGCTAAAAACAAATGAATTAATTAAAAAGTTTTCTAGTGAATCAACAGCAATAATAAACAAAATATGATACTGAAATTATTATATCAATGGATGCAGTAAAAGCATTTACTAAAATTTATGAGCTATTGATGAGTTTTAAAAGAAAATTGTTGAAATAAAAAAGAGCTTGCTTCATAGATTAACTGTGTAATAAAATGTGCTTATGGCTAATTTATGCCTAGGTCTTAAGGATTTACCATTCTTTAGCTAACACTGGAGACAAGTTAAGGCCATGCTACTCACTGCTGTACTGGAGGATTCAACAAGCACAATGAAACAAGAAAGAGAGACAAAGGCAAATAAGATTGAGAAGAAAAAAATGAAGACATTTAAAGATGCTATAATGTTACTCGTAGAAACTTCCGTGGTCATATAAAGCCTCCTGGGATTACTAGGTTAATTTACTAAGTATAATGTATGGTTCAACACATGTAAATCAGACAATTCTAGATGTTAGCCATAGATATGTGAAAAGTAACTTACAAGAACTACAAAGTGAAGCCTACTAGTCAACACACACACACACACACTCACACACACACACACATGCACACACACTTGTTTGGTTTATTTCTTGGTTAAGCCATAAGTTGGGGCAAAAGACAACTCTCAAGAATTTCAATTTTTTTAATTACCTTAGTTATTTTCTATTGCGGTGAAGAGATACCATGAAGCAGTAGCTGAGAGTTTTACATCCTCATGCAGGCAGCAGGCAGGCAGAGAGAAAGAGGAAAGGGCGGGGGGTGGGGGATTGGGAGTAGGCCCAAAGAGGTTAGCCGAACTGTCTGCTTGTATGCCTAGACATTGGGAGAACAACACACCCTCCTGGGAATTTTAGATAAACCAAGTAATAAGCTGAGGACTCATACCTTTGTTCTTTGCTTCCACTGCCTGCCAGAGGCTACAAGGTTCAACCCTGGGAGTGTTTACATACTACTTTGTACCATATAATTTGAGCTAGATTCAATGAGTAAAGTGGATTCTCACAACGTGAATGTCTTTATTAGGAGGCTTTTGATGACTGCTTCTATTTCTTTAGGTGTTATGAGACTATTTAGATGGTTTATCTGATCCCCATTTAACTTTGATATCTGGTATATGTTGAGAAATTTATATATTTCCTCCAGATTGTCCAGTTTTGTTTTCAGTATAGGCTTTTGTAGTAGGATCTTATGGTTTATTGAATTTCCTCACTTTCTGTTGTTATGTCTCCCCTTTCAACTTTGGTTTTGTTAATTTGGATACTTCCCCTGCCAAGCCCTCTAGTTAGTCTGGCTAAGGGTTTATCAATCTTTTTGATTTTTCTCAAAGAACCAGCTCTTGGTTTTGTTGATTCTTTCTATAGTACTTTTGTCTCAATTTGGTTTATTTCTGCTCTGAGTTTGATTATTTTCTGCCATCTATTCCTCTTGGGTGTCTCTGCTTCTGTTTGTTCTAGAGCTTTCAGCTGTGTTATCAAGCTACTAGTGTATGCTCTCTCCAGTTTCTTTTTAAAAACACTCAGAGATATGGGTTTTACTCTCAGTCCTGCTTTTATTGCATCCCACAAGTTTAGGTATGTTGTGTTCACTAATTATAATAAATCCTTAATTTTGTTTTTTATTTCTTCTTTGACCATGTTATCATTGAGTAGAGCATTGTTCATCTTCCATTTGTATGTGGGATTCTTTTTGTTTTTGTTGTTACTAAAGACAATCTTAGTCCATGGTGATCTGATAGGATGCATGGGAGTATTTTGATCTTGTATCTGTTGAGCCCTGTTTTGTGACTGACTATATGGTGAATTTTGGAGAAGGTACCATGACGTTCTGAGGGAAAAAAAAAAACATATTCTTTTGTTTTAGGATGAAATGTCCTGTTAATTCCAGTTGGTTTATAACCTCTGCTAGTTTCACTGCGTCTCTATTTAGATTCTGCCTCCATGATCTGTTCATTGATGAGAGTGGGGTGTGAAATCCCCCACCATTATTGTGTGTGGTGTAATATATGTTTTGAACTTTAATAGGATTTCTTTTATAAATGTGGGTGCCCTTGTATTTAGAGCATAGATGTTCAAGATTAAGAGTTTCTCCTAATAAATTTTCCCGGTAATTAGCTACTCCAAATTGTTTCCTGAGCCCATTTTTCATGGAAGGTTTTTTCCACCCTTTTACTCAGAAGTAGTGTCTGTGTCTTTGTCTCTGAGATGAGTTTCCTGTATGCAGCAAAATGCTGGATCCTGTTTATGTAACCAGTCTGATAGTCTGTCTTTTATTGGAAAATTGAGTCCATTGATGTTAAGAGAAATTATGGAACAGTGATTTTTGTTTCCTGTTATTTTTGTTGTTAGAGGTTGAGGTATGTTTGTGTGCTTTTCTTCTTTTGGTTTTCCTGTGTGGTTTTTTTTTTTTTTTTTTTTTGCTTTTCCTTGGGTGTAGTTTTGTGTGTGTGTGTGTGTCTGTGTGTGTGTGTGTGTGTGTGTTGTATTTTTCCATTTATCATCTTATGTAGGCTTTGTAGACAGATACTGTGTAAGTTTAGTTTTGTCCTAGAATATCTTGGTTTCTCCATCTATGAGAGTTTTGCTGGATATAGTAACCTGGGCTGGCATTTGTGTTCTCTTAGGGTAAGTATGACATCTCTCCAGGATCTTCTAGCTTTCATCATGTCTGTTGAGAAATCTGGTATAATTCTGATTGGCCTGCCTTTATATGTTACTTGTCCTTTTTCCTTTACAGCTTTCAGTATTCTTTCTTTGTTTTGAATATTTGGTGTTTTCACTATTATGTGTCAGAAAAGGTTTTGTTTTGTTTTGTTTGTTTGTTTGTTTTTTGTCCAATCTATTTGCAGTTCTGTAGCCTTACTGTATGTTCATGGTCATCTCATTTAAAGGGCAGGGATGTTTTCTTCTGTGATTTTTTTGAAGATATTTACTGTGCCTTTTAGTTGATATTCTTTATCCTCTTCTACACTTATTATCCTTAGTTGTCTCTTCATTTAATTGAATATTGGCTATTGGTTTGCTGTATATTACTTTCATTATGTTTAGGTTTGCACCTAGAATTCCTGATCTTTCTAATACTTTTAACATGAGGGTGTTGCATTTTGTCAAATGCTTTTTAATCATCTAATAAGATGATCATGTGATTTCTTTTTTTTTGAGGTGTTTTTATAGTAGATTGCATAGGATTTTTGTATATTGAATGAACCTTGCACTCCTGGAATAAAGCCTTTTTGATCATGGTGAATGATCATTTT
Source organism: Micromys minutus (assembly GCF_963924665.1). Taxonomy (NCBI): domain Eukaryota; kingdom Metazoa; phylum Chordata; class Mammalia; order Rodentia; family Muridae; genus Micromys; species Micromys minutus. The sequence goes on along the minus strand of NC_137966.1, from coordinate 27,130,798 downwards.
GGTGTGTTCTTGGATTTTGTTTGCTAAAATTTTATTGAGTATTTTTGCATAGATATTCATAAGCAAAATTGTTCTAAACTTCTTTTCTTTGTTTGGTCTCTTTGTGTGGTTTAGGTGTCAGAGTAACTATGGCTTCATGAAATAGGTAGTGATTCTTCTGTTTCCATTTTGTGGAATAGTTTGAGGAGTGTTGATATTAGCTCTTCTTCAAAGGTCTGTTAAAATTCTGCACCAAAACAAACTGGCCCTGTGCTTTTTTGGTTGAAAAGTTTTTAATGACTTTTGTTTTCTTAAGGGATGTGAGCCTGTCTAGTTAGTTTGCCTGCTCTTAATTTAACTTTAGTACACAGTATATGTCTAGAAAATCATCCATTTCATCTAGATTTTTCAGTTTTTTTGTAGTAAGATCTGATGGGTTTTTCAAATTTGCTGAGTTTCTATTGTTATGTCTCCCTTTTCATTTCTAATTTTGCTAGTCTCTGTGCTCTTTAGTTATTTTTTTTTTTTTTTTGAAATTAGGAATTTTTATTTCACTAATCAAAAAATAGGGCAATGATCAAGCTGACTGAGTAAAAGGATAAACTCAAGGGCACAATTTATTTTAATGTTTTTTGTTGTTGGTATTTGTTTGTTTTCTTTGGTTTTCACTGTCATATTCATTTTTCAAGGCAGTCCTTTTAGAATGGCTGTTTTCACAGATGGGTTGTGTATTAGTAGAAGAGTTCTTTCTGGCATATTCTAGACTGTGGTTATTACTAATCTTTGTTCTGGTTTAAATCTTCTTTTAATGTATCACTCTTTTATTCTCTAATTTTGATCTGTGGTTTACGTAACAAACTAAAAAATAATATTTATCCATTCCCATAAGATGTTAGTTCTATACAAATGACTAGTGACTTATTAACTGTGTCTGTGTAATAGTAAGATCCCTTTTTCTTTCTTTTTTTTTTTTAAACGATTTTATTTTTCAAAACAAAGATAGATGTAAAGATTTTAAACATTTTTTGCTTAAAATTATACATTTTTGTCAGTACTGTTTTTTCAGACATTAAAATAAATTTTACATAAAACCATGTGAATATGTTTTTTAGTCGGTACTTGATTTTTTTCAAGGGCTTGACAGTATGCATTGAAAACGTACTAGTTGCAATAAGCGTAAAGTACATGCAAAACAAAACGCAACATGGAAATAGTCAAAGTCTTCTTGTTTTGTGAATATATGTATAGTTTTTGTTTCCTTTATTTCTTGGACTTCATACAGTCTGTGAGTTGTTTCTGGGGGAGTGCAAGCCTCTGGGGTTAGCATCCCACTATCAGTGACTGCATATTATGTCTGTTCTTTTGTGACTGGGTTATCTCACTCAGGATGATCTTCTCTAGATGCAGCCATTTTCTTAAGAATTTGGTTAAGTCATTGTTTCTGGTGGCTGAGTAGTATTCCATTGTGTATATGTACCACAAATTTTGTATCCATTCATCTTCTGAAGGACATCTGGGTTCCTTCCAGCTTCTGGCTATTATAAATAGAGCCGCTATGAACATTGTGGTGCATATATCTTTGTTGTGTATTAAAGTGTCTCTGGGGTATATGCCCAGAAGTGGAATAGCTGGGTCTTCAGGTAGTACTATATCCAATTTTCTGAGGTATCACCAGACAGATTTCCAGAGTGGTTGTATTAGCTTGCAACCCCACCAACAGTGGAGAAGTGTTCCTATTTCTCCGCAGCCTCACCAGCATCTGCTGTCATCTGAGTTTTGGATCTTGGCCAATCTGACTGGAGTGAAGTGGAATCTTAGGGTTGTTTTGATTTGCATTTCCCTGATGGCTAAGGATGTCGAGCACTTCCTCAGATGTTTCTCGGCCATTCGGAGTTCCTCAACTGAAAAAGATTTGTTTAGCTCTGTACCCCATTTTTTAATAGGGTTATTTGATTCTCTGGTGTCGAGCTTTTTGAGTTCCTTGTACACCTTAGATATTAGGCCTCTATCTGATGTGGTGTTGGTAAAGATCTTTTCCCATTCTGTTGGTTGCCGTTTTGTTTTCTTGACGATGTCCTTAGCCTTACAGAAACTTTGCAATCTCATTAAGTCCCATTTGTTAATCTTTGACCTTAGAGCTTGAGCCATTGGTGTTTTGTTCAGGAAATTTTCTCCTGTGCCTATGTGTTCTAAGGTTTTCCCTACTTTCTCATCTAATAATTCCAGTGTATCAGGTTTAATGTGGAGATCTTTAATCCACTTACACTTGAGCTTTGTACACGGAGATAAGAACGGGTCTATTTTCATTCTTTTGCATGTTGAGTGCCAGTTGGACCAGCACCATTTGTTGAATAGGCTGTCCTTTTTCCATTGAATGTTTACGGCTCCTTTGTCAAAAATCAGGTGACCATATACATGAGGGCTCATTTCTGAATCTTCTATTCTATTCCATTGATCCACTTGCCTATTTCTGTACCAGTAGCATGCAGTTTTCAGCACAATTGCCTTGTAATATAGCTTGAGGTCAGGGATAGTGATTCCCGCTGATGTTTTTTTGTTGTTGAGGATGGATTTCGCTATTCTAGGTCTTTTGTTATTCCAGATGAAATTGCACATTGATCTTTCCAATTCCATGAAGAACTGGGTTGGAATTTTGATGGGGATTGCATTGAATCTGTAGATTGCTTTTGGTAGGATGGCCATTTTTAAGATGTTGATCTTTCCAATCCATGAGCATGGGAGATCTTTCCATTTTCTGAGATCCTCCTCAATTTCTTTCTTCAGAGGTTTGAAGTTCTTGTCATACAGGTCCTTCACTTCCTTAGTTAGAGTCACACCAAGGTATTTCATAGTTTTTGTAACTATTGTGAAGGGTACCTTTTCCCCAATTTCTTTCTCCACATGTTTGTTTTTTGAGTATAGGAAGGCTACTGATTTGTTTGAGTTAATTTTGTATCCGGCCACTTTGCTGAACTTGTTTATCAGCTGTAGGAGTTCTCTGGTGAAATTTTTGGGGTCACTCAAGTACACTATCATGTCATCGGCAAAGAGTGATGTTTTTATCTCTTCCTTTCCAATTTCTATCCCCTTGATCTCCTTTTGCTGTCTAATTGCTCCAGCCAGGACTTCCAGTACTATGTTGAATAGGTAGGGAGAGAGTGGGCAGCCTTGTCGAGTCCCTGATTTTAGTGGGAATGCTTCAAGTTTCTCGCCATTAAGTTTGATGTTGGCTGTTGGTTTGCTGTATATTGCTTTTATTATGTTTAAATATGGGCCTTGGATTCCTGTTCTTTCCAGGACTTTTAACATGAAGGGGTGTTGGATTTTGTCGAATGCTTTCTCAGCGTCTAGTGAGATGACCATGTGAATTTGGTCTTTAAGTTTGTTTATATGGTGGATTACATTGATGGATTTCCTTATGTTAAACCATCCCTGCATCCCAGGGATGAAGCCTACTTGGTCATGATGAATGATGGTTTTGATGTGTTCTTGGATTCGGTTTGCAAGGATTTTGTTGAGTATTTTTGCATCAATGTTCATAAGTGAGATTGGTCTGAAGTTCTCTTTCCTTGTAGGGTCTTTGTGTGGCTTAGGTACGAGGGTTATTGTAGCCTCAAAAAATGAGTTGGGTAATATTCCATCTTATTCTATCTTTTGGAATAGCTTGGTGAATATTGGTGTTATATCCCCAATAAATGTCTGATAAAATCCTGCACTGAACCCGTCTGGACCTGGGCTTTTTTTGGTTGGGAGGCTTTTGATGACTTCTTCTATTTCTTTAGGTGTTATAGGGTTATTTAGATGGTTTACTTGGTCCTGGTTCAACTTTGGGACCTTGTATCTGTCTAGGAATTCGTCCATTTCCTCCAGATTTTCCAATTTTGTGGAGTATAAGTTTTTGTAGTAGGATCTGATGATTTCTTGAATTTCCTTAGTTTCAGTTGTTATGTCACCACTTTCCTTTCTGATTTTGTTAATTTGGATACTCTCTCTTTGCCCTTTAGTTAGTCTGGCTAGGGGTTTATCAATCTTGTTGATTTTCTCAAAGAACCAACTCTTTGTTTTGTTGATTTTTTCAATGGTTTTTTTTGTTTCTATTTGGTCTATTTCTGCCCTAATTTTGATTATTTCTTGCCGTCTACTCTTTTTGGGTAAATCTGCTTCCTTTTGTTCTAGGGCTTTTAGCTGTGCTGTCAGGTTGCTGATGTGAGCTCTCTCCAGTTTCTTCTTGGAAGTACTTAGGGCAATGAGTTTTCCTCTCAATACTGCTTTCATTGCATCCCATAGTTTTGGGTATGTTGTGTTTTCGTTGAATTCTAGAAAATCCTTAATTTCTTTCTTTATTTCTTCTTTGACCCTGCTATCCTTTAGCAGAGTGTTGTTTAGTTTCCATGTGTATTTGGGCATTTTGTTGTCTTTGTTGTTGTTAAAGACCAGCCGTAGACCATGGTGATCTGAGAGGATGCATGGGAGTATTTCAATCTTCTTATATCGATGAAGGCTCGTTCTGTGTCCAATTATGTGGTCAATTTTCGAGAAGGTGCCATGGGGTGGTGAGAAGAAGGTGTATTCTTTTACTTTAGGATAGTATGTTCTGTATATATCTATTAATTCTAGTTGGTTCAAAGTCTCTGCTAGTTTTGCAGTGTCCTTGTTCAGTTTTTGTTTCCCTGATCTGTCCATTGGTGAGAGTGGGGTGTTAAAGTCTCCCACTATTATTGTGTGGGGTGAAATGTATTTTTTGAGCTTTAGTAGGGTTTCTTTTATGAATGTGGGTGATTTTTTATTTGGAGCATATATGTTAAGGATTGAGAGTTCCTCCTGATAGATTTCCCCGGTAATGAGTAAAAAGTGTCCTTCTTTATCCTTTTTGATAACTTTTGGTTGGAAATTTCCTTTATTCGATATTAGAATAGCCACTCCAGCTTGCTTCTTGGAGCTGTTTGCTTGGAAGTTTTTTTCCCAGCCTTTTACTGTGATATAGTGTCTGTCTCTGTCTCTGAGATGAGTTTCCTGTATGCAGCAAAAGGCTGGATTTTGTTTATGTATCCAGTCTGATAGTCTGTGTCTCTTTATTGGGGAGTTGAGCCCATTTATGTTAATAGATATCAAGGAATAATTGTTTCTGTATCCTGCCATTTTTGCTTTTTTGGGTTGAGTTGTGTCCGTGTTTTTTTTTCTTTTTCTAGTTTTCTTGTTTAGGAGTTTTCTTGTTTTTACTAGGCTGTATTTTCCCTCCTTGTATTGGGTTTTCCACCTGTAATTCGTTGTAGTGCTGGGCTTGTGGTCATATATTGTGTGAATTTTGATTTGTCTTGAAATATCTTTGTCTCTCCATCGATCGTGATTGATAGTTTTGCTGGGTATAGCAGCTTGGGCTGGCACTTGTGCTCTCTTAAGGAGTGCATGATGTCTGTCCAGGCTCTTCTAGCTTTCATAGTCTCTGCTGAGAAATCGGGTGTGAGTCTGATTGGTCTGCCTTTATAAGTTACCTGACCTTTTTCCCTTACTGCTTTTAGTATTCTTTCTTTACTTTGGGCACTTGATGTTTTTACTATTATGTGTCGGGAGGTATTTCTTTTCTGGTCCAACCTATTTGGAGTTCTGAAGGCTTCTTTTATGCTTGTGGTCATCTCATTCTTGAGGGTAGGGAAGTTTTCTTCTATGATTTTGTTGAAGATATTTACTGTGCCTCTTAGTTGATACTCTTCTCCCTCTTCTATTCCTATTATCCTTAGGTTCGGTCTTCTTATTGTGTCTTGTATTTCCTGGACATTTTGGGTTAGGAGCTTTTTGTTTTTTGCATCTTCTCTGGCTGTTTCGTCTATGTTTGCAATGTTGTCTTCTGCCCCCGAGATTCTCTCCTTGATCTCTTGTAATCTGTTGGAAATGCTTCCTTCTGTGAGTCCTGATTTCTTCTTTTGGTGTTCTGACTCTAGGGTTATCTCTTTTAGCGCTTTTTTTATTGTGTCAATTTCTGTTTTAATTTCCCTCTTCCATTCCTTTATTTCCTTGGTTCTGTTTTCGTCTCGTTCTTTGAGTTCTTTGAGTGTTTTTCTTGTTTCTTCTTTAAAAGCTTCTGAATCTTTTTGCTTTTCCTCCCTTTCTTGTTTAAGTAACTCTATCAGCGTCTTGAGGCATGTTTTCAGGTCTGTGTCTTCTTTCTCTGGAGTGTTTGGAATTCCTATGTTTGCTACTATCGGAGAGCTGGGTTCTGGTGTTGCTAGATTGTCTTGGTTTCCTTGGGATATACTCTTTCTCTTTCCTCTTGCCATTTTGTTGTCAGTGATATGTTCTTGCCTTTCCCTTGTATCTGGTCTGTGTCCCTGGTACACTTTCCGTGTGCACTCCTCAGAGATCTCTCTACTCCCCAGCAGCCCAGGTTCCGGGTGGCAGCTGGGCCAGGCTCTGCTCTGCGTACTGAAGTCACCTCCGGGTGGGAACAGATGTTCCTAAGATTTGTTCCTGGTCACAGTAGCTCAGCCTGTACGAGCCGCCTTTCCGGCTGGTGGTTGGGCCAGGCTCTGCTCTGCGACCTGAAGTCGTCTCCGGGTGGGAACAGAAGTTCCTAAGATCTGTTCCTGGTTACTGGATCAGGGAGGACAGGGCAGGTCAGGGCAGGGGGTGCCCTTTCCGTGTGCACTCTGCAGAGATCCCTCTGCTCCCCCGCAGCCTAGGTCTCCCACTCACCAGTTGCTCAGCCTGTAGGAGCCGCCTTTCTGGCTGGAACCGCCTCCTCTTTAGTTATTTTAATTAATTCTAATTTATCAATCTTGTTGATTTTCTCAAAGAGCCAGATTTTGGATTTGTTGATTCTTTGTAATGTATCTTTCATTGTGCTTGGTTGATTTTAGCCATGTATTGACTATTTCTTGCCATCTACTCCTCTTAGGTGTATTTGCTTCTTTTTGTTCTTGGGCTTTTGGGTGTGCTGTTAAATTGCTGCTGTGGGGTACCTTCATTTTCTTTACAAGGGCACCGAATACTATAAATTTTCCTCTTAGTACTGCTTTCATTGTGTCCCATAAGTTTGGGTATGTTGTGCCCTCATTTTCATTTCTAAACATGTTTTAGTTTTTCTTTAATTTTTTCCTGACCAAGTTATCATTGAGTAGAGTGTTGTTCTGTTTCCATTGATGTGAGGGTTTTCTGATGTTTTTGTTGTTATTAAAGTATATCCTTAGTCCATGGTCATCTAATAGGATTCATGTAATTACTTCAATCTTCTTGTATCTGCTGAGGCTTGTTTTGTGACAGATTATATTGTCAGTTTTGGAGAAGGTACCATGAGTTGCTAGAAAGAAAGTATATTCTTTATTTTAGGGTGAAATGTTTTGTATATGTCTGGTAAATCTATTTCATTCATAACTTCTATTTATTTCACTGTCTCTGTTTAGTTTCTGTTTTAATGACCTGTTTATTGGTGAAAGTGGGGTGTTGAAGTCTCTCACTATAATTGTGAGGGCTTCAATGTGTGTTTTGAACTTTAGTTAAGTTTCTTTTATGAATATGGGTGCCCTTGCATTTGGGGCATAGATTTCAGAATTGAAACTTTCCTTGGTGGCTTTTTACTTTGATGAATTGTCCTTCTCCATTTTGCTTGGTAACACTTAGTTGAAAGTCTATTTTATTGGGTATTAGAATGGCAACTCCCACTTGTTTCTTGGGACCTTTCACTTGGAATTCTTTTTCCTGCTTTTTACTCTGAGGTAGTGTTTTTCTTTGTCATTGAGATGTGTTTTTTGTATGCAGAAAAATTATGGATCCTTCTTGTATATTCAGTCTTTTTATTGGAGGATTGAGTTGATTGATACTGAGAGATATTAAAGACAGATGAATGACTGTTAATTCCTTTTATGTTTGTTGTTGTAGGTCCCATTATATGTATGTGATTCTCTCCTTTGGTTTTGTTGTGAGATGTTAAATACCTTGATTTTATTTTGGTGTGTGTATTCTCCTTGTATCAGGGTTTTCTTCTAAAATCCTCTGGAGGGCTTGATTGATATTGTGTAAATTTGGTTTTGTCATGAAATATTTTGGTTTCTTCATCTTTGATCATTGAGAGTATTGAGGGGTACTGAGCTCGTTTTTGTATTCTCTTAGGATCTACATGGTTTTTAGGGTCTCTTTAGAAGTCTGCTGTGATTCTGATAGGTCTGCCTTTATGTGTTACTTGGCTTGTTTTTCTTTAGAGCTTTTAATATTCTTTCTTTGTCCTGTGCATTTAGTGTTTTGATTATTATGTGAAAAGAGGATTTTCTTTTCTGGTCCAATCTATTTGGTGTTTGATAGGCTTCTTGTACATTTATGGCTATCTTTTTCTTTAGATTGGGGAAGTTTTTTTATGATTTTGTTGAAAATATTTTCTGGTCCTTTGAGTTGGGAATTTTCACCTCTCCTATTCTTATTATTCTTAGATTAGGTCTTTTCATTGTGCTGTGTCCTGAATTTAATTAATGTTTTGGGTTAGGTGTTTTTATGTTTTGAATTTTTCTTTGACTGTTGTGTCAGTATCTTCTAAGGTATCTTCTCTATGTGAGATTCTTCTATTTTTTGTATCCTTTTGTTGATGTTTGTAGATTCTAACCTCTTTCATTTCCAGGTTTTTCATTTCCAGGGTTCCCTCCATTTGTATTCTTTATTGTTTCTACTTCCATTTTTAGGTCTTGGATTTGTTCAATTCCTTCACCTGTTTGATTGTGTCTTTCTGTGTTTCCTTTTTTTAAAGATTTATTTATTATATAAGTACGAAGTAGCTGTCTTCAGATACACTAGAAGAAGGCATCAGATCTTATTATAGACAGTTGTAAGTCACCATGTGGTTGCTGGGATTTGAACTCAGAACCTCTGGAAGAACAATCAGTGCTCTCAACCGCTAAGCCATCTCTCCAGCCCCCTCTGTATTTCTTTCAGTGAGTTATTTATATCCTTCTTATTTATTTCTCCTATATCTTCATGAGATAAGATTTTAGGTCAGCATTCTGACTTCAGGTATGTTGGTGTATCCAGGGCTTGCTGTGATGGAAGAACTAGGTTCTGATGGTGCCAAAGTATATTGATTTCTGTGGCTTATGGTCTTGCACTTGCCTCTCACCATCTGGTTATCTCAGATGTTAACTGGCCTGGGTATCTCTGTCTGGAGCCAGCCTCATGTGTTGTTGCTAGTCTCCTCTGAGACCCATGACCCTGGCTGCAGCAGACCTCCTGAGAGGCCTTCAGACTGTGGAGTCTTCATAGAAGCAGACAAGCTAATGATCTGCCCCCAGCAGAAGGCACAGACCAGAAAGGGGATAGAGCTCATGCAAGGGATGGGGCTGGAGATGTGCCAAATCTGCCAGGCTCCTAGGGGTTCCCAGCTGCTGCAGTTATTTGGAAGGGTCTCTTACTTGTGGTCCTGCCTGTACAAGACCTCCTGGGTTGCCTTCAGATTATGGGGTCTTCAGAGGAGCAGACAAGCTGATGATCTGCCCAGACAGAAGGTGCTGGCTGAAATGGGAGTTTTCTCACTTTTAAAAAATGCTATTGCATATATAATATAGTATCAATATGATGAAATGTTCAATTTCTGAAACAATGCTCTAGTAACTGAGATATTGATATGCTAGTCTTAATTTTGATATCAGTGCAGCTTAAGGTTACACAAAACAGTACTGAAGGAAGCCATGTGTTATATATACAACATTTTCTGGCAAGTATCATTGACCATGAGAATGTTCTACCTGTTTTTGTTTTTTTAAGACAGGGTTTCTCCATGTAACCCAGGCTGTCCTAGAACTTACTTTATAGAACATGTTGGCCTCAAACTCAAAGCAATCTGCCAGCCTCTGTCTCCTAGTGCTGTGATGAAAGGCGTACACCACTATTGCCTGCCTGAAACTACTTTTATAGCATCATTCTTTCACTTGATGTTTATTATTTGGATTCTTCGATGTTTTTCTTTACTTTTAGACTACAGTTACTAATGTAAAGTCAGTAAGTGTCAGGTAACGTTTTAGGAAAGAGTATTTGTTAAACATATACCATGTTTATAGAAACAATCTGCCACACTACACACTAATACATTACTGGTGAGTCAATGATAACCACTCTTATGTTTAACCCACATGGTAATCCCTAGAGAAGAACCACCAATCACATGGTGTCAATTTGTTTTCTAAATATGCTTATAACTGCACATTCGGGTATCTATCAGCCCTCATCAGAGATGTTTCTTTATGCAGTTTTATGTATCAAATGCACAGACTAATAACAGACCAAATGTATATCTATCAGGTGCTCAGACAGCAGCAGGACATCTATATCACACTCTACAAGGCTTAGGGATTGTTTTGGAGGAGGGAGGCAGAAGCTTCTGGTAAATTCTATAAAATGGAGTATGCAAACATTTGAGCACATTTATTAATGCTCACTGTATCTGTGATTACCTACAGAAGACCACCATAAAACTGAACCATCACCATTTCACTATTTATGAGGCAAGGCTCACAAGGCCCCACCCCTCCAGGAGATACTATAGGCGTAGAATATGGGTGCTTGGGGGGTATCATAAAATTAAAAAAAATAAATTTCAGGTAAGCAACCACATTTTAACTTTATTAATATATTAAGAACAACATGGCTCTTTGGGTGGTGTTTTTATACGTTTGTACACTAAGTATGAAAATGTATACTTGTATATGTAAATGTATATGTAAATCCAAGGCTGGATTTGAGTTGCAAAATCTAGTAAAATTTACTGATAGTGTTAAGTCCAAAGAAAACTCCAGTTCCCATAACTCCTAAAAGCAGTGTGATTTCCATAACTGAGTTCAATCTGGACTTTGGGGTATTTCTGGAGGTTAGATAAAAGCCAGCCTCCTCAGGAAGTTTTGAAGCTGGTTCAACTCTACCAAAGGAGTCACTTTCTTTTGTGACCAACTTGGGGGACAAATGGTTGCCTGTGGTGTCTACTAACATACTGAGGCTTGTGTTAGTCTCTAAGCTCCCTGGGTATCACAGGTACTTGTTACCATTTCAAAGTCCATGTTAGTGTATTAGCTCTTCTCACTTCTTCTACCCTAAGATCCTTCTAACTCATGAACTTCTCATTCTCCTTACAACAATGCTGTTTCTCATTTTTTCTAGTTCATGTTCCTATCTCCCTCCCTCTGTGTCTCTGCTCTGCTGGGCTTCTCTCATGACCATATTGAGTGTGCTGACCATACTCAATCTTCTCTAGATGCTTCCTGGTAGTTCCAGCTATTCCCTGCTCCATAGCTACAATAAAAATCTTCCCTTTAACCATATTGTATGGCTCTTGGCCAGGCCACCAAGGGACAAATTACAATTACCCCCTCCTCCATGGGACTTTCTAAAACACCTAAGAATGTTGTGACGTTCTTAGCAAGGTTAAGTTGTCCCTACTCTGAGACTTTTTCAAAACACCCATTTTTGAGAAAGTAACCAAGGACAACCACAAGGTCTCATAGAAAAGTCCAAATATGCATCAGCAGCAGCCTAAACCCCCTCATGCAATGAATCCAAGGCTCACTGTAACCCACCAATGAAACTGCACTGAAAGACCAGGATAAAGCCTGACCCCCTAACAGGTAAAGTAGAAGACCCCTAGCAAGTATAGTAAGGCCAAAAATGTAGGCTAGCCGGTACTGTAATATTATCCTTCTATTCTAGGAACTGGCTGACCATAAAAGAATTCATTGCCTTAAGGTCAAGGTGATTGTTTCAGAAACTGACTGACCACAAAAACATAAAAGTTAAATAACACATCATAAACACTCTTAAGAAACCGGATGTTCCCCTTGAGATTCTTCACTGGTAATTTTCACCTTACAGGCAATCTTGAGAAACCAGGTATCTCCCTTACGATTCTTCACTGGTAGTTTTGGTATTCTCCAATGATGAACTCCCCCCTGGGTTGTGGTTTGTTTTCCTTAAAAACCCCTTCTCACAGCCACTCAGGGTCAGACTCCTCTACCCCAGTGTGGGATATGAGTCCCAACCCCAGTGCACTGGTTCATTTAAAAACCTTGTTGAATTGCAGCAAGGACAGTCTCTCATGAGTTCTTGGGCGGTTATGTTATCCCAAGATTTGACTGAGGGTTTCAACTCTGCGGGGTCTTTCAGCACCACCCCATTCTGTTGATGAAATCTGCCCTCAGAGCTGTATAAAAATTGTGTACTTTGAAATCTCAGGGTCATCTCTGTTCCACTTGCAGAATGAGCCCAGTATACTGGACTTATAAATTACTTAAACCACTTACCTATTGCATCAGTGTCTCAGTCTATCTGTGTCTCTGTGGGAGTGAACACCCCAATCATTGGGCCATACGGATCCAACAATACCATAGGTTGGTCATAGTGTCATTTTATACAATGCCAAGAGATAGTTTAAAAATTTATATTTTGACAGGAAGATCAGGCACACTGGCATCAGGAATTGTGCCCTGCCAGCAGAGAACTGAGTGCCCAGGGGAGACACAGGAGTACTCTCCAAACTGACCCCAAGGGCGAGCCCAAATTCTCTCTCCACTGATTGTCTGGAGAGGACCTCCTGGAACTCTCTGGGCCCAAGGATCTCTGTGCAGTCTGAGATTGGACTGGTCCAGCCTCCATCTTGACCCAGAGCCAAAAGAAAATCAGGCACACTGCCATTAGGACTCGAGGCCTACCCATGGAGAACTGAGTGCCCAGGGAAGATGCAGGAGCACTCTCCTTATGAAGCCCATGGGTCTCCATTTGCACCCAGAGCTAGATGGCCCATTTCCATCAGAACTGACAGACTGCCTGTAGAACACTGAACACTGATCAGGACTGGTGGCCTGCCCACAATTTGATGGACTCCTGGAAGAGCCACAAGAGGGCTTCTCCCTCCTCACTACCTATCCTGGAAGAGGCCACCCAGAACTCTCAGGATGAAGGAATCCTTGTTTCCTAGAAACAGACACTTCCAGCCCAGGGTCAGAGCCAGCCTAATTGCATCAGGACTAGGCACTGCCTTTGGAACTAACAGCCTACTCAGAGAGCCAAAAACCCAGGAACAATCTCCCTCTGGAGATCACAGGCCCAAAGACCCACAGAAGAGACAAGTTCTAGTCAGAGACAAGATCATCTAGCATCACCAATAACAAGATGGCAAGAGGCAAGCAACAGAATCTAAGAAATAGAAAGTAACCTGGCAACATCAGAACCCAGTTTTCCCAACACAGCAAATAGTGAATTTCTCAACTCATCAGAAAAACAAGATTTAGACTTAAAAATCATACTTCATGATGATAATGGAGATACTAGAGAAGCACATAAATAACACACTTACAGAAGTACAGAATAGCAAGGAGAACACACACCAAGAAGTTGAAGCCCTCAAAGAAGAAACACAAAAAGCACTTAAAGAGCTACTAAAGGAGAGCACAAGAAAAAAGGTGAAGGAACTGAAATCAGAAATAAAAACCATAAAATTGCAAAAGGAGACAACCTTGAAGTTGGAAAACCTAGGAAAGACATCAGGAGTCATAGATGCAAGCATCACCAACAGAACACAAGAGCTGGAAAATAGAATCTCAGGAGCAGAAGATAGAATCGAAATCATTGACACAACAGTCACAGAAAATGCAAAACTTTAAAAAGCTTCTAACCCAAAACATCCAGGAAATCCAGGACACAACGAGAAGACCAAACCTAAGGATAATAGAGGTTAAGAGAGCAAAGATTCCCAAATAAAGGCTCAGTAAATATCTTCAACAAAATTATACAAGGAAACTTCCCTAACCTCAAGAAAGAGATGACCAAGAACATACAAAAAGCCTACAGAACCCCAAATAGATTGGACCAGAAAAGAAATTCTTCCCAAAACATAATAGTCAAAACAACAAATCTTTAAAATAAAGAAAGAATACTAAAGCTGTAAGGAAAAAAGGACATGTAATATATAAAGGCAGATAAATCAAAATTATGCCAGACTTTTCAACAGACACTATGAAAGCTAGAAGTTCCTGGACTGACATCATACAGACCCTGAGAGAACACAAATCCTAGCACAGATATACAACAAAATTCTCAATTGCCATAGATGGAGAAATAAAGATATTCCAAGACAAAAAGCAAATTTACACAATATCTGTCCACAAATCCAGGACTACAAAGAATAATAGATAAAAAAATCCCACCACAGGGAGGGAAACTTCACCCTAGAAGATCAAGAAACTAATCTTCTTGCAACAAACACCAAAGAAGAAAAACACACAAACATAATTCTACCTCTAACAACGAAAATAGCAGGAAACAACAATCACTATACCTTAATATCTCTTAACATCAATGAACTAAACTCCCCAATTAAAAGACATAGACTATCAGACTGGATATGTGAACAAGATCCAGCACTTTGTTGCATACAGGAAACTCATCTCAATGACAAAGATAGGCACTACCTCAGAGTAAAAAGGGAAAAAAACTTTCAAATCAAATGGTCCAAAGAAACAAGCTGGAGTAGCTATCCTAATATCAAATAAAATAGATTTTCAACTAAAAGTCATCAAAAGTAAAACATAAAGACACATTTTACTCACAGAAAAAATCATCAAGAAAATCACAGAAAAAAAATATCAAGATGAACTTTCAATCCTGAATATCTATGCTCTAAGTACAAGAAAACACACATGTATAAAAGAAACTCTACTAAAGCTCAAAGCATATATTGCACCACACAAAATAATAGTGGGAGACTCTCATTAATGTACAGATAATGAAAGCAGAAACTGAACAGACACACAGTGAAACTAAAAGAAGTTATGAATCAAATGGATTTAACAGACATCTATAGAATATTTCATTCTAAAACGAATGAATATACCTTCTTCTCAGCACCCCATGAAACCTTCCTCAAAACTGGCCATATAATTGGGAACAAAACAGGTCTAAACTGATACAAGAATATTGAAATAATCTCATGCATTTTGTCAGATAACCATGAACTAAGGCTGGTCTTAAATAATAATAAAAACAGCAAAAAGCCCACATACATTGGAAACTTAACAATGCTCTACTCAATGATAGCTTGGTCAAGACAGAATAAAGAAAGAAGTCAAATACTTTTGGGAACTTAACAAAAACTAAGGCAGAATATATACAACCTTATAGGATTAAAATGAAAGCAGTGTTAAGAAGAAAAATCATATCTTTGAGTGCAGCCAAAAAAAAAAAAAAAAAAAAAAAAAAAAAAAAAAAAAAAAGCTAGAGAGAGCATTCACTAACAGCTTGACAGCACACCTGATACCTCTAGGAAAAAAGAATCAGATACACTCAAAAGGAGTAGACAGCAAGAAATAATCAAATTCAGAGACAAAATCAACCAAATAGAAACAAAAAGAATTATACAAAGAACCCACAATACTATGAGATGGTTATTTAAGAAAATCAAAAGATCGAGAAACCCTTAGCCAGATTAACTAGAGGGCACAGAAAGAGAGTACCCAAATTAACAAAATCAGAAATGAAGGGGAAGACCTAACAGAAACTGAAGAAATTCAAGAACTCATCAGATCCTACTACAAAAGCCTATACTCAACAAAACTGGAAAATCTATAAGAAACTGACAATTTTCTAAATAGATATCAGGTACCAAAGTTAAATCAAGATCAGATAAACCATATAAACAATCCCACAACCCCTAAAGAAACAGAAGCAGTCATCAAAAGCATCCCAACCAAAAAAAAAAAAAAAAAAAAAAAAAAAAAAAAGCCCAGGAAGAGTTGGGTTTAGTGCAGAATTCTATCAGACCATTATAGAAGACCTAATACCAATACTCTCCAACTATTCCACATAACAGAAAAAAAGGACATACTACCAAACTCATTCTACAAAGGCACAATGAAACTCATTCCTACAGCACACAAAGACCCTACAAAGAAAGAGAACTTTAGAGCAATTTCCCTCAAGAATATTGATGGATTAATACTCTATAAAATTCTTGCAAATTAATCCAGAACAAAGAGATAAAGGCTTGGTTAGAAGGAGATCCGAGTTTCCAGGGGGCAGAGAAATCTCTGCCAAGTGCTCACGGAAAGCATGCCCCTGCCCTGCATGATCTGGGGACCAGGAACCCAGCATTGGGAACTTTGTTCCAACCCTGTGGCTTTGGGGCACAGAACAGGGCTCTGACCATCTGCCACCTGGACCAGCAAAGATCCAGGGACACAGGCCAGATACAAGGGAAAGTAAAGAAAATATCACTGACAACAGGATGGCAAGAGGAAAGCAAAAGAGCATATCCCAAGGAAACCAAGACAACCTGACAACACCAGTACCCAGCTCTCCCATCAGAGCAAACGGCAGAAAGCCAAACTCTCCAGAAAAAGAAGAAACAGACCTAAAATCATAAATCAAGACGCTGATAGAGATCCTTAAACAAGAACGAAAGGAAAAGCAAAAAGAATCAAAAGCTTTTAAAGAGGAAACAAGAAAAACACTCAAAGAACTCAAAGAACTAGAGGGAAACAGAACCAAAGAGATGAAGAAATGGAAGAAGGAAGTTAAAATGAAAATTGACACAATAAAGAAAACACTAAAAAAGATAACCTTAGAGGCAGAACAAGTAAAAAAGAAATCAGGAGTCACAGATGCAAGCATTTCCAATAGACTACAAGAGATGGAAGAGAGAATCTCGGGGGCCAAAGACAACACTGAAAACATAGACAAAACAGTCAGAGAAGACGCAAAAACCAAAAAGCTCCTAACCCAAACTGTCCAGGAGATCCAGGACACAATGAGAAGACCGAACCTAAGGAGAATAGGAATAGAAGAGAGTGAAGAATATCAACTAAGAGGCACAGTAAATATCGTCAACAAAATTGTAAAAGAAAACTTCCCTACCCTTAAGAATGAGATGACCATGAGCATAAAAGAAGCCTTCAGAACTCCAAAAGGTAGGACCAGAAAAGAAATTCATCCAGACACATAATAGTCAAAACACCAAGTGCCCAAAGCAAAGAAACAACACTAAAAGCAGTAAGGGAATAAGGTCAGGTAACATATAAAGGCAAAGGAATCAGAATCACACCTGATTTCTCAAAAGAGAATATGAAAGCTAGAAGAGCCTGGACAGACGTCATGCAGAACCTAAGAGAGCACAAGTGTCAGCCCAAGCTGCTATATCCAGCAAAATTATCAATCACCCTAGATGGAGAGATGAAGATATTTCAAGACAAATCTAAATTTACACAATATCTGACCACAAACCCAGCACTAAAATGAATTATAGGTGGAAAACCCACTACATCCTAGTAAAAACAAGAAAACTCCTAAGCAAGAAAACTAAAAGAAGAAAGAGACACAGAAACAATTCAACCTACAAAAGCAATAATAGCAGGAAACAGCAATGACTATTCCTTGATATCTACTAACATAAATGGACTCAACTCCCCAATAAAGAGACATGGGCTATCAGACTGAATACATAAACAAAATACAGCATTTTGCTGCATACAGGAAATTCATCTCAGAGACAAAGACAGACACTATCTCAGAGTAAAAGGGTGGGAAAAAAACTTCCAAGCAAACAGCCCCCAAAACCAGGCTAGAGTGGCTATTCTAATATCGAATAAAGTAAATTTCCAACCAAAAGTTATCAAAAATGATAAGGAAGGACACTTTTTACTCATTACAGGGGAAATCTGTCAGGAGGAACTTTCAATCCTTAACATATATACTCCAAAAACAAAAGCACTCACATACATAAAAGAAACCCTACTAAAACTCAAAAAATACATTTCACCCCACACAATAATAGTGGGAGACTTTAATACTCCACTCTCCTCAACGGACAGATCATGGAAACAGAAACTGAACAAGGACACTGTAAAACTAGCAGAGACTCTGGACCAACTGGAATAAATAGATATCTACAGAACATATCATCCTAATGTAAAAGAATACACCTTCTTCTCATCGGCACCTTCTAGAAAATTGACCACATAATTGGACACAGAACGAGCATCAATCTATATAAGAAGATTTATATATTCCCATGCATCCTCTCAGATCACCATGGACTAAGGCTGGTCTTTAACAACAACAAAGACAAAAAAAGCACACATACACATTGAAACCAAACAACGCTCTGTTAAATGATAGCAGGATCAAAAAAGAAATAAAGAAAGAAAATAAGGATTTTCTAGAATTCAATGAAAACGAAAACACAACATAACCAAACCTATGAGATGCAATGAAAGCAGTACTGAGAGGAAAACTCATAGCTCTGAGTGCTTTCATTAAGAAACTGGAGAGAGCATACACTAGCAACTTGACAGCACAGTTGAAAGCTCTACAACAAAAAGAAGCAGATACACCCAAGAGGAGTAGAGGGCAAGAAATAATCAAACTTAGGGTAGAAATAAACCAAATGGAAATAAAAAGAACCATCAAAAGAAGCAACAAAACAAAAAGCTGGTTCTTTGAGAAAATCAACAAGATTGATAAACCCCTAGCCAGACCAACTAGAGGGCAAAGAGAGAGTATACAAATTAACAAAATCAGAAAGGAAAGTGGAGACATAACAACTGAAACTGAGGAAATTCAAGAAATCATCAGATCCTACTAAAAAAGCCTATACTCCACAAAGTTGGAAAATCTGGAGGAAATGGATGAATTCCTAGACAGATACAAGATCCTAAAGTTAAACCAGGACCAGGTAAAACATATAAATAATCCTATAACACCTAAAGAAATAGAAGAAGTCATCAAAAGCCTCCCAACCAAAAAAAGCCCAGGTCCAGACAAGTTCAGTGCAGAATTTTATCAGCTACTTATTGAGGACATAACACCAATACTCTCCAAACTATTCCACAAGGTAGAATTAGATGGAATACTACCTAACTCATTTTTGAAGCTACAATAACCCTCGTTCCTAAATCACACAAAGACCTTACAAGGAAAGAGAACTTCAGACTAATCTCCCTTATTAACATTGATAAAACATACTCAACTAAATGTTTACAAACCGAATCCAAGAACACATCAAAACAATCATTCACCATGACCAAGTAGGCTTCATCCCTGTGATGTAGGGATGGTTTAATATAAGGAAATCCATCAATGTAATCCTCCATATAAACAAACTCAAAGAACAAAATAACATGGTCATCTCACTAGATGCTGAGAAATCATTTGACAAAATTCAACACCCTTCATGTTAAAAGTCCTGGAAAGAACAGGAATCCAAGGTCCATACTTAAACATAATAAAAGCAATATACAGCAAACCAACAGCCAACATCTAACTTAATGGTGGGAAACTTGAAGCAATTCAACTAAAATCAGGGACTCGACAAGGCTGCCCACTCTCCCGCTACCTATTCTACATAGTACTGGAAGTCCTGGCTGGAGCAATTAGAGAGCAAAAGGAGATCAAGGGGATACCAATTGGAAAGGAAGAAGTAAAAACATCACTCTTTGCAGATGACATGTTAGTGTACTTAAGTGACCCCACAAATTCCACCAGAGAACTCCTAAAGTTGATAAACAAGTGCAGCAAAGTGGCTGGAAACAAAATTAACTCAAACAAGTCAGTAGCCTTCCTGTATTCAAAGGACAAACGTGTGGAGAAAGAAATTAGGGGAAAGATACCCTTCACAATAGTCACAAAAACTATGAAATACCTTGGTGTTACTCTAACTAAGCAAGTGAAGGACCTGTATGACAAGAACTTCAAACCTCTAAAGAAGGAAATCGAGGAAGACCTCACAAAATGGAAAGATCTCCCATGCTCATGGATTGGAAGGGTCAACATTTTAAAAATAGCCATCCTACCAAAAGCAATCTATAGATTCAATGCAATCCCCATCAAAATTCCCACCCAGTTCTTCATTGAGTTAGAAAGATCAATGTGCAATTTCATCTGGAATAACAAAAGACCTAAAATATGGAAATCCATCCTCAACAACAGGAAAACATCTGCGGGAATCACTATCCCTGACCTCAAGCTATATTACAAGGCAATTGTGCTGAAAACTGCATGGTACTGGTACAGAAATAGGCACGGACTGCCCCAGAAACAACTCACAGACTGTGTGAAGTTCAAGAAAAAAAAAAAAAACATGCACAATCCTTACACACCAAGAAAACGTTGACTAATTGCAGGTTACATCCTGTTTTACATGTACTTTTTGCTCATTGTAACTAGTAAGACCTTAATGCAGAGTATCAAACCTTAAAAAAAAAGAAAAATAAAGCCAAGCACTGACACAAATGTATTTGTATACATTTATACAAAAATGTTTAAAAATTTTTTACTTTTATCTTTGTTTTTAAAAATAAAGTTTTTAAAAAGTATTAAGTGATAGCTAACTAAAAAGTGAAGAAGAAAATTAGCTCTGTAGGCTGCATGTTAACTTTTGAATTCACCACACGTTACACTAATATAAAGCCAAATAATAATTGCTATTAAAAATACATAACAAAGCATTACTGACTTCCTTCCAGTTTTAGTGATGTGCAACTTTTCACGTGCAAGTATGTGATATTAAGAAAGTTAATGATAAATTGTATTGTCAGAAATTGTTGCACTCCAGACATGTCAAGTATCTCACTGTCAAACAAACTTGGAAAGTAATGCCTCCTTGGATGACTGACACCGCTGCTTTTTCTGGTCCAGAACGGCACTTCAATGATGCATGCTGCTTTGACGTTTTATCACTGTGATCTTGGTTTCCTGGTCACTGCCTCAAACATTTCCCATCTGGCCATTAAGCTCACAGTATCTCACTCAGCATAAGGATGCCAGCACCTTGCCATCTAGACAGCCAGTTTTGCTGAGAGTCATAGGAGCAGCAATTAGCTACTTCCTTAGATGTGAACAACAATAAATTCAGAACTAAACAAAATCCCACCTGAATGAACACTAAAGAAGGAGCCTCATCACGTCTAAGAGTCAAAGATTTGAAAGTAAATTTTTTTCAACTTTCAAAACACAGTGAATTCCAAAGCTGGTCTGTGAATTTGTTTGTCTAATTCATAATGCTAATAAAGTATGTGGAAAGGAAAAATAAATGAATCCAAGAACACATCAAAACAATCATTCAACATGAACAATTCGGCTTCATCCCAGGAATGCAAGGATGGTTCTATATATAAAAGTCCACCAATATCATTCAGTATATAAACAAGCTCAAAGGAAAAAACAAAACACAAGATCATGTCTCTAGATGCTGAGAAAGCATTTGACAAAATTCAGTACCCCTTCATGTTAAAAGTCTTGGAAAGATCAAGAATCCAACTCTCATCCTTAAATACTGTAAAAGCAATACACAACAAACCAGTAGCTAACATCAAACTAAATGGTAAGAAACGTAAAGCAATTCCCCTAAAATCAGGTACTAGACAAGGCTTCCCACTCTCCTCTTACTTATTCAATATAGTACAGGAAGTACCAGCCAGAGCAAACAACAAAAAGAGGTCAAAGGGATACAAATCGGAAAGAAGTCAAAATATCACTATTTGCAGATAATATGATAGTATACTTAAATGACCCCAAAACTCCACCAGAGAACTTCTACAGCTGATAAACAACTTCAGCAAAGTGGCTGGATATAAAATTAAGAAAAAACTCACAGATCATATGAAGTTCAAATAAAGACCAAAAAGTGGAAGCCTCAGTCCTTCTTAGAAAAACAACAAAAACAACAACAAGTGTATAGCACCCACTCAGAGTGGAGTACACCTAGATCTTAAATCATTAATAATGCAAGAGCTAAAAAGATATAGCCTTGTGGCAATTTTTGATATTTAAAAATCATCTATACACACCAAGAAAACTTTGACTATTTCCATGTTACATTTTGTTTTACATGTACTTTATGATTATGGTAACTAGTAAGATTTCAATGCATACTATCAAACCTTTAAAAAATCAAGTAGTGACAAAAATATATAAATGCCTTTTAAATCCTGCAAATTTATATTTTTGAAATAAAGTTGTAAGAAAAAAAGGAAAATTAACTCAAAACAAATCAGTAGCCTTTCTCTGCTACAAAGACAAACAGGCTGAGAAAGAAACTAGACAACACCCTTCACAATAGTCACAAAGAATATAGAACACCTTCATTAGACCCTAACCAAGCAAGTGAAGGATCTGTATGATAAGAACTTCAAGTCTGAAGAAAGAAATTGAAGAATATCTCAGAAAATGAAGATTTCCCATGCTCATGGATTGGAAAGATCAACAGAGTAAAAATAGTCATCTTGCCAAAAGCGCTGTACAGATTCAATGCAATCTCCATCAAAATCCCAACTCAATTCTTTATAAAGTTAAAAAGAGCAATTTGCAAATTCATTTGGAATAATAAAAAAAAAAAAACCAGGATAGCAAAAACCATTCTCAAAAAAAAAAAAAAAAAAAAAAAAAAAAAAAAAAAAAAAAAAAAAATTTCAGGGGGAATTGCCATCCCTAACATCAAGCTGTGATCAACAGTGATAAAAACTGCTTGGTATTGGTACAAAGACAGGCAGGTAGATGAGTGCAATAGAATTGAAGACCCAGAAATGAACCCACACACCTATGGTCATTTGATCTTTGACAAAGGAGCTAAAAACATTCAATGGAAAATGGACAGCCTCTTCAATAAATGATACTTGTTTAACTGGCAGTCAGCACATAGAAGAATGCAAATCGATCCTTTCTTATCTCCTTGTACAAAGCTCAAGTCCAAGTGGATCAAGGACCTCCACATAAAACCAGATACACTGAAACTAATAGAATAGAAAGTGTGGAAGAGCTTAGAACACATACGTACAGTGGAGATTTTCCTGAACAGAACACCAAAGCCTTATGCTCTCAGATCAAGAATTGACTAATGGAATCTCATGAAATTTCAAAGCTTCTATAAGGCCAAGGACACTGTCAAAAGAACAAAATGACAACCAACAGATTGAAAAAAGATCTTTACCAATCCTACATATGATAAATGGCTAGTATCTAATATATACATAGAACTCAAGAAGTTAGACTCTAGATAATCAAATGATCCTATTAAAAAATGGGGTTGAGAGCTAAACAAAGAATTCTCAACTGAGGAATAGCAAAAGGCCGAGAAGCACCTAAAGAAATGTTCATCATCTTTAGGCATCAGGAAAATGCAAATCAAAACAACCCTGAGATTTCACCTCACACCAGTTAGAATGGCTAAGGTCAAAAACTCAGGTGACAGCAGATGCTGGCATGGATGTGGAGAAAGAGTAACATTCCTCCACTGTTGGTGGGACTGTAAAATGGTACAACCACTATGGAAATCAGTCTGTCACTTCCTCAGAAAATTTGACATAGTACTACCTGAGGACCCAGATACACCATCTTGGTCATATACCCAAAATAAGCTCCAACATCTAACAAGGACATATGTACAACCATGTTCATAGCAGCATTATTTATAACAGAAGATGGAAGGAACCCAGATGTTTCTCAATAGAGGAATGGATACAGAAATTGTGGTACATATACACTATGGAGTACAGTGGGTGGAAATAGAGACTATTATCCTGAGTAAGATAACCCAGTCACAAAAGAACACTCATGGTATGTACTCACAAGTGTGTACTAGCAAAAAAAAATGGAATACCCAAGAAACCATCCACAGAACTGATGATGCTCAAAGAGAAGGAAGGCCAGAATGTGCATACCTCAGTCTTTCTTAAAAGGAAGAACAAATCATTCATGGGAGGAAATAAAGGGACAAATAGAGGACCAGAGACTTGAGAAATGATCATCCAGAGAATGCCTCACCTGAGGAAATACCCCATGTACGCCTAATAAACCCGAGCACTATTTCTGGGGCAAGCAGTGCTTACTGGCAAGAACCTGGTATGAATGCCTCCTCAGAGGCTCTGCCAGAGCCATACTGATACAGAGCAGGATGCTTGCAGCCAACCATCAGACTGAACATGAGGATCCCAATGATGGAGCTAAAGAAAGGACTAAAGAAGCTGAAAAGATCTGCTTCCTCATGGGAAGAATAAAATTATCAACTATCCATCCCACCACAGCTCCCACAGACTAAAACACCAACCAATGAGTTTTCATGGAAAGACCCATGGCCCAAGCTACATATGCAGCAGAGTATAGCATTTTCTGACATTAATGAAAGAAGAGGCCTTTGGTTCAATGAAGGCTTATTTTTAGTATACAGGAATGCCAAGGTGCTGAGGTGAGAGTGGTTGGTTAGGAAAGGGAGCACCTACATGGAGATAATGGGAGTGGGAGGGGATGAGATTGTGGGAAAGGGACAGCATTTGAAATGTAAATGCAGAGAATTTTCAATAAAGAAAATTTGGGGAAATGTCCCGCGCAACCGTCTCGCCTGCAAGAACGACGCGGCACACGAAATAGAATCCTTCTGCGGTAAACTTTATTGCTCTCGAAAACCAGTACTTGCTCCACGTGACGAAAAAGACGGAGAAAACCAAGAAATCCAAGAAGATGAACAGGACGAACAAGACGGACGAGCCCACGAACCAGACCACGAACGGGAACACCGGGAGAGGGACCAACGAGAGGGGAAGAGGCGGAACTATCTAGCCCGTCCCCTTATAAAGGGATCAGTCTTTGCCTTGGACGCGGAGCCCCCTGATTGGATGAAACTCATCAGGCCCTATAACGCCACGGAAGAGGCGGAGCTCAAGAAGTGGAAAGTTACCCAGCACGTGCGCACATGGCTTGTTTACTGCTAACTCCAGCCAGATATCAGCGCCATCTTGTAATGGAGAATGTGTGGGAATGTGTGGGCGGTGCCCCACAGGGAAAATTTATATTTTGAAATTTATATCTCATAAATATTTTATAAATTTTTTAAAGAATTTTAATTCTTCCTAGTATAGTCCTGATAGATAGCCTCAAAGAACTGACAATCAATTGCAGCAGTTCTAGAGAAAAAAGCAAGAATTATTAGCAGTATCATCAAAAACATCACTGGTAGAATTCTCAGGATGATCATGGACAACATCATCAGGGGCATCATCCTGTAATAACATCACTGTCATTGTGCATGAGGAGGTATGAGAAGTGGAGGCTCATTTTGTTTTTGTTTTTGTTTTTCTCAGATGCTGCTTGTTTTGGAATGTTTGTTTTCAAGACAATGGTATTCTGCAAGTCAGTATACTGGCATAGAAAAAGTATACACTGACTGATATTTAACAGTTACATATCACTGCATATGCTTAGCTACTCTGAAAACTCAAAAATCATGGGAAGAGATAACAATTTCCTCATTCCAGAATAGGGACAACCATAAACCAGCCAATATTACTCGGTCAGGTTTTTGAGGTTAAACTGACTTGTTTTTTTAAATATGGCATATTTTCAGTATTATCGGGGAAAAGATTTTTTTTTCTGGCACCAGGTAAGACTTAAATAGTCCTATATGAAGCATAAAATTTATTAATCATAAGTATTAGCACCAAAAGAAAATTTAGTTTTCTAGGACAAAAATCATTTTCTATTATAAACCACTGTTTGTATGGTACGTCACCCTGATCATCATTTTTATTACTGATAAAAAGCTTCTTAGTTAGATTCCCCAGACCATCCTTGTAAGAATATGGTGTATCAACCATCTTCCCAGTCAATGACAACAGGAAGGGCAGAAACCACGTCTGTGCCATTATCATGATCAGTAGCATCACCTCCACCACCAACAGGAAAAGGCCCGATGTTGGTGTTCATGCTTTGGCTGGAGTGGATAGTTGAATGTATAGCATGAACATCTAGTTCAGCATAATTAGCAGGGTCCTCCATGTCACAGGGGCCACAAAGAAGAGCACATTCAGGATCAGTACCGAGCCTGTCACCCTTGCCTTGAGCAAGAAGACAAGAGTCAAGAGCAAAGTCAGTATTGTGATCAGGGTCAGTTGTCTCATCAGAACACTGCTCAGGATCAGGCTCAGGGTTAATGTGTTGTGGTCCCCTTGGGTGCTCAGTCTGAAAAGCTAAAGCAAGTGGGAGAGCCAGTTCAGCCTTCCGAGCTTTGTCCAGGTCAACCATGGCACCTGCACCACCAGTGCAGGCATCCGGAGCTGGCTCAATGTGTGCAGTGGCCCTCAAGGCAGCAAGTCTATGCTCAAAAGAGCTAAAATGGGGTACATACAAATACCCTGTCTTCTTTTCTTCAACCTTCAAAGAAATATTGAGATGTTACTTTTCATTAAAAATGTTATGGTTTTCATTCATTTTATCATTTGTCTATAAATGTCACAGTCTTAATTTTAGTCCCCAGTTGCTCAGTCTAAATTTATCATTACAACCATCAATATCCTGTAACTTCTCATTTCTTTCTGCTTCAATAAAAGTTCCAGAGTTTTCAGAAACCTCAAAATTGAATCTGCTCAACTTTATTCTTTGCTTTCCTCTGCTCTTTGCTACCTAACATCACCATCCTCTTATAATGAGAAGATATAAAAAGAAAAGGATAAAATGTTTCCTCTCCAGACTTCATATATTGAACTTTATATCACATCAGATTAATATGCTGTAGTAATGAGGAGCTTTAGGAATAAAAGAAAACTCATCTGCATTATATTAGTTCTTGCCCCCTTGTCCTTTCACAATTGTCCACTGGGATCCTTGGAGAGTAAAACAGTAAAAGTGACCTCTAAAATGTATGAACAAAGTATTTCAGTACCTTCAGTAGAGAAGAGCTGCTGAGCTGCAGATATGGATCATGGAGATCTTACGTCTTAACCATGATTGTTATATGTGTGAGCAATGGCCTGTTCCAGCACCTCTGTGGCTGCTTGAATAACAACCTCCAGATCCCCAATGGGTAGAACTATTATGGAAAAGATTAGGACATTATTTGTGAAGATGTGTCACTGGGGGGTGGGCTTTGAGGTTTCAAAAGACTAGTGCCAACCCTAGTGAGCTCTCTGCCTCCTGTTTGTGGATGAAGATGTGAGTCTTCAGCTGATGCTGCAGCACTATGCCGATCTGCCAAAAATCACAGTGATAATGGAACTGTATGTATCCTTCAAAAACCATAAGTCCTGCCCCCCCAAAAAAAAACCTTCATCCTATAAGCTGTCTGGGTTGTAGTGTTTTATCAAAGCAATAGATAGTTACTAATACAACCCTCGATTACTTTCAGTAGGAATGTCATGACAAAAGCCTGAATAAGTCATTCAAAATACTTAAGAGGTGGCACTCAGTGTTACAAACAGAAGAGACAATTCCATAGTGCTAGCTCAGGTAGGATACTCAGAACACCCACTAAATTAATCAGATAAATTTATCAAGTGAAAGTTCTGAGAACAATTTGATGATGCTTGATGGGTGGAAAGCTTCCTCTACATTTATTTACTAACAAATGTCTACAGACCTTTGTCATTCTTTACAACTAAGCGGAACTTGAAACTTCACAATCTTCTTTTTCCTTCAATGCCAAAATTTCTAATGGTATATGTTACTTAAGTGAAAAATTCACACATTCTAAAGCTTACCAACCATCAACAAATAATGTAACACAGAAATGAATGGATAAAATAGCTTAAGGGGCATTGTTAGTAAAAGAAAAAATGAGAAACTCTATACATGTGTATGAAAACTAATTAAAGTATTAAAGTGTTTCTGTGAGAATGTCAAGTTTACTTATTTAACTGAGAAAGAAACTTGGACACATCAAACACAATGAGAAGATGAGGTTGCATGTGGCATTTGTCAGACTTGACACATTTTCATAAGCTACATGTTTTCTCATGCTTCCTCCTCATTAGTAAAGCACTCTTAAACCATTTATAAAAGGAATGCTTGATTCACTTTGCACATGGAAGAGAAACCCTGAAGATATTTAACTGAATCATTATGTACAGACAAGAGTATTAGTGAATATCTAGAAGACATCACTTGTATTAAACTAGTCTAAAATATATTTATCATTGGAATGTGTGTGTGTGTGTGTGTGTGTGTGTGTGTGTGTGTGTGTGTGTGTGTGCATATGTGTGTGCATGTGCCTGTGTTCTTGTGAGCACTAGGCTGCTATGTGTGTGAAGGCCAAAGGAATGACTTTCAGACGTGGGATCTCTTTCCTGGGAGAAGCAGTCTCTCTCACTGTTTCTGTTCCTCTGTGTGTTCCACTCTGGATGACTTGGGTTTTCCAAGGCTGTTCAACTCTCTCAGCCTCCTATCAAATTTTAAGGATACCGGGATTTTATATGTTGGACACTTTCTGCTTAATGTGTTTTCCAGGATGGAACTCAGATCATTAGGCTTGCAAGGCAACTGCTATGACACACTGAGCCATCTTAGTGGCCCATATATGAGTATGAGTTTGTTTGTTAGCAATTCAAACTAAAAATGATAAAGAGAAAACCCTGAACAGCAGCAATTCCTTGGGATGTGAGCTTTCTCTTTTTATAAAGCCAGACATGATCCTTGTAACCTGCCTGTGCCATTTAAAGATTGTGTTACGTTACCTCTTTATAAAGATTTCTGTTTGGGAATCTTTAGCCTGTGGTGGAGAACTGACATCATCTTGTTCAGGTCTGTGGTGTTACCTTTTATACTGCAATTAGCAAGTGGTGGCTTCTGGGAAAGCCTCATGCTATCTTGGTTTTAATTGTTTAGCAGCAGAAAAGTGATGTCTTTTTTTGTTTGATTTAAGACACATTGTTTGTTCATTTGTTTGAAGGATGGAAAGTACAGCCCTTTTGGATTAGTAGATTCAGTCATGTCCAATATCTATCTGTAATTAGTGATAATGAAGTTGATATGTATAGTCTAATTATTTGAATGTCAAAGGTGTTGCTTCTTCTCATGGCCTGACCTCTTTAGTTACTCCATTGACTTTGTATTTAACTCCATTATCATTTACTTTCTGGATCATCATAAAAATTCTATATTTGTATATATATATATATATACAAATACATATATATATATATATATATATCTTCTATATGTATTAAGCATGTTAACTACTTCAGTTTTTATTCTTACTTTCTAATGAATTTGTGCTTAAATCTTAGAACATTGCTGGCATATGAATTTCTGTGATGAAGAACAAAAGAAAGATGCAAGAACATCTTCAGGGCTAGATTTTAGACTTGGAAGGTCAGGAACACCCACAGTATTGCAGAGAAAAGTCTTGTATCTTACAGTAAAACGTCATACTTTTCAATGTGGTGGGAGTTACCTTTATGTGCATTACTCTTCTGGAGTCATCAGGAGGCAGCTCTTCCTTAGGATAAACAGTAACTTCAGATTTTTCAAATTGTCTGTGAACCATCTCCTGTAGGTCTTTTTGGAGGTGTTCTTTCAGATGCTTGTATTGCAGTGCATTCTGCTCACCTGCTGTTGCCTCGTGTGTTCCCATAGAAGGCTGTGACCAGAAAGATGCATGATCAACATTGTATTCCTTCTTTATTTCTTGTTCTTGAGATACTTCCTGCACATAAGAAAGTGAAGAAATACTCTGATTTATTCAACCTCATGAATTTGGGGTACTGGTTTTTAAAATGGATTTTCTTTTGGTCATTTCATTATAGGATAAGGTCCAAAGTAAGGAGTATAGAGTGGGGTTCATTCATGGTATAGTTCCATTGAACACACTGCATACAACTTTTATAATAATATTCATTTGCTATAAGGAAATGAACAACAGTGTTTGGGACCTATTGGATCATATATGTGAATGCCTGGTATATGTTTGATGGGGCTGCTTTGCTAAGGATTCAAAGGCATGGTCTTGTAAAAGGTGTGTCACTAAAGATCTTCCCTACTTAACCTCTGCCTCGTGCTGCTGGGTCAGATATAAGCTTTCAGGTCCTGCTTCACTGCCATGTCTGCATGCCTGCTGCCAGGATACCAAGTATGATTGTCATAGACTATCCCTTTGAAACTGTAAACAAACCCCCAATCTAATGATGTGGCAACTTGCCTCATTCATGGTGTCTTCTCATACCAGTAAAAAATTCTAAGACTCTAACCTACATTAAGAACCACTGTGCTGATTTTATGTCCTCTCTCTCTCTCTCTCTCTCTCTCTCTCTCTCTCTCTCTCTCTCTCTCTCTCTCTATCTCTCTCTCTCTCTGTGTATATATATACACTGAAAACTTTTAGTTAGACCACTAAGCAGAGAAACCTGAATGACTGGTAATAGGAAATTACAAATTTAACCCCTGGAAGTATTCTCTTTAGTTCAACCTAAATTAATTTCTATTACTGACATATTATTCATAAATGCCAATTTAATTTTTATTCCAGTGTCTTAATTTGAAAATACATGTATCATTTGGGTACATTATACAAATGGGTAAAATAAAAAGATATTCATCAAAATTGATGTGGCCAACCAACACTCCAGCATTACTGAGGGAGAAGCTCATTAAGTCCCATCCCTAGGTGAATAGTTACAGACCACTGATGGCTGCTGAGGAAAAAGGACAGTTTTCTTCCAAGATGCAACCCTGTGATGCTATTTATGAACCAGTAATTTTCCTACATTTGCACTCCTAAGTGGCTTCTATTTTAAGAAAACCCTGAATTTGGAAGGGAATAAAGTGTGGATGGATCTGATCAAAATTAGTTATATGCATCTATAAGATTTTCAAACATTAAAAGAAATTTAAAAACAATGTTCTTTTTATCAATAGAGACACAGTACAAATAATGTAGTGACTGGGTTAAGGAGAATAGCTGGAGCCCAAAACTGCCCCAATATCAGTATTTCAAAAGAATTTATATGGCATTATTTAATTATCTCTAATGTTATTAAATAAGATGGAGACAACAGCTAACAAAATAGAGTAATAGTCAGAGACATTTCTTCATTTTGTCTGTTTCAAATGTCTTCAGTTTGTCATATGAAATTTGAGGCACAGGACTCGGAAGAAAGAATGATATCACTAAAGTAGAAGGAGGTTTCCTTACATGGAAAAAGAATATGAATTTAAGTACGTAAATATTTGCAAAAATACTTAGAATACAAACCTACACAGAATTCTGAAATATTATATATGAAATTCCAGAGGCAGGAGAGCCACAGATCCAATTATCCAGTGACATAGGGCTTTCCAGTAGATTCACATGCTGTTTTATAATCTTTGAACTGCTGCTCTTATGGTTTTCTACAACTTGGCACATATCTAATATCAAAATTATAGTTAATTATGATTTAATTGACAATGTCTTATTTGCATGTCAAACATGTTAGTTCCTTTCATTTCAGTTGTAAATACTCCAGAAGTCTTTTACCATCCCCCCATTATTGTTACTATTGTTTACTTTATAATAACTGTCCTCATTTGTATGAAGGACATCTAGTTTTTAACATTCATAGAGTTTTAAGGACCAGTGAAAAGGATGCAGCTGGGACTCAGAAGATAAAAGAGGCACAGAAGATGGACAAAGCTAGGGTCCTATTGTCTGGACACTCCACAAAACTGCAGACATGAGCTCACAGATGCATTTTGCCCTCAAATGAAATATACAGTTTTGTAAATTAAATTACCTTTACTCTTGTTTTTCCTTTAAAAATATGATGTAATCCTTCTTCCTTGGGACAAACATTATTTTCCTGTTGCTCAAGCACTTCACAAATTTTCATGTTGAAATCTTTTTTAATGACTTCTTTAAGATTGACACACTGTGACTCACTGTGCACATGCCCAACTTCCTTTGCTGCCTTGGCAGCAGCCTGCTCCCCACACTGTAGGAATTTGCTGTCATATTTAGTCTTTAGTTTTTGTTCCGTGGGTATTTTCTGAAGATGAGAAAGTGGAATGTTTCATGTTGCAGGGGCTTGTTTTCAAAATGACTTTGTCCTCATATATTACAGTATATGGGTGAAGAAAAGGAGCAGCTATTATCAGTTAATTTTCTTCGTAAGTGCTCTGCTGTTCAAACCATCACTAGCTATTGATAAGAAATGAGAACAATTTTCTTTCATGTAGATTAGGAGAAAAACATGAACCAACATACCTTTTGTGGGGAGGAAAGAATTTAGTTAGCGTATACTTGGTGTTTATTATTGCATTGCAGGAAGTAGGACAGGAGGTCAAACAGGGCAGGCTTCTGGGGGCAGGACTGGTGCACTAATTGTGGAGGGGTGCTGCTTACTGGTTTGCTTTCCCTGACTTGCTCAGCGTGCTTTCTTTCTTTCTTTCTTTTAATTAAAAATATTATTGGACATTCTCTGTATTTACATTTCAAATGCAATCCTCTTTCTCCCCACTCCCATTCCCTTTCCCCCTCCATTTGCTTCCATGCTCTCTCTCCCAACCAACCTCTCCACCTCAGTGCCCTAGCATTCCCCTCCACAGGGAAAATGTGCCTTCACTGGACTAAAGGTCTCTTCTCCCATTGATGCCAGACAATGCTGTCCTCTGCTACATATGCACCTGGAGCCATGGGTCTCTCCATGTGTGCTCATTTGTTGGTGTTTTAGTCCCTGAGAGTTCTGGAGGGTTTAGTTGGTTGATAATGTTGTTCTGCCCATGGGGTTGCAAACCCTTTCAGCTCCTTCAATTCTTTCTCTAGATCTTTCATTGGAATCCCCATGTTCAGTCTGATGGTTAGCTGCAAGCATCCTCTTCTGTATCTGTATGACTCTGAGAGAGCCTCTGAGGATGCATTCATATCAGGATCCTGCAAGTAAGCACTTCTTGGCATCAGCAATAGTGCTTGAGTTTGGTGGATGCATATGGGGTGGATCCCCTGGTGAGGCAGTCCATGAATGATCTTTTCTTTAACCCCAGCTCATCTATTTGTCCCTGTTTTTCCTCCAGTGAGTGTTTTGTTCTCCCTTCTAAGAAGGACTGAAGCATTCACATTCTGGCCTTCTTTCTTTTGGAGCTTCATAATATCTGTGAATTATTTTGGGGGTATTCAGAGCATCAGGGGGCTAGTATCCACTTATCAGTGAGTGCATACCATGTGTGTCCTTTTGTGACTGGGTTACCTCACTCAGGATGATAGCTTCTAGATGAACCAATGTACTTAACTTAGTGATTACAATGTTGGCTACAGTAAACATACCTTACTTGATAAATCTTCTAAAAAATAAATTAGATAATTTTAATAATTCGAAGAATTCCTCATATAAAAGGTATTACGTTACCCAACCTAAAAATGTGGATCCATAGGAATACATTTAAACCCTTTTGCTCTTTGTCAGTAAATAGCTAATAGGCACAAGCCTAAGTTATTGAGAACCCAAATTACTAAACATCATCAAAAAGCAAAATAAATTACTAAATTTTACTGTACATTTTAGACTGTGATTTATAGTTACAAGAAATAGTGTGTAATGTACATTAAAAAATCATAAATTAGAAAATGAATGTAATGTGAGAAGAAGCCTTTGTTCCAAGGGAGGCAAGTTTTTCCAGTGTAGGGGAATGCCAAGGCAATGGGGTGGGAAGGGTGATTAGGAGTGAGTGCACATTTGTAAAGACAAGTGGAGAGGAGAGGGATGAAAAGAGCAGGTGGGGGAAGGGTATAACATTTCAAATGTAAATACAAAGAGTATCTATTAAAAAAAGAAAGAAGACTAGATAGAGGTCAGTTCCTGGTAGAAAATCATCATCATCATCATTATCATGCTAAAGTAATATTGAAGTAAAATTACTTCATGACATTAACAAAAAATAAAAGTGACTCTGCTTTCTCTAAGAGAAAAAACAAGCAGTAGTAAATGGGAAATTATGGGGGTAAAAGGCAACAGAAAACTAATATATAAAAAGGTATGAGTAAATTAGATGTCTATGGAGACGGAGGGACATCAATAGGCAGGTATGACAAGGTCTAAATTGTACTTCACACTGTCCTGAACAGATGTAGACTATCTGCACTGAGTCAATGCCTCCATGAGACAATGAACATGATCTTTACCTGTTTTCTTCAGTATAATAAATAAGATGCTATTGAGTGAATCCTAATGTCATTAAGTGAATCTGTTTTCTCCAGATAGAACACATTAAAAAGGAGAACTTGGTAACTGGTTGGTGCTTTGAAGCAGGGCTAGATTTACCCGCTTCTATTTTACTAAAATGGAGAAAAGACCTGACAGAGCAATGGTCAGCCAAGACTTAGGGAATGGTCAAGGATATTTTTAGTAATATGAAATTTAGACATCCATAGACTGCAGAAGATACAACTGCATGGATAGGAGGATGTGGCCTGTGTGTATATGTGTGTGCATGTGCATATGTACATATACATATACATCATATACATACACACACATATACATCATATACATACACACATATACATATATATACATGCATATACATACACACATATACATATATATACACATGCATATACATACACACATATACATACACATACACATATACATATACATCATCTACATATACATCATATACATATACATATACATAAACCTATACCTATACCTATACATATACATATACATACACATACACATACACATACACATACACATATACATACACCTATACCTATACCTATACCTATACCTATACCTATACATACACATACACATTCACATACACATACACATACATATACATGGATTCAAGAAGATAAACATTGGATTTAGTGGTTTGGCCTTATGCTCCTTTTATTCTAATGCAAAATACTGGTTTCTAAAAATGTGGTTCCCAACCCCCCACATAAAGAGCTCCTCAGGTACTCAAGAGATATCATGTGAACCATCTCCCCAATTTAACTGGTTAAATAAAATATTAAATGCTAGAGCCTGTGATTGTGCAGTGGAAAGAGAAAAGTGGGACTAGAGGTTAATGAGAGGCCATTGCAGGTAGAGAGACGAAGAAAGGAGAAAGAAGGAAGAGGTAGCTTCCATGGACCAGAACCATAGGGCCAGGTGAAATAGCAAGTAACAAGGGGATTTATAACTAGAGAATATGTTAATACTGCCCTAGATGTGCACAATCTAGGCATAAGTCTTGTAAATAAAATGCCTGGATTGTGTGCCTTATATATGGGCTTATTAGGATTATAAATTCATACTACATTTGTAAGTGTAATTTGTATTAAAAACAGTAATCTTACACAGAATTTTTAAATATTTTAAATAATATGAGAGGCAGAAGTGCCAGAGGATCCAGTCACTTGGTGGGGCTTTTCATTAGAATCATATGTTGTTTTTAAAATCACATGATTGGCCAAGCCAAATTGCCCTGAACAAGCTGCTATCCCAGGGGGAATTCCATTCTCTGGCTAACTCTCTCCCACATCCATCAGACTCTTAAACCATACAAGAAAGTTTCCCTTCCTCCATCCATCTTCCCTGCTGGCTGAGCTCTCTGAGCCAAGAAAAGCTGCACTGAGCAGCCTGTCATCCTAGGGGGACCTCCATTCTACTAAACTTTTATCAGATTCCTGAACCATACAGGTAAGCTTCTCACACACCACCTATATTCCCTGATATCTCAGCTCTTTGGCCCAAACCAAATTGCCCTGAACAGCCTGAAGTCACAGAATAACATCCATTCTCCTGACACCTCTCTGTCCACCTTTATCATACCTGAGGTTCCTGAACCATACAGAACTACAGGAACAGAATCATACAGCCCAAGGATATTCATCAGAGGCCTGTCTCACCAGGAGCATCAAGGTTTACCCCCTCCCAATATCGATTAGAACAAGAACATCTAGGGACCAAAACCATCTAGATGGCCAAAGGCCCTCAAAAGATTATAATAAACAAGAGCTGAGAAAATATCACAGCTCCAAAGCACAGCTACCCCACTACAGTAAGCCTTGGAAATCCTAACACAACAGAAACACAAGAAAACAACCTTAAATTCAATCTTATAAAGATGTTAGAGGCCTTTAAGGAGGAAATGGATAAATCCCTTATAGAATACAGGAAAAAATACAATTAAATGGGTTAAGGAAATAAATAAAACCATGCAGAACCTGAAAATAGAAATAGAAACAATAAAGAAAACACTAAGTGAGGAATTCCTAATGATTAAAAACCCATGAAAGAAAACAGGAACAATAAATGCAAGAATCACCAACAGAATAGAGGAGATGAAAAAGGGAATCACAGGCAAAAATGATACAATAGAACAAATTGATATGCCAGTCAAAAAAATGTTAAAGCTAAAAAATTTCTGACACAACATCCAGAAAATCTGGGATACCATGAAAAGACCTAAGTAGCTCATGGGGGCACAGTGTATAGGAATGAACTGGGTTGTGGGTGTGTAAATCTGATCTTCTCAACACTCTTCCTTCAGAATTCCCCAATTCAGAAGAAGATGAAGAGTTTCAGGTCCAAGGCCAAGAAAATATTCTCAAAAAATCATAGACAAAAACATTGCTAACCTAAAGAAAGAGATTCCTGTAAATATAAAAGAAGCTTATAGAACACCAATTAGACTTGTCCAGAAAAGAAAATCCACCTGACATAATAATCAAAACACAAAATCTACAGAACAAAGAAAATTAAATGCAACAAGGGAAAACAGCCAAGTTTTATAGGTTTTATAGGCAGACCTATAAAAACTATACCCAACTTCTCAACAGAGTCTAAAAACAAGAAGAGTCTGGAAATGTCTAAAAAACCACAGGTGCCATTCTAGACTATTATATTCAGCAAAATTCAACAGATACAAGAAAAGTGAAGTAAGACCTTGTATCTTATCAGACCACCATAGATTAAACTTGGACTTCAACAACAAAAACACTGGAAAGACTACACACTCTTGGAAATTCAACAGCTCCTCTCTACTCAATGATCTCTGGGTCAGAAAAGAAGAAAGAAAGAAATTAAACACTTTCTAGAATTCAGTGAAAACAAATTATGGATCACAATGAAAGAGGTACTAAGAGGAAAGTTCAATGCACTAAGTGCCTCCATATAAAAACAAGAAAGTTCTCATAGGAGCAATTTAAAAGTATACCTGAAAGCTCTAGGAAAAAAGTGGCAAACACACCAAAGAGGAGTAGAAGGCAGGAAATAACCAAAATCAGGGCTGAAATTAATTATTTAGAAACAAAGAAACAAATACAAAGAATTAACAAGACTAAGAGCTGGTTCTTTTAGAAAATCCACAAGATAAACAAAACATTTGCCAAACTAACCAAGAGACAGTATAAAATAAAATAAAATCAATAATAAAAGAGGAGACAACAACTGACACTGAGGAAGTTCAAAGAATCATTAGGTCTTACTTCAAAAACCTGTGCTCTACAAAATTGGAAAATCTTAACAAAATAGATAATTTTTTAGACAGATACCACTTACCAACATTAAATGAAGATTAGGTAAACTAAATAGCCCCATAATCCCTAAAGAAATAGAAACCATCATTAAAAGTTTCTCAAGCAAATAAAATATCCCAGTTCAGATGTTTTTGGTGTAGAATCCTGTCAGATTTCCAAGAAATACCAATTCCAATACTTCTCAAACTATTCCACAAAATAGAAACAGAAAGAATACTACCAAATTCATTTTATGAGTCCACAGACCCGGATACATAACCCAACCAAAGATACAACAAAGAAAAAGAATTTCAGACCATTTTTTCTTATGAATATTGATACAAAATACTTGCAAACGAAATCCAGAAACACATCAAAGACATCATCCATTAATATCAAGTAGGCTTCATCCCAAGAATCGCAGGATGGTACAATGTGTAAAAATCTATCAGCATAATCCATGATATAAACATAGTAAAGAAAAAAATCACATGATTATTTAATTAAATACTGAAAAGGCCTCCAATAAAATCCAGATAAACTGCATGGTATTGGTACAGAAACACATTGATCAATAGAATAGAATCAAAACTCAGACATATGGACACATGATTTTTGATAAAGAAGCTAAAATCATACCGTGGCAAAAATGAAAGCATCTTAAACAAATGGTGGTGAACTAACTGGATGTCTACATGGATAAAAATGAAAACATATCAGTACTTATCCTACAGAAAACTCACGTTCAAGTGAATCAGGGACCTCAACATGAAACCAGATACACTAAATCTCATAGAAGAGAAAGTGGGAAATACCCTTGAACACATTGGTACAGGAGACAAGTTCCTGAACAGAATAACAATGACTCGGGGTCCAAGATCAACAATTAACAAATGGGACCTCATAAAACTCTACTGCTTTTGTAAGGCAAGGACACTATCCTTGGCATCCCACAGATTGGGAAAGGATCTTCACCAACCCTATATCTGACAGGCCAATATCCAAATGTTACAATAACTCAAGAAGATAGACACCAGTGATATAACCTAATTTAAAAGTGGGGTACAGAACTAAACAAATCTCATCAGATGAATCTTAAACGGCCAAGACGCCCTTAAATAAAGTTCAAAGTCTTTAGTCAACAAGGAAATATAAATCAAAACAACTGTGAGGTTCCATCTTAACATTCATCAAAATGGCTAAGATCAAAAACTCAACAGATAGCACATGCTGGAAGGATGTAGATCAAGGGGAACACTCCTCCATTGCTGGTGGGAATGCAAACCTATACCACTTTGGAAATCAATTTGGTATTTTCTCAGAAAATTGGGAATAGTTCTCCCTTAAGACCAACTACTGGGCATATATCCAAAAGATGCTGCAACATCTTACAATGACACTTATTGAACTATGTTCATAATAGCTTAATTCATAACAGCCAGAAACTGGAAACAACCTAGATTTCCCTTGTCCCTCAGCTGAAGAAGGGATGAAGAAAATGTGGTACATCTACACAATGGAATACTATTCAGTTACTAAAATACAAGACATAATCTATTTTACAGGCAAATGGATGGAATTTGAGAATATTATCCTAAGTGAGGTAACCCAGTCTCAAAAAGACATGCATGGCATGTACTTGTAAGTGGACATTAACCATAAAATACAGGCACCAATATTACACTCCACAGACCCAAACAAGCTGAACAAGAAGGAAGGCCCAAGGAAAGAAGCTTGACTTTTACTTAGAAAAGGGAACAAAATAGTCTTACAAGGCAGATGGGGAGAGATAACTGAAAGGAAGGATAATGGGGGTATGGGGGAATGGGGAATTCAGGTTCAAGTGTGTGGAAGGACAGGAAAGACAGATAGATTGACATTAAAATGAATGGGAATCTGCAACTGACAGTGGTGAGGAAGTGGAAGGCCTCTCCAGGAGAAGACATGGCCTGGGACAAGGATGATGCCCAAGAATCATTGGGGATGACCTTAGTAGTAACATTAAGGTATGAAAACTAAAGAGGTTACCTCCTATAGCCAGACAGAAAAAGCCCAGTGGAATTGTGACACCAACCCACCCACAAAATTTTCAATCAAAATTTATCCTGTCTACAAGAAATGCAGGCATGGAGGAGGGAGCAGTTACTGAGTGAATGGCCAACCAATAACTGGTCCACATTGAGACCCATCCCATGGTCAAGTACCAATTCTTAACACTATTAAAGATACTCTGTTAAGCTTGTAGACAGGTGCATATTGTCCTCTGAGAGGTTCCACCCAGCAGGTGACTCAGACAGATATAGACACCCACAGCCAAAAAGTAGATGGAGCATGAGATTCTTAAGGGAAAAAAAAAAGAATAATTCTGGGCCCCAAAGGTATAAAATTCCATAGAAAGACCAACAGAATCAATTAACCTGGACCCTTTGAGCTCTCAGAGTCTGAACCACTAACAGAGGAATGTACACAATCTGGACCTAGACCTCACATCCCCTATGTAGCAGGTGTGTAGATGGCTCTCATGTGGGTCCCAAAAAAACTAGAACAAGGACTATCCCAAAGCTGTTGCCTGATATGTTCCTCTAGCTGGGGTACATATTCTGGCCTCAGTGAGAGAGGAAGCACATTGCCTCAAGACTTGAAGTGTCAGGCTAGAGGCAAGAATATCCAGGGGGCCCACTACCCAAAAGAGAATGGAATGGGGAAAAGATTATGGAAGGCGGTAACCTAGAGGGGGACAGTGGGCAGGATGTAGAGTGAATAAGTAAAAATAAATAAAAATTAAGAAAAAAGGCACAGTTGAAAACAATATCATGATTTCTTTATGTGAATCACAGCCCTTTTTGTGTTAGAACTTAGCCAGGAGAAACCTCAAGTAGCAAGAGGTCTTATAGCTGGGAAATAAGATAGTATAGTATTAGATCTGCTCAATCCAGGCATATAGCTTATAATAACTGGATTGAGTGGGTTTTATATAGGCTTATTGAGGTTGAAAATTTCTACAACAGTCCTGGGACTGGAAAGTACATGCAGGGCAAATGAAAGGCTACAGTCCTGTTGTCTGGATGTCAGCACTCCAGACAAGGGCTCACAGATGCACCTCCTGCCACACATAAAATACATTGCATTTAAAATTTACCCTTAGCTGTTTTCTTTCTTTAGAGATATGAGGTAGTTCTTTCTTTGAAGATGTATCATATTTATTTCTTTCAAGTATTTCACAAAATGCTTCTTTTAATTCGTCTTTGATGAATTTGTTTAGAGGCATACAGTGGGAATCACTCTGCCTGCCCTCATCAATTTGTATCAAGGGCTCTTCTGAATATGAGGGGGGGCTGTCATGGTCACATTCATATTTTTTCTTTGCTCTTTGTTGCAGAGATGTTCTCTGCAGGAGGAAAGATGGAAGGTTAATTTTCTTGGTTTCCCAGCAGAAGTTAATTTTCTTGAAGTGTTTGTTTTTAAAATTACTGTCTTTAAAAGTCACAGGTTATAGACCCAGAAAAAGTTTAAAGTATTTAATTTTTAACACTTACACTTTTTAATATATACTCAGGTGGTCTTAAGTCACATTACTTAACTTATCCTAGAATAAACTAAAAATCGTTAACCTGTGGCCTTAACTGTGTCAGTGTTGTTTGGAGTAAACTAATGTCATGATGTGTCACATATCTAAAAACGTGCATTAGATGAGATTTAACATAAGAAAACAATTCTTACATCCAAGGATTTGGCCTCATCTGCCTCTCTCATCAGAGAACTTGCAATATTGCTTCATAGGAATGTTTATAAAACTATAATTCTCTTTTTCAAATTGATGACTATTATAACTCAAATTAATGATTTTTTGATAAACCATCAATACAATAATGTTTTATTTTATACTGTTAGAATATAGCACAATACAATTATCATGGTTAAATTTTTTAACTCCAGAATGGCATAAAGTTTACCATTTGTGTTCTGGTCTCAGGATTTTCCTTCTTTTATTTAATCTTTTTATTTACACTCCAGATTTTATTCCCCTCCCAGTCCACCCTCTGATTGTTAAACATCCCATACCTTTTCCCTGACCCCTGCTTTCACTCCAATGTTCCAAACACCCCAAACACACACCACCAGACTTTAACTACATATATAAACAGAAGAAACTTATTTTTAAAGTATCATAAAGGGTTTTTACTGTGGTTAAAAACTTAGCTTAACTTTTTAAAAATTTTACCATGTTTACAACATTTTATAAAGTGTTGTAATAGAGTCATGTTTCATTTTTGATAGCACAAATTAGAATAGTTTGAGATCACAAACAGTATAAAAGAGTTCTATTTAGTGTGTCAAACAGCAAGAGACACATGACTATATAAATTCTATTGCTTCTGTAAGAGGAAAAAAGTAGATTTTTAAAAAATAACTTTGAGGACAATATTGATGAATAAAGCCATATATGCCTGTTATTCAGAAATAAACAAATTAATAAACAATAGAAACAGAAAGTGTAGAAGTTAACACTGTGGCACTGCTCTCTGAACCAAATTCCTGCTCGAAGAGAGCTGGTCTCCCAGAAGTGCTAGCACACCTAAGATCAGGGGCTTACAGGCTTACTAGAGGGACAGGTTCCAGTCAGAGAAAGCAAAACCAACTAATACCAGAGGTGAACAGATGGCAAGAGGAAAGTGCAAGAACCTACACAACAGAAAGCAAGGCTGTTTGATATCATCAGAACCCAGTTCTCCCACTACACCAAGTTGTGAACACCCCAACGCACCAGAAAAGCAAGATTCAGATTTAAAATCACATTTCATGGTAATGATAACCTTAAGAAGGACAACAATAACTCTCTTAATGAAATACAGGAGAATACAGGTAAACAGGTAAAAGCCCTTAAAAATGAAACACATAAATCTCTTAAAGAACTACAAGAAAATACAATCAAACAGGAGAAGGAATTGAACAAAATTATCCAGGATCTAAAAATGGAAATTAAAACAATAAAGAGATTACAAAGGAAAACAAGCCTGGAGGTAGAAAACCTAGGAAAGATATCAGGAGTCATAGATGAAAGCATCACTAACAGAATACAAGAGATAGAATAGAGAATCTCAGGTGCATAAGATACCAAAGAAAACACTGGCACAACAGTCAAAGAAATACCAAACACAAAAACCTCTTACCCCCAAAACATCCAGGATATCCAGGACACAATGAAAAGACCAAATCTAAGAATAATAGGTATAGAAGACAGTGAGGATTCCCAACTTAAATGCCAGTAAATATATTGAACAAAACTGAAGATACCTAAACCACACAAAGACCCTACAAAACTTCAGACTGCAAAAATACTCAATAAAAATTCTTAGATATCAAATCCAAGAACACATCAAAACAATCATTCACCATGATCAAGTAGGCTTCATCCCGGGGATGCAGGGATGGTTCAATATACAAAAAGTCATCAACATAATCCACTATTTAAACAAACTAAAAAAAAATCACATGATTATCTCAAGAGATGATGAAAAAGCATCTGACAAAATTCAACATCTCTTCATGTTAAAAGTCTTAGAAAGGTGAGGAATTCAAGGCCCGTGTCTGAACATAGTAAAAGCAATATTCAGCAAACCAGTACCTAACGTCAAACTAAATGGACAGAAACTTGAAACAATCCCATTAAAATCAGGGACTAGACAAGGCTACCCACTCTCCTCCTACCTATTCAATACAATACTGGAAGTTCTAGACAGAGCAATTAGACAACAAAAGAATGTTAAAGGAATACAAATTGGGAAGGAAGAAATCAAAACATCACTATTTGCAAGTGATATGATAGTATATTAAGTGACCCCAAAAATGTCACCAAGGAACTCCTAAAACTGATGAACAACGTCGGCAAAGAGGCTGAGTATAAAATAAACTCAGACAAATCAGTAAGTAGCCTTCCTCTACTCAAAGGATAAACAGGCTGAGAAAGAAATTAGGGAATTGACACTCTTCACAATAGTCACAAATAATATAATATACCTTGGTGTGACTCTAAATAAGCAAGTTAAAGATCTGTTTGACAAAAACTTCAAGTATCTGCATAAAAAAATTGAAGAAGATCTCAGAAGAAAGTCTTCCCATGCTCATGGATTGGCAGGATTGATGTAATAAAAATGGCCATCTTGCCGAAAGCAATCTACAGATTCAATTCAATCCCCATCAAAATTCCCACTCAATTATTTATAGTTAGAAAAAACAATTTATAAATTAATTTTGAATAACAAAAAAACCTAGAATATGAAAAGCTATTTTCAATAATAAAAGAACTTCTGGGGGAATCACCATCCCTGACCTCAAGTTGTATTACGGATCAATCATGATAAAAACTGTATGGTATTCATACAGAGATAAGCAGATAGAGCAATGGAATAGAAATTAAGATCCAGAAATGAACCTTCATACCTATGGTCATTTGATTTTTGACAAAGGAGCTAAAAACATTCAATGGAAAAAGGACAGCCTCTTCAACAAATGTTGTTGGTCCACTGGCAGTCAGCATGCAGAAGAATGCAAATTGATCCATACTTACCATTTTTACACAAAGCTCAAGTCCAAGTAGATCAGGACCTTCACATACAACCAGATACACTAAAACTAATAAAATAGAAAGTTGAGAGGAGCCTTGAACATATGAGTACAGGAGAAATTTTCCTAGACAGAACACCAATGGCTTATGCTCTAAGATCAAAAACTGACAAATGGAACCTCACAAAATTGCAAAGCTTCTGTTAGACAAAGGACACTGTCCATAGGACAAAACAGCAGCCAAAAGATTGGGAAACGATCTTTACCAATCCTACATCAAATAGAGAGCTAATATCTAATATATACAGAGAACTCAAGAAGTTAGACTTTAGAGACCCAAATAACTCTGTTTAAAAAATGACATACAGAGCTAAACAATTCTCAACTGACAGATATAGAAGGACCATTAAGCTCCCAGAGAAATGCTCAACATTTTTGGTCATTAGGGAAACACAAATCAAAACAACCCTGAGACTCCACGTCAAACCAGTCAGAATGGCTAAGATCAAAAACTCAGGTTACAGCAGATGCTGACAAGGATGTGGAGAAAGAGGAACACTTCTTCATTGTTGGGATTGTAAGCTGGTACAACTATTCTGAAAATCAGTCTGGCAGTTCCTCAAAAAATTTTACATAGTACTACCTGAGGATCCAGCTATACCACTCCTGGGCATATACCTAAAAGATGCTCCAACATATAAGAACACATACTCCACCATGTTCATAGCAGCCTTATTTATAATAGCCAGAATTCGGAAAGAACCCAGATGTCCTTCCACAGAGGAATGGATACAGAAAATGCGGTATATTTATACAGTGAAGTAGTACTCAGCTATTAAAAATAATGACTTTATGAATGGATATAATTATAAAATATCATCCTGAGTGAGGTAACCCAGTTACAAAAGAACACACATGTTCTCACTGATAAACCTCAGGATGCCCAAGATACAATTCACGGAGTACATGAAGCTCAAGACGA
This sequence comes from Micromys minutus, assembly GCF_963924665.1. Lineage (NCBI taxonomy): Eukaryota > Metazoa > Chordata > Mammalia > Rodentia > Muridae > Micromys > Micromys minutus. The sequence continues at coordinate 27,086,081 of NC_137966.1, read as the reverse complement.
AGGAAGACCAAAGCGTGGATGCTAAAGTCCTTCCTAGAAGGGAAAACAAAATACTCAAGAAAGGTATTATGAAGACAAAGTGTGGTGAAGAGACTGGTTATCCAGAGACTGCCCCACCTGGAGATCTATTCCTTGTATAGACACTAAACCCAGTCACTATTTCTTGGATGCCAAGAAATGCTTGCTTATAGGATCCTGATACAACTGTCACCTGAGAGGCTCTGCTAGAGTGACAAATACAGAGGAGGATGCTGGCAGCCAACCACTGGACTGAGCACAGGGTCGCCAATGGAGGACTGAGGGAGCTGAAGGGGTTTGCAACCCCATAGGAAAAACAGCATTACCAACCAACCAGACTGCCTAGAGCTCCCACGGACTAAACCACCAACCAAAGAGTATACATGAAGTGACCCATTGCTCCAGCCACATATGTAGTAGAGGATGGCTTTGTTGGGTCCTCAATAGGAGGACAGGATCTTGGTCCTGTGAAGGTTCAATGCCCTAGTACAGAGAAATGGCAGGGGTGCAAGTGGGTGGGTGGGTGAAAGTGCACCTTCATAGAAGCAGAGGAGGGAGGATGGGATAGAAGGTTTCCAGAGGGGAAACTAGGAAAGTATATAACATTGGAAATGCAAACTTTTAAAAATCCAGTAGAACATTTTTTTAAAAAGAAACCTAAAATGTAAGAAAGATCAAACCTGTTCTGCAAAAATATTTCAGCATCAGTGTAAAGCATTGTTAAAGGTGAGGTAGACGAGATAAACATATCCAGCTCTCTGTCACAAGGACTATAGCAGCAAGCACAACCCATAAACAACTTTATTTCAAACAACATGCTGTGACCCTGTTGTGAACGTACAGGACTATCTGTGCTATGTCAAGTTCTGATACTGTCTACTGTTCACTGTGACAATGCAATGGGCAAAGAGAGTGACACTTCCACTTCAGAAGCTATATTCTGGCAAGTGAGACTCTCTTCTTATACACTGGTGATGCAGAGAATATGTCCCTCGGCCTACTGATATTTGATATACCAATATGCTTGATATTAGCAGAAGGGCTCTTCTCCTCTGAGGACAAAAAAAATTAAAAAGAATGACAGGAAGGGAGATGTGAGAAAGGACTGAGAGGAGAGGAAGGAGAAGAAACTGCATTCAGCATGTGAAGCAAATAAATTAATTAGTTGGGAAAACTACCATAAAGTTTGAAAAAAGATAAACATTTGTAAATGTCTATACTAAACCTATAATGTGAAATGTGAAAAACAAAAATATACACAGAAGTCAGGAACACTTAACATAAGCGAGAGAAAATATAACAGAATTATTTCATGCAACTCTATAGTCTGTCTATACTTGTTGCTATACAGTATAGTTTTATTTTGGTCACATTATTTATTGCTTTGAAATATGTAAAACAATGTCTTTTGTTGTCTTAGGCTTTAGCATTGCACTTAGTACACACTTCTAGTTCTACTTTGGTTTGTACACTTACCACTTCCGTAACTGGCTGGTCTTTTTCTGTCAACTCTAACTACTGTCTGGTTTGTTGTTATTATTTGATGAAAATTGTGTGCATTTGTGTTAACATCATGTTCACTTCCTAGTCTGTTACTTTCATATGCACACTGAAACCTCATATTATTGGCCAGTATATTCTTGGGAATGAGAACATGAGGTAGGGCATGACTGAGGCTGGGGACCTAGAGGGGAACTGCTGCAGCTCTGTAGACTCAGGGAAACAGATGTGTCTTTTCCCTGCCGACCAAACACAGACCTTCCCAGTGATAAGAACCGACCTGTAAGTCTGCAATTCCTTTAGAGGTACCAGGTAGTGACTCTTCCTTAGGACAAATAATTTTAGACTTTTTAATCTGTTCATGAACCACCTCTGTCCCTTCTGCAGATTCACCTGCTCCTGCTGTGTCTCCGTCAGCTGTGCCTGCAAAAGCACCACTTGTTCAATGCATATTTGCCTCAATTCATTCCTGAGTAGTTCACTGATTTTCTTCACATCCTTTCTAAGAAGTTTTCTCATCCTTGCATGCTCTGTAGACAGTTGCTCCTTTAGTATTTTCTTTATGTCATTTTTGAGGAGTTCCTTCAGTCGTTCACGGGACCAGTCATCTTGCTCCTTTATGTCCTCATTCCTCTTGACTGAAGAATATCTTAAATGCATGCATGCATCTTTTCTTTCATGTTTCTTCTCAGGTTTCTCTATCATGTTCTGATGATAAGAAAAAGAGAGTTTAATTTGCTTGGCTTTATTCTCAAGTTTGTTGTTGTCATTGTTGTTCTGGGACACTTGTTTTCAAAATGATTTTGTCCTGATAGAGGTTATAGAAAGCAGAAAAAGAAGGTAGGGAGTAAGTACATTTCAATAGTTCTTCATTTCTTAGACTATTCACAAATCACTGGGCTATCATCAGCAACTGAAATTTATTTATCTACACCAAGAGTAGGAGACAAATGATGAATCAGCAAACTTTCTCAGTCCTGCTTGAAATAAACATATCTTATGGAACATTAATTTATCAAAAATAATTAAATAATTTTAACATGACAAAGCAACTCTAAAACACAAAGATTTTACACCCCCTCACATCTAAAATACTATGATCCAAACTACATACAAATATTTTCTGGATATTAGTAAACTTTGAATTTTGCATACGATTTATAACCCAAAATCAGTAAACCCATTAAAAGTGCAAAGTAAATTTATATTTTAGTGATGAAAATATATTTATTTGATGGCAATAATCTGTAACACTTGAGAGACCTGAAGAACCACATGCAGATGCGCACTGGGCTGTGGCCATGCCAGTTCAACAGCAGCTGCAAGACCTTTGTGTGCTCAGACCACTTGCACAGACACCTCAAGAAGGACGGTTGCAATTGGGGTCTCCTCGCGCGCCGCAGCCGCAAGCCTGCGGGTTGTGCCACTGGATGTCTCCGCCAGAGTCGGCACACCCCACCCACAGCTCCTAGATGCCCCACACAATGGCCAGGATAAGCACTTGAAGGACAAGGAGAACAACGAGAAGGAGACTGGCCCCGACAGCTCAGGCTGCTTGAATGTAGCCAGTAGCTGAGGTGATAATGGTGCAGGTGGCCACCACTGAGAGTAACATCGCTATCTGACTTGTATTAAAACAAAACAAAAACTAAGAATAGAGAGAAACCACCACTCACTTCCAGCACGACAAGTAAGCAGTTCTCTGTACAGACGCCCTCCACCCATCCGCGCGGACATGTGTGGGTGTAAATACTATGGCCACTGGCACCTGCCTTTCTCACATCTTTAGGATGTGGCCCCATCTGCTCCTGTGCCCCTTGGACTCCCCCCCCCCGTGCCCTAGGGCTCAGCCTGCTTCTTGCTAAGGCGACGGTGATAGGGACCCCAGCACAGGTACCGAGATCCTTGTTGGTTGGTTTTAGGGGGTATTAGACTTTAAATGCTCTGTCCACTATGAGTGGACTTTAAAATGGTCCCCGACTCCCTACTCTCTTTCCTCAGGGAACTTACTAAGAAGGGGGTGAGGGAGTTTCCTCAAACCCCCTCCTCCACCTGTGGCCTCACATCTCTGTACATCCACCCTGGCTTCCATTGACATACAAACCTATTTTTTCTGAAATGTGGATGGCCAGAGCAGAGATTTGGGGGCCGATGGGGTCCTCACCACCATCTTTCACAGAACTTATTCATATCAATCTCATTAAGTCCCATTTATAGATTCTTGATCTTAGAGCACTAGCCATTGGAGATCTGTTCAGGAAATTTTCCCCTGTGCCTGTGTTCTAAGGTTTTCCCAACATTCTCTTCTAATAGTTTCAGTGTACCTGGTTTTATGTGGAGATCTTTGATCCACTTGTACTTGAGCTTTGTACAAGGAGATATTTTAATTCTTCTGCATGCTGACTGCCAGTTGAGACAACACCATTTGTTGAAGAGGCTGTCCGTCTTCCAATGAATGTTCTCAGGTCCTTTGTCAAAGATCAAGTTACCATATTGTGAGAGTTCATTTCTGGATCCTCTATTCTGTTCCATTGATCTACCTGCCTATCTCTGTACCAATACCATGTGATTTTTAACACAATTACCTTGTAATATAGCTTGAGGTCAGGGATAGTGATTCCCACAGATTTTTCTTGTTGTTGAGGATAAATTTCGATATTCTAGGTTTTTTGTTATTCCAGATGAATTTGCAAATTGCTCTTTCCAACTCTATGAAGAATTGAGTTAAAATTTAAATGGGGATTGCATTGAATCTGTAGATTGCTTTTGGTAAGATGGCCATGTTTACAATGATGATCCCTCCAATCCATGAGCATGGGAGATCATTCTATTTTCTGAGATATTCTTCAATTTCCTTCTTAACAGATTTGAAGTTCTAGTCATACAGGTCCTTTACTTGCTTAGTTAGAGTCACACCAAGGTATTTCATAGTTTTTGTGACTATTGTGAAGGGTATCTTTTCCCTAATTTCTTTATTTGCATGTTTGTCTTTTGAGTAGAGGAAGGCTACTGATTTGAGTTAAATTATATCCAGCCACTTTGCTGGAGTTGTTTTTCAGCTGTAAAAGTTCTCTGGTGGAATTTGTGGGATCACTTAAGTACACTATCATGTCATCTGCAAATAGTGATGTTTTTACTTCTTCCTTTCAGATTTGTATCCTTTTGATTTCCTTTTGCTGTCTAATTGCTCAGGCCAGGACTTCCTATGTTGAATAGGTAGGGGGAGAGTGGGCAGCCTTATCTGATCCCTGATTTTAGTGGGATTGCTTTAAGTTTCTCACCATTAACTTTTATGTTGGCTATAAGTTTGCTGTATATTGCTTTTATTATATTTAGGTATGTCCTTGGATTCCTTCTCAAGACATTTAAAATGAAGAGGTGTTGAATTTTGTCAAATGCTTTCTCAGCATCTAGTGAGATGGCCATGTGGTTATTTTCTTTGAATTTGTCTATATGGTGGATTATGTTGATGGCTTTCCATATATAAAATCATCCCTGCATCCCAGGGATGAAGGTTACTTGATCATGGTGAATAATCATTTTGATGTGTTCTTGGATTTGGTTTGCAAGGATTTGTTGAGTATTTTTGCATCAATGTTCATAAGTGAGATTGGTCTGAAGTTCTCTTTCCTTGTAGGGTCTTTGTGTGGTTTAAGAATTTGAGTTATTACGGCTTCAAGGAATGAGTTGGGTAGTACTCCATCTGACTCTATTTTGTAGAATAGTTTGGAAAGTATTGATATTAGGTCGTCAAAAATGTCTGATAGAGTTCTGCACTGAACCCATCTGGTCCTGGGCTTTTTTTGGTTGGGAGGCTTTTGATGACTGTTTCTATTTCTTCAGGTGTTATGGGATTGTTTAGATGGGTTACCTGGTCCTGGTTTAACTTTGGTTTCTGGTATCTGTCTAGAAATTTATCCATTTCCTCCAGATTTTCCAGTTTTGTTGAGTATAGGCTTTTGTTGTAGGATCTGATTATATCTTGAATTTCCTCAGTTTCAATTATGTCTCCACTTTCATTTCTGCATTTGTTTATTTGAATGCTCTCTCTTTGCCCTCTAGCTAGTCTGGCTATGGGTTTATCAATCTTGTTAATTTTCTTAAAGAACCAGCTCTTGGTTTTGTTGATTCGTTGAATGATTGTTTTTCTTCCAATGTGGTTAATTTCTGCTCTGAGTTTGATTATTTCCTGCTGTCCACTCTTCTTGGCTGTATCTGCTTCTTTCTATTCTAGAGCTTTCAACTGTGCTGTCAATTTACTAGTATATGCTTTCTCCTGTTTCTTTTTGGAGGAACTCAAAGCTATGAAATTTCCTCTTAGTACTATTCTCATTGCATCCCATAGGTTTGGGTATGTTGTACCTTCATTTTCATTCAATTCTAGAAAGTCCTTAATTTCTTTCTTTATTTCTTCTTTGACTATGCTATTGTTGAGTAGAGCATTGTTCAGCTTCCACGTCTCTGTGGGCTTTTTGTTGTCACTGTTGTTATTAAAGACCAGCCTTAATCCATGGTGATCTGATAGGATTCATGGGAGTATTTCAATCTTCCTAGACCTATTGAGGCTTGTTTTATGACCGACTGTATGGTCAGTTTTGGAAAAGGTGCCATGAGGTGCTGAGAAGAAAATGTATTTTTTTTGTTTTGTTTTAGGATGAAATGTTTGGTAGATGTCTGTTAATTCCAGTTGGTTCATAACCTCTGCTAGTTTCACTGTATTTCTATTAAGTATCTGCTTCCATATTCTGTCCATTGATGAGAGTGGGGTATTAAAGTCTCCCACTATTATAGTGTATGGTGCAATGTATGTTTTCAGCTTTAGTAGGATTTGTTTTATGACTATGGGTGTTCTTGTATTTAGAGCATATATGTTAATTATTGAAAATTCATCCTAATAAATTTTTCTTGTAATGAGTAAAAAGTGTCCTTCTTTGTCTTTTTTGATAACTTGTGGTTGAAAATCTACCTTATTCGATATTGAATTGCTACTCCAGCTTGTTTCTTGGGGCCATTTGCTTGTAAGGTTTTTTCTCAGCCTTTTACTCTGAGATAGTGTTTCCTTTATGCAGCAAGATGCTGGATTCTGTTTGTGTATCCAGTCTGATAGCCTAAGTCTCTTTATTGAGGAATTGAGTCTATTTATGTTAACAGATATTAAGGTAGTGATTGTTGTTTCCTGTTATTTCTGCATTTAGAGGTAGAATTATGTCTGTGTGTTTTCTTCTTTTGGTTTTCTTGCTTAGTTATTTTCTTCCTTTTTGTAGGATGTAGTTTCCCTCCTTGTATTGGGTTTCCCACCTATTATTCTTTGTAAGAATGTATTTGTGCTCAGTTACTGTGTAAATTTAGTTTTGTCCTGGAATATCTTGGTCTCTCCATCTATGGTGACTGAGAGTTTTGCTGGATATAGTAACCTGGGCTGACATTTGTGTTCTCTTAGGGTCTGTATGATGTCTGTCAGGATCTTTTAGCTTTCATAGTCTCTGTTGAGAAGTCAGGTATAATTCTGATTGGTCTGCCTTTATATGTTACATGTCCTTTTTTCCTTACTGCTTTTAGTATTCTTTCTTTGTTTTAAACATTTGTTGTTTTGATTATTATGTGTCGGGAAGAGTTTCTTTTCTGGTCCAATCTGTTTGGGATTCTGCAGGTTTCTTTTGTGCTTATGGTCATCTCATTCTTGAGGGTAGGGAAGTTTTCCTCTACAATTTTGTTGAAGATATTTATTGTGCCTCTTAGTTGATCATCTTCACCCTCTTCTATTCCTGTTATCTTTAGGTTTAGTCTTCTCATTGTGTCCTGGATCTCCTGTACGTTCTGGGTTTGGAGCTTTTTGGTTTTTGCATCTTCTCTGACTGTTTTGTCTATGTTTTCGGTGTTGTCTTTGGCCCCTGAGATTCTCTCTTCCATCTCTTGTAGTCTGTTGGTGATGCTTGAATCTGTGACTCCTGATTTCTTTTTTACTTGTTAATCAGCTGTAGGAGTTCTCTGGTGGAATTTGTGGGGTCACTTAAGTACACTATCATGTCACCTGCAAAGAGTGATGTTTTTACTTCTTTCTTTCCAATTTGTATCCCCTTGATCTCCTTTTGCTGTCTAATTGCTCCAGCAAGGACATCCAGTACTATGTTGAATAGGTAGGTGGAGAGTGGGCAGCCTTGTCGAGTCCCTGATTTTAGTGGGATTGCTTCAAGTTTCCCACCATTAAGTTTGATGTTGGCTGTTGGTTTGCTGCATATTACTTTTTTATGTTTAGGTATGAACCTTGGATTCCTGTTCTTTCCAGGACTTTTAGCATGAAGGAGTGTTGAATTTTGTCAAATGCTCTCTCAGCATCTAGTGAGATGACCATGTGATTTTGTTCTTTGAGTTTGTTTATATGGTGGATTACATTGATGGATTTCCTTATATTAAACCATGCCTACATCATAGGGATGAAGCCTACTTGGTAATGGTGAATGATCATTTTGATGTGTTCTTGGATTCAGTTTGCAAAGATTTTGTTGAGTAATTTTGCATCAATATTCATAAGTGAGATTGGTCTGAAGGTCGCTTTCCTTGTAGGGTCTTTGTGTGGTTTAGGAATGAGGGTTATTGTAGCCTCAAAAAATGAGTTAGGTAGTATTCCATCTGATTCTATCTTGTAGAATCGTTTGGAGAGTATTGGTGTTATGTCCGCAATAAATGTCTGATAAAATTCTGCACTGAACCCATCTCGACCTGGGCTTTATTTGCTTGGTAGGCTTTTTATGACTTCTTCTATTTCTTTAGGTGTTATGGGATTATTTAGATGGTTTACCTGGGCCTGTATTAACTTTAGGATCTTATATCTGTCTAGGAATTCATTCATTTCCTCCAGATTTTCCAACTTTGTGGAGTATAGGCTTTTTTAGTAGGATCTGATGATTTCTTGAAGTTCCTCAGTTTCAGTTATGTCTCCACTTTCCTTTCTGATTTTGTTGATTTGTATACTCTCTCTTTGCCCTCTAGTTAGTCTGACTAGGCGTTTATCAATCTTGTTGATTTACTCAAAGAACCAGTTCTTGGTTTTGTTGATTCTTTTGTTGGTTCTTTTTGTGTCTATTTGGTCTATTTCTGCCCTAAGTTTGATTATTTTTTGCCATCTACTCCTCTTGTGTGTATCTGCTTCCTTTTGTTCTAAAGGTTTTAGCTGTGCTGTCAAATTGCTGAGGTATGCTCTCTCCAGTTTGTTTTTGGAAGCGCTCATAGCTATGAGTTTTCCTCTCAGTACTGCTTTCATTGAATCCCATAGGTTTGGGTATGTTGTGTTTTCATTTTCATTGAATTCTAGAAAATCATTAATTTCTTTCTTTATTTCTTCTTTGACCCTGCTATTGTTTAACAGAGTATTGTTTAGTTTCCATGTGTATGTGGGCTTTTTGTTGTCTTTGTTGTTGTTAAAGACCAGCCTTAGACCATGGTGATCTGAGAGGATGCATGGGAGTATTTCAATCTTCTTATATCGATTGAGGCTCGTTCTGTGTCCAATTATGTGGTCAATTTTCGAGAAGGTTTGATGAGGTGCTGAGAAGAAGGTGTATTCTTTTACTTTATAATGATATATTCTGTAGATATCTATTGATTCCAGTTGTTTCAGCGTCTCTGCTAGTTTATAGTGTCCTTGTTCAGTTTCTGTTTCCATAATCTGTCCATTCGTGAGAGTGGGTTATTAAAGTCTCCCACTATTATTGTGTGGGGCGCAATGTATTTTTTGAGCTTTAGTAGGGTTTCTTTTATGAATATCGGTGCTTTTGTATTTGGAGCATATATGTTAAGGATTGAGAGTTCCTCCTGACAAATTTCCCCTGTAATAAGTAAAAAGTGTCCTTTCTTATCTTTTTTGATAACTTTTGGTTGAAAATCTACTTTATTCGATATTAGAATGGTGACTCCAGCTTGCTTTTTGGGGTCATTTGCTTGGAAGGTTTTTTCCAAACTTTTACTCTAAGATAGTGTCTGTCTTTGTCTCTGAGATGAGTTTCTTGTATGCAACAAATTGCTGGGTTTTGTTTATGTATCCAGTCTGATAGCCTATGTCTTTTATTGGGAAATTGAGTCCATTTATGTTAACAGATATCAAGGAATAGTGGTTGCTGTTTCCTGCTATTTTTGCTTTTGGAGGTTGAATTGTGCCTGTATGTCTTTCTTCTTTTGGTTTTCTTGCTTAGAAGTTTTCTTGTTTTTATTAGTATGTAGTTCCCCTCGTTGTAATTGATTTTCCACCTATAATTCTTTGTAGTGTTGGGTTTGTTGTCAGATATTGTGTAAATTTAGATTGTCTTGGAATATCTTAGTCTCTCTGTCTATGGTGATTGATAGTTTTGCTGGGTATAGCAACTTGGGCTGGCACTTGTACTCTCTTAGGGTCTGCATGATGTCTGTCCAGGCTCTTCTAGCTTTCTTAGTCTCTGTTGAGAAATCGGGTGTGATTCTGATTGGTCTGCCTTTATATGTTACCTGACCTTTTTCCCTTACTGCTTTTAGTGTTCTTTCTTTGCTTTGGGCACTCTATGTTTTTACTATTATGTGTCAGGAGGAATTTCTTTTCTGGTCCAACCTATTTGGAGTTCTGAAGGCTTCTTTTATGCTTGTGGTCATCTCATTCTTAAGGGTAGGGAAGTTTTCTTCTATGATTTTGTTGAAGATGTTTACTGTGCCACTTAGTTGATATTCTTCCCCCTCTTCTATTCCTATTATCCTTAGGTTTGGTCTTATCATTGTGTCCTGGATCTCCTGGACATTTTGGGTTAGGAGATTTTTGTTATTTGCATCTTCTCTGACTGTTTTGTCTATGTTTTCAATGTTGTCTTCGGCCCCCGAGATTCTCTCTTCCATCTCTTGTAGTCTATTGGAACTGCTTGCTTCTGTGACTCCTGATTTTTTTTAGGTGTTCTACCTCTAGGGTTATCTCTTTTAGCGCTTTCTTTATTGTGTCAATTTCTGTTTTAAATTCCTTCTTCCATTCCTTCATCTCTTTGGTTCTGTTTTCCTCTTGTTTTTTGAGTTATTTGAGTGTTTTTTTTTTTTTTTTTTTTTTTTTTGTTTCCTCTTTAAAAGCTTCTGATTCTTTTTGCTTTTTCTCCCATTCTTGTTTAAGGATCTGTATCATCGTCTTGAGGTATGATTTTAGGTCTGTGTCTTCTTTTTATGGAGTGTTTGGCATTCTGCTGTTTGCTGTGATGGGAGAGCTGGGTACTGGTGTTGCCAGGTTGTTTTGGTTTCCCTGGCATAAGCTCTTTCGATTTCCTCTTGCCATCTTGTTGTCAGTGATATGTTCTTGCCTTTCCCTTGTACCTGGCCCGTGTCCCTGGATCTCTGCTTGTCCAGCTGGCAGATGGTTTCAGCCCTGTTCTTGCCCAAAAGCCACCAGTGTGAACAGAGGTCCCAATGCCTAGATTTCTGATTAGGCAGGGCAAGGGCGTGCTTTCCACGTGCACTTGGCAGAGACCTCTCTTTCCCCTGGCTACTCAGATCCCCTTCTCACCAGGCCTTTATCTCTGGGAACTGCCGGTCCAGGTGGCAGATGGGCCGAGCCGATATGTTTATTTTAAATGGTACTGAGGAAGTTTGCTGATGTACAGATGTGTGTGTGTGTGTGTGTGTGTGTGTGTATACATATATATATACATATATACACATATATATACATATATATGTATAATGTTTTGTGTTTGTTCTTTAGATGCTCTTTCTGCACAGGCACTAATGGCAATTAGAAACAGAGAACTAAATCTTTAAACTTGTGTGACTGGAAAGAGACTACAATTTTTAGTCCCAGGGAATTAACTCTCTTAGCCTACCTTCATGTACTGCTTAATACAGACACATTTTTCATAATGTCAGTCACTTAATCAGGAGGCTTACACTTACCATACATATATCATTAGGAGACATTATACAAATGAGAGTGCAAATTATTCTGAATAAAATTTACCTCAACTATAGATCATTTACAGATAAGGTTTAGCAGGAAGTTACTAGAGTCTAAGAGTTTGTTTATGTAAATGTGCACCTAGTTGCCTTCATGTATGTGCTGGAGCCCTTGGAGGCATGAATCAGCCATCATACCCCACGAAATTCAAATTGCATGTGATTGTATGTTGCTTTGTGGAGGCTGAGAACTAAACCTAGCTTCTTTTGAAATAGTGGTAAGGGTTTTCAATTCTGAGTTATTTCACCATCTCTTTAAAAATAAGTGTTGCAGTTTATATTTTGTGACATTTTTTGTCAAAATTTAGTCAGAAATAAAGATGCAATGGTTTATGAGGGAAAATTCAGGTATAATTGGTATGAATTGCATATAGAACGATCAATTGTCCAAGTCATGTACACATTTCAGGAATGAAAATACAAAGATGGATATGTTTGAAAGTCATGTATAACTTATCCAAATACAACCACTGTATCATTTATGAAAATATGATTATAGTATAAATCTTGAAGTACAAGAATTTTAGCATTGGATTCAAACTCAGTGTTTTATACTAGGAAATGATTCTAACACTGAACAACAACCACTGTCCTATAAGCAAAGTTCTTAACTTCTGACACCAGTTATGCAATTTTATAGTCATGAATTAACATATAATTCAAATTCTCTTAATATAAACTAATAAACATCTTGAGAACACTAGAATCTTCATCACAGTGTATGACAGAGCAGTGTTAAGATACTTAGAGAGGAGCAGTAGATGACATCTGCTGTGAGTTGAGAGATCAGAGTAGCTACACCTGTTGAGTCTTATCAACATGAATGCCTAAACATGACCTGAACAAATATGGCATCAAGTAATGTAGGAAGGAGAAGTACATTGGGCATCACCTCTATATAAAGGACTATGAGCAAATAGGGAATGCCAAAAGGGGAAGAAATCATCTTCCCCAGGGAAGAGCCTCTCTGAATAAATTTATCTCAAACTAGTGTCCATTCCTGAGATCATGTATGTATATGTAAAATTATACTGATTGAGCATGTTGAATTTATGTACTTAGAAATGTGTGTGTGTGTGTGTGTGTGTGTGTGTGTGTGTGTTATGTAGTATATACTTTAGTTGTAATTAACAACTAAAGAAAAAGAGGCCATGGATTTGAGGGCAAGAGGGTGTATGGGAGGAGGTGTGAGGAGAAAAGAAAAGGGAAATAATGATGTAATTGTATCATTACTTCAAAAACATTAATTAGAAAAAATTAGGAGAAAGCACAAATTGGATCTTTAGCAAATAGATGCATATATGTGCCTCATATACACACTCAAGACACACTGGCTCCAGCTCCTTATAGATAACTTAAACCTCCATATTGCTGAAGAAATCTCTGAAATTTTGATGGCTAATTCAGTTTATGTAAGAAACTATGTGTAACATCTCTGGACCACGTCTTTGGTTTTGGAGACTTGATTTTAGATAGTATTTAGAAAGCAAATATATGAGTGTGAAGTTTGTGTTTTAATACCTAGTTTTCTCCAAAGAGCTGTAAGATAAGATGAGGTTGGACTAGTGGTTGAAAGGATATCTCAGTTTACTTCCTGGCACTGTGGTAAAAAACATGAGCAAAAGTAACACCAGAGGAAAGGGATTGTTTGGCTTCTATGTCCCAGACCAGAATCTATTGAGAGAGGTCAAACGGGGGCTCAAAGTAGGAACACAAGCAAAAGCCATGGATTCTTCGCTGCTTACTGGTTTCCTCCTTGTTTCTTTCTCAACCTGTTTTCATATACAACCCAGGACTGTCTACCCATGGGTAGCACTGTCTATATTGAACTATGCACCCCCCAGGACAGTCATTAAGCCAGAAAATACTCCACACTCTTCCCTACAAGCAATCTGATAAAGACATCTTCACAACTGAAGTTTCTCTTCAAAACCGTGATGTTATTTACTTAGAGAAAACAGATGGTAGAGCAGATTAAGGGCCAGGCAAAATCCAGGAAAAGATAAGAGTCAATATATTCAGTTTGTTACATGAAATCTGAAGCACTCAAAAATGTTTTAAGGAGTTTTAATAACTTTTGCTACCACCTGTACATGGGACCACAGGGACTACACTCTTGCCCCTCACAGCTCCCTTTTGTTCCACCAGCCTTGTCTCCAGGGTTAGCCACTGCCAGCCATGACTCTCTTTCCACCTTCCTTTGCTGGAGATAAGGGGAGGAGCTTGGCTCACTACCAGCCCATTCCCAAGACTCTTGAATCTACGTGTAAAATACTCACACACTCCCTTGTTACCTTAACTTGCCTGCTAGGCACAATTGCTAGGCACAAATGTCTCCTGACTGAAAATGTGTGCCCTCACCAATATATTATCTCTGTCTCGCCTGCCCTAAACTTAGTGGCCACCTGCGTGTAGTGGAGGTCACAGGCCCTAGCTGCCCTTGAGACCTTACATTATTGCTGTGTCCTTTTTTCTCCAAAGCATGGCAGAAAAAAGCCTCTCTCCTTTCTTGAGGATGCCTTTTTTTCCTGGGACCCAGAAATCCCAACTGAACCCTCCACCCAGCAATTGCCCCTCGACCCCCGGCTTTCTTTATTGCCAAGTTAAGGACCAAATGGCGAACAGTATTTTAACCTCAGAACCTCCCTTTACACAGAAAACTTAGAAAACACAACTGAGTCAATGCGCACATGGTGAGAGGTGAACTTACTTGTAAAGGTGCATAAGGACATAAGAATGTAAATATCTGTAAAATTTAATAAATTTATACTTTTATAATTCAAACATATAAATTCCAGAATATTTAACTTAAAAAGCAAAGGAGAAACAAGTATTCAACTATTTGATTAGGTAAGACTAAAGCAGAAAAACTACAATGTGATTTTCATTTCAGTCACATGTCCCTGGACGCATTTGGTTTACTGGACTTTGCTGTGTCTACTAACTGATTCCCAGCTCCTTATAATATTGTGTGCTCTATTATCACTTGCAGAGCCACCATATTGGTTATTTTCAGGTCAACTGTAACGATTCCTGGCCTTTATTTTTACTATTGTTTACTTTCAGCATTATTGTATCCATTTTTTCTTATGGTGTTAAAAGCATGTTTACTTTTCAGTTTGGACTCTTCTGAGTCTAGTTTGTTTGTGCTTAAACCTTAGATGATGACTGACAATGTATTCCTAGGACTGGAAGCATGAAGAAAATGAAAGTTACTTTCTTGATTTGGGTTTTGCTGTTGTTTGGAAAATATCTTCCATACTGCAGAGACAGGCACATCAGATAATATATTTTCCTTTACACTCAAATATGCAATTTCTCAGATCAGAGGGAAAAGAATTACCTTAAAGTAGTTTCTTTGTTTGGGCTTATCAGGAATTGATGCTTTGTTAGAACAGACATTACTTTCAGAGTTTTCATACATTTTACAGATTTTCTTCTTTAAATCCTGCCTGAGGAGCTTGTTAAGATATTCATACTGGAGTGCACTCAGCTGGGCCCACTCCTCCTCCTCACTCCTTTTTGCAGAGAGATGTTCTGATTGTGTAGATGTGTGTTCTCTGTCATAATTAGTCCTTAATTTATGGTTTGGGGCCATTTTTTGCTGAGAAAAGATGGAAGATTAATTTGATGGTTTGTTTTATTCTACATGCTCTTTATTTGGGGTGCTTATATTTTTAAAAAGACTAACTTTACAAGACTTTACAAAGATTTTGAACACAGAGAAAGCAGAAAGTAGTAATTAATAGGTAAATTTACGCAGATGTATAATCAGCTACCCACAAGTCACTAGGCTATCATTATGAACTGAAATAAGTTACATTAGGTAAGAGTCTGTGACTTCAACATTCAGTGTTTCCATGCTGTTTCTCAGGTACCACTAAAATGATGGGAAAAAATTAGAGCAAAATACTAGCCAGAAAAGTATCAGAGAACAGTAAAGGACAATGTCTTCAGGTTGGTTCATAAAGTTTGAGACACCCAGAATACTTGTAAGGCATAATTAAATTCATATATGAAGACAGCCTTAATTGTAAAATGCACATAATTTCCAGAATATATATTTATAAGTCACACTGAACTTGTAAATAAAAATGTGATATATATATATATATATATATATATATATATATATATATATATATATATATATATCATATAATATATATAATGGAAATATTTATTTAGACCTATAGTAACTAAAAGAACATGTTCCTGACATGAAAATGTTGATTAGTGAAATAGAATTTGAGGGTTCACATATAGCATACAGCCTAAACACATATAGCATACAGCCTAAACACATATAGCATACAGCCTAAACACATATAGCATACAGCCTAAACACATATAGCCACATGAGTTTTAACAAAGGCCAGTAACACACCTATTGCAAAGACAGCATCTTCAAACAAATGGTAGTGATTGAATATGGAGGATATATGTAGAAGAATGAAGCTTGATTCTTATCATCTTACCCTGAGCAAAGCTAAAATCCATATAGGATCTGACGCCCTGTTAGATATACATGTTTCAACTGGGTAGAGGTCAGCATTAGATGACTCCTGCTGACATGCCCATTTCATTCATTAATCCCATAGATTAGTGTGTATACATGTTCACTCATCAGAGAAGATTCTTTTTGCAATAGATGGTGATTGACAGAGACACACAGCTTGTCTCTGCAAAACGCCCTAAATGAAACATCTATCCCCTTTCTCCCAAGGCTCATGAATCATTGTTGAAGAACAGAGAAAAGAATATAAGAGCCAAAGGTGATGGGTAAGGAAGACACAACAGGGTAGTTGAATATATGAATTCCACAGCAGTAGTGATAGCCCAAGCCACAGGGGGGAAGACCCAGTATGAAACGTGAAGTGAACATAAAGTGTCACCGCTGCTGAGGAACTAATGGCAATAATTGCTGTGAGGAGGGGTGGGTCAGTCTTTTTTAAGGATGTAGGTGGCCCCAGTTAGATGACTCATGTAACAGTAGAAAGCAACACAAATCTGACTCTAAGAAATTTAGGGAAAACTAAGAATACAAAATTGATTAGTAGGAAAGACGGATGCAAACTTTGAAGAAATGTAGAATGAATGTGATCAGAATACACTGTATAAACTTCTCAATGACCTAAAAAGAAATTGGACTGAGCATGGAGACCTCAATGGAAGAGCTGGAGAAAGAACTGAAAGAGCTGAAAGAATTTGCAACCCCATGGGAAGAACAACATTATCAACCAGCCAAACCCTCCAGAGCTCCCAGGGACTAAAACACCAACCACTGAGCACACATGGAGAGACCCATGGCTCCAGGTGCATATGCAGCAAAAAATAGCAGTGTCTGACATCAATGGGAGGAGAGGCCTTTGGTCCAGTGAAGGCTCATTTCCCAGTGAAGAGGAATGCTAAGGAGCTGAGGTGGGGGTGGGTTGTTGGGAGTGGGAGCATCTTCATGGAAGCAAGGGGAGGGGAGGGAAGATAGGAGTGGGGGAAATGAGATAACATTTGAAATGTAAATACAGAGAATATCCAACAAAAATGAAAAATAAATAAATAAATTTGATGTAAAAGAAATGTAAATCTAGACAAAATTCTGAAACTACTTATATTGCCATTTATTTCTGTGTCAGTGTTGGAATTATCATTGTGTTTAAACAACAGCAGCTTTAAGATTTGTTATTCTCATAGTTTAAATTATTTGTGTATAAATCTTGAATGGTGACTAACAGGAGTGTCCCTGTGACGAAGAGAACAAGGAGGTACAAGGGCATGTACAAGACCAGGCTCTTTTGTTTGAAAACCCTCTGCAGTACCTCAGAGAGACCTTCTACACTCAAACTCCACAACACAGACAACTTTTCAAATTAGGGGAAAGCACTTACCATTGAGTGTGTTCTTCCTGCAGAGGTCCTCAGTAATGGTTCCTCATCAGAAGCATCAGATTCAGAGTTCTCAGTGCCTTCTTTCATCTTTTCATTTAATCTTTCCTTGAGGTACTGGTTAAGAAATGAATACTGTGTTGCAACTAGCTGGGCCCATTTTTTTTCATTTGAGTCCTCAGACAGAGGCTGGAAATGGACAGTTGTATATTTCCCGTCACATTGACTTATTTTTTTTTTTTTTTTTTTTTTTTGGTCTTGAGCTATTTTTTACATATAAGAAAGCTAGACTATACATTTGCATGTAGTACTCTCAGTGTTTGCTTGCGTGTTTGTTTTGGGGTACATGTCTGCAAATGACTTTTTTTGTTTGGTAGCCACCAGATAGTAACAGAACAAAAATAAAACTAATAATATTCTCATACTTACATGTCCTCATAAATGCTTAGCTACTCACAAATGATGTATCATTAAGAAGTGAAAATAGTTACATGCTCTCCTCACATATGCCAAGGATATACTTTAGACTCTCAGTCTCTGACTTTAGCTAAGCTGTGCCTCCCTTTTCTCCCATCCCTGCCATATCCACACCCACACGTATAGCTCACATTGGCTTTGCCCAGTCTAGCAGCCATCTATCAACTTTACCTGGCCTAGCTCCAGACCACAGCTTTGGTATTGGCCTTACAAAGATATGCGATAATCTAACACCATACACACAAACAAAGAAATGCTACAAGATGATATCAGGTCACAAAAAAAGAAAGAAAGAAAGGAAGGAAGGAAGGAAGGAAGTAAGGAAGGAAGAAAAAGGAAATTCAATTGCTCAGTGATTAAAGAAATGGGAAAAGTAAAACAAAAAAAAAATCAATGAATATAAGATGGTTGATTGTTTCTTTGTTTTTAGGGGTTTTTTTTTTTTTTGGATTTTTAAAGTTACATTTTAAATGTTAGCCTTTTTCCCAATTGGTGTCTGGAAAACCCCTATACTGTCTCCAGAACCCTACCTCTAAAGGGTGTAAGCCCCACCGAGCCACCAAATCTCTGCCACCTCCCTACTCTAGCATTCCCCTACTCTGTGGCATCAAGCCTTCACAGGACAAAAGGCCTGTCCTACCTAATAAGGCCATCTGCTGCTACATATGCAGCTGGAGCCATGGGTCCCTCCATGTGTACTCTTTGGTTGGTAGTTTAGTCCCTAGGAGTTCTTGCCAGGGAGGGGGTCTGGTTGGTTGATATTGTTGTTCTTCCTATGGGGTTGCAAACCCCTTTAGGTCCTTCAGTCCTTCCTCTAACTCCTCTATTGGGGACCAAGTGCTCAGTCCAATGGTTGTCTACAAGCATCCACCTTTATATTTGTCAGACTCTAGCACAGCCTCTCAGGAGACAGCTGTGTCAAGATCCTGTCAGCAAGCACTTCTTGACATCCCCAATGGTGTCTGGGTTTGGTGACACTATATGGGATTGATCCCAAGTTGGGGCAGTCTCTTGATGGCATTTCCTTCAGTCTCTGCTCCACACCTTGTCTCCATACTTGAGTATTTTGTTCCAAATTCTAAGAAGGACTGAGTCATCGACACTTTGATCTTTCTTCTTATTGAGCTTAATGTGCTCTGTGAATTTTATCTTGGGAATTCTGAGATCTTGAGCTAATGTCCACTTATCAGCGAGTGCATACAATGTGTGTTCTTTTGTGACTGGGTTAACTCACTCAGGATGATATTTTTTAATTCCATTCATTTGCATAAGAACTTCATGGAGTCATTGTTTGTAATAGCTGAGTAGTACTCTGTTTTGTAAATGTACCACATTTTCTGTATTCATTATTCTGTTGAAGGACATCTGGGTTCTTCCAGATTCTGGCTGTTATAAATAAGGCTGCTATGAACATAGTGGAACATGTGTCCTTACATGTTGGAGCATGTTTTGGCTATATGCCCAGGAGTGGTATAGCTGGGTCTTGAGGTAGAACTATTTCCAGTTGACTGAGGACCCACTAGATTGATTTCCAAAGTGGTTTTAACCACTTGCTATCCCACTGGTGGTGGAGGAGTGCCCCTCTTTCTCCACATTCTTGCCAGCATTTGCTGCCACCTCTGTTTTTCATCATGTTCATTCTGATTGGAGTGATATGTGATCTCGGGATCATTTTGATTTGCATTTCCCTATGACTAAGAAACTTGAACAATTCTTTTTTTATTTTTTTGTATATTCTCTGCATTTACATTTCAGATGTTATCCCCTACCCCCAACCCAATCCCTCCTCGTCCTAACATTGCCTCCATGAAGGTGCTCTCTCTCCCACCCACCCTCTTCCACCCACCCTCTCCCAACCACCCTCTTCCAACCACCCTCTCCCACTTAAGCACCTTGGTGTTCCCCTACACTGGTAAAACAAGCCTTCAATGGACCAATGGCCTCTTCTCCCATTGATGCCAGAAACTGCTATTCTCTGCTGCATATACACCTGGGGCCATGGGACTCTCTGTGCAAACTCACTGGTTGGTCTTCTAGTCTTTAAGTTCTTCTAAGCCATTTGATATTCTTCAGTTGAGAATTTTGTTTAGCTCTGTACCTAATTTTTTTAAAAAAATATATAAGATTATTTTGTTCTCTGGAGTCAAACTTCTTGAGTTCTTTGTATATTTTGGATAATACCCCTCTGTCAATGTAGTGTTGGTAAAGATTTTTTCTCAATATCTGGGTTTCACTTTAGTCATATTGACAATGTCCTTTGTCTTACAGAAGCTTTTCCATTTTATTAGTTTCTATTTGTCCACTGTTGGTCTTTTAGCATGAGCCATTGGTGTTCTATTTAGGAAATTTAGCCCTGTGCTGATGTGTATGAAATTGTTCCCCACTTTCTCTTCTGTTAGATTCAGCACATCTGGCTTTATGTGAAGGAGATCCTTGATCCACTTCACCTTGAACTTTGAACAAGGCAGTAAGAATGAATCAATTTGCATTCTTCTACATGCTGACCTTAAGTTGAACCAGCACCATTTGTTGAAAATGCTTTTTTTTGTCTGGATGGTTTTAGCTCCTTTGTCAAGCATCAAGTGACCATAGGTCTGTGGATTCATTTCTGGATATTCAATTCTATTCCACTAATCTACCAGCCTATCTCTGTACCAATACCATAGAGTTTTTATCACTATTACTCTGAAATACAGCTTGAGGTTAGAGATTGTGATTCCCCCAGACGTTTTTCTATTGCTGAGAATAGTTTTTGTTGTCCCAGATTTTTGGTAACTTCAAATGAATTTGCAAATTTCTCTTTCTAACTCTGAAGAACTGAGTTAAAATTTTGATGGGGATTACATTGATTCTGTAGATTGCATTTGGTGAGATGGCCATGTTTACTATATTTATCTTGCCAATTTATGAGCATGGAAGATCTTTCCATCTTCTGAGTCCTCTTCAATTTTTTTCATCAGGAACTTGAAGTTCCTGTCATACAGATCCTTTCACTTGCTTGGTTAGTATACAGGCTGGTTTTGTGTCAACTTGACATAAGCTGGAGTTATCACAGAGAAAGGAGCATCAGTTGAGGAAATGCCTCTATGACATCCAGCTGTAAGGCATTTTCTCAACTAGTGATCAAGGTGGGAGGACCCAGCTTATAGTGGATGATGGCATCCATAGACTGGTAGACCTGGGTTCTATAAGAAAGTAAGCTG
The DNA here is from genome assembly GCF_963924665.1 of Micromys minutus. Classification (NCBI taxonomy): domain Eukaryota; kingdom Metazoa; phylum Chordata; class Mammalia; order Rodentia; family Muridae; genus Micromys; species Micromys minutus. The sequence goes on along the minus strand of NC_137966.1, from coordinate 27,065,050 downwards.
AGCAAGCCAAGGGAAGCAAACCTGCAAGCAATATCCCTCCATGGCTACTGTATCAGCTCCTGCTTCTTGGCATGCTTGAGTTCCAGTTCTGACTTCCTTTCATGGTAAACAGAAATGTAGAAGTGTAAGCTGAATAACCCCTTTCCTCCCCAACTTGCTTCTTGGTCATGATGCTTTGTGCAGGAATAAAAACCCTGACTAAGACAGTTAAGAGTCTCACCAAGGTCTTTTATATTATTTGTGACAATTGTGAAGGGTGTTTTTTCCCTAATTTCTTTCTCAACCTGTTTATCCTATGACTAGAGAATGGCTACTGATTTGTTTGAGTTAATTTTATATCCATCCACTTTGCTGAAGTTGTTTATCATCTGTAGGAATTCTCTGGTGAAATTTTTGGGGTCACTTAAGTATACTGTCATATTATCCACAAATAATGATATTTTGATTTCTTCCTTTCCAATCTGTATCCCTTTGACATCCTAGTGCTAATTGCTCTGGCTAGGATTTGAGTACTATATTGAATAGGTAGGGAGAGAATGAGAAGCCTTGTCTAGTCCCTGATTACCACTGAGGTGACCTCAAGATTCTTTCCTAGTGCCTTTCTCCCAGGGAAAGTTTGGCCCCTGCTCAGCTGAGGGCGGTAAACTGTCCTTCTCTTCTCTGTTCTCTGTCCCGCTCTCATTGTCTCCAGTCTCTTTCTCCTCCCCACTGAACTTGCCATGGGCCCACTTGGAGTTGGTACTGGATTTCCTGAACATGAACTAGCCCCGCCCCCAGGGGAAGGCTCTTTGCCAAGGCCTCAGCTCATCCATTTGTCTGCCCTCCGCTTCCCTGTTGTCATACAAGTGATACTTCTTGCTCTTAGGTGTATACTCTGAATCCCATTCTTCTTCCTGGCTTCTTTTTGAAAATCATTGTTACTGTTGTTATTGTTATCAGCATAGTTTCCTCTGCCCCAACCTCTCTCTTGCTCGAAACTGAAAGGTTCCCTGAGCTCTGCTGCCTCTTTCATTCAGACCCACGAAGTCTTTGGTCCCCAATCTAAATTTGTCAAAACCTGTGGTGCTCTCCTCCCTCTCTTCTGCTTCCTCTGGGTTCTCCACTGCTGGGCAGGAGTGAGATGGCTGGGAAGAGGAAGAAGAGGAGGAGAAGAAGGAGGAGGAGGAGGAGGAGGAGAAAAAGGAGATGGAGGAGGGATTAGATGCCTAGACTGGCTTCTTGTGCTTTTTTGATCCTTTGTGGCTTTTCTGTCTTTTCTGTTGATCTTTCTCTTGGGCAGCTAGAGTCTCTGGAATCCACCAACTCTCTTGATTTACCTCTCTTAAGATCCCTCGCCTTATGTTTTTTATGGCATTCAATATAAAGGCCAAGATCAAGAGGACCATCTTTGTATTTTTCCTCAGCCTTGTCGTCAGGTTCCCGTGGACTTTTCAATTCCTGATGAGTCAAACCATGCTTTCTGAATGTACTGGGGAAATGTCTATCCTCCTGTGTATCTCTCGGCTTTTCTTATTTTTAGCTGCTTCTTGTTCACTTCCTTTCTTTAGGTATTTAGTTCATGCAATGTCATTCCAGAGAATCCAAAGTGATGCTCTGTAACATGATGAACAATGGTCACTATGTGCTGGGCAAACAATTCTGAGGGACTATGATGAGACTGAGCTGACTGTATAGCTGGAAAATAGAATGGACTTCTGCTCCTTTTTGTTGCTGTGAACTGGATCCCAACAAAGCTTTCACTCCTGAGCCAATAAGCCACTGGGTCATGCAAGGTCCTCATTGAAGAAGTCCATCCAGACATTAACCTGGGCCTCCCAAGTAATGGAAAATGAAGACTTCCTTGAGGAAAAGTCTCCTTTGTTTTCCAACTTGCCACAGCTCTCAGAAATCTTCCTTCATGGAGGCGATGAACTTTTCTCCTGGACTGCCTTGTATGCAGTCACCCAGAAATTCTTTTCTGGCACAAAATCCCTGTGTCTACTTTTGCTCCTCTTGGACCCTTCGTGCTCCTCCTTTTGGGAATCTGTCTGTGAAAGGCTCCTCCAGCTCCTCTGCTTTCCTCTGCTTTCCCTTCCCTGCATGCAGGCTGTCCCACTTGCCTGACTTCTCTCCTCCTGGTTTTTATTTGCACTGGTTATGACTTTAGACATAAATTTGGGCTCATCATCAAACTCTGGTTCCTTCCTTCCCCTACTTATGTCCTTATCTTACTCATCTATGTCCTCCTTGTGGAAGTCAGCCATCTTTTTTCTCAAAGTCATCACAGAGCTTTTGGGTGACTGGCTGCCTCAGAAGGGCTTCTCAGTATCCATCTTGGGAGCAAATGGGTCAGATTTCATCTTGACATCAGTATCAGAGAAACCGCCTTTCTCCTTCAGCTTCTCTTTATCAGAATTTGTTTCTGCTCTTTATCCTTCCCATTCTCTGTCTTCTGCTCTTCCAGATACCTTTTTGTGTATGCTGCTCCTCCCAAAGCAGTGCTCTCCTCTTTCTGAGATGAACCATATGCAGAGCCAGTGACTGGTGGACTCTTACCCACAGGGCTCTTTTTGGATGGACTCAAAGACCCAGAGCCATGGTCAAGCTGACCTTGGTGTGCTCCACACTGATATCCAGCACCACCTGACATAGACGAGCCCATCTGGGATGCATTAGAACGTGGAGGACTAGGTTTTGGCCCAGGGCTGGATCATGGTGACAATTGCCTAACCACAAGACTTGAGAAGGTTTTTAGGTGCTGGGTTTCTCGCCCGGTGACAGATCAGAAACTGAGGCCTGTGGTTCAGAAACAGTGCCATAGGTGGTGGCATCTGGCCAAGGATTTGAGCTCTCAGACCCCTTTATATCTTGAGAGCTGCCTCCAGAGAATGTTTGCTCCTTAGCCTCATCTCCCTGGTTATCGACAGCTGCCTGAGATGGCTGGCTGGCTATTCTTGGAAGAAGACTTCTTCTCTTTTGTAGATTTTAGCTTAAAAGACTCAACTCTGCTGTGGTTGAAGGAAGAGGAGCGTCTTAACCTGTCAGAGGATGATTTATCGGAGTTCCTAGAATGGCTCCTGGACTGTGGTAAAGGGGGCCTTCTCTTTGGAGACTGGGATCGAGAACAGCCCCGATGAGGTCTCTATGTTTGCCGGTAGTTCTGCCAATTGGAATGGTTTCCATAGCCACCTCGGTTATACTGGCCCCAGGGATAAAAGCCTCGGTTTCACCCACGGAAGTAATATGGCCTCCTGTAGCCTTTATTGTGACCTTGGAATCATCTATTATGATATAGTATGGGGTGATTTCTTTCTTTGTTATGAGCTGGATAATATGATCTGGAACAAGACCTAGAACTCAGGAAGCCTGCGCTTCCTTAAACAAGAGACAGATCAGCTTTGGGACCGAGACTAAAAACGAACAAGACCGAGATCTAGATACAGATCTTGATCAAGAAGAGCAAGCCTCAGACTTGGATTTGTTTGTTTTTGACATCTTGGAAGTGTTAGTAGAATTAGTGATTCAAACTTGAACTGTCTCTGAAAAACAACAGCAGCACCACTGGCTTCTCCATTTTACAGTCAGGGTATAACTCTTGAGCAGCCGAAGTAACTAGAGCTGCAATCTCACAACTGCACATTGTTTTTCAAGACAGGAGTTCTCTATGTAGTCTTGGCTGTCCTGAAACTCACTGTATACCAGGCTGCCCTAGAACTCTGAGATCTTCCTGTCTTTGCATCCTGAATTCTCAGATTAAAGGCATGCACCACCGACTGCCTAGAGTTAGGTATTTAAGAGGATAAACCAACAGACCTTTACCAAACAAACGAAAAGAAGTGAATTGGGAAACATAACAGGCATCAAGAAATTCAGACTATAGTAAAGGAATGCTTTCAAATAATGTGTTCTGGGGCTCATATGGTAAGAGCATTGGTTGCTTTTCCAGAAGTTCTGCGTTTGTTTTCACTCCCAGCATCTATATGGTGTCTTACAATAGTCTAAACTAGACCAGGGAATGTGTTGCTATTTTCTTGCCTCTGTGGGTACTGTATGGAGTTGGGAAACAAAGACACTTGCAGGCAGAAGACTAATACGCATTAGCATAATAAAAACGTAAGTGGTAAAAATTATTTTTTTAACATTTTAATTATATTTAATATACAAAGTTACATAAATCTTTACACTGAACTTCAATACTAAAAATGATGAAATACCTGTCTTAGCATTAGTGAGAATGAAAAACAAAAAAGCAAAGATTCACTGAATCCTAGTTACTTTCCTATTTAAATATCTTGTGAAACATATTTATGAAATTATGAATACATCTTGAGAACTTTGCTCCTGAAGTTATTTTTTTCAGTACATTAAGAATTTTTCTTTTACCATTTATGTGGCTCATGAAAAGAAATACTAAAATACAAAACTGAAGAAATTCAAAAGCAAAGTGATGAGCAATCTTGAAAAGGGTGTTTTACCTTCAAACTATTTCCACTTGATAACTTTAAAAAGCTCCCATATTGTGTGCTAACAGTTTCTTCTAACACCTTTCAGTACAAGCAAATCACCCTGTTGGGCTTCAGAACATATGAATGGGGATCATTGCCATTCACTGCTGCTGTTCTTGGAGAGGCACAACTTCACAGGCACATAGATTTTTTTTCTTCTTCTCATTCAGCTCCATCCAACACAGCATGTCTGTCTTAGCTGTGCTCCAGGCAGTAGATTGTTCTCAGCATATGTCTCAGGGAGTTGCCCTTGCTGTTCCAAAACACAGGAAGTTGGGTGTTTGCGTCTCTACTCTTCCTTCCTAGGATCGCCATGGAATTAGCACTTACTTAATCTTCCACTCTGGAAATTCTGTGACTACATGGCAGCATTTATACTACTCACACAGTCTTTTCTAACCCATCTGTCATCCTTCAGGAAACTGCTAAGGACATCTTTCCTCATTCTGTAGATGTTCCGTGCAGTGTTTTAAGCTCCAGGTGTTCTGTTAGGCAAATGCATGTCTTTTATGTATGGATATGGAAGTGTTACTTTTAAATGAGAATGGCTGTGCAAGCCAGCCCCATAATGTAGTTTTCCAAGGCCTGGGCATTGGTCCACAAAACTCAAATTAAGTGTAGGCTTTGACACTGGAGCGAGCATCCTGTTTAAGAAAGCATCCTTAAAGACTCCCTTTGTTGCAAATACTTCCCCTGTAAGAATGAACTATTTCTTCTTTATTGAGTGGAATTCCGAATTCCTGAGTAGGCTGTGGGATGTTTCAAACAAATTAGGTGCACATATGTTGGTATAACTGCCAGATGATGACTGTTGCACAGGACACCGTGTGTAGGAGTAGGAGGGACACAGACAAGGACTGATGCAGAGCTGACAAACCTGACAGGCACAGATGGTGGTGAATACTCACAAAGCTTTTTTTTTTTAAACGAATTTATTTTGCAAAACAAAGATAAATGTACAGATTTTAAACATTTTTTGCTTAAAATTATACATTTTTGTCAGTACTGTTTTTTCAGACATTAAAATAAATTTTACATAAAACCATGTGAATATGTTTTTTAGTCAGTACTTGATTTTTTTCAAGGGCTTGACAGTATGCATTGAAAACCTACTAGTTGCAATAAGCGTAAAGTACATGCAAAACAAAACGCAACATGGAAATAGTCAAAGTCTTCTTGTTTTGTGAATATATGTATATTTTTTGTTTTCTTTATTTCTTGGACTTCATACAGTCTGTGAGTTGTTTCTGGGGGAGTGCAAGCCTCTGGGGTTAGCATCCCACTATCAGTGACTGCATATTATGTCTGTTCTTTTGTGACTGGGTTATCTCACTCAGGAAGATCTTCTCTAGATGCAGCCATTTTCTTAAGAATTTGGTTAAGTCATTGTTTCTGGTGGCTGAGTAGTATTCCATTGTGTATATGTACCACAATTTTTGTATCCATTCGTCTTCTGAAGGACATCTGGGTTCCTTCCAGATTCGGGCTATTATAAATAGAGCCGCTATGAACATTGTGGTGCATATATCTTTGTTGTGTATTAAAGTGTCTCTGGGGTATATGCCCAGAAGTAGAATAGCTGGGTCTTCAGGTAGTACTATATCCAATTTTCTGAGGTATCGCCAGACAGATTTCCAGAGTGGTTGTATTAGCTTGCAACCCCACCAACAGTGGAGAAGTGTTCCTCTTTCTCCGCAGCCTCACCAGCATCTGCTGTCATCTGAGTTTTGGATCTTGGCCAATCTGACTGGTGTGAGGTGGAATCTTAGGGTTGTTTTGATTTGCATTTCCCTGATGGCTAAAAATGTCGAGCACTTCCTCAGATGTTTCTCGGCCATTCGGTGTTCCTCAACTGAAAATGATTTCTTTAGCTCTGTACCCCATTTTTTAATAGGGTTATTTGATTCTCTGGTGTCTAGCTTTTTGAGTTCCTTGTACACCTTGAATATTAGGCCTCTATCTGATGTGGTGTTGGTAAAGATCTTTTCCCATTCTGTTGGTTGCTGTTTTGTTTTCTTGACGATGTCCTTAGCCTTACAGAAACTTTGCAATCTCATTAAGTCCCATTTGTTAATCTTTGACCTTAGAGCTTGAGCCATTGGTGTTTTGTTCAGAAAATTTTCTCCTGTGCCTATGTGTTCTAAGGTTTTCCCTACTTTCTCATCTAATAGTTTCAGTGTATCTGGTTTAATGTGGAGATCTTTAATCCACTTACACTTGAGCTTTGTGCAAGGAGATAAGAACGGGTCTATTTTCATTCTTTTGCAGGTTCAGTGCCAGTTGGACCAGCACCATTTGTTGAATAGGCTGTCCTTTTTCCATTGAATGTTTACTGCTCCTTTGTAAAAAATAAGGTGACCATATACATGAGGGCTCATTTCTGGATCTTCTATTCTATTCCATTTATCCACTTGCCTATTTCTGTACCAGTACCATGCAGTTTTCAGCACAATTGCCTTGTAATGTAGCTTGAGGTCAGGGAAAGTGATTCCCGCAGATGTTTTTTTGTTGTTGAGGATGGATTTTGTTATTCTAGGTCTTTTGTTATTCCATATGAAATTGCACATTGATCTTTCCAATTCCATGAAGAACTGGGTGGGAATTTTGATGGGGATTGCATTGAATCTGTAGATTGCTTTTGGTAGGATGGCCATTTTTAAGATGTTGGTCTTTCCAATCCATGAGCATGGGAGATCTTTCCATTTTCTGAGATCCTCCTCAATTTCTTTCTTTAGAGGTGTGAAGTTCTTGTCATACAGGTCCTTCACTTCCTTAGTTAGAGTCACACCAAGGTATTTCATAGTTTGTAACGATTTTGAAGGGTACCTTTCCCCTAATTTCTTTCTCCACATGTTTGTCCTTTGAGTATAGGAAGGCTACTGATTTGTTTGAGTTAATTTTGTATCCGGCCACTTTGCTGAACTTGTTTATCAGTTGTAGGAGTTCTCTGGTGGAATTTTTGGGGTCACTCAAGTACACTATCATGTCATCGGCAAAGAGTGATGTTTTTATCTCTTCCTTTCCGATTTGTATCCCCTTTATCTCTTTTTGCTGTCTAATATCTCCAGCCAGGACATCCAGTACTATGTTGAATAGGTAGGGAGAGAGTGGGCAGCCTTGTCGAGTCCCTGATTTTAGTGGGATTGCTTCAAGTTTCTCGCAATTAAGTTTGATGTTGGCTGTTGGTTTGCTGTATATTGCTTTTATTATATTTAAATATGGGCCTTGGATTCCTGTTCTTTCCAGGACTTTTAACATGAAGGGGTGTTGGATTTTGTCGAATGCATTCTCAGCGTCTAGTCAGATGACCATGTAATTTTGGTTTTTAAGTTTGTTTATATCGTGGATTACATTGATGGATTTCCTTATGTTAAACCATCCCTGCATCCCAGGGATGAAGCCTACTTGGTCATAATGAATGATGGTTTTGATGTGTTCTTGGATTCGGTTTGCAAGGATTTTGTTGAGTATTTTTGCATCAATGTTCATAAGTGAGATTGGTCTGAAGTTCTCTTTCCTTGTAGGGTCTTTGTGTGGCTTAGGTATGAGGGTTATTGTAGCCTCAAAAAATGAGTTGGGTAATATTCCATCTGATTTTATCTTTTGGAATAGTTTGGCGAATATTGGTGTTATATCCCCAATAAATGTCTGATAAAATTCTGCACTGAACCCGTCTGGACCTGGGCTTTTTTTGGTTGGGAGACTTTTGATGACTTCTTCTATTTCTTTAGGTGTTATAGGGTTATTTGGATGGTTTACTTGGTCCTGGTTTAACTTTGGGATCTTGTATCTGTCTAGGAATTCGTCCATTTCCTCCAAATTTTCCAATTTTGTGGAGTATAAGTTTTTGTAGTAGGATCTGATGATTTCTTGAATTTCCTTAGTTTCAGTTGTTATGTCACCACTTTCCTTTCTGATTTTGTTAATTTGGATACTCTCTCTTTGCCCTTTAGTTAGGCTGGCTAGGGGTTTTTCAATCTTGTTGATGTTCTCAAAGAACCAACTCTTTGTTTTGTTGATTTTTTCAATGGTTCTTTTTGTTTCTATTTGGTCTATTTCTGCCCTAATTTTGATTATTTCTTGCCGTCTACTCTTTTTGGGTATATCTGCTTCCTTTTGTTCTAGGGCTTTTAGCTGTGCTGTCAGGTTTCTGTTGTGAGCTCTCTCCAGTTTCTTTTTGGAGGCACTTAGGGCTATGAGTTTTCCTCTCAATACTGCTTTCATTGCATCCCATATGTTTGGGTATGTTGTGTTATCGTTTTCGTTGAATTCTAGAAAGTCCTTAATTTTTTTCTTTATTTCTTCTTTGACCCTGCTATCCTTTAACAGAGCGTTGTTTAGTTTCCATGTGTATGTGGGCATTTTGTTGTCTTTGTTGTTGTTAAAGACCAGCCATAGACCATGGTGATCTGAGAGGATGCATGGGAGTATTTCAATCTTCTTATATCGATGAAGGCTCGTTCTGTGTTTAATTATGTGGTCAATTTTCGAGAAGGTGCCATGGGGTGGTGAGAAGAAGGTGTATTCTTTTACTTTAGGATAGTATTTTCTGTATATATCTATTAATTCTAGTTTGTTCAAAGTCTCTGCTAGTTTTGCAGTGTCCTTGTTCAGTTTCTGTTTCCCTGATCTGTCCATTGGTGAGAGTGGGGTATTAAAGTCTCCCACTATTACTGTTTGGGGTGAAATGTATTTTTTGAGCTTTAGTAGAGTTTCTTTTATGAATGTGGGTGATTTTTTATTTGGAGCATATATGTTAAGGATTGAGAGTTCCTCCTGACAGATTTCCCCGGTAATGAGTAAAAAGTGTCCTTCTTTATCTTTTTTGTTAACTTTTGGTTGGAAATTTACTTTATTCGATATTAGAATAGCCACTCCAGCTTGCTTCTTGGAGCTGTTTGCTTGGAAGTTTTTTTCCCACCCTTTTACTCTGAGATAGTGTCTGTCTCTGTCTCTGAGATGAGTTTCCTGTATGCAGCAAAAGGCTGGATTTTGTTTATGTATCCAGTCTGATAGTCTATGTCTCTTTATTTGGGAGTTGAGACCATTTATGTTAATAGATATCAAGGAATAATTGTTTCTGTTTCCTGCCATTTTTGCTTTTTTGGGTTGAGTTGTGTCTGTGTTTTTTTCTTCTTTTAGTTTTCTTGTTTAGAAGTTTTCTTGTTTTTACTAGGCTGTATTTTACCTCCTTGTATTGGGTTTTCCACCTATAATTCGTTGTAGTGCTGGGTTTGTGGTCAGATATTGTGTGAATTTTGATTTGTCTTGAAATATCTTTGTCTCTCCATCGATGGTGATTGATAGTTTTGCTGGGTATAGCAGCTTGGGCTGGCACTTGTGCTCTCCTAAGGAGTGCATGATGTCTGTCCAGGCTCTTCTAGCTTTCATAGTCTCTGTTGAGAAATCGGGTGTGAGTCTGATTGGTCTGCCTTTAAATGTTACCTGACCTTTTTCCCTTACTGCTTTTAGTATTCTTTCTTTACTTTGGGCACTTGATGTTTTTACTATTATGTGTCGGGAGGGATTTCTTTTCTGGTCCAACCTATTTGGAATTCTGAAGGCTTCTTTTATGCTCGTGGTCATCTCATTCTTGAGGGTAGGGAAGTTTTCTTCTATGATTTTGTTGAAGATATTTACTGTGCCTCTTAGTTGATACTCTTCTTTCTTTTCTATTCCTATTATCCTTAGGTTCGGTCTTCTCATTGTGTCTTGTATTTCCTGGACATTTTGGGTTAGGAGCTTTTTGTTTTTTGCGTCTTCTCTGGCTGTTTTGTCTATGTTTGCAATGTTGTCTTCTGCCCCCGAGATTCTCTCCTCGATCTCTTGTAATCTGTTGGAAATGCTTGCTTCTGTGACTCCTGATTTCTTTTTTTGGTGTTCTGACTCTAGGGTTATCTCTTTTAGCGCTTTCTTTATTGTGTCAATTTTTGTTTTAATTTCCCTCTTCCATTCCTTTATTTCTTTGGTTCTGTTTTCCTCTCGTTCTTTGAGTTCTTTGAGTGTTTTTCTTGTTTCTTCTTTAAAAGCTTCTGAATCTTTTTGCTTTTCCTCCCTTTCTTGTTTAAGTAACTCTATCAGCATCTTGAGGCATGATTTCAGGTCTGTGTCTTCTTTCTCTGGAGTGTTTGGAATTCCGATGTTTGCTACTATCGGAGAGCTGGGTTCTGGTGTTGCTAGACTGTCTTGGTTTCCTTGGGATATACTCTTTCTCTTTCCTCTTGCCATTTTGTTGTCAGTGATATGTTCTTGCCTTTCCCTTGTATCTGGTCTGTGTCCCTGGTACACTTTCAGTGTGCACTCCACAGAGATCTCTCTACTCCCCGGCAGCCCAGGTTCCGGGTGGCAGCTGGGCCAGGCTCCGCTCTGCATCCTGAAGTTGCCTCCGGGTGGGAACAGAAGTTCCTAAGATCTGTTCCCGGTCACTGGATCGGGGAGGACAGGGCAGGTCAGGGCAGGGGGTGCCCTTTCCGTGTGCACTCCGCAGAGATCCCTCTGCTCCCCAGCAGCCTAGGTCTCCCACTCACCAGTTGCTCAGCCTGTACGAGCCGCCTTTCCGGCTGCTAGTTGGGCCAGGCTCTGCTCTGTGTCCTGAAGTCGTCTCCGGGTGGGAACAGAAGTTCCTAAGATCTGTTCCCGGTCACAGTTGCTCAGCCTGTATGAGCCGCCTTCCGGCTGGCAGTTCCTCACAAAGCTTTTAAATACACAGCATTTCTCATTCCAAGTAATTATATGGCAACTTCTTCTATGCCAGAATTTTGAAAGCTAATTACCTTGCGTAGCTCTGACCATGACTGTGTTTGTCCAAAAGAGAATCAAGATAGTTTTCAAGATGTCATAGATACCTGACTTAATAAAAACCCAATGACTCTAGGGTTTGCACCCATGTATCAAAATTTGGAATCTCTTCTTACATTGAGGGGCAGCAAATATAGGCTGTGTTGATATCATTCCCTTGAGGAAATGTTGTCTGCTACTCTGTGGCCAAAGTCTGAAAATTTCTTCTGTAGAGAGCTGAGAGGTGCTGCGCCCCAAAGATGGCGCTCAAAAATTATTTTTAAACCTGTCCTCCATTAAGTTGGAAAATCTGAAAGAATCGCACCAGTTTCTAGATACATATAAACTATCAAAAAATTAAACAGAAATAAAAGCAACAACCTAATGGACCCATAGAAATGATATTAAGAGAGTAGCAAAACATCTCTTGACTAAAGAAAAAAAGGGAAAAAGAAAAGGTCTTGTCCAGATGACTTTACAGCAGGATTCTATGAAAATTTCTAAAGATTTACAGCTAATTCTTCTTGAATTATTTTTTGAAAACAACAAGAAGAAGCTCTTTCAAATTCCTTTCTGTGAAGCCAGTATTACAGGAATACTTAAAATCAGAACAAGGCACAACAAAAAATAAAACTACAAGAAAAGCAAAGATAATACAAATGCAATAAATAATAATCTTAGAAAATGAGTAGCCTTTTTATATACCAGTAAAAACATGTTAAGAAATACATTCAAAATAGTTCCAGAAAATATATCTAGAAATAAACCTAATAAAGCATGTCAAGGAGGCCTCATTAATGAAAATGTTAAGACACCAAAGGGAGGAAACAATGAGGACAGTATTAGAAAATGCAAAGGTCTTTCATGGTCATAGATTGATTGGAAGATTTAAACATTGTGTGAAATCACTATTTTACCAGAAGCAATCTAGAGATTTGATGCAATTATAGTTGAAATTCCAATAGAATTATTTACAGAAACTGTTGAAAGAATTTTAATCTCCATGTAGAAGCACAAAAAACACTGGGTAACCAAAAGAATCTCAGGTAAAATAAACAATGATTGGAGTATCACCATAGTAATTCTAAGGTACCCTACAGAACCATAGTAATAAAGTCACCATGGTACTGTCACAGACACATTTATAGATCGCTGGAATAGAACAGAGAACCTAATTATAAGGCCATGTAAGTAAAGACACATGCTTTTCATCCAATACACCAGAAATATACATTACTGTTAATGTGGCACAAAAATTAAGGACATATTCAACCAATTTTGAACTGGAGTTGAGGCCTGTTTCATAGGCAATAATTCAGTGGCTTGGGAAGTCACAGGCCTTAGAGAAGCAGCTAATGGTATCACCTTGTTAAATGAGCATGTTCTCAAACTGCTTTCTAAAAATGTATGGTTATTAACATAGAAGAGCACTTTTCAAATTAGTGGGTTTTACCATAGAGTATGTTTTTTCTTCAGAGGTACTAGGTAGTAGCTCTTCTTCAAGAATAACATTAACTTCAGTTTTTCCAGAGAGCCCACAAACAACCTTTGTTGTCTCTTTTTTGATGATGCTGTCACCCCAAGTATTCTTTTGCATCAGCAACATATCATCACTATTGTCCTCAGGAGGAAGTCCCAAAGGTTCAGATTCTTTATCAAGCATCTCTATTGCTGAATCTAGAAATAGATTCTGCAGATAAGAAGGTGAATAATTAGTTCCCTGGGTTTCATTGCCAAACATTTCATTGTTTTTATTTAGAAGTACTTGTTTTTAAAATAGCATTATTCTTTACAGTCATAGGGTGCGGACATAAAAAAAATAGAAACAAATTAGTATTTAACAATTAAATATCTCTATAAATGCTTAGCTATTAACACAAGACTCTTATTGAGAAGTCAGGATAATTTAAATTAGCCTAGAATAGAAGCAAAACAGAAACCATAAACATAAATCAGTTTGGATTAGAATAAACAAACCTAAGTATACATTAAATTTGCAAAAACTAAATTATATAGTTTTTAACATGGCAAAGCAATTCATGCACTAAAAGATTTTACACTGCTCTATCTGAAACGTGGAAAAGTGACTTAAGACATTTAAGGCAGGGGTCCATCACAAAATGAAACTACATATTTAAAGCATCAGGAAATAACTTTTTCCCACAGATCTAACCTACTGACCATCAGGTTCACATTGCTTCAAGCACCTAGGTAGTGTCTCAAAGTTGAGCTCATCTTCATCTTATAGGGAAATAATACACATAACTTTAGAAAGGCTATCAGGCAAAGAAATTGGTCTTGAGCCCAGCCAGAAAAACAAGTTCCTTCTGGTTTGTATCTGCACCCAACAGAGGAGCTTGTGCTTGGGAGACCCACTCACTCAGCCCACACCAAGATAAAGCTTGATGCCCCCAGGAGTTCTGACACTAGGACCACAGGTGAGGCACCAACCCCCACCCCAATACCAGGCCTAACTAGAACCCATAGGACCCAGGAGACACAGGAACCCCACACAGCCAGAGACACAAGTTCCCTTAGGTTGGCATCTGTACCCAGCAGCAAAACCTACCCTCTGGATTCCCACCCACACAGCACACACTCAGATACAGCTTGACCTCCAGTAGTCCTGACACTTACAAGCTCACAGTAGGAACAGGCTTCAGTCAGGGACAGGAAGGCCAGGACACATCAGGGATAACCAGATTTGGAGAGTCAAGTGCAAGAATATAAGCAAGAAAAGATACTACTTAGCAACATCAGAATCCAGTTATCCCACCAAAATAAGCTCTGGATACACCTGAAAAGCACAATTCAGAGCTAAAACCCCATCTCAAAAAGGTGATAGAAGACCTTAAGAAGGACATAAATAACTCACTTTTTAGAAGCCCTTAAAGAGTAAAGATATAGATCTCCCAAACAAATACAGGAGAAAACAATACCTTTTCACCATAGACCAAGGCTGGTCTTTAACAACAACAACAACAACAACAACAAAAAACAAAAAAAAAACAGAATACCAACATATACATGGAAACTGAACAACTCTCTACTCAAAGATAAGTTGGTCAAGGAAAAAAAAATCAAGAAATTGAAGAGTTTCTAGAATTTAATGAAAATGATGGCACAACATACTCAAACTTATGGGACACAAAAAAAAAAAAAGCAGTGCTGAAAGAAAAACATGTAACTCTGAGTGCCTGAATAAATAAATTGGAGAGATCCTCCACTAGCATCTTAACAGCACATCTGAGAGCACTAGAACAAAAAGAAGCTATAGGCCCAAGAGGAGTAGATGGCAGGGAATTATCAAACCCAGGGCTGAAAACAACCAAGGAGACATACAAAGAACTATGCAAAGAAAGAACATGAAAATGGAGACATAACAACAGAAACTGAGTAAATTTAAAAAACAATGAAATCCTACTACAAAAGCCTGTACTCAAAAAAACCTGGAAAATCTGGATGAAATGGACGGTTTTATAGACAGATACCAGTTACCAAAGTTAAATCAGGATTAGACAAATCATCTAAACAGTCCAATAACCCATAAAGAAATAAAATCAATCATTAGAGGTCTCCCAACAAAAATAAAATTCAGAGCCAGATGGTTTTAGTGCAGAATTCCACCAAGAATTCAAAGAAGATCTAATACCAATACATCTCAATCTATTCCACAAAACAGAAGCAGAAGAAATGCTACCTAATTTATTCTACGGAGCCACAGTTACTCTTATACCAAAACCACACAAAGACCCAACAAAAAAAGAGAATCTTAGATCAATTTTCCTTATGAATATCAATAAAATCCTTGCACACTGAATCCAAGACCACGTGAAAACCATCATTTACTATGAACAAATAAACTTAATCCCAAGGATGCAGGATGGTTCAATGTATTGAAATTCATCAACATAATCCACTATATAAACAAACTCAAAGAAAAAATACACATGATTTCATTAGATGCCAAAAAAAAACAATTGACAAAATACAACACCCTTTATTTTAAAAGTATTAGAGAGATTAGAAATTCAAGGTCCATACCTAATCATAATAAAAGCAAAATATATCAAACCAATAATCACCATCAAACTAAATGAAGAGAAACTTTAAACAGTCTTACTGAAATCAGTGGCAAGAGAAGTAAACTCATTCTTCCCAAATCCATTCAATTTAGTACTCAAAGTTCTAGCTAGAGCAATAAGATAACAAAAGGTCAATACAAATTGAGAAGAAGCCAAGGTATCGATATTTATAGATGATATGATAGTATGCATAAGCAAGCCCAAAAAATTATATCAGAGAACTTCAACAGCTGATAAACAACTTAAGCAAAGTAGCTAGATATAAAATTACTTAAAGAAATTAGTAGTCTTTTTTATAGAAATAATAAATGAGCTGAGAAAAAATTAGGGAAATAGTGCCTTTTAAAATAACCACAAATAATATAAACTATTTTGGTGTGACTCCAACCACGTGAAAGATCTGTATAAGAAGAATTTCAAGTCTCTGAAGAAAGAAATCAAAGAAGACTTCATAATATGGAAAGATTTTCCATGCTCATGGATTGGTAGGATAAATATAGTAAACATGGCCATCTCACCAAAAGCAATCTACAGAATCAATGCAATCCCGATCAAAATTCCAACTCAGTTCTTCAGAGTTAGAAAGAGAAATTTGCAAATTCATTTGAAGTTACCAAAAATCCAAAAATAGCAAAAACTATTCTCAGCAATAGAAAAACTCTAGAGAAACCACAATCTCTAACCTCAAGTTGTATTGCAGAGTAATAGTAATAATAAAAAAAAAAAACCCTATGGTGTTGGTACAGAGACAGGCTGGTAGATCAGTGGAATAGAATTGAAGATCCAGAAATGATTCCACAGACCTATGGTCACTTGATCTTTAACAAAGGAGCTAAAACCATTCAGCAGGGAAAAAAGCATTTTCAACAAATGGTACTGGTTCATCTAGAGGTCAGCATATAGAACAATGCAAATTGACCCATTCTTATTGCCTTGTACAAAGCTCAAGGTCAAGTGGATCAAGGATCTCCTTCACATAAAGCCAGATGTGCTGAAGCTAATAGAAGAGAAAGTGGAGAACAATTTCATACACATCAGCACAGGGCTAAATTTCCTAAACAGAACACCAATGGCTCATGCTAAAAGACCAACAGTGGACAAATGGAATCTAACAAAATTGAAAAGTTTCTGTAAGACAAAGGACATTGTCAATATGACTAAAGTGAAACCCAGATATTGGGGAAAAATCTTTTGACAGAGGAGTATTATCCAAAATATACAAAGAACTCAAGAAATTAGACTTCGGAGAACCAAATAACCTTATTTTAAAATGGGGTACAGAGGGTCCACCACCATCAAGACTCACAGCCTGCCCTCAGAATGCTGATCATCCAGAGAAGCCTCAGGAGCACTCTCCCACCTGAGCCCATGGATGAATCCCCACTTCTTCCCCACTGACTATCCAGGGAGAGACTGCTGGGAACGCTCAGGGCACAGGTAGCATGGTGCTGTCTGGGAACTGTCTGCTCTAGCCCAGAGAAAGAGCCAGGCCACTGCAATCAGGTCTCACTACCTTCCCATAGATTGCTTCTCACCCAAAAGAGCCGCACGGGTGAGTTCCAACTTCCTCCCCACTGACTATCTAGGTAGAGACCACCGTAAACTCTCCAGACACAGGTAGTATGGTGGGAACAAACTGTCCTGACACTCATCTGTGCCCAGAGCCATAGCCAGTCCAGAACCATTGGAATTCACAGCCTACCCACAGAGAGGTGAACACCCAGAAGCAATCTCCCTCCTGAGCCCACAGGCCCACAGACCTACAGGACAGAAAAGCTCCAATTAGGGACAACAAGATCACAGAAAACAAGATGGCAAGAAGCAAGTTCAAGACTCTAAAGAACTAAAATCAATACAACCTGGCAACATCAAAACCCAGTTCTCCCACCACAGCAAGTATTGAATATATCAACACACTAGAAAAACAAGATTTCAACTTAAAATTATACTTCATGATGATGGAGGTCCTCATGAAGCACATGAATACATGGGAGAACCAGAAGAATTACACGGGAGAACCAGAAGAAAGAAGATACACAACCAAGTAGAAGACTTAAAAAGGAAACACAAAATAAAATTATTCAAAGAACTAAAGGGGAGAGGCTGAGCAACTGCGATTGGGAAGAGAAAATTAGAACTTCTGTTTCCAACCGGAGGCGACTTCCAGACGCAGAGCAGAGCCTGGCCTACCTGCTACCCAAATCGGCGGCTCATAGAGGCTGAGCAACTGGTGAGTGGGAGACCAAGACTGCAGGGGTGCAGAGAGATCTCTGCGGAGTGCACACGGAAAGTGCACACCATAACTTGCCCTGCCCCGCCTTGCCTGATTCAGTGATTGGTAACAGAAAAGTAGAACTTCTGTTTCCACCGGGAGGCGACTTCCGGATGCAGAGCAGAGCCTGTCCTACCTGCCACGCAGAACGGAGGCTCATAGAGGCTGAGCAACTGCGATTGGGAACAGAAAATTAGAACTTCTGTTTCCACCCGGAGGCGACTTCCAGACGCAGAACGGAGCCTGGCCTACCTGCCAGGCGGAACAGCAGCTCATAGAGGCTGAGCAACTGGTGAGTGGGAGACCAAGACTGCAGGGGAGCAGAGAGATCTCTGCGGAGTGCACACGGAAAGTGCACACCGTAACTTGCCCTGCCCCGCCTTGCCCGATCCAGCGATTGGGAACAGAAAATTAGAACTTCTGTTTCCACCCGGAGGCGACTTCCAGACGCAGAGCGGAGCCTGGCCCATCTGCCACCCGGAACGGAGGCTCGTAGAGGCTGAGCAACTGGTGGGTGGGAGACCTGGGCTGCAGGGAAGCAGAAAGATCTCTGTGGAGTACACACGGAAAGTGTACACCCTGCCTTGCCTTGCCCTACCATGCCTGATCCAGCAAACAGAAACAGAACTTTGGATCTTCTGCTCTCACCCGACGACTCTGACGCATAAAACAGGGCTCGACCCATCTGACACCTCAACCAGTGGAGAACCAGGAACACAGACCAGATATAAGGGAAAGGCAAGAACATATCACTGACAACAAAATGGCAAGAGGAAAGAGAAAGAGTATATCCCAAGGGAACCAAGACAATCTAGCAATACCAGAGCTCAGCTCTCCCATAACAGCAAACATCGGAATTCCAAACACTCCAGAAAAAGAAGACACAGACCTGAAATCATGCCTCAAGACGCTGATAGAGATACTTAAACAAAAAAGGGAGGAAAAGCAAAAACAAAATCCTTGCAAACCAAATCCAAGAACACATCAAAACGATCATTCATCGTGACCAAGTAGGCTTCATCCCTGGGATGCAGGGATGGTTTAACATAAGGAAATCCATCAACGTAATCCACCAAAATCACATGGTCATCTCACTAGATGCTGAGAAAGCATTGGACAAAATCTAACACCCCTTCATGTTAAAAGTCCTGGAAAAAAACAGGAATCCAAGGCCCATACTTAAACATAAAAAAAGCAATATACAGCAAACCAACAGCCAACATCAAACTTAATGGCGAAAAACTTGAAGCAATCTCACTAAAATCAGGGACTCGACAAGGCTGCCCACTCTCCCCCTACCTATTCAACATAGTACTGGAAGTCCTGGCTGGAGCAATAGACAGCAAAAGGAGATCAAGGGGATACGAATTGGAAAGAAAGAGATAAAAACATCACTCTTTGCCGATGACATGATAGTGTACTTGAGTGACCCCAAAAATTCCACCAGAGAACTCCTACAGCTGGTAAACAAGTTCAGCAAAGTGGCTGGATACCAAATTAACTCAAACAAATCAGTAGCCTTCCTATACTCAAAGGACAAACATGTGGAGAAAAAAATTAGGGAAATGATACCCTTCACAATTGTCACAAATACTATGAAATACCTTGGTGTGACTCTAACTAAGCAAGTGAAGGACCTGTATGACAAGAACTTCAAACCTCTAAAGAAAGAAATTGAGAAGGATCTCAAAAAATGGAAAGATCTCCCGTGCTCATGGATTGGAAAAATCAACATCTTAAAAATGGCCATCCTACCAAAAGCAACCTACAGATTCAATGCAATCCCCATCAAAATTCCAACCCAGTTCTTCATGGAATTGGAAAGATCAATGTGCACTTTCATATGGAATAACAAAAGACCTAGAATAGCGAAATCCATTCTCAACAACAAAAAAAACATCTGCAGGAATCACTATCCCTGACCTCAAGCTATATTACAAGGCAATGGTGCTGAAAACTGCATGGTACTGGTACAGAAAAAGGCATGTGGATCAATGGAATAGAATAGAAGATCCAGAAATGAGCCCTCATGTATATGGTCACCTGATTTTTGACAAAGGAGCAGTAAACATTCAATGGAAAAAGGACAGCCTATTCAACAAATGGTGCTGGTCCAACTGGCACTCAGCATGCAAAAGAATGAAAATAGACCCGTTCTTATCTCCTTGTACAAAGCTCAAGTGTAAGTGGATCAAACACCTCCACATTAAACCAGATACACTGAAACTATTAGATGAGAAAGTAGAGAAAACCTTAGAACACATAGGCACAGGAGAAAATTTCCTGAACAAAACACCAATGGCTCAAGCTCTAGGGTCAAAGATTAACAAATGGGACTTAATGAGATTGCAAAGTTTCTGTAAGGCTAAAGATATCGTCAAGAAAACAAAACAGCAACCAACAGAATGGGAAAAGATCTTTACCAACACCACATCAGATAGAGGCCTAATATCCAAGGTGTACAAGGAACTCAAAAAGCTAGACACCAGAGAATCAAATAACCCTATTAAAAAATGGGGTACAGAGCTAAACAAAACGTTTTCAGTTGAGGAACACTGAATGGCCGAGAAACATCTGAGGAAGTGCTCGACATCCTTAGCCATCAGGGAAATGCAAATCAAAACAACCCTGAGATTCCACCTCACACCAGTCAGATTGGCCAAGATCCAAAACTCAGATGACAGCAGATGCTGGCGAGGCTGTGGAGAAAGAGGAACACTTCTCCACTGTTGGTGGGGTTGCAAGCTAATACAACCACTCTGGAAATCTGTCTGGTGATACCTCAGAAAATTGGATATAGTACTACTTGAAGACCCAGCTATTCCACTTCTGGGCATATACCCCAGAGACACTTTTATACACAACAAAGATATATGCACCACAATGTTCATAGCAGCTCTATTTATAATAGCCAGAAGCTGGAAGGAACCCAGTTTTCCTTTAGAAGATGAATGGATACAAAAATTGTGGTACATATACACAATGGAATACTACTCAGCCACCAGAAACAATGACTTAACCAAATTCTTAAGAAAATGGCTGCATCTAGAGCAGATCATCCTGAGTGAGATAACCCAGTCACAAAAGAACAGACATAATATGCAGTCACTGATAGTGGGATGCTAACCCCAGAGGCTTGCACTCCCCCAGAAACAACTCACAGACTGTATGAAGTCCAAGAAATAAAGAAAACAAAAAAATATACATATATTTACAAAACAAGAAGACTTTGACTATTTCCATGTTGCGTTTTGTTTTGCATGTACTTTACGCTTATTGTAACTATTAGGTTTTCAATGCATACTGTCAAGCCCTTGAAAAAAATCAAGTACTGACTAAAAAAATATATTCACATGGTTTTATGTAAAAATTATTTTAATGTCTGAAAAAACAGTACTGACAAAAATGTGTAATTTTAAGCAAAAAATGTTTAAAATCTGTACATTTATCTTTGTTTTGTAAAATAAAGTCGTTTAAAAAAAAAAACAAAGAACTAAAGGGAAACAAAACCAAAGAGGTGAAGGAATTGAAAACAGAAATAGAAACAAATAAAAAATTACAAAAAGAGACAACCCTGGAGATAGAATACCTAGGAAAGATATCAGAAGTCATAGATGCAAGCATCACCAACAGAATACAAGAGATGAAAGAGAGGCTCTCAGGGCAGAAGATAACAGAAAACATTGACACATCAGTCAGAGAAAATGCAAAATTCAAAAAGTTCCTAACCCAAAACATCCAAGATATCCAGGACACAATGAGAAGACAAAACCTAAGGATAATAGGTGTAGAAGAGAGCAAAGACTACCAACTAAAAGGCCCTATCTTCAACAAATATCTTCAACAAAATTATAGAAGAAAACTTGCCTACCCTAAAGAAAAAGATGAGCAGGAACTTATAGGAAGCCTACAGAACTCCAAGTAGATTGGACCAGAAAAGAAATTCCTCCAGACACATAATAATCAAAACACCAAATGTTCAAAACAAAGAAGAAATACTAAAAGTGGTAAAGGACAAGTAACATATAAAGGCAGACCAGTAAGAATTACACCAGACTTCCCAACAGAGTCTATGAAAGCTAGAAGATCCTGACAGACATCATACAGATCCAAAGAGAACCCAAATGCCAGCCTAGGTTACTGTATCCAGCAAAATTTTCAATTACCATAGATGAAAAATCCAAGATATTCCAGAACAAAACCAAATTTACACAATTACTGTTCACATCCAGTCCTACAAAGGATAATAGATGGAAAACTCCAACACAAAGAGAAAAATTACACTCTAGGAAAAAAATAGTAATCTTGCAACAAACCCAAAAGAAGATGGCCACACAAACATAATTCTAACTCTAAAAACAAAAATAACAGGAAACAACAGTCACTTTTTGTTAATATCTTAAAATCAATGCACTCAATTACACAATGAAAAGAAAAAGACTAACAGACTGGATACATAAATAGGACAAAGCATTTTGCTGCATACAAGAAATTCATCTCAGTGACAAAGACAAACACCACCTCAGAGAAAAAAGCTCAGAAAATATTTTCCAAGCAAATGGTCCCAATGAACAAGCTGATGTAACCATTCTAATGTTGAATAAAATTGATTTTCAACCAAAGTTATCAAAAAGATAAGGACTGACACTTTATACTCATCAAAGGAAAAATCTATCAAGATGAACTCTCAACCCTGAACATCTATGTTTCAAATGCAATTGCACACACATTCATAAAAGAAACTCCACTAAAGCTCAAAGCATATATTGCACCATACAAAATAATAGTGGGAGACTTCAACACTCCACTCTCATCAATAGACAGATCATGGAAGCAGAACCTTAACAAAGGCACAGTGAAAGTATAGAAGTCATGAACTAAATGGATTTAGCAGACATCTATAGAACATTTCATCCTAAAACATATATATATATATATATATATATATATATATATGTGTGTGTGTGTGTGTGTGTGTGTGTGTGTGTGTGTGTGTGTGTGTGTGTGTGTGTATATATATATATATATATATATATATATGATCAAAAACTCAGATGGCAGCAGATGCTGGCAAGGATTTTGAAGAAGAGGAACACTCCTCCACTGTTAGTGGGACTGCAAGATAGTACAACCACTCTGGAAATCAATCTGGAAGTTCCTCCAAAAATTAGTCATAGTACTACTTAAAGATATAGCTATACCTGTCTGGATATATACCCAAAAGATGCTCCAACATATAGCTAGGACACATGTTCCATTATGTTCATAGAAACCTTATTTATAATAGACAGAAGTTGAAAGAAAAAAAACAGATGACCTTCAACAGATGAATGAACCCAGAAATTGCATGATGGAATACTACTCAGCTATTAAAAAAACAATGATTTCATGAAATTCTTAGCCAAAGGGATGGACCTAGAAAATATCATCCTGAGCGAGGAGAAAGAGAAACACTACTCCACTGTTAGTGGGGTTGTAAGCTGGTACAACTACTCTGGAAATCAGTCTGGTGGTTTCTCAGAAAATTTGACATAGTATTTATTATTTGAAGACCCAGCTATTCCACTTCTGGGCATATAACCAAAGGTGCTCCAACATATAACAAGAGCACTTGCTCCACCATGTTCATAGCAGCCTTATTTTTAATAGTCAGAAGGTGGAAAAAAAAACCCAGATGTCCTTCGATAGAGGAATGGATACAGAAATTGTGGTACGTTTACATATTAGACTACTACTCCCCTATTAGAAACAGCCAGAGTCATACAGATATAGTAGAGGATGTTTGCAGTTAACCATAATACTGAACACAGGAACCCCAATGAAGGAGCTAGAAAAAAGACTGAAGAAGCTGAAAGGGTTTGTAATCCCATGAGAAGAACAACATTATTAACATACTAAATCCTCCAGAACTCCCAGGGACTAAAACATCAACCAATGGCAACCACTGAGCACACATAGAGAGACCCATGGCTCTAGGTGCATATGTAGCAGAGGACAGCATTGTCTTGCATCAATGAGAGAAGAGACCTTTGCTCCAGTGAAGGCATGTTTTCCCACTGTGGGGGCACTGAGGTGGAGAGAGTGGTTGGGACAAGAAGTACCTTCATGTAAGCAAGTTGACATGGAAAAGGAATGGAAGTGGGACAAAAAAAAGATAGCATTTGAAATGTAAATACAAGAATATCTAATAAAAATGTTTTTTAAAAAGTTGAGTACAGAGTTAAAGAAAAATTCCCAACTGAGGAATATCAAATGAATGAGAGGCACCTAAAGAAACGTTCAAAATCCTTAGTCATAGGGAAATGCAAACCAAAATGTTCCCGAGATTACATGTCACTCTAATCAGAATGAACAAGATGGAAAACACAGGTGACACCAAATGCTGGCAAGAATGTGGAGAAAGAGGGGCATTCCTCCACCGCCAGTGGGATAGCAAGTGGTTAAAACCACTTTGAAAATCAATCTAGTGGGTCCTCAGTCAACTGGAAATAGTTCTACCTCAAGACCCAGCTATACCACTCCAGGGCATATAACCAAAACATGCTCCAACATGTAAGGACACATGTTCCACTATGTTCATAGCAGCCTTATTTATAATAGCCAGAAGCTGGAAGAACCCAGATGTCCTTCAACAGAATAATGAATACAGAAAATGTGGTACATTTACACAATGGAGTACTACTCAACTATTACAAACAATAACTACATGAGATTTGCAGGCAGATAGATAGAACAAGAAAATATTATCCTGAGGGGGTAAATGAGACATGAAAGGACACATGTGGTATGTACTCACTGATAAGTAGGTATTATCCCAAAAATTCAGAATACCTATGATACAACTCATAAAACATATAGAGCTTAAGAAGAAGAAAGACCAAAGTGTGGATAATTCAATCCTACATATAGGATTAACAAAATAATCAATCCTACATATAGGATTAACAAAATAATCAATCCTGCATATAGGATTAACAAAATAATCAATCCTACATATAGGATTAACAAAATAATTGGAGGAGATAGAGGAAATAAAGGACATAGGAGCTCTTGGCCTCTCTTGCCTCCTGGCTCTCTTGCTTTCCCACCCCTATCCCTCCTCTTCCCCTTCCCTTCCCCCCACTCTCTCTACGTGCTCATGGCCAGCCTCTACTCCTCTATTCCTCTCCCCCCCTCTCTCTCTCCCATGACCTGAATAAACTCTATTCTGTACTTAAAAAAAGAAAGAAAGAAAGGACCTAGGAGGGAGAGAGGAGAGGAATGGGGTAAAGAGACCAGGATCAGGTATGGGAAGAGACAGGAGAGAAGTACAGAGGGTCAAGAAATGGAATAGAATTATGTAACCATTGGGGATGGGAAACTATGGGTAGCCACTAGAATGTCCCAAACACCTATAAATCAAGAGGCTCCCAGTACCCACTGGTGATGTTTTTAGCTGAAATTCCCAACAAAGAGAAGATAAAACCTGTAGAGACTACCTCCAGTAGATAGGCACGGCCCCAGTTGAGGGATGAAACCACCCACCCATCTCAAAATTTTTAACCCAGAATAGTTCCTGTCCAAAGGAAATACAGGGACAAAAAAAATGGAGCAGAGACTGAAGGAAAAGCCATCTACAGACCACCCCACCTAGGAATCTATCCTATCTGCAGACACATACCCCCTGACACTATTGCTAATGCCAAGAAAACTTGCTGCCAGGAGCCTGTTATAGTTGTTCCCTGAGAGATTCTACCAGTACCTGATAAATATAGATGCAGATACTCACACCCAACCATCTTACTGAGTCCAAGGACCCCAATAGAAGAGCTAGGGGAAGGACTAAAGGAGCTGAAGTGATTACAACACCATAGGAAAAAGAATATCACCTAACCAGACCACCCACAGTTCCCAAAGACACCGTCAACTAAAGAGTATAGATCAAAGAACCCATGGCTCCAGATACATACAGATACAGAGGGTTGTCTTATCTGAAATCAATGGGAGGGGGAGCCCTTTGTCTTGTGGAGGCTTGTTGGTGATGTGGGAGTGGGTGAGTAGGTGGAAGAGCATCTTCATAGAAGCTAAGGGAGGGGAAGGGAAAACAGATGGGGTTTGTTATGGGGAGTTAACCAGGAAGAGGGATATCACTTGAAATGTAAACAAATAAAACAATTAATTTTTTTAAAAAGGAATAAAATGAAATTGGCCTTGGGTCTAAAGGTGTTTCCAAAGTAAAATTTACCTTTGAGTCACCAATAATCACAGTAGTTTGTTTATCAAATATTTCTATGCTATGCTTATTTTTTACCTACATTTTTAAAATCTTTATTAGAAATTTAAGATAAATATCAAATTTGATAGGAGAGTCAAAAATGGAACAAAAATATGTCTTTGATATTCACATATACTTTTAGACAGATTTTTGAAAATGACTTGTGTGTTATGTGTGGGGTATGCCTATGGAGGCCTGAGCTGTTGCATTCTCTGATCCTGGAGTATGAGTCACCTGACATGTGTGTTAGAAACAAGACTTGGGTCCTGTACAAGATCACTCCAGCCCCTTAATAAGTCTTTAAATAACTGAAATATACTCTAAAATTTCCTTCTTCAGTCAGCAATTTGAGGTCAACATGCCTGCAAATTGTTAGCCATGTCTCACCTGACATGTTATTGGCTCAGATGGTGTCTCTGATGTATTGATTTTACTAAAAGTACTTGAGATCTATCACCTGCTAAGTGCCCTTTGACCAAACATTACTGAATATAACCACATAAGTCTTAGTGAAGATTTTATTGCTGTGATGAGACTCGATGACCATAGCAATTTTTATAAAGGAAAATATTTAATTTGTGTGAGCTTAGAGGTTCAGAGGTTTAATCTATTATTCTCCTTGAAGAAAACATGGCAGCACTCAGGTTCACAATAGTGCTGGAGAAGTAACTGAGTTACATAAAGCAAGAAGAGAGAGATAAACACTAGGACTGGCTTGAGTTTCTGAAACCACAAGGCACACAGCCATATAGATATCTTCCTCCAACAAGCCCACACATACTCTAACAAGGACACACCTCCTAAGGGCGCCACTCTCTG
Source organism: Micromys minutus (assembly GCF_963924665.1). Taxonomy (NCBI): domain Eukaryota; kingdom Metazoa; phylum Chordata; class Mammalia; order Rodentia; family Muridae; genus Micromys; species Micromys minutus. Next base: position 27,038,359 of record NC_137966.1, on the reverse strand, counting down.
AGGCTATCAGGCCCATTTCCATCCAAGCAACCACACATAAAATAGTGAATATTAATTTGAAAACCAAATTAAATTACACTTCAAAAAGGGAGATTTAGATTTCATTTCTGGCCATATTAAAACCACAGTGAATAATAGATTCGTTGGGTACAATAATTATGTCTAATCTGTCGCCTCTTTTTTCCTAATGTTGAAGTTAGATGCTTCAAGGCAGTTAGCTAGTTGCAGTGGAGATGAGCATTTGGTGTAAGTGATCTGCAAAAAGAGCTATTTCTTCTACTTGCTTTCTACCTTCTAAGTGGGCTGTAAAGCAGAAAAGAGGAATATTATTTTTAGTTGCTTTGACAAAATTCTAACAAAAATTGTTTAATGAAGGAAATATCATGGCTGCCAGAAATTTCAGTATATTATAATCCAGAAGACAATCAGGTTCCCTTGGTCTGTCAGTTGTTTCCCACACTGGTAAACCAAGAAGCAGACAACTCAGAAAGGTGCCAGTAGTGTTGATGACCATTAAGATTCATTAGAGGCAACCTTCTTCTGGAAAATAGGCCAGTCCCAAATGTTAAACAATTACCCAAGACAGGAAATAAGTGTTCAGACACACAATCCTTGATGTTTGGTGTGTGTGTGTGTGTGTGTGTGTGTGTGTGTGTGTGTGTGTGTCTATGCATGTGTTAATTATACAATGTTTTTAGTATGAGTGTGTACTCCCAGAGACATGCTGCCTCTGTCTCTGAGTGCTGGGATTAAGGCATGTACAACAGGCCCAGCTTCCTGTTGCTTTTCTTACTTTCATATATTCTTTGGATCCACATGTAAAACTAGCAAGATAATGATGCCAGGGCTCCAAGAGGTTAGCAAAAATTCTAAGACTGGTTACCTATTTCTACTTCTTTTATCTTTGCTTACACTGTAATCATTTGTATATTAAACACATTTGTTCTGGGGGCCAAAGATATGGCTAATGGTTTACAACACTTGCAGCTCTTGCAGAAAACCTGGGTTCAATTCACAACATCTACATGGTAGCTGACAACCACATATATGTCTAATTTCTGGACATCCAATGCTCTCATTTGACATCTGTGGGCAACACACATATATAGTACCCAGATAGAATACAAGGAAAACATTCATGTATATAAAATATATAAATATAAAGCACGAACATGTTGATTATTTTTATGTTAACTGTAACTACTCCAGGATTCTTTACTATGTATTACTTGTATTTTGATGACTTTTGCTGACTTGGGTTAAAAGTATGTTCACTTTCTGAATTTTTGTTTCTATAGCTTAACATCTTTATTTACACCTTAGAAAGTAATTGGCAAGGTGTTTCCAGCAGTAAAGGTGTGAAGGGGTGCAGGACATGTTTGAAGCTGGGCTCCTCTTTTCTGCCACCATCCGCTGTACTGTAGACATAAGCACACATATGCATTCCCTACACATATATGAACACAAACATATGAACACACACAAATGAATACACACATATGAACACACACACATGAATACACACACATAAACACACACACATGAACACACACACATGAACACACACATATCAATACACACATATGAACACACACATGCACACAAGCAAGTATGTCACTTCCCGAACTAGTGGAAATTACCTTTATGGGTGTTTGTACTTCAGAAGTAATAGGTAGTGGCTCTCCCTGAGAACAAACATTAACTTCACATCTTCCTAAAAGTTTTCGAACTCTGTTCTCTGCCCTTCTTCTGACCAACTTGCTCTGATGTAAAAATTTTGTTGAAGCTTTAATAGAGATACACTCAGTGTTATCTATATTTATTTCTGGGTCTTCAGATATTTTCTGCAATGGAGAAATAGAAAATTGACTTTCCTACTTTTGTTCCAAAATAAGCTTTTAATTTTGGGGGGAGGCATGTTTTCAACATTTCTTTATTCTTTCGTAATTATAGGTTATTAACACACAAAACAATGAAATATCTTCAAATATGTTTGTCTATTCACATATTACTGGAACATTATTAAGAAGTAAAAATATTTATGCTGGTCTAGACTAAAAGAAAATCACGAACTGAGAATCTTGGCCTTGTTATTGGAACTTGGACTAAACTTAATTTGTTATGTTTCAAAATTTCTATGCCCTGTATATGATGATTATTAATATTAAACCTCCATTTTCAGTCTTTGTCTTCTTTCATAATTGTGAAGTAAAAAGGCACATTATTTTCCATTTATATTTTAAAATAATTAAACAGTGACTTACTTACTAGTGTTGTTCATGTCATAGAATATGTGAAACTAGTTTAGAAACTCATTTGTCCATTATCCACATTCAAAATTATTACAAATGCAACTTGCAATTCATAGAAACCTCCACTTTGGGGTTCCAGGTAAGGCATACTTCTAGCACTCACAGCTGTAAAGTCACATGAGAGGGAATGCTATCATCTACATAGAAGTCTTCTAATATTTCAAATCCTCACATGTGGTACAAATAGTGTAAGTTTATATTATCCCAAAATTCAAAACAAAAATATCAAAACTTAAAATGTTACTATAGTGTATATAAGTCATCACTTCCAAAACAGATGACTAATTAGAGGAAACTTGAAAATTGTTTAAGTGGATGAAGACTTTTGAACACAATATTAGTGGAATCAATAGAAAACACAGTGCAGCCTCTAGCCTGTGCCCTGGAGCTAAGGCTGCACCTCAGCCCTCTGCACCTAGATCCTACCTAGAGAGCTGACATCTAAAGCTCACAAGTGAGGCCACCACCTTTTCTCCAATAACTGAACCAAGAGAGACTGTCCAGGGGTGCACAGGGCACAAAAACAGCAGAGCAGCCAGGGAAAGAATCCTCCAAATTTCCGTCAGTGCCCTGGAGCTAACTCTGGAACACAGCTCTCCACACCCAAATCATGTCCAAAAAGAACTGGTCTCCCAGGAGTGCTGATACAACAAAGATCACAGCTCTCTGCACCTCATTACCTCCCAGGAGTGCTGACACACGTATAAGACCATAGACAAACAGAATCACAGGAGGGAGGAGCTCACTTACAAGAAGAAGAAATGACACCAGAGATAACCGGATGGCAAGAAGTAAGCACAAAAACCTAAGCAGCAAAAACCAAAACTACTTAGCATCATCTTAACACAGTTCTCCCACCACAAATCCTGGATACCCAAACACATAAGATTAGCAAAATTAGGATTTAAAATCACATCTCATGATGATGATAGAAAACTTTAAGAAGAACATAAATAATTCCCTTAAAGAAATACAGGAGAGCTTCTGGTTTCTGCCTAAGCCTGGAGCTGCCCAGTGCTAAAGCACTCTGTACCCAGACCCCACTGGGAAAGAGCCAGTCTCATACAAGTGCAGACATTTCAGAGAACACACGTGAGACCACCACCTCTGCTCAAACTCCTGGCCCAAGAGAAACCCACCCAGAGCCCTCAAACCACAGGAGAAGTCTGATATAGGATCCTTCCAGTTTCTGTCTTCCCCTGTACTGACCCTATGCCATAGCTCTCTGTACCTAGACCCCACTGGGAAATAGATAGCGCCCCATAAATTCTGACACACCTGAGAGCACAGGCAAAACCTCCACTGCTGCTCTGAGGGACCTGCCCAGAGCCTTCTGGACACAGAAATGGAGAAGCAGTTTGAGACATGATCCTTCCACTTTCTGTCTGTGCTCTGTGCTGACCCTGTGCCACAGCTAACTTTACCCAGATCCTGCTAGGAGACAGCTGGTCTCCCAGTAGTGCTGACACACAGACTTACAGGAGGGTCAAGCCACTGTCAGAATCAGAAAGACCAGCAAACACCAGAGATAAGCAGATAGCAAGAGGTAAGTCCAAGAACTTAAGCAACAGAAACCAAGATCACTTGGCATCATCAGAACCTAGTTTCCCCCACCACAGGAAGTCCTGGATACCACAACACAATGGGAAAGCACGGTTCTGATTTAATCACACCTCATGATGATGTTAGAGGACTTTAAGATGATCATCAACAACTCCCTTAAACAAATAAAGGACAACACAGGTAAACAGGTAGAAGCCCTTAAAGAGGAAACACAAAAATTACAAAAACAATCCATCATAATCAAGTAGGCTTTATTCCAGGGATTCAGGAATAGTTCAATATATGGAGATGCATCAACGTAATCCACTACATAAGTAAACTCAAAGGGAAAAAAACTCATGATCATCTCCTTAGATACTAAGAAAGCATTTGACAAAATTGAAAGCCTCTTCATGATAAAAGTCTTGGAAAGATAAGGAATTCAAGGCCCATTCCTAAACATAGTAAAAGCAATAAAGAGCAAATCAGTTACCAACATCAAACTAAATGGTGAGAAACTTGAAGCAATCCTACTAAAATCGAGAACTAGATAAAGATTCCTGCTCTCTCCCTATCTATTCAATATAGTACTCAAAAACCTGGCCAGATCAATAGACAACAAAAGGATGTCAAAGGAATACAAATTGAAAAGCAAGGAGTCAAAATATCACTATTTGCAGATGATATGGTAGTAAACTGAAGTGACCCCAAATATTTCATCAGAGAATTCCTACATCTGATAAACAACATCAGCAAAGTGGCTGAATATAAAATTAACTCAAACAAATTAGGAGCCTTTCTCTACTCAAAGGATAAACAGGCTGAGAAAGAAATTAGAAAAACAACACCCTTAAAAGTATTCCCAAATATTTTTAAACACCTTGGTGTGACACTAACCAAGCAAGATCTATATGACAACAAGTCTCTAAAAAAGAAATTGTGGAAATCTCAAAAGATGGAGAGATCTCCCATGCTCATGGATTGACAGGATTGATAGAGTAAAAATGACTGTCTTGTCAAAAGCAATCTACACATTCAATGCAATCCCCCATCAAAATTCCCACTCAATTATTCAGAGAGTTAGAAAGAACAATTTGCAAATGCATTTGGAATAACCAAAAACCCAGGATATTGAAAACTATTCTCAAACATAAAAGAACTTCTGGGGCAATCACCATCCCTGGTGTCAAGCTGTATTACAGAGCAATAGTGATTTTTTTTAAATGATGGTATTGATATAGAGAAAGGCAGATAGATTAATGGAGTAGAATCGAAGACCCAGAAATGAACCTACACACCTATGATCTTTGACCAAGGAGCTAAAATCATCCAGTGGAAAAAAGAAAGAATTTTCAACAAATGATGCTGGTCAAACTAGAGATCAGCATCTAAAAGAATGTAAACATTCTTATAGACCTGTACAAAGCTCAAGTCCAAGTGGATCAAGGACCCCCACGTAATACCAGATACACTCAAACTGATAGAAGAGAAAGTGGAAAAGAGCCTTGAGCACATGGGCATAGGACAAATTTTCCTGAACATAACACTAATGTCTTATGTTCTGAGATCAACAATGGACAAATGGGACCTCATAAAATTGCAAAGCTTCCGTAAGGCAAAAGACATTGTCATTAGGACAAAACAGCAACCAACAGAATTGGAAAATATCTTTGCCAATCCTACATCTGATAGAGGGCTAATATTCAATATATACAAAAAAACTCAAGAAGTTAGAATCCAGAGAATCAAATAAACCTATTAAAAAAGGTGGACATAACTAAACAATAAACTATTAACTGAGAAATATCAAATGACTGAGAAGCACCTAAAGCAATGTTCAACATCCTTAGTCATCAGAAAAATGCAAATCAAAACAACCCGAGATTCAACCTCACACCAGCCAGAATGGCTAAGATCAAAAACTCAGGTGACAGAAGATGCTGGTAAGGATGTAGAGAAAGAGAAACACTCTTTCTTTGTTGGTGGGATTGCAAGCTAGTACAACCACACTGGAAATCATTCTGGAAGTTCCTCCAAAAATTATTCATAATACTACCTAAGGACTTAGCTATACCACTCCTGGGTATATACTCAAAAGATGCTCCAATATATAGCAAGGACACATGCTCCACTATGTTCATAGCAGCCTTATTTATAATAGCCAGAAGCTGAAAAAAGAAAAAATCAGATGTCCTTCAACAGAGGAATGGACACAGAAATTGTGTTACATTTACGAAATGAAATACTACTCAGCTATTACAAAACAATGAATTCATGCAATCCTTCAGCAAGGGGATGAACCTAGAAAATATTATCCTAAGTAAGGTAACCCAATCACAAAAAATAAAAATAAAACACACATGATATGCACTCACAGATAAGTGAATATTATCCCAAAAACATGGATTACCCAAAATATAATTCATAGACCACATGAAGTTCAAGAAGAAAGAAAAATAAGAAAATACAGGAGAACACAGATAAACAGGTGGAACTCCTTAAGAAAGAAACACAAAAATCCCCTAAAGAATTACAAGAAAACACAACCAAACATGTGAAGGAATTGAACAAAATTATCTAAGATTTAAAAATGGAAATAGAAACAATAGAGAAATCAGAAAGGGAGACAATCCTGGAGATAGAAAACCTAGAAAAGAGGTCTGTAATCAAAGATGCATCACTAACAGAATACAAGAGAAAGAAGAGAGAATCTCAGATTCAGAAGACACCATAGAAACAAAGAAAATACATAATGCCAAAGGATCCTAACTCAAAACATTTAGGAAATTCAGGACACAATGAGAAGGGCAAACCTAAGGATAATAGGTATAGAAGAGAGCAAAGATTCTCAACTTAAAGGGCTTGTAAATATTTTCAACAAAATTGTAGAAGAAAACTTCCCTAAGGAAAGAAAAGCCCATGAACATACAAGAAGCCTACAGAAACTCCAAATAGACTGGAAAAGAAAAAAAATTCCTTGTCACATAATAATCAAAACACCAAATGCACAAAACAAAGAAAGAATATTGAAAGCCATAAGGGGGAAAGGTCAAGTAACAAAAACAGACATATTAAAATTACACCAGTCTTTTCACAAGAGACTCTAAAAGTCAGAAAATCCTGGGCAGATTCAATACAGACCCTAAGAGAACACAAATCTCAGACCAGGCTACTATACCCAGCAAAACTCTCAATTAACAAAGATGGAGAAACCAAGATATTCCATAACAAAAACAAATTTACACAATATCTGTCCACAAATCCAGCCCTACAAAGGATAAAAGATAGAAAAATCCAACATGAGAAGGGAAACTAACCCCTAGGAAAATCAAGAAAGTGCTCTCCTTACACCAAGTCAAAAGAAGATAGCCACACAAACATAATCCCACCACTAACAACAAAAACTGACAGAAAGTAACAATCACCTTTCCTTAATATCTCTTAAAATTATTGAACTCAATTCCTCAATAAAAAGGCAGGCTGGATATATAAACCGGACCCAGCACTGTGCTGCATACAAAAAATGCACCTCAGTGACAAAGACAGACACTACCTCAGAGTTAAAGGCTGGAATAAATTTTCCAAGCAAATGGTTCCAAGAAATAAGATGGAGTAGCCATTCATGAAATACATTGATGCATTCTTGTATATTGAACTATCCCTGCATCCCTGAGATGAATCCTACTTGATCTTGGTAAATTATTGTTTTGATGTGTTCTTGGGTTTGGTTGGCAAGAATTTTACTAAGTATTTTTGCATCTATATTTATAAAACAACTTGGTTTGAAGTTCTCTTTGTTGGGCCTTTGTGTGGTTTAAGTATAAGCGTAATTGAGGCATCATAGAACAAACTGGGTACTGTTCCTCTGTTTCTATTTTGTGGAAGAGTTTTAAGAGTATTGATATTAGGTCTTCTTTTAAAGTCTGATAGAATTCTGCACTAAAACCATCTGGTCCTGGGGTTTTTGATTGGGAGACTTAATGACTGCTTCTATTTTTTTAGGGTTTGTGGAACTGTTTATATTGTTTATCTGATCCTGATTTAACATTGATACCTGGTATCTGTCTACAAAATGGTCCATTTCATTCAAATTTCCCAGTTTTCTTGAGCATAGAATTTTGTATTAGGGCTGATGATTTTTCAAATTTCCTCAGTTTCTGTTATGTCTCTCTTTTCATTTCTTATTTTCTTAACTTGGATACTGTCTCTGTACCCTCTGCTTAGTCTGGTTAAGGGTTTATATATCTTGTTAATTTTCTCAAAGAACCAGCTCCTGGTTTTGCTCATTCTTTGTATAGTTCTTTTGGTTTCTATTTGTTTGATTTCAGGCCTGGGTTTTATTATTTCCTGTCATCTACTCTTGGTTATATTTGCTTCTTTTGTTCTAGAGCTTTTAAATGTGCTGTAAATATGCTAGTGTATGCTCTCTTCAGTTTCTATTTGGAGGAACTCAGAGATATAAGTTTTCCTCTTAGTGCCACTTTCATTGTGTCCCATAAGTTTGGGTATGTTGTGCTTTCATTTTTATTAAAGTCTAAAAAATTCTTAATTTCTTTTTTTTATTTCTTTCTTGATTAATTTACCTTTGAGAAGAGTGTCATTCAGCTTCCATGTTTATGTGGGCTTTTTCTTGTTATTAAAGACCAGTCTTAGTCCATAGTGATCTGATAGGATTCATGGGATTATTTCAGTCTTTGTGTATCTGTTGAGTCCTGTTTTTTGACTGATTATTTGATCAGTTTTGAAGAAGGTGTTCTGAGGTGCTGAGAAAAGGGTGTATTCTTTTGTTTTAGAATGAAGTGCTCTATAGATATCTGTTAAATCCATTTGGTTCATAACTTCTGTTAGTTTCACTGTATCTCTGCTTAGTTTCTTTTCCCAAGATCTGTCCAGTGAGTGTGGTGTTGAAGTCACCCACTATTATTGTGTGTGAGATGCAATGTGTACTTTGAGCTTTAGTAAGGTTTCTTTTATAAATATGGGTGCCCTTGCATTTGAATTATAGATTTTCAGAATTGCAATTTCATCTTGATATATTTTTCCTTTAATGAGTATGAGGTGTCCTTTCTTATTTTCTTTTATAACTTTTGGTTGAAAGTGAATACATGGTAAAAGTCTTGGAAAGATAAGGAATTCAAGGCCCATACCTAAACATAGTAAAAGCAAAATACAGCAAACCAGTTGCCAACATCAATTTAAATGGTGAGAAACTTGAAGTAATTCCACTAAAATCAGGGACTACACAAAGCTGCCTACTCTCCTCCTACTTGTTCAATATAGTACTGGAATTTCTAGCCAGAGCAATTAGACAACAAAAGGTGGTCAAAGAAATACAAATTGGAAAGAAAAAAGTCAAAATATCACTATTTGTTGTTGATATGATAGTATACTTAAGGGACCCCAAAAATTTCACCAGAGAATTTCTAACCTGATATACAACTTTAGCAAAGTGAATAAGCATAACTGTCAACAGGAAAAATACAGCAACCAACAGATTGGGATAAGATTTTTACCAATCCTACATCCATCCAAAGGCTAATACCCAAAATACACCAAAAGGACTCCAGAGGATCAAATAGCTCTATCAAAAAATGGGGTATAGAGGTGAACAAAAAATTATCTACTGAGGAATGTCAAATGACCATAAAACACTAAAGAAATGTTCAACATCCTTAGTCATTAGGAAAATGAAAATCATAAAAGCCCTGAAATTTCACCTCACACCAGTCTGGCTAAGATCAAAAGTTCAGGTGACAGCAGATGCTGGCAAGGATGTGGAGAAAGAGGAACACTCCTCCATTGTTGGTGGGATTGCAAGCTGGTACAACCACTCTGGAAATCAGCCTGGCATTTCCTCAGAAAACTGAACATAGTAACACCTGAGAACCTAGCTTTACCACTCCTGGGCATATACCCAAAAGATGCTCCAACATATAACAAGGACGCATGCTCCACTATATTCATAGCAGCCTTATTTATAGTACCCAAAAGCTGAAAAGAGCCCAGATGTCCTTCAACAAAGGAATGGATGGAGAAAGTGATACATTTACACAATGGAGTACTACTCAGCTATTAAAAACAATGACTTCAAAAAATTCCTAGGCAAATAGATTGAATTAGAAAATATTATCCTGAGCGAGGTAACCCAGTCACAAAAATACATCCATGGTATGTAATCACTGATAAGTGGATATTAGCCCAGAATCTCAGAATACCCAAGATACAATCCACAGACCACATAAAGCTCAAGAAGAAAGACCAAAGTGTGAATACATCAGTCCTTTTTAGAAGGGGAAACAAAATGCCCACAGTAGGTAGAAGGTGGGAGAGATATTTTGGTAGAAGAGATGAGGGAGAGGGGAAAGGGGGGAGACAGGATCAGGTATGGCAACACCTTCAAGTCTAGCTCATCCCTCCGTTACCACCAGAGAATCCACATGGAAGAGAAACCGTTCAGATGTAGTGAATGTGACAGAGCCTTCAGACAGAGTGCATCCCTTATTCAGCATGAAAGAATCACTGGAGAAAAGCCCTACAGATGCAGTGAGTGCAGAAAAGGCTTCACTTCCATCTCAAGACTCAATAGACACCGAATAATTCATACAGAAGAGAAGATCTACAATTGCAATGAGTGTGGCAAAGCCTTAAGTTCCCACTCAACTCTTATCATTCACGAAAGAATCCACACTAGGGAGAAACCATGTAAATGTAAAGTTTGTGGGAAAACCTTCCGACAGAGTTCAGCTCTGATCCAGCATCAGAGAATGCACACTGGAGAGAGACCCTATAAATGTAACGAGTGTGGGAAAACATTCAGGTGTAACTCATCCCTAAGTAACCACCAGCGGATCCACACCGGAGAGAAACCATACCGATGTCAGGAGTGCGGGATGTCATTTGGATAGAGTTCAGCTCTTATTCAGCACCGAAGGATTCACACGGAAGAGAAACCCTTTAAATGTGACACGTGTGGGAAGCTCTTCAGTCAGAGGTTCTCCCTAACCAGTCATCATAAAATCCATACTGAAGAGGACTCCTTGAACATAGGTTCGCATGCGTAAAAGCAACTAACCAAAGTTTTTCAGAGGATATATATATATATATATATATATATATATATATATATATATCATATTGACAATAAATATAGTGAATATGAGGAAACTTTTATTTAGTTCTATGAGATATTAAAACTGCAAGAATAATCTGTGTTCAAATAATAAGAGAAAAATTCATATCTGTCAGTCACTTTTCATGAACAGATACTTCACTATAGCAGACATTGACAATGGTCATTTATAAGGTAACAGAAAGGCTTTCTTATTTTGTCCTGAGTCAAGACCTCATTGTACAGCCTATTCCCAACGCATAATCTTCCTGCCTGTGCCTCTCGATTGCCGGATCACCGGCGAGGTCTAGGGCACAGAACTATTGCTGCAGGATTCTTAAGAGTGTGCCTCTGCTCAAAAATTTAAATTGTCTGCCATGTGAATTTGTATTTAGAAATAATATGGTTGAGCTGAGGGAAAAAACTACAAAGAAATAGTTTCCCTATGTTATTAGTAACATTGGTAGTATATTGTTGAAAAAAATATACTTGGCAATAATAGGGTGGGTGGGGCCTCATCTGGCTGTGATCTAACAATATTAAAGCAAGCCAATTTAAAAGAAAAAAACAAAAAAACAAAAAACAGTAAGTGTATAGCAACCTCTTAGAGTGGAGTACACCTAGACCTTAAATCATTAATAACTCAAGAGCTAAGAAGATAGCCTTGTAGCAATTTTGGTATTTAAAAATCATTATGTTTAATCTATACACACCAAAAAATTTTTTGCTATTTCCATGTTACATTTTGTTTTACATGTACTTTATGCTCATTATAATTAGTAAGATTTCAATGCATACTATCAAACCTGTAAAAAATCAAGTACTAACAAAAATATATTCCTATAGTTTAATGCCGAAATACCTTTAAAAATAAAACCAAAACAAAGAATACACATAAAGAGAGCCATGGCTCTAGCTGCATATGTATCAGAGGATGGCATTGTCTGGCATCTATGGAAGGACAGGCCACTGGTCCTGTGAAAGCTCAATTCCCTAGTGTAGGGAAATGCCAGGGAGGTGAGGTAGAAGTAGTGAGTTGTTGGGGTAGCACTCTCATAGAATCAGGGGGAGGGGGTAAGGAATAGGGGTTTCTGGAATGAAAACCAGGAAAGGAGATAACATTTAAAATGTTAATACATAAAAAATCCAATAAAATAAATAAATAAAATGAAAAATACACAAATTATTAACCAAAGTACATTTAAAATATCTGCATGATTAATAGATAAATACAAAATAACCATGCTTTTTTCAATTTAGAAAATTAGAAAAAATAATGATAGTACTGTGATTTGGTAAGGGTTTGAGGATAGACACTTTAATTTGATTATCTTTAGGAACAGTCATTGACCTGCAAAGAGACAGAGTAACATACATATTATTCAAGACATTTTTAATAAATAAAACCATTTTTGAAAAGTACAAGTCCAGCAATTTTTTAAAAACAGCTAAATAAATTGCTATAACAAAATGGATATTAAGAACTCATTGAGAATATTCAAAGATGGAAGTAAGTTGTGTAGGGAACGTGATATTTTCCCAAAAACAGAAAGAAAATGCCTTAGATGCTAATTACGAGATTACAAATAGCTAAATGTCCACAATTTCTTGTTATTCTAAATACAGGTTCAAAGATGGAAACAGATGTGATGCTCTCATCTATGATACTGAAATAGGAGTGTCCAAGGGGGAAAAAAAACTACTTTCATTTATGCTAAAGGTAAAGGCTCCTGGGAGATTCCTGGATCCTTAAAATAACTGGACTCACACTATATTCACTCTATTGTGTAGATATTTCTGCAAACCACCCTTGGTAAAATATCAGAGATATTCTTTTGTTTAAGAACTGCACTCTATCTCTACTCACTATATATTTAGAGACCATTCGCTTATTTAGCTACCACTAGCTGCAAGAAATTACTGCTCACTTTGAATTTACAGAAAGTTCCACATCTGAAAAATTCTTTTCTCTGGCCACTTTTTCATATAAAACTGAAATAGATAGACTAATCTAATTTTAACAAACTTTGTAAAAAAAAATAACTAAATAAATAAATTTCACAAACTAGTATTTACCTTCATAATGGAAATACTGTCATTGTCTTCTATTGTTGGCCCAGGAATATCAGGGTCAAGTTTGTCAGGCAACCTTTAGAATAAAAACATACAGTAATGGTTTGGTCATTTGAGCAACTACTCTGGGGAAGTATCCACCACATATATTGAGTGATATTTCTGCATTTATATAATTCAAAGTCAACAGGTGTTTTAAAGCTTTTGGCTGTCTTTGTGAGTTTTAGCTTATCTCAATATATAAAACATTCAAGAAAGACTAATTCCTAATCTAACTTTTTTAAAGGTCATCATCTTAAGAAGTGTCTCAGAAAATAAGAGTGCTTGCTGCCCACACACAACAAGCAGAATTTGAATCCTCAACATGCTCTTGTAAGCCCAGTACTATGAGTGGCACAGACAGGGGGGTTACGGGCACTTGTTGACTTCAAGTAATGCTCCAGATTCAGTGACACACCTTAAATCAATTGGTCAAGGTAGAGATTTATAGACCAAGACACCAATGTCCTCCTCTTACCTTCAAGCTGCAAACAAATATGTGTAACATATGCAACAGAGGGGGAGGGCAGGAGGGAGAGAGATCAATGGCCAATGTATTGACTTTTGCATGTATAAATTACCTGTCTTAAAGTATAAACTGATAATTTTCCTAACGAATACATATGTTTGCTACCAGAACTGAAATGAATTAACAAAGAAATTAAAGACTTTTTAGAATTTAATGAAAATAAAGGTGCAACATACTCAAGCTTATGTTGAAAGAAAGCAGTGCCAAGAGGGAAACGCATCGTTCTGAGTGACTCCAAAAATAAGCTGTAGAGAGCATACACTAACAGCTTGATAGCACACTGAAAAGCTCTAGAACAAAAAGAAGCAAACATACCTAAGAAGAGTAGACAGGAGGAAATAATCAAACTCAAAGCTTAAATGAACCAAGTAGAAACAAAAAGAACTATACAAAGAATCAACAAAACCAGGTGTTGGGTTTTGTTTTGTTTTTTTTTTTTTCTTCAAGAAAAACAACATGGCCAACCAGAAAGGCGGCTCGGACAGGCTGAGCAACTGTGACCGGGAACAGATCTTAGGAACTTCTGTTCCCAACCGGAGATGACTTCAGGACGCAGAGCGGAGCCTGGCCCAACTGCCAACCGGAAAGGCGGCTCGTACAGGCTGAGCAACTGGTGAGTGGGAGACCTAGGCTGCTGGGGAGCAGAGGGATCTCTGCGGAGTGCACACGGAAAGGGCACCTTCTGCCCTGACCTGCCCTGTCCTCCCGGATCCAGTGACCGGGAACAGATCTTAGGAACTTCTGTTTTCACCCGGAGACGACTTCAGGACGCAGAGCGGAGCCTGGCCCAGCTGCCACCCGGAACCTGGGCTGCCGGGGAGTAGAGAGATCTCTGCGGAGTGCACATGGAAGGTGTACCAGGGACACAGACCAGATACAAGGGAAAGGCAAGAACATATCACTGACAACAAAATGGCAAGAGGAAAGAGAAAGAGTATATCCCAAGGAAACCAAGACAATCTAGCAACACCAGAACCCAGCTCTCCGATAGTAGCAAACATCGGAATTCCAAACACTCCAGAGAAAGAAGACACAGACCTGAAATCATGCCTCAAGACGCTGATAGAGTTACTTAAACAAGAAAGGGAGGAAAAGCAAAAAGATTCAGAAGCTTTTAAAGAAGAAACAAGAAAAACACTCAAAGAACTCAAAGAACGAGAGGTAAACAGAACCAAAGAAATAAAGGAATGGAAGAGGAAAATTAAAACAGAAATTGACACAATAAAGAAAACGCTAAAAGAGATAACCCTAGAGTCAGAACACCAAAAAAAGAAATCAGGAGTCACAGAAGCAAGCATTTCTAACAGATTACAAGAGATCGAGGAGAGAATCTCGGGGGCAGAAGACAACATTGCAAACATAGACAAAACAGCCAGAGAAGATGCAAAAAACAAAAAGCTCCTAACCCAAAATGTCCAGGAAATACAAGACACAATGAGAAGACCGAACCTAAGGATAATAGGAATAGAAGAGGGAGAAAGGTATCAACTAAGAGGCACAGTAAATATCTTCAACAAAATCATAGAAGAAAACTTCCCTACCCTCAAGAATGAGATGACCACGAGCATAAAAGAAGCCTTCAGAACTCGAAATAGGTTGGACCAGAAAAGAAATACCTCCCGACACATAATAGTAAAAACATCAAGTGCCCAAAGTAAAGAAAGAATACTAAAAGCAGTAAGGGAAAAAGGTCAGGTAACATATAAAGGCAGACCAATCAGACTCACACCCGATTTCTCAACAGAGACTATGAAAGCTAGAAGAGCCTGGACAGACATCATGCACTCCTTAAGAGAGCACAAGTGCCAGCCCAAGCTGCTATACCCAGCAAAACTATCAATCACCATCAATGGAGAGACAAAGATATTTCAAGACAAATCAAAATTCACACAATATCTGACCACAAACGCAGCACTACAACGAATTATAGGTGGAAAACCAAATACAAGGAGGTAAAATACAGCCTAGTAAAAACAAGAAAACTCCTAAACAAGAAAACTAAAAGAAGAAAAAAACACAGACACAACTCAACACAAAAAAGCAAAAATGGCAGGAAACAGAAACAATTATTCCTTGATATCTATTAACATAAATGGTCTCAACTCCCAAATAAAGACACATAGACTATCAGACTGGATACATAAACAAAATCCAGCCTTTTGCTGCATACAGGAAACTCATCTCAGAGACAGAAACAGACACTATTTCAGAGTAAAAGGGTGGGAAAAAAACTTCCAAGCTAACAGCTCCAAGAAGCAAGCTGGAGTGGCTATTCTAATATCGAATAAAGTAAATTTCCAACCAAAAGTTATCAAAAAAGATAAAGAAGGACACTTTTTACTCATTACCGGGGAAATCTGTCAGGAGGAACTCTCAATCCTTAACATATATGCTCCAAATAAAAAATCACCCACATTCATAAAAGAAACTCTACTAAAGCTCAAAAAATACATTTCACCCCACACAATAATAGTGGGAGACTTTAATACCCCACTCTCACCAATGGACAGATCAGGAAAACAAAATCTGAACAAGGAAACTGCAAAACTAGCAGAGACTTTGAACCAACTAGAATTAATAGATATATACAGAACATACTATCCTAAAGTAAAAGAATACACCTTCTTCTCACCACCCCATGGCACCTTCTCGAAAATTGACCACATAATTGGACACAGAACGAGCCTTCATCGATATAAGAAGATTGAAATACTCCCATGCATCCTCTCAGATCACCATGGTCTACGGCTGGTCTTTAATAACAACAAAGACAACAAAATGCCAACATACTCATGGAAACTAAACAACGCTCTGTTAAAGGATAGCAGGGTCAAAGAAGAAATAAAGAAAGAAATTACGGACTTTCTAGAATTCAACGAAAACGATAACACAACATACCCAAACCTATGGGATGCAATGAAAGCAGTATTGATAGGAAAACTCATAGCCCTAAGTGCTTCCAAAAAGAAACTGGAAAGAGCTCACATCAGCAACCTGACAGCACAGCTAAAAGCCCTAGAACAAAAGGAAGCAGATATACCCAAAAAGAGTAGACGGCAAGAAATAATCAAAATTAGGGCAGAAATAGACCAAATAGAAACAAAAAGAACCATTGAAAAAATCAACAAAACAAAGAGTTGGTTCTTTGAGAAAATCAACAAGATTGATAAACCCCTAGCCAGACTAACTAGAGGGCAAAGAGAGAGTATCCAAATTAACAAAATCAGAAAGGAAAGTGGTGACATAACAACTGAAACTGAGGAAATTCAAGAAATCATCAGATCCTACTACAAAAACGTATACTCCACAAAATTATAAAATCTGGAGGAAATGGAGGAATTCCTAGACATATACAAGGTCCCAAAGTTTAACCAGGACCAAGTAAACCATCTAAATAATCCTATAACACCTAAAGAAATAGAGGAAGTCATCAAAAGCCTCCCAACCAAAAAAATCCCAGGTCCTGACAGGTTCAGTGCAGAATTTTATCAAACATTTATTGGGGATATAACACCAATATTCGCCAAACTATTCCAAAAGATAGAATCAGATGGAATATTACCCAACTCGTTTTTTGAGGCTACAATAAACCTCGTACCTAAGCCACACAAAGACCCTACAAGGAAAGAGAACTTCAGACCAATCTCACTTATGAACATTGATGCAAAAATACTCAACAAAATCCTTGCAAACCGAATCCAAGAACACATCAAAACCATAATTCATCATGACCAAGTAGGCTTCATCCCTGGGATGCAGGGATGGTTTAACATAAGGAAATCCATCCATGTAATCCACCATATAAACAAACTTAAAGACCAAAATCACATGGTCATCTGACTAGACCCTGAGAAAGCATTCAACAAAATCCAACAACCCTTCATGTTAAAAGTCCTGGAAAGAACAGGAATCCAAGGCCGATATTTAAACATAATAAAAGCAATATACAGCAAACCAACAGCCAACATCAAACTTAATGGCGAGAAACTTGAAGCAATCCCACTAAAATCAGGGGCTCGACAAGGCTGCCCACTCTCTCCCTACCTATTCAACATAGTACTGGAAGTCCTGGCTGGAGAAATTAGACTGCAAAAGGAGATCAAGGGAATACAAATCAGAAAGAAAGAGATAAAAACATCACTCTTTGCCGATGACATGATAGTGTACTTGAGTGACCCCAAAAATTCCACCAGAGAAATCCTACAGCTGATAAACAATTTCAGCAAAGTGGGCGGATACAAAATTAACTCAAACAAATCAGTAGCCTTCCTATACTCAAAGGACAAACATGTGGAGAAAAAAATTAGGGAAAAGGTACCCTTCACAATCGTCACAAAAACTATGAAATACTTTGGTGTGACTCTAACTAAGGAAGTGAAGGACCTGTATGACAAGAACTTCAAACCTCTAAAGAAAGAAATTGAGGAGGATCTCAGAAAATGGAAAGATCTCCCATGCTCATGGATTGGAAAGATCAACATCTTAAAAATGGCCATTCTACCAAAAGCAATCTACAGATTCAATGCAATCCCCATCAAAATTCCAACCCAGTTCTTCATGGAATTGGAAAGATCAATGTGCAATTTCATATGGAATAACAAAAGACCTAGAATAGCGAAATCCATCCTCAACAACAAAAAACATCTGCGGGAATCACTATCCCTGACCTCAAGCTATATTACAAGGCAATTGTGCTGAAAACTGCATGGTACTGGTACAGAAATAGGCAAGTGGATCAATGGAATAGAATAGAAGATCCAGAAATGAGCCCTCATGTATATGGTCACCTGATTTTTGACAAAGGAGCAGTAAACATTCAATGGAAAAAGGACAGCCTATTCAACAAATGGTGCTGGTCCAACTGGCACTCAACATGCAAAAGAATGAAAATAGACCCGTTCTTATCTCTTTGTACAAAGCTCAAGTGTAAGTGGATTAAAGATCTCCACATTAAACCAGATACACTGAAACTATTAGATTAGAAAGTAGGGAAAACCTTAGAACACATAGGCACAGGAGAAAATTTCCTGAACAAAACACCAATGGCTCAAGCTCTAAGGTCAAAGATTAACAAATGGGACTTAATGAGATTGCAAAGTTTCTGTAAAGCTAAGGACATCCTCAAGAAAACAAAACGGCAACCAACAGAATGGGAAAAGATCTTTACCAACACCACATCAGATAGAGGCCTAATATCCAAGGTGTACAAGGAACTCAAAAAGCTAGACACCAGAGAATCAAATAACCCTATTAAAAAATGGGGTACAGAGCTAAACAAATCATTTTCCGCTGAGGAACACCGAATGGCCGAGAAACATCTGAGGAAGTGCTCGACATCCTTAGCCATCAGGGAAATGCAAATCAAAACAACCCTAAGATTCCACCTCACACCAGTCAGATTGGCCAAGATCCAAAACTCAGATTTCAGCAGATGCTGGCGAGGCTGCGGAGAAAGAGGAACACTTCTCCACTGTTGGTGGGGTTGCAAGCTAATACAACCACTCTGGAAATCTGTCTGGCGATACCTCAGAAAATTGGATATAGTAATACCTGAAGACCCAGCTATTCCACTTCTGGGCATATACCCCAGAGACACTTTAATACACAACAAAGATATATGCACCACAATGTTCATAGCGGCTCTATTTATAATAGCCAGAAGCTGGAAGGAACCCAGATGTCCTTCAGAAGACGAATGGATACAAAAATTGTGGTACATATACACAATGGAATACTACTCAGCCACCAGAAACAATGACTTAACCAAATTCTTAAGAAAATGGCTGCATCTAGAGAAGATCATCCTGAGTGAGATAACCCAGTCACAAAAGAACAGACATAATATGCAGTCACTGATAGTGGGATGCTAACCCCAGAGGCTTGCACTCCCCCAGAAACAACTCACAGACTGTATGATGTCCAAGAAATAAAGAAAACAAAAAATATACATATATTCACAAAACAAGAAGACTTTGACTATTTCCATGTTGCGTTTTGTTTTGCATGTACTTTACGCTTATTGCAACTAGTAGGTTTTCAATGCATACTGTCAAGCCCTTGAAAAAAATCAAGTACTGACTAAAAAACATATTCACATGGTTTTATGTAAAATTTATTTTAATGTCTGAAAAAACAGTACTGACAAAAATGTATAATTTTAAGCAAAAAATGTTTAAAATCTGTACATTTATTTTTGTTTTGCAAAATAAAGTCATTTTAAAAAAAAGAAAAACAACATGATATATAAACCATTAGCCAGAATAACCAGAGAGCACAGAGACCATATCCAAATTAACAAAATCAGAAATAAAATGGGAGACATAACAATAGAAAATGAGGAAATTTAAAAGATTATGAGATCCTACTACAAAAACCTATACTAAAAAAAAAACTGGAAAATCTGAATGAAATGGACAATTTTTTAGACAGATACCAAATACCAAAGTTAAATTATGATCAGATAAACCATTTAAATAGTTCTATGACTAATAAAGAAACAAAAACTGACATTAATAGTCTCTCAACCAAAAAAAAGAAAAAATAGCCCAGGACCATTGATGGGTTTAGTGCGGAATTCTATCAAACTTTCAAAAAAGACCTAAAACAAATACTCTTCAAACTATTCCACTACCCAATTTGTTCTTCAAAGCCACAATTACACTTATACCTGAATGACACAAAGATCATACAAAGAAAGAAAACTTCATACCAATTTCTCTCATAAACATCAATGTAAAAATACTCAATAAAATTCTTGCAAACTGAATTCAAGAACACATCAAAATGATCATCCAACATGATTAAGTAGGCTTTATCCCTGGGATGCAGGGATGGTTTAATATATGGAAATCCATCAACGTAATCCACCATATAAACAAACTCAAAGAACAAAATCACATGGTCGTCTCACTAGATGTTGAGAAAGCATTTGACAAAATTCAACACCCTTTCATGTTAAAAGTCTTGGAAAAAAACAGGAGTCCAAGACCCATACCTAAACATAGTAAAAGCAATATACAGCAAACCAGAAGCCAACATCAATTTAAATGGTGAAAAACTTGAAGCAATTCCACTAAAATCAGGGACTTGACATGGCTGCCCACTCTCCCCCAACCTATTCAATATAGTACTGGAAGTCCTGGGCAGAGCAATTAGACAACAAAGAGAAATCAACAGGATTCACGTTGGAAAGGAAGAAGTCAAAATATCACTCTTTGCAGATGACATGATAATATGCTTAACTGACCCCAAAAATTCCACCAGAGAATTTTCACAGCTAATAAACAACTTCAGCAAAGTGGTGGGATATAAAATTAACTCAAACAAATCAGTAACCTTCCTCTACTCAAAAGATAAACAGGCTGAGAAAAAAATTAGAGAAAGGACAGCCTCCACAATATTCACAAATAATACAAAATACCTTAGTGTGACCCTAACCAAGCAAGTGAAAGATCTGTATAACAAGAACCTCAAGTCTCTGAAGAGAGAAATTGAAGAAGATCTCAGAAGATGGAAAGATTTCCCATGATCATGGATTGCCAGGATTAATATAGTAAAAATGACCACCTTGCCAAAATCAATCTCCAGATTCAATTCAGTCCCCATCAAAATTCCAACTCAATTTTTCATAGAGTTAGAAAGAGGTATTTGCACATTTATTTTGAATAACAAAAAACTCAGGATATCGAATACTATTTTCAACAATAAAAGAACTTCTGGGAAAATCACCATCCCTGATCTCAAGCTGTATTACAAGTCAATTGTGATTTTGGAAAAAAATGGCATGGTATTTGTACAGAGGCAGGCAGGTAGATCATTGGAATAGAATTGAAGACCCAGAAATGAATACACACACCTGTGATCACTTGATCTTTAACCAAGGAGCTAAAAACCATTGAGTGGAAAAAAAGACAACATTTTCAACAAATGGTGCTGGTTCAACTGGTAATCAGCTCGTAGAAGAATGCAAATCAACCCGTTCTTATCTCCTTGTAAAAATCTCAAGCATAAGTGGATCAAAGACCTTCACATACAACTAGGTACACTGAAACTAATAGAACAGAAAGTGAGGAAGAGCTTAGAACATATAGGCACAGGGGAAATTTTTCTAAACAGAACACCAATGGCTTATGCTCTAAATCAAGAATCAACAAACAATTCTCATAAAATTGTAAAGCTTCTGTAAGGCAAAGAACATGGTTAATGGGACAATTTCTTCATCTGTTTGCTTGTGTCTTCCTGTGTTTCTCTAAGGGATTGTACTTTGTTTTCTGTGTTCTCCTGTATTTCTTTAATGGAGTTATTCATGTGCTTCTCAAGGCCCTCTATCTTCAGCATGAGGCACGATTTTAAGTCCAAATCTTGTTTTTCTGGTGTGTTTGGATATATACTGCTTGCTGTGGTGGGAGAGCTGGGCTCTGACGTTTCCAAGGTGTCTTGGTTTCTGTTCCTTAGATTCTTGTCCTTGCCTCTTGTCCTCTTCTTATCTTTGATGTTAGTTGTTCTTGTTGTCTTTGAATGGAGATTGTCTTTCCTGTCCATCTGTGGGCTGTGGGCTCCAGAGGAAGATTGGTCCTGGATGCTCAGCTCTCTATGGTCAGGTTGTGAGTTCCAATGGCAATGAGCCGGCTCTAGCTCTGGGTGCAAATGAGAGCCTAAAAGGCATAGACCCAAGAAGTAGTGTGATACCTGGAGGTCTCTCCCCAGATAATCAGTAGAGAGAGAGTGTGGGCTCACCTATGGGCTCAGTGGGGAAAGCACTCCTGTATCTCCTCTGGGTGCTCAGTTCTCTGTGGGTAGGTTGCAAGTCCTGATGGCAGTGTGCCTGCTCTGCCTGTGGCTCTGGGCACAAGTAGAGGCTGAACAGTCTCTAATAGGACAAAACAGCAACCAAGAGATTGGTAAATGGTCTTTACCAATCCTACATCTGACAATGGGCTAATTTCCAATATGTACAAAGTACTCAAGAAGTTAAGACTCCAGAGAATCAATTAATCCTGTTTAAAAATGGGATACAGAGCTAAACAAAGAATTTTCAACTGAGGAATATCAAATGGCTGAGAAGCACCTAAAGAAATGCTCAATATCCTTAGTCATCAGACAAATGGAAATTATAACAACCCTGAGATTCCACCTCACACCAGTCAAAATGGCTAAGATCAAAAACTCAGGTGTCAGTAGATGCTGGTGAGGATATGAATAAAGAGGAACACTCCTCCATTGTTGGTGGGATTGCAAGCTGGTACAACAACTCTGGAAATCAGTCTGGCAGTTCCTCAGAAAATTGGACATAGTACTACCTGAGAACCCAGCTATAGCACTCCTGGGCATATACCCAAAAAAAGTGCTCCAATATATAACAAGGATACATGCTCCACTATGTTCATGTCAGCTTTATTTATAGTATCCAGAAACTGGAAAAAACCCAGATGTCCTTCAGCAGAAGAATGGATACAGAAAATGTGGTACATTTACACAATGAAGTATTACTCAGCTATTAAAAACAATGACTACATGAAATTCCTAGGCAAATAGATGAAGCTAGAAAATATCATTGAGTGAGGTAACCCACACCAAACAACATGCTTGGTATGCCCTCACTGATAAGCAGATACTAGCCCAAAAGTTCATAATATCCAAGAAACTATTCACAGAACTTATGAAACTCAAAAAGAAGGAATTCCAAAATTTGTATGCTTCAGTCCTTCTTATAAAGAACAAAATATTCATGGGAAGAAATATAGGGGCAAATAGTGGAGTAGGGATGAAAGAAAGGATCATCTAGAGACTGCCTCACCTAGGGATTCATCCCATAAGAAGCCACCAAACCCAGTCACTATTGCTGATGCCAAGAAATGCTTACTGGAAGGAGCCTAATATGGATGTCTCTTCAGAGGCTCGGCCAAAGCAAACTGATACAGATGAGGATGCTTGCAGTTAACCATGGACTAAGCATTGGGAACCTAATGGAGGAGCTAGAGAAAGGACTGAAGGAGCTGAAAGGATTTACAACCCCATGAGAGGAACAACAATATCAACAACCAAACTCCCCATAGCTCCTACGGACTAAAACACCAACCAATGAGTTCACATGGACAGACCCATGGCTCCAGAGGCATATGTAGCAGAGGATAGCATTGTCTGCATCAGTGGAAGGAGAGGTCTTTGGTTTAGCGAATGCTCATTTTCCTAGTATAGTGGAATGCCAGGGTGATGAGATAAAAGTGGGTGGTTGGGAGTGTGAGCATTTTGTGGAAGCAGAGGGAGGGGGAGGGCAATGGGAGGGGGGAAAGTAGATAACATTTAAAATATAAATACATAGAATATCCAATAAAAATATTTTAAAATACTTTTTATAAAAGTGGACTTCAGTAACCAGACTACAAAATTTACACCAGGCTGTTTAAAGATCCTTTTCTAGTGCAATTAATCTGAGTATCTTTACCTTAGCCTCACATAGACTCTTTAGACATGGGCAAAAAATAGCCACATTTTTTACCAAAATACCACCAACAATCTCTAGGCCACATATTAGAATTCTATACTGAAACATCTTGGGCCAGGTCTGCACAATTCAAGTCACATCTCAGTTACAAAGTCTTCCATATTCATACTAGGATAGCCTATTAAGCCCCATTTAAAGCATTTCACTGCTTTCAAAATCTAAAATCTCAAAATCTCCATTCTTCCAAACAAAAGTGAGATCAAGCCTATCACAGCAATACCCCTGTCCCTGGTACCAACTTCTGTCTTAGTTAGGATTTTACTGCTAAGAAGAGAAATGACCAAGGCAACTCTTATAAGGACGACATTTAATTAGGGTGACCTACAGGTTTGGAGATTCAGTCCATTATCATCAAGGTATTAACATGGCAGCATCCAGGCAGGCATGGTGCAGGAGTAGCTGAGAGTTCTACATTTTCATCTGAAGTCTGCTAGCCAAGTACTGACTTCCAGGCAGCTAGGATGAGGTCTTAAAGCCCATACCCATAGTGACACACCTACTCCAACACAAACATACCTTCTAATAGTGTGGCTGAGCATATACAAACCATAACAGAAATTAAACACAAGACGCACTAATGGGTGTTCTGCTACATTTCTAATAGTCCTTAAATCCTAAAACTGGAGATGTTTTAAATCTGTCTACAAAAGAAAATTAATACCTAAGTTTTCACAAGTTAAAACAAAATAGAAGAAAAAATCTTTTTAAAATAGCAAGAAAGAAGTATAGCTCTAGAAACAGAAATTTACTAGAACATTAGAAAGTAAGCAATTACAAATATCCTCTAACGCAGGAGTTAGTAGTAGATGTCTTTAATCCCAGCACTCAGAAGGAAGAAGAAGGTCTATGTGAGTGACTTTGAGGCCATTCCTGGCTACAAAACAAGTTCCAAGCCATCCAGGGATATTTGGAGAGAGAGAGAGAGAGAGAGAGAGAGACTGAGAGAGAGTGTGTGTGTGTGTATTCGTGTGTGCATCTGTCTGTAAGTAATATTCCTAGGCCATGATCTACATGTTGATACCCTTAATCCATCTACAAAGGCCACCTGAGCCTGCTTCTGTTAAAGCTATAGATGTCTGCCACATCTGAAATCTGCCTTTAAGACTCCAGTAATAAAAATAAAGTTAGAGATCGAACTGTAGTTGCCAAATTTATTCACAAAAACTGTCGGGCCATTTAACCTAGCTTCCATGGAAAACTCTGTATCATAGCCAAATAATATAACAACTTTTTGAATTGATATGAACTGGATTTTCACTTTGAGACCAGTAAACACATGTCATGAATAAATCTGTACAAAATGGAAAGAGTTGCACTGTAGAGCCAGAACCATGGGCTAAACATTCAAGCTCTTAGGAAAACAGATTCCTAATTAGTTCTAAAGAGGTTGTAAGAACATAGATACTGAACATATCATATACTGTGTGAGACAGAAGCATGTTGTCCTCTGAGAGGCTTCACCCAGCAGCTGATTCAGACAGATTCAGACACCAACAATGGACTCTTATGGAAGAATAGGAAGGAGGATCACAGGCCCCAAAGGGGATAGGAACTCCAATAGAGTCAACTATTCTGTACCATCGACTAAGAGTCTCAACTACCAACCAAGGATTATACTCAGGCTGAACCTGGGCGTCCCTACATATGTAGCAAATGTACAGCTTGACCTTGATGTCCTGAACAACTAGAGTTGGGGCATCCCAAAAGCTGTTGCCTGTAGGTGTGGTATGTTCTACTAGCTGGGCTGCCTTGTCTGGCTCCAGTGAGATAGCGAGTGCCTAGCCTTACAAAGACATAAAGTGCCAGAGTGTGGAGGGGATACCCAGGGGTATCCTGCTCATAGGAGGAAAAGGATTGGGGCAAAGATTGTGAGAGGGGTGACCGGGATGGGGGAAGTGAGTAATATGTAGAGTGGATAAGTAAAATGAAAAACATAGATATTTTCAAACTGGCTGTGGTTACAATAAAAAAGTAATTACTTTGCAAACTGGCTCTCATTACTAAAAGACACAGAAAGCATTGATCTCATAGTATTCTAATTGTCTCAAAGTACACCCAACAATCATACTTTCTTTGGACTTAGCAATTACATCATTTATTTCTAAATTACATAAACTTACCTGGATAAAGACATCTCTTCAGTATTGTTATCCATTTCTAAAAGTAAATGAAAATGTATTTTATAACAACTAGATAGACTGCCTAAAGATCTTTTCTAATCTCTCTCTCTCTTTCTCTGAATTTAATCCCTAAGTCCCTAGTGCAATAATAGAACATGTGCTGTAGTCTCCCTTCCACCCCTGTTTATATTTCACAGACCATCTGCTCCTTACCTCACTCCCCACACTAATTGCTATACAAAAGTCCAAACCTAATGCAGGCACCTCCTGCTCAAACACAAACCACACCTGCCAGAAAAACACAAAATTTCTCAGCTCCCCTTTCCCTCTCCCTCTCTCCCTTCCTCCCTCTCCTGCCGCTCCCCTACCCCTCCCCTCTCTCTTTCTCTCTCTCTCTCTCCCTTCCTCCCTCTCCCCATAGAGCCATTCATTCAGTCTCATTTCTATATCATCAGCTGCAGACTACATTCCTCCCATTCCTCATCTCCTATGGGTCCCACAGAACATGCTTCACTCCCCAGCCTTCCTCCCTGAGTTCATCATTCCACCCCAGCCTACAGCACCAGCAGCCATTCCCTGTGAACACACAAACTGAGTAGGCCACTAAAACAAGCAACACACAGCTATCATATTCTCCACAAATCTAGACAGCAAACAGAAATCAAAGAACAAACCACCCCTCTACAAAGACAAGCCCATAAAATAGCACATAAGCTTGTAGTCATCTAAACCCCACATGCCTAGATGGCACTGTGAGAGCATAATCAATAATAGCCCAGCAAATGTCTTTACTGGAGTCCATCATTCCTACCACTGTAGGCAATGAATATTACATCATAGTTGAAGCATAAGATAAAGACCTTAAACCAAATATGAGAAGATTATAGAGGTCCTTAAAGAGAAAATCAACCAGCACAAGGCCAGACAGGGCCCAGCAACATCTGAAAGAGCAACCCACCCACACACAGGTCCTTGGGTACTCTAAAGAGCTGCAGAAACACTTTCCATGCTAAGGGGAAGGGTCCCTGGGATCTTGGAAGAGCCGCAGGAACACTTTCCATCCTAAGGAGGAGGATCCACAGGAGAGACAGGCTCCATGCAGAGACAAGAAGATCACCTACAATCACAAATAACAAGATGGCAAGAGGAAAGCAAAAGAATTTAAGCAATGGAAACTAAGGAAACATGGCAACATCAGAATCCAGTTCTCCCACCACAGCAAGTAGTGGATTGCCAAACACACCAAAAAAAAAAAAAAAAGACTCAAACTTGGAATCATACTTCATGATGATGATGGACATCTTGAAAAAGTACAGAAATAACTCTTTTAAACCATTACAGAAGAACCAGGAAAAATCACTCAAAAAACTACAGGAAAACACAAACAAACAGATAAAGGAATTGAAAAAATTGGAAATTGAAACAAAAAAACACAAAAAGAGACAACCTTGAGATGGAAAACCAAAAAAAGAAAGCAGGAGTTACAGATGCAAGCATCAGCAACAGAATACAAGAGATGGAAAAGAGGATATTGGGGGCCAAAGGCAACATGCAAAAACAAAAAGCTCCTAACCCAAAATGTCCAGGTGATCCAGGGCAAAATGAGAAGACCAAACCTAAGCATAATAGGTGTAAAAGAGTGTGCAGAATATCAACTAAAAGGCACAGTAAATATCTTCAACAAGATCATGGAATAAAACTTTATTGCCCTTAAGAATGAGATGACCATGAACATATAGAAAACCTACAGAACTCCACATTGGACCAGAAAAGAAACTCCTCCCAACACATAATAGTCAAAATATTGAATATTCAAAACAAAGAAAGAATCCTAAAAGCTGTAAGGAAAAAAGGACAAGTAACATACAAAGGCAGACCAATCAGAATTATACCCTACTTCTCAAAAGAAACTATGAAAGCTAGACGATCCTGGACAGATGTCATACAGACCCTAAGAAAACACAAATGCCAGCCCAGGTTACTATATCCAGCAAAAATCTCAATCACCATAGATGGAGAAACCAAGATATTCCAGGACAAAACCAAATTTACACAATAACTGTCCACAAATCCGGCCCTACAAAGAATGATGGAAAAATCCAACACAAGAATGGAAACTACACCCAAGGAAAAGCAAAAAAAAATAATAATTCTGCAAAAAAAAACCAAAAGAAGAAAAGTACACAAACATAATACTACTTCTAACAACAAAAATAAAAGGAAAAAAATCACTATTCCATAATTTCTCTTAACATTAATGGACTCAATTCCCCCAATAAAAAGACATAGATTATCAGACTAAATACATAACCAGGATGCAGCATTTTCCTGTCTACAGAAAACTCCTCTCAGAGACAAAGACGGACACTATCTCAGAGTGAAAGGATGGGAAAAACCCTCAAAGCAGATGGGCTGAAGAGACAAGCTGGAGTAGTCATTCTAATATCAAATAAAATAGATTTTCAGCCAAAAGTTATCAAAAAAGATAAGGAAGAACACTGTTTACCCATCACAGGAAAAATTTATCAAGATAAACTCTCAATCTTGAAAATCTATGCTCCAAATACAAGGGCACCAACATTTATAAGAGAAATTCTACTAAAGTTCAAAGCACATATTATACCACACAAACTAATAGTGGGAGACTTCAATACCCCACTCTCATCAATTGAAAGATCATGGAGAAAGAAACTGAATAGAGACAGAGCTAAATTAGCAGAGGTTATGAATCAACTGGAATTAACAGACATCTACAGGGCATTTCATCCAAAAACAAAAGAATATACTTTCTTCTCAGCACCTCACTGTACTTCCTCCAAAACTGACCATCTAGTCAGTCACAAAAGAAGCTTCAACCAATATAAGATCGAAATACTCCCATACATCCTATCAGATCACCATGGACTAAGACTTGTCTTTAATAACAATAAAACCAGCAAAAAGTCCACATACACATGGAAGCTGAACAATGTTCTGCTCAATGATAGCTTGGTCAAGGAAGGAATAAAGAAAGAAATCAAATTTTTTTTAGAATTTAATGAAAATGACACCACTACATACCCAAACATGGGAGGCAATGAAAGCAATATTGAGAGGAAAACCCATAGCTCTAAGTGCCTCATAAAACAAACTGGAGAGAGCATACACAAGCAGCTTGACAGCACAGCTAAAAGCTCTAGAACAAAGAGAAGCAGATACACCCAAGAAGAGTAGATGACAGGAAGTAATAAAACTCAGAGCAGAAATTGGCCAAATAGAGACAAAAAAAACTATATAAAGAATCAGCAAAACCAAGAGCTATTTTTTGAGAAAATCAACAAGATCGATAAGACCTTAGCCAGACTAACTAGAGGGCAAAGAGAGAGCATCCAAATTAACAAAATTGGAAATGAAAGGAGAGACATAACAATAGAAACTGAGGAAATGCAAGAAATCATCAGGTCCTGTTACAAAAGCCTATACTAAAAAAAAAAAGGAAAAATCTGGAGGAAATGAATAAATTTCTAGACATATACCAGATACCAAAGTTAACTGAGGATCAGATAAATCATCTAAACAGTCCCATAACACCTAAAGAAATAGAAGTCATCAAAACCCTCCCAACCAAAAAAGCCCAAGACAATGTGGGTTTAGTGAAAAATTCTATCAGAATTTTATAAAAGACCTAATAACTATAGTCTCCAAACTATTCCACACAATAGAAACAGAAGAAACACTACCCAACATGTTCTTCAAAGCCACAATTACACTCATACCTAAACCACACAAAGACCAATTTCTCTCATGAATATCAATACAAAAATATTCAATAAAATTCTGGCAAACCAAATCTAAGAACACATCAAAACAATCATTTACTGTGACCAATTAGGCTTTAACACGGGGATGCAAGATTTGTTCAACAAATGGAAATCCATCAACATAATTTACCATATTAACAAACTCAAAGAAAAAAAGCCACATAATCTTCTCACTAGCTGTTGAGAAAACATTTGACAAAATTCAACACCCGTTCATGCTAAAATTCTTGGAAAGGTCAGGAATTCAAGTCACATACTTAAAAATAGTAAAAGGGCAATATACATCAAACTAGTAGCCTGCATCAAAGTTAATAGTGAGAAACTTGAAGCAATCCCACTAAAATCAGGTGCAAGACAAGGTACTTGCAGTACTAGCCAAAGCTAATACAGCAAAAAGAGGTCAAAGGGATATAAATTGAAAAGGAAGAAGTCAAAATATCACTATTTGAAGATGATATGATAATATTCTTAAGTGACCCTAAAAATTTGACCAGGGAATTTTTTACAGCTGATAAAAATCTTCAGCAAAGTGGCTGGATATAAAATTAATTGAAGCAAAATAGAAGCTTTCCTCTAATCAAAGGATAAGCAGACTGAGAAAGAAATTAAAGAATTGACACACTTCACAATAGCCACAAAGAATATAAAATACCTTGAGGCTGAGCAACTGCTGGGTGGGAGACCTGGGCTGCCGGGGAGCAGAGAGATCTCTGCGGAGTGCACACGGAAAGTGTACCCCCTGCCTTGCCCTGCCCTGCCCTGCCCGATCCAGCGACCAGGAACAGAAATTTCGAACTTCTGTTTCCACCCAGTGGAGACTTAAGGACGCAGAGCGTAGCCTGGCCCATATGCCACCCGGAACGGCGGCTCATAGAGGCTGAGCAACTGGTGGGTGGGAGACCTGGGCTGCCAGGAAGCAGAGAGATCTCTGTAAAGTGCAGACAGAAAGTGTACCCCCTGCCTTGCCCTGCCCCACCCTGTCTGATCCAGCGACCAGGAATAGAACTTTGGAACTTCTGTTCACACCCAGCGACGTTGAGGAATAGAACAGGGCTCCACCCATCTGCCACCTGGACCAGTGGAGATCCAGGGACACAGATCAGATACAAGGGAAAGGCAAGAACATATCACTGACAACAAAATGGCAAGAGGAAAGCAAAAGAGTATATCCCAAGGAAACCAAGACAACTTGGCAACACCAGAACCCAGTTCTCCCATAACAGCAAACATCGGAATTCCAAACACTCCAGAAAAGGAAGACACAAACCTGAAATCATACCTCAAGATGCTGATAGAGATACTTAAACAAGAACGGGAGGAAAAGCAAAAAGATTCAGAAGCTTTTAAAGAGGAAAAAAAAAAAAAAACACTCAAAGAACTCAAAGAACGAGAGGAAAACAGAACCAAAGAAATAAAGGAATGGAAAAGGAAATTTAAAACAGAAATTGACAAAATAAAGAAAACACAAAAAGAGATAACCTTAGAGGTAGAGCACCTAAAAAAGAAATCAGGAATCACAGAAGCAAGAATTTCCAATAGATTACAAGAGATGGAAGAGAGACTCTCGGGGGCAGAAGACAACATTGTAAACATAGACAAAAAAACCAGAGAAGATGCAAAAAACAAAAAGCTCCTAACCCAAAATGTCCAGGAAATCCAGGACACAATGAGAAGACCGAACCTAAGGATAATAGGAATAAAAGAGGGAGAAGAGTATCAACTAAGAGGCACAGTAAATATCTTCAAAAAAATCATAGAAGAAAACTTCCCTACCCTCAAGAATGAGATGACCACGAGCATAAAAGAAGCCTTCAGAACTCCAAATAGGTTGGACCAGAAAAGAAATTCCTCATGATACATAACAGTAAAAACATCAAGTGCCCAATGCAAAGAAAAAATACTAAAAGCAGTAAGGGGAAAAGGTCAGGTAACATATAAAGGCAGACCAATCAGACTCACACCCGATTTCTCAACAGAGACTATGACAGCTAGAAGAGCCTGGACAGACATCATGCACACCCTAAGAGAACACAAGTGCCAGCCCAAGCTGCTATACCCAGCAAAACTATCAATCACCATAGATGGAGAGATGAAGATATTTCAAGACAAATAAAAATTTACACAATATCTGACCACAAACCCAGCACTACAACGAATTATAGGTGGAAAACCCAATACAATGAGGGAAAATACAGCCTAGTAAAAAAAAACAAAAATCCTAAACAAGAAAACTAAAAGAAGAAAAAGACACAGACACAAGTCAACCCACAAAAGCAATGATGGCAGGAAACAGAAACAACTATTCCTTGATATCTATTAACATAAATGGACTCAACTCCCCAATAAAGAGACATAGGCTATCAGACTGGAACATAAACATAATCCAGCCTTTTGCTGCATACAGGAAACTCATCTCAGAGACAAAGACAGACACAATCTCAGAGTTGAAGGGTGGGAAAAAAAAACTTCCAAGCAAACAGCTCCAAGAAGAAAGCTGGAATGGCTATTCTAATATGAAATAAAGTAAATTTCCAACCAAAAGTTATCAAAAAAGATAAGGAAGGGCACTTTTTACTTATTACCGGGGAAATCTGTCAGGAGAAACTCTCAATCCTTAACATATATGCTCCAAATAAAAAAGCACCCACATTCATAAAAGAAATCCTACTAAAGCTCAAAAAATACATTTCACCCCACACAATAATAGTGGGAGACTTTAAAACCCCACTCACACCAATGGACAGATCACGGAAACAGAAACTGAACAAGGACACTGCAAAATGAGCAGAGACTTGGAACCAACTAGAATTAATAGATATATACAGAACATATTATCCTAAAGTAAAAGAATACACATTCTTCTCACCACCCCATGGCACCTTCTCAAAAATTGACCACATAATTGGAAACAGAGCGAGCCTCAATCGATATAAGAAGATTGAAATACTCCCATGCATCCTCTCAGATCACCATGGTCTACGGCTGGTCTTTAACAACAACAAAAACAACAAAAAACCCATATACACATGGAAACTAAACAACGCTCTGTTAAACGATAGAAGGGTCAAAGAAGAAATAAAAAAAGGAATTAAGGATTTTCTAGAATTCAACGAAAATGAAAACACAACATACCCAAACCTATGGGATGCAATGAAAGCAGTACTGAGAGGAAAACTCATAGCCCTAAGTGCTTCAAAAAAGAAACTGAAGAGAGATTACATCAGCAACCTGACAGCACAGCTAAAAGCCTTAGAACAGAAGGAAGCAGATATACCCAAAAAGAGTAGACAGCAAGAAATAATCAAAATTAGGGCAGAAATAGACCAAATAGAATCAAAAAGAACCATTGAAAAAATCAACAAAACCAAGGGTTGGTTCTTTGAGAAAATCAACAAGATTGATAAACCCCTAGCTAGACTAACTAGAGGCAAAGAGAGAGTATACAAATTAACAACATCAGAAAGGAAAGTGGGGACATAACAACAGAAATTGAGGAAATTCAAGAAATCATCAGATCCTACTACAAAAACCTATACTACACAAAATTGGAAAATCTGGAGGAAATGTATGAATTCCTAGACAGATACAAGATCCCAAAGCTAAACCAGGACCAAGTAAACAATCTAAGTAACCCTATAACACCTAAAGAAATAGAAGAAGTCATCAAAAGTCTTTCAACCAAAAAAAGCCCAGGTCCAGACGGGTTCAGTGCAGAATTTTATCAGACATTTATTGGGGATATAACACCAATACTCGCCAAACTATTCCAAAAGATAGAATCAGATGGAATATTACCCAACTCATTTTTTGAGGCTACAATAACCCTCGTACCTAAACCACACAAAGACCCTACAAGGAAAGAGAACTTCAGACCAATCTCACTTATGAACATTGATGCAAAAATACTCAACAAAATTCTTGCAAACGGAATCCAAGAACACATCAAAACGATCATTCATCATTAACAAGTAGGCTTCTTCCTGGGGATGCAGGGATGGTTTAATATAAGGAAATCCATCAATGTAATCCACCATATAAACAAACTCAAAGATCAATATCACATGGTAATCTCACTAGATGCTGAGAAAGCATTTGACAAAATCCAACACCCCTTCATGTTAAAAGTCCTGGAAAGAACAGGAATCCAAGGTCCATACCTAAACATAATAAAAGCAATATACAGCAACCCAACAGCCAACATCAAACTTAATGGCGAGAAACTTGAAGCAATCCCACTAAAATCAGGGACTCGACAAGACTGCCCACTCTCCCCCTACCTATTCAACATAGTAATGGAAGTCCTGGCTGGAGCAATTAGAGAGCAAAAGGAGATCAAGGGGATACATATCGGAAAGGAAGAGATAAAAACATCACTCTTTGCTGATGACATGATAGTGTACTTAAGTGACCCCAAAAATTCCACCAGAGAACTCCTACAGCTGATAAACAAGTTCAACAAAGTGGCTGGATACAAAATTAACCCTAACAAATCAGTAGCCTTCCTATACTCAAAGGACAAACATGTGGAGAAAGAAATTAGGAAAAAGGTACCCTTCACAATTGTCACAAAAACTATGAAATACTTTGGTGTGACTCTAACTAAGCAAGTGAAAGAGCTGTATGACAAGAACTTCAAACCTCTAAAGAAGGAAATGGAGGAGGATCTCAGAAAATAAAAATATCTCCCATGCTTATGGATTGGAAAGATCAACATCTTAAAAATGGCCATCCTACCAAAAGCAATCTACAGATTCAATGCAATCCCCATCAAAATTCCAACCCAGTTCTTTAAGGAATTGGAAAGTTCAATGTGCAATTTCATATGGAATAACAAAAGACCTAGAATAGCTAAATCCATCCTCAACAACAAAAAAAACATCTGCGGGTATCACTATTCTTGACCTCAAGCTATAATACAAGGCAATTGTGTTGAAAACTGCATGGTACTGGTACAGAAATAGGCATGTGAATCAATGGAATAGAATAGAAGGTCAAAAAATGAGCACTCATGTATATGGTCACCTGATTTTCGACAAAGGAGCCGTAAACATTCAATGAAAAAAGAACAGCCTATTCAACAAATGGTGCTGGTCCAACTGGCACTCAGCATGCAAAAGAATGAAAATAGACCCTTTCTTATCTCCTTGTACAAAGCTCAAGTGTAAGTGGATCAAAGACCTCCACATTAAACCAGATACACTGAAACTATTAGATGAGAAAGTAGGGAAAACCTTAGAACACATAGGCACAGGAGAAAATTTCCTGAACAAAACACCAATGGCTCAAGTTCTAAGGTCAAACATTAACAAATATGACTTAATGAGATTGCAAAGTTTCTGTAAGGCTAAGGACATTGTCAAGAAAACAAAATGGCAACCAACAGAATGGGAAAAGATCTTTACCAACACCACATCAGATAGTGGCCTAATATCCAAATATACAAGGAACTCAAAAAGCTAGACACCAGAGAATCAAATAACCCTATTAAAAATGGGGTACAGAGCTAAATAAAACGTTCTCAGTAGAGGAACACCGAATGGCCGTGAAACATCTGAGGAAGTGCTCGACATTCTTAGTCATCAGGGAAATGCAAATCAAAACCATCCTAAGATTCCATCTCACACCAGTCAGATTGGCCAAGATCCAAAACTCAGATAACAGCAGATGCTGGCGAGGCTGCGGAGAAAGAGGAACACTTCTCCACTGTTGGTGGGGTTGCAAACTAATACAACCACTCTGGAAATCAGTCTGGCGATACCTCAAAAATTGGATATATTCCTACCTGAAGACCCAGCTATTCCACTTCTGGGCATATACGCCAGAGACACTTTAATACACAACAAAGATATATGCACCACAATGTTCATAGCGGCTCTATTTATAATAGCTAGAAGCTGGAAAGAACCAAGATGTCCTTCAGAAGATGAATGGATACAAAAATTGTGGTACATTTACACAATGGAATACTACTCAGCCACCAGAAACAATGACTTAATCAAATTCTTAAGAAAATGGCTGCATCTAGAGAATATCATCCTGAGTGAGATAACCCAGTCACAAAGGAACAGACATAATATGCAGTCATTGATATTAAGATGCTAACTCAAGAGGCTTGCACTCTCCCAGAAACAACTCACAGACTGTATGAAGTAAAAGAAATAAGGAAAACAAAAATATATATATTTAAAGAACAAGAAGACTTTGACTATTTCCATGTTGCGTTTTATTTTGCATATACTTTATGCTCATGGTAACTATTAGGTTTTCAATGCATAGTATCAAGCCCTTGAAAATTTTAGAACTGACTAAAAAGTATATTAACATTGTTTTATGTAAAAATTATTTTAATATTTGAAAAAACAGTACT
Organism: Micromys minutus; assembly: GCF_963924665.1. Taxonomy (NCBI): domain Eukaryota; kingdom Metazoa; phylum Chordata; class Mammalia; order Rodentia; family Muridae; genus Micromys; species Micromys minutus. Next base: position 27,001,965 of record NC_137966.1, on the reverse strand, counting down.
GACAAAATGTATAATTTTAAGCAAAAAATGTTTAAAATCTGTACATTTATCTTTGTTTTGTAAAATAAAGCCGTTCAAAAAAAAATCAACAAAACCAAGAGTTGGTTCTTTGAGTAAATCAACAAGATTGATAAACCCCTAGTCAGACTAACTAGAGGGCAAAGAGAGAGTATACAAATTAACAACATCAGAAAGGAAAGTGGAGAGATAACAACTGAAACTGAGGAAATTCAAGAAATCATCAGATCCTACTACAAAAACCTATACTACACAAAATTGGAAAATCTGGAGGAAATGGATGAATTTTTAGACAGATACAAGATCCCAAAGCTAAACCAGGACCAAGTAAACAATCTAAGTAACCCTATAACACCTAAAGAAATAGAAGAAGTCATCAAAAGTCTCCCAACCAAAAAAAGCCCAGGTCCAGACGGGTTCAGTGCAGAATTTTATCAGACATTTATTGCGGACATAACACCAATACTCTCCAAACTATTCCAGAAGATAGAATCAGATGGACTACTACCTAACTCATTTTTTGAGGCTACAATAACCCTAGTACCTAAACCACACAAAGACCCTACAAGAAAAGAGAACTTCAGACCAATCTCACTTATGAACATTGATGCAAAAATACACAACAAAATACTTGCAAACCGAATCCAAGAACACATCAAAACGATCATTCATAATGAACAAGTAGGCTTCATCCTGGGGGTTCAGGGATGGTTTAATATAAGGAAATCCATCAATGTAATCCACCATATAAACAAACTCAAAGAACAAAACCACATGGTCATCTCACTAGATGCTGAGAAAGCATTTAACAAAATTTGTCACCCCTTCATGTTAAAAGTCCTGGAAAGAACAGGAATCCAAGGTCCATACTTAAACATAATAAAAGGAATATACAGCAACCCAACAGCCAACATCAAACTTAATGGCGAGAAACTTGAAGCAAACTCACTAAAATCAGGGACTCGATAAGGCTGCCCACTCTCCTCCTACCTATTCAACATAGTAATGGAAGTCCTGGCTGGAGCAATTTGACAGCAAAAGGAGATCAAGGGGATACAAATCGGAAAGGAAGAGATAAAAACATCACTCTTTGCCAATGACATGATAGTGTACTTAAGTGACCCCAAAAATTCCACCAGAGAACTCTTACAGCTGATAAGGTCAGCAAAGTGGCTGGATACAAAATTAAGTCTAACAAATCAGTAGCCTTCCTATACTCAAAGGACAAACATGTGGAGAAAGAAATTAGGGAAAAGGTACCCTTCACAATCGTCACAAAAACTATGAAATACCTTGGTGTGACTCTAACTAAGCAAGTGAAGGACCTGTATGACAAGAACTTCAAACCTCTAAAGAAGGAAATTGAGGAGGATCTCAGAAAATGGAAATATCTCCCTTGCTCATGGATTGGAAAGATCAACATTTTAAAAATGGCCATCCTACCCAAAGCAATCTACAGATTCAATGCAATCCCCATCAAAATTCCATCACAGTTCTTCATGGAATTGGAAAGATCAATGTGCAATTTCATATGGAACAATAAAAGACCTAGAATAGCGAAATCCATCCTCAACAACAAGAAAACATCTGCGGGAATCACTATCCCTGACCTCAAGCTATATTACAAGGCAATTTTGCTTAAAACTGCATGGTACTGGTACAGAAATAGGCATGTGGATCAATGGAATAGAATAGAAGATCCAGAAATGAGCCCTCATGTATATGGTCACCTGATTTTCAACAAAGGAGCCGTAAACATTCAATCGAAAAAGGACAGCCTATTCAACAAATGGTGCTAGTCCAACTGGCACTCAGCATGCAAAAGAATGAAAATAGACCCTTTCTCATCTCCTTGTACAAAGCTCAAGTGTAAGTGGATCAAAGATCTCCACATTAAACCAGATACACTGAAACTATTAGATGAGAAAGTAGGGAAAAACTTAGAACATATAGGCACAGGAGAAAATTTTCTGAACAAAACACCAATGGCTCAAGCTCTAAGGTCAAAGATTAACAAATGGGACTTAATGAGATTGCAAAGTTTCTGTAAGGGGAAGGACATTATCAAGAAAACAAAACGGCAACCAACAGAATGGGAAAAGATTTTTACCAACTCCACATCAGATAGAGGCCTAATATCTAAGATATACAAAGAACTCAAAAAGCTAGATACCAGAGAATCAAATAACCCTATTAAAAAATGGGGTACAGAGCTAAGCAAAACATTCTCAGTTGAGGAATGTCGAATGGATGAGAAATATCTGAGGAAGTGCTCGACATCCGTAGCCATCAGGGAAATGCAAATCAAAACAATCCTGAGATTCCACCTCACACCAGTCATTTTGGCCAAGATCCAAAACTCAGAGGACAACAGATGCTGGCGAGGTTGCAGAGAAAGAGGAACATTTCTCCACTCTTGGTTGGGTTGCAAACTAATACAACCACTCTGGAAATCAGTCTGGTGATACCTCAGAAAATTGGACATAATACTACCTGAAGACCCAGCTATTCCACTTCTGGGCATATACCCCAGAGACACCTTAGATATATGCACCACAATGTTCATAGAAGCTCTATTTATAATAGCTAGAAGCTGGAAAGAACCCAGATGCCCTTCAGAAGATGAATGGATACAAAAATTGTGGTACATTTGCACAATGGAATACTACTCAGCCACCAGAAACATTGATTTGACCAAAATCTTAAGAAAATGGCTGCATCTAGAGAATATCATTCTGAGTGAGATAACCCAGTCACAAAAGAACAGACATAATATGCAGTCACTGATAGTGGGATGCTAACCCTCAGAGGCTAGCACTGCCCCAGAAAGAACTCACACACTGTATGAAGTCCAAGAAATAAAGAAAACAAAACAAAACAAAAAAATCTTTACACAACAAGAAAACTTGACTATTTTCATGTTACATTTTGTTTTGCATGTACTTTGTGCTCATTTTAACTATTGGGTTTTCGATGCATACTGTCAAACCTTTAAAAAGATCAAGTACTGACTATTCATATAGATTTATGTAAAAATTATTTTAAAATCTGAAAAAAGTACTGACAAAAATATATTGTATAATTTTACGCAAAAAAATGCTTGAAATCTGTACATTTATCTTTGTTTTGTAAAATAAAGATGTTAAAATAAAAAAAAAGGATTGTCTTTCTTACATTTTCACAAGATAACAAATCATAAGTTCTGGATTTTAGCTCATTCCAAATATAGTCAACTCATTTGACAACTGAGAATTGTCATCACAATCCATTCCTAGTCAATTTGACACATAATCATATTTCCTTATGTTTAAATGAAAACAATAACTAGCTAACAATACCTAATATGATATGACTATCCTTTGTTCAACCGAAGAAGCATAAACAATAAGCTTAGTTGTATGGGATCTTGTCCCTTAATTACATTTTATGTCCTTGAACACAGGATGTAGCTCCATTCCAGTTCCCCATACCCCTTTAATCACTCAGCCATACATTTTTCCTTTCTGTTTGCTACATCTAATCCAAAGGCTCTCCATAAGTGTACACAACAGGAGAGGGTTCATGCTAGACTTTTTTTGGACATCCTGCCTCAGTGCAACCAATCTGAATGTTTTCACCTTAACCTCAGGTAGACTCTCCAGAAAAGAGAAAATGGAGCCACATTTTTCACCAGAAGACCACAAAAGTGATCTACAGGAAACATACTAAAATTCCTCCCTGTGAAACTTCTTGAGACAGACTTCCAGAGTTCAATACCCTTAGCATCAATGTCTTCTTATTCTTACTAGAATGGCCTATTAAGCTTCATTTGAAGCATTCCATTGCTCTCCACATCCCAAGTCCCCAAATTCACATTTTTCCAAACAAAAGCATGGTCAGGATTATCACAGCAATATCCCAACCCCTGGTATAACATCGTAGTTTGTGTTTTATTACTGTGAAGAAACACCATGGCCAAGGAAACTCTTATAAAGGCAGACATTTAATTGGGGCTGGCTTACAAATTCAGAGGTCCAGTCCATTGTCATCATGGTGGGAAGCATAATGGTGTTCAGGCAGGCATGATACTAAAGGATTCCAGAGTTTTACATCATGATAGGAAAGCAGTCAGAAAAAGATTATCTTCTGTAGCCAGGAAGAGGATCTCTTCCACACTAGACAGAGTTCAAGCAATAGGAGACAGTTAAGCCAACCTATACAGTGATATATTTGTTCAACCAGGCCACATCTATTCCAACAAAGCCATGCCTCCTAATAGTAGCACTTCCCATTACCCAAACATATTCAAACCACCATAGGCATTAAAGATAAAATATAATATATAAAAAAACATAAACTTAAATCTAAAATATTACTGATACAAAAAAGGAAATCTAGGATAATAGGAAAGAACCAAACCTAAGAATAACAGGAATAGAGAAAGGAGATGAATCCCAACTCCAAGGCCCAGAAAATATTTTCAACAAAAATAATAGAAGAAAAATTTCCTAATATAAAGAAAATGTCTGTAAACATTAGAAAAGCATACAAAACATCATATAGATTTCACCAAAAAAAGAAGATTCTCTTGCCACATATTGATCAAAACACTAAACATGCAGAACAAAGAAAAATATTTTAAGCTCCAAGGGGGAAAGGTGAAGTAACATATAAGGCAGACTTCTAAGAATTTTTCTTAGTTAGAGTTTTACTGCTGTGAACAGACATCATGACCAAGGCAACTCTTAATTGGGCTGGTTTACAGTTTTAGAGTTTCTTCAGTTCATTGCCATCAAGGCAGGAACATGGCAGCATCCAGGCAGGCATGGTACAGAGGGAGCTAAGAGTTCTACATCTTCATCTGAATATCAATTTCCAGAATACTGATTTCCAGAATACTGATTTTCCAGTCAGTTAAAATGAGGTTCTTAAAGCCCACACCCACAGTCACACACCTACTCCAACAGAGCCACACCTTCTAATAGTACCAAGCATACACAAACAATCATATAATTAATTGTACCTGAATTCTCAATGAAGTCTCTGAAAGACAAAAGGGCCTGGACAGATGTCCTTAAGACTCTCTAAGACAAAAAAAATGCCAGCCCAGACTACTATCTCCAGCAAAACTTTCAATAGATGGAAAATATAAGATAGTCCAGAGTAAAGTAAAATTTAAATAATATCTACAGAAGGTGCTAGAAGAAAAATTCCAACCTGAGAAGGTAAATTCTACCCATGAAAATAATGAGATAAATAATCTCACACCAGCAAAACTAAATTAAGGGACGTGTATACACACCACCACCACCTCTATTAGCAGTATCACCACTACCACCACCAACAACAACAACAAATAAGAGAAATCAACAATCATTAATCATTGATATCTCTCAATATTAATTGTTTCAATTTCCTAATAAAAAAGACAAAGATTAACAAATAAATGCAATATCAAAATCTGTACTTCTGTTGCATCCAAGAAACACAACTCAATAAATATAAACATTATCTCAGAGTGAAAGGTGGAGAAAAGATAATCCCAAAAAATGAACCTAAGTAGTTAGCTGATGTAGTAATTTTAATAATCTTTCAAAATAGACTTAAAATGAAAATTAACCAAAAAAGATGAGGAAGCACACTACATACTCATCAAAGGAAAAAAAAATCCTACAAAATGACATTTTAATTCTTAACATTTTTGCTGCAAATGAAAGAGCACCAAAGTTTTTAAAAGAAACATTATCACAGCTCAAATCATATACTGACCCTCAAATGATGATAGTTAAAGATTTTGATACTCCAGTCTCATCAATGTACCGGTCATCCAAACAAAGACTAAACAGAGAAACCTGGAAGCTAACAGACATAACAATCTAAATAGACTTAATAGGGAGTTATAGAACATCACACCCATATGCAAAAGACTATAACTTCTCAGCATGAAGCTTTCTACAAAACTGAACACATACTCAGATGCAAAGCAAATCTTAACAGAGAAAATAAAGTTGAAATAACTCTCTACGTCCTACCAAACCATCATAGATTAAAGACAGATATCAAAAACAACAGAAAGAGAAAAAGATTACAAACTCATGGAAGCTGAAGTCACACTAATGAATGAAAAATGGGTCAAGCCAGAAATAAATAAAAACTTTCTAGAAGACAATGAAAATGTTTATCCAAACTTATGACATACAATGAAAGCAGTACTAAGAAGAAAGTTCATAGCACTGAGTGCCTACATAAAAACAATGGAGAAATCTCATAATAGCAATTTAACAGCACACCTCAAACCTCTAGAACAAAAATAAGTAAATACACCCAATAAGAGACTAAAAGAAATAATCAACTGAAGGCTGAAGCCAATACTATAGAAACAAAAAGACAAAACAAAGAATCAATAAAATGAAGAACTGGTTATTTGAGAAAATTAATAAGATAAACAAACCCTTACCTAAACTAAATAAAAGACAGGAAGAAAAATCAGATCAGCAAAACCAGAAATGAAAAGAAGGAACATAGCAAAAGACACCAAGGGAATCCAGAGAAGCATAAGAACATAGTTTTAAAACCTGTACTCCAACAAATTTTAAAATACAGAAGTAATAGCTTTACCAATAAATACCAATTACCAAAGTTAAATCAATATCAGATAAACACATTAAATAGGTTTATAACACTTAATGAAATAAAGGCAGTCATTAAAATTCTCCGAACCAAAACAAGGTCAAGCCAGATGGCTTTAGGGCAGAATTTTACCAGATGTTTATAGAAGAGAGAATGCTAATACACCTCCAACTATTCCACAAAATAGAAATAGAAAGAACATGTCTAATTACCCTAATACCCAAATTTTAAAAAAGACTCAACAAAGAAAATTACAGACCAATTTTCCATATGAACAAAGATGCAAAAATACTTAATAAAATGCTTGCAAACCAAATCCAAGAATACATAAAAAAAGATCATCCTCTAAGATCAAGTAAGATTCAACCCAGAGATATAGGAATAGTTCAACATTTGAAAATCAGTAAATGTAATCCAACATATAAGCAAACTGACAGAAAAAAAAAAAGACACATGATCATCTCATTAGATGCAGTAAATACCTTTTACTGCATTAGATGCAGTAAATGCCTCCAACACACCTTTGTGATAAAAGTCTTGGAGAAACATACCTAAATATAATAAACTCAACTTACAAAAAGCCTATAGCCAACATCAAGTTAAATGGAAAAAAATCAAAGTAAATCCATTAAAATCAGGAACAAAACAAAGGTTACATTCTTCCTATATCTATTTAATATACTATGTAAAGTTTTAGCTAGAACACAAAGAGAACTGAAAGAGATCAAGGGGATACAAGTCAAAAGTAAAATTAAGGTATTGTTATTTGTAGATGATGTTATAAAATAAGTAAGAGACCCTGTCTAAATTCCACAATAGAATTCTTACAGCTGATAAACACTTTCAATAAAATGTCTGGATGCAAGATTAACCCAAAAATGATTAACTCTCTTGGATACACATGACAAATGAATGAAAAAAATAAATCAAGAAAGCAAATCCCTTTACAATAGCCACAAATAATATAAAATAGTTTGGGATAACTGTAACCAAGCAAGTGAAAAACATCTTTGATAATAATTTCAAGTCTTGGAAGAAATAAAATGAAGAAGATACCAGATGGAAAATTCTCATGCTCTTGATTCAATAGAGTTAACATAGTAAAAACAAGCAATCTACATATTCAATGAAATCTTCATCAAAATTCCAATAAAATTTTTTACAAATCTTTAAAGGATAATATTCAATTTCATATGAAAAAACAAGAAAATTGGGATAGCTAAAACAATTATATATAATAAATCAATTTCTGGAGGTATCACCATATCTGATTTTCAATCTTTATAATGGAGTTATAGTATTTAAAAAACACATGGTATTAGCATAGAAGCAGACACATTGATAAATGAAATTGAACACCCAGACATACCTATATATAAGCAAATGGGTACAACCTGATTATTTACAAAGAAGCCAGAAACACACACTGGGAGAAAAGGACAGCATCTTCTAAAAAGTTGCAAGTCAAACTGGATGTCTACATGTAGAAGAATGCAAGTAGATAAAAATTTGCAAAACTCAAGTTTAAGTGGAGCAGTCCTCAAGTATAATCAAGAGATCATTTGATTATCCTCATGACAGTCTTGTCATTATTATACAAGTGGTCACATATTGCCTAGCACATGGGTATTTTACTTAATTGGAAATCATTTTATATAATATAGATTCAGCTGTGAAACTTCATGGTAATAACTTCTTAAATATGTCTTTTAATTTGAGTTTTAAAAAACAAAATGAGAAAAAATATAACTACAATTTACACTTTTTTTCATCACCTGCCATGGTAAGAACTATTGGAAAGATTACCTCTTAGTAGTAGTGATGAGATCTGAACTATCTTCAGAGAGGGAAGCATGGAAGAAATATGAGGATAGAACAGCCATTCCTAGGGAGTAGAACCTCACATGAAACATTTGTGTGTCTTTTTACATACATCATTCAGTGGGTCATGATTTTACTGTGTGTCAATAGTCTGCTCTCAACAAAGAAAGAAAAATAAGTCTTGTTGACTTCATTTACACTATGTAAAACTCCAGCATAATCTCCTCTGCCTTGCCCATGACAGTGTCAGGACATTTGTCCTATCAGTAAATGAACTGAGAATGAGTCTCAATAGTAGAGCCTACACTCAGCATGTGAGAGGCCTCAGCCAATTCCAAAGCCAATTCCAATTCCTGAGCCTGAACCAAAGCCTAAAAAGATCCCAGCAATGAAGGAAGAGAAAGTACCCAAGGGGAAGAAGGGGAAAGCCGACACCAGTAAGAAAGCCGACTGCAGAACATGGAGATGCCAAAACAGACCAGGCACAGAAAGCTGAAGGTGCTGGAGATTCCCAGTGACATGTGTGCATTTTTGATAACTGTGTAATTCTGGTGACTGTACAGTTTGAAATGCTATTTTTATCAAGTTTTATAAAAATGCAGAATTTTGTTTTACTTTTTTTAAACTATATTGTTAGCACGAGGAACACTTCATGTTGGAGAGAAAGGATCAGGTGTCACTAACAAAATATCACCCAAGCTGGACTGAGGACAGAAAACCTCTTTCCTTGATAATTTTGAAAGGCTCCTGGTTCTGCATAGGTGACTACCAAGGAACAAAATGCCTTGTGGTCAGGGAAAACTCTAAATTCATTTTTATAACCTATTCCCACTATGTACCATCAACATATGTGTAATTCCCTGTTGAAACCTGACCCCAAAAATTGGTTTTCTCATTTATTGGACAGTGTGCACTTCACAGTGACTTCATCAAGTGTTCTCAGAAGAGCAATGGTTCCTTTTATAAAGGATTGTGGGTCTTAAGTTTGATCATTCTGCCATATTCGTTTCCTGAAAGTCAGGGTCTGCTTGGGAAAAGCTGTTAAACAACATCCTTAATGTGAAATGTCAACCCTCACTCTAAGCTACTTTTCCCTTTTCAAAGCATTGAAAGAAAATTTCATTCGGTTTTGCAGTGACTTTCTGATTTTGGTAGTCTATGCAAGAAGTGAATTTGGAAGTTATTGTATACTGTTGATTATCTGCCCATGTCCTGCCTGAATACCATGACTGTTTAGGAAAAGTATCTTTAATAAAGCTGGTTACATTTTAAAAAAAAAGAGTTGCTTTGGTCAAGGCTACTTCTAACAAAAATGGAAACCCTAACTAAGTTGCCTACAATGCTCATAAGGACAGGGTTCAATTCCTAGTACTTTCTACAAAACTCAAAACCCATTGACTTTTAAAAGTTACCCAATGAGCCAAATATGTATTAAGTTAAATATGTTATTTGTATTAAGCAGCAGATACTCAAAGATGACAGTAAGTCAATGTATAAGTTGTCTACTATGTCTATATTGAGAAATTACACAAAAGAAAAACTCAGATAATCTTAATTACAGTTGTAGAAAAGATAATTTTGGATTTTTACATAATCATATTTTAACAATACTAAACTTTATAATATGTAGCCCAAATTGCAATGCATTTATTATAAAAACTGCCAAACAAGCCAATTTGTAACAAAGCCAACTTGCTATTATGTGACTATAGAGGACACACACTGTACACTAGGTTAAATTTTCTTTTCTTTATATAAAGATATTACATTCATAATTAGCTCACATTAAATGAATAAACATGTTTCAGATGATATATTTTAAGGTATGAAATTTCTTAGAAATAATCTCTTAATTGATTTTGAAGTTTAAGAACATTAAGAAGCAAATTAAGAAAGAATATAACTCCCAGAAAGGCCGTGCTCCCGGACTAAATGCACGTGCTCTTTTCCACCAGGACCAGCAGAGATCCTGGGGCACAGGCCTGGTGATGTTGCACAGTGAGTAACCAGATAGAAGAGAGTGCTTGGTGGTACTTATGGAAAAGGTAACTTTCCAGCCCACAGTAAGGCCCAAGCCTTCATCAGAGGAAACCTGGGTCTGCCCAGTAAAGGCAGTGCTTGAAGATCAGCTATACAGGTTCTCATATACCTCAACCAGAGGTGAGCATGGCACATAGGCCCAGGGAGAGCACAACAGGAGTTCTCAAAAAGCAGAGAGTACTGTGCTCTCTGGAAAAGAGTCCGTTATGGCCTAGAGAAAGAGCCAGGTCCCCACCAGTAGTACTCAGGAGCTGTGGGCACAGGACTGAGCTCCCAGAACAGCCTCACAAGAACTCCCACACCTGAGTCCACAAAGACAGAACTGAGTCACTGCCACCAGAATTCACTGCTTGCCCACAAAAAGCTGAATGCTCAGAAGCAATTTTCTTCCTGAGCCCAAAAGCCCTCAGATCCACAGGAGAGACAGGTGCCAGTCACTGACAAGACACCACATATAATCACAGAAGACAGGATGACAAGAGGAAAACAAAAGAACTTAAGCAATGGAAACCAAGACAACCTGGCAACATTCGAACCCAGCTCTCCCACCACAGCAAACAGTGAACTGCCAAACAGTCCAGAAAAGGAAGACTCAGACTTGAAATCATATATCATGATGATGATGGAGATCTTTGAGAAGCACGTGAATACCTCCCTTAAACAATCACAGGAGGACACACATAAACAAATAGAAGCTCTTAAAGAGAAAACACAAAATCACTCAGAGAACTACAGGAAAACACAACCAAAGAGGTGAAGGAATTGAAAATGGAAATAGAAACAATAAAGAAAACACAACCAATGGTGGACTCTTCAAGATATCTTCTGCTGTGGGATAAAGAGGCTGAGCCTGAGAGTCAGGGAGGGGGCGGGGGATAATGTTCAGGTGGCTAGCTAGTATTCGCTGCCTGCAGTTCCTTGAAGAATTCTGGAATAAACCATTTGTTGTAGGACTGGCTCTGTGTAGCTGGGGTGACCCAAAGAAAGGCATGAGGATCAGAAAGAAAAGGAGACATTCAGTGTACAATTGTATGTTTAGTCACCTTAGGATAATCTGGAATATACTGTACAAATTCAACTGCCTAGGTATCAGATAAAATGATGTAAAATTGGTGCTTTTGCATTGTGAAAAGGATGTTCAGAAACAGTGTTAAAGAGGAGAAACTCATATTTTGGAGATATTCTGTCTACTTAGCTAACTACTCAGCTGCCTCCACACGTACTTCTAGCACGCTTAATGGAAAAAAAAACCGTGCTTAATCCTCTTTCCTTGGTCATCCCCTCTTCCCCTTCAGTAAATGTGGGGGGAAAAAAGCAATATGACTTCTCAGTTCCTATAGGCGTTTTAGAGATTCTGGATTTTTATGTACAGTCTTAAGTCATTTTTAATAAATGTGGTTGGATAAGGGAAAAAAAGAAAAGAAAACACAAAAAGAGACAACCCTGGAGATAGAAAACATAAAAAAGAAATCAGAAGTCACAGGTGCAAGCATCAGCAGCAGACTACAAGAGATGGAAGAGAGGATCTCAGAGGCCAAAGACAACATAGAAAACATAGACAAAACAATCAGAGAAGATGCAAAAACCAAAAAGCTTTTAACCCAAATTGTACAGGCAATCCAGGATACAATGAGAAAACCAAACTTAAGGATAATAGGTGTAACATAGCTCAAAGAATATCAACTAAAAGGAACAGTAAATATCTTCAATTAAATTGTAGAAGAAAACTTCCCTACCCTTAAGAATGAGATGATCATGATCATAAAAGAAGCCTACATAACTCCAAATAGATTGGAAAACAAAGAAATTCTTCCTGACACATAATAGTCAAAACACCAAATGTTCAAAACAACAACAAAAAAAGAATACTAAAAGCAGTAGAAGAAAAAGGACATGAAACATATAAAGGCAGATCAATCAGAATTACACCAGACTTCTCAATAGAGACTATGAGAGCTAGAAGATTCTAGACAGACATCATACAGACTCTAAGAGAACACAAATGTCAGCCCAGGTTACTATATCCAGCAAAACTCTCAATCACCATAGATGGAGAGGCCAAGATATTCCAGAAAGTAATATTTACACAATATCTGAGCACAAATCCAGCCCTACAAAGAATAATAGATGAAAAACACAATACAAGGAGGAAAACTACATCCTAGAAAAAGCAAGAAAATAACTAAGCAAGAAAATCAAAAGAAGAAAGACACACAGACATAATACTACCTATAAAAGCAAAATTAGCAGGAAACAAAAACCACTGTTCCTTGATATCTGCTAGCATAAATGGACTCAGTTCCTCCAATAAAGAGACATAGATTATCAGACTGGATACATAAACAGAATCTAGAATTTTGCTGCATACAGGAAACTCATCTCACAAAGACAGATACTATCTCAGAGTGAAAGGCTGGGAAAAAACCTTCCAAGCAAGCCTCCCAACCAAAAAAAGCCCAGGTCCAGACGGGTTCAGTGCAGAATTTTATCAGACATTTATTGGGGATATAACACCAATACTCGCCAAACTATTCCAAAAGATAGAATCAGATGGAATATTACCCAACCCATTTTTTGAGGCTACAATAACCCTCGTACCTAAACCACACAAAGACCCTACAAAGAAAGAGAACTTCAGACCAATCTCACTTATGAACATTGATGCAAAAATACTCAACAAAATCCTTGCAAACTGAATCCAAGAACACATCAAAACGATCATTCATCATGACCAAGTAGGCTTCATCCCTGGGATGCAGGGATGGTTTAACATAAGGAAATCCATCAACGTAATCCACCATATAAACAAACTCAAAGACCAAAATCACATGGTCATCTCACTAGACCCTGAGAAAGCATTTGACAAAATCCAACACCCCTTCATGTTAAAAGTCCAGGAAAGAACAGGAATCCAAGGCCCATACTTAAACATAATAAAAGCAATATACAGCAAACTAACAGCCAACATCAAACTTAATGGTGAGAAACTTGAAGCAATCCCACTAAAATCAGGGACTCGACAAGGCTGCCCACTCTCTTCCTACCTATTCAACATAGTACTGGAAGTCCTGGCTGGAGCAATTAGACAGCAAAAGGAGATCAAGGGGATACAAATCGGAAAGGAAGAGATAAAAACATCACTTTTTGCCAATGACATGATAGTGTACTTGAGTGACCCCAAAAACTCCACCAGAGAACTCCTACAGCTGATAAACAAGTTCAGCAAGTGGCTGGATACAAAATTAACTCAAACAAATCAGTAGCCTTCCTATACTCAAAGGACAAACATGTGGAGAAAGAAATTAGGGAAAATGTACCTTTCACAATCGTCACAAAAACTATGAAATACCTTGGCGTGACTCTAACTAAGCAAGTGAAGGACCTGTATGACAAGAACTTCAAACCTCTAAAGAAAGAAATTGAGGAGGATCTCAGAAAATGGAAAGATCTCCCATGCTCATGGATTGGAAAAATCAACATCTTAAAAATGGCCATCCTACCAAAAGCAATCTACAGATTCAATGCAATCCCCAATGGAGAGAGCATACGCCAGCAAATTTACAGCACAGTTGAAAGCTCTATAACAAAAAGAAGCAGAAACACCCAAGAAGAGTAGACAAACTCAGAGCAGAATTTAACCAAGTAGAAACAAAAAGAACCATTCAAAGAATCAATAAAACATAGAGCTGGTTCTTTGAGAAAATTAACAAGATTAATAAACCCTTAGCAAAACTAACTAGAGAGCAAAGAGGGAGTATCCAAATTAACAAAATCAGAAAGGAAAGTGAATACATAACAACTGAAACTAAGGAAATTCAAGTAATCATCAGACCCTACTACAAAAGCCTATACTCAACAAAACTGTAAAATCTGGAGGAAATGGATAAATTCCTAGACAGATACCAGATACCAAAGTTAAACCAGGACCAGATAAACCATCTAAAATCCCATAACACCTAAAGAAATAGAAGCAGTCATCAAAAGCCTCTCAACCAAAAAAGCCCAGGACCAGAAGAGATCAGTGCAGAATTCTATCACACATTTTTCACGACCTAATACCAATACTCTCCAAACTATTCAACAAAATATAGTCAGATGGAACACTACCCAACTTATTTGTCAAAGCTACAACAGCTCTCATTCCTAACCCACACAAAAACTCTACAAGAAAAGAGAACTTCAGACCAATCTCCCTTATGAACATTGGTGCAAAAATAATCAATAAAATTCTTGCAAACCAAATCCAAGAACACATCAAAACAATCATTCATCATCCTCAAGAAGGCTTCAACTCTGAGATGCAGAGATGGTTTAATATACGGAAATCCATCAATGTAATTCACCATATAAAAACTCAAAGAGAAAAACCACATGGTCACCTCACAAGATGCTGAGAAAGCATTCTATAAAATTCAACACCCCTTCATGTTAAAAGTCTTGGAAAGAGCAGGAATCCAAGGCCCATACCTAAACATAATAAAAGCAATATACAGGAAACCAATAGCCAACAATAAAATAAACAGTGAGAAACTAGAAGCAATCCCACTAAAATCATGGACTAGAAAAGGTTGCCCACTCTCCCCCTACCTATTCAACATAGTACTGAATGTCCTCGCCAGAGAAATTAAACAGCAAAAGTAAATCAAAGGGATACAAATCTGAAAGAAAGAAGTAAAAATATCACTATTTGCAGATTACATGATAGTATACTTAAGTGACTCCAAAAATTCCACCAGAGAACTTCTACAGCCGATAAACAACATTAGCAAAGTAGCTGGATATATAATTAACTCAAAAAAATCAGTAGCCTTCCTCTACTCATAGTATGGAGAGGCCAAGAAAGAAATTAGGAAAAAGATACCCTTCACAATAGTCACAAACAATATGAAATACATTTGTATGACCCTAACTAAGCAAGTGAAGGACCTGTATGACAAGAACTTCAATTCTCTGAAGAAGGAAATTGAAAAAGATTTCAGTAGATCGAAATATCTCCCATGCTCATGGATTGAAAGGATAAACATTGTAAAACTGGCCATCTTACCAAAAGCAATCTACAGATTCAATGTGATCCCAATCAAAATTCCAACTCAATTCTTCATAGAGTTGGAAAGAGTAATTTACAAATTCATCTGGAGTAACAAAACACCTAGAATATCAAAATTGATCCTCAACAACAAGAAAACTTCTACAGGAATCACCATCCCTGACCCCAAGCTATATTACAAGGCAATTATGTTTAAAAAAAATCTCATGCAACTGGTACAGAGATAGGCAGGTACATCAATGGAACAGAATAGAAGATTCAGAAATGAACTCTCACACATATGGTCACTTGATTTTTACAAAGGAGCTGAAAAGATTCAATAGGAAAAGGACAGCCTCCTCAACAAATGGTGTTGGCTCAACTGGCACTCAACATGCAGAAGAATGAAAATAGACCCTTTATCTCCTTGTACAAAATTCAAGTCCAAGTGGATCAAACATTTCCACAGAAAACCAGATACACTAAAACTATTAGAAGAGAAAATAGGAAAAACCTTAGAACACATAGGCACAGAGGAAGTTTCCTTAACAGAACACCAATGGCTTGTGCTCTAAGACCAAGGATCAAGAAATAGGACTTAATGAGATTGCAAAGTTTCTGTAAGGCTAAGAACACTCTCAAGAAAACAAAATGGCAGCCAACAGATTAAAAATGATATTTACCAATCTTACATCTGATAGAGGTTTAATATCCAATATATACAAAGAACTCAAAAAGTTAGATTCCTGAGAATCTAACAATCCTATTTTTAAAAATGGGGTACAGAGCTAAACAAAGAATTCTCAATTGAGAAATATCAAATGGCTGAGAAGAATCTAAGGAAATGCTCAACATCCCTAGTCATCAGGGAAATGCAAATCAAAACAACCCTGAGATTCCACCTCACACCAGTCAGAATGGCTAAGATCAAAAATTCAGATGACAGCAGATGCTCGTGAGGATGTGGAGAAAGAGAAACACTCTTCCACTGTTGGTTGGGTTGTAAGCTGGTACATCCACTCTGAAAATCAGTCTGGTGGTTCCTCAGAAAATTGGACCTAGTCCTACCTGAAGACCCAGTTATTCCACTTCTGGGCATATACCCCAAAGATACTCTAACATACAATAAGGACTTATGCGCCACAATGTTCATCGCAGCCTTATTTATAATAGCCAGAACCTGGAAAGAGCCTAGATGTCCTTCAATAGATAAATGAATACAAAAAAAATGTGTTATATTTACACAATGGAGTACTACTCAGCTATTAGGAACAATGACTTTATGAAATTCCTAGGAAAATGGATGTATCTAGAGAATATCATCCTGAGTGAGATAACCCAGTCACAATAGAACAGACACAATATGCATTCACTGATAATTGGATACTAGCCTTAGAAAGCTCTGAATACCCAAGAAATAACTCACAGACCATATGAAGCTCACAAAAAAAGAAAGGCCAAAAAGTGGAATCCTCAGCCATTCTTAGAAAAAAAAAAACAAAAAACAATAAGTTCATAGCACCCTTTTAGAGTGGGGTACACCTAGACCTTAAATCATTAATAACTCAAGAGCTAAAAAGATAGCCTGTGGTAATTTTTGATATTTAAAAATCATGTTGAATCTTTACACACCAAGAAAACTTTGACTATTCCATGTTATGTTTTGTCTTACATGTACTTTATTCTTATGGTAACGAGTAAGATTTCAATGCATGCTACCAAACCTTTAAAAAAAATCAAGTACTTACAAAAATATATTCATATAGTTTTATGCCAAAATGCTTTTAAAATCTGTGCATATATCTCTTTTTTTAAAATAAAGTTGTAAGAAAAAAAAGAAAGAATATAACTACATTTATAATTGATTTTTCTTGGTTTCTTTTAGCATGAACAAAATTAATTAGGGTAGAGTGGAATTTTCACTATCAATCTTACCTGCACTGATCTGGACAGTCTTTTTAAGTATTGGTTTTAGCTGTCTTGGCGGTCTTAGTTCACTGAAGAATATTTTAAAAAGTGATAATTTAATATCATTATGAAAAACATCTACCAAATGTTTTAATTTTATTTTTGTTTTAGTTCTTAGTATACTTTATTTTATAAACTTACAAACAACAATTAATTTTCTCTTAAGCACATTGACTATGTTGGATGACTCTGTCCTTTCAACTTTTCTTGTGTTAAAGAAAAAGAAGAATTTGGTCCACAAAAAACTCAACAGAAAAAGCAAACAGAGACAGAGACAGAGAGGAAGAGACAGAAGTGGTTCTTCCACAGCCTTTATTTGCTGCAGTAACTGATGGTTTCAAATTTACATGCTCAACACAATCACCATTTTGTGCCCCAGAGCACCACAAGGCCTTCTCTATCACGATTCTTTGTTGGTATTTCAGTGATTGTAACCTCCCAACCAGTTGGTTTGTAGACCATGAAACAAATCCTTGGTTCTGCTAAGACACTTACTTGCCAGCATCTCTTTTGTTCTGTTCAAGCTATCTCTTGGTAGTCCATTCACACATTAATACAGAAACCACAATCTGGCTGTTTCTATGATAAACAAGTATTTCTACTAAAACATAAGAAGGAAATAACATGAACAGACAAAAAACAAAACCTAGTGGATAACTTTTGTTATATACTTTGGAACTGTTTTGCATTCCAAGTAGAATTATTGAACATGATGTTTTGCAAGGTGTGCTTTTGGACATTGTAGTACCAAAAATTATAAACCTTCACTTCCATGTTCAATACAAAGGAAAAAACCTACTTTAAATGAAGATAACTAATAGTTATCTTATAATTTGTCTCTCTTCCATTCAGATAGCCTACTTCAGTTCCAGAGGATTCATTATGGTGGAAAACTGACCTCCTGAGGGGATAAATGATGAATGAACCTCTTCTGGTATAAATATGGTGTTTGTGAGAAAGTGGGTGTTCCATATGTTATGAAAAGGTGGTATACCATATAGAATGGGAATTTGTACTAAAGCTGTTGTCATAAAAGGAAAGCAAAATATTGGCTTCTTATGATACTGTCTGATAACTCAGAATGATCCTAAATCATGTATGGCCTCAGAAAACATGAATGCCTCAAAGGATAACTAGTACTAGTAACTAGTAATCCTGACTTTTAAAAGTTTATGAATAGGTGAGGAGAGTCAGTTTGGCATCAATGACTGTGACTAGCACTAGAAGGCTCTTTTTCCAAAGCATAAAGTTAGTATTTGGGAAACAATAGTTGAATTTATATAAAGACTCATGTTTATATAAATAAAAAGGAGCAAGTTTTCAGTCTAAAATCATATTCCATAACACTGTGTGAACTGTAATATACAGCAAATATTAAAACATAAAACAATATCTATCTTAGAGCACATGCAGGAAGAATCTATTTCTTTTCTGTAAATTTTCTACTGTTAATGTATTTTTTTATTAAATCTTACCTGCAGAAAGATTTTGGATCAGTGCAGTAGTTCACTTCTAAAAATAAAGACAAAATTTGTTTTATTGCAACTCTGTAAAATATATCAAAATTATCCGACTCATTGTTAGTATCAACTACTTTGAGACAAATCTGGAAACTATTCTAGAGCAAATGTAGATTTTTTTTAGCTACTTAATTCATGGAGAACGCTTCCATTCTCTGTATTTTTAAAATCAGAGAGAAATCTATCAAGCATTGGTGTCTAAAAATAAACTTCCATGAAAACTGTGATGATACTAACTAAACACTCTCAGACAGAGATAGTAGTGACCTAACCTGAATCAGGATCACAAGTTGACTATGTCACAAAATAGATTGTTGTAGATATTTAACTCTGGGCCATTAGTACTAAAAAGAATTCTAAATTGGCTGTTGCACATCTTTAATCCCAGCATTTGGTAGGCAGAAGAGGCAGGTGAATCCTTAACAGAGAGAAATTATCTCACACACACACACACACACACGCACGACTGTATAAACTTTTTTAGAAAAAACGGGTTGTTCATCTTTATAGTTGAAATTTTGTAATTTAGAATGAAAATCTGTAGCAAAGGAAGGTAGATGTTAGGCAATTGTTCTTTGCAGCTTGTTGAAGCACAGAAGACGGAAACAAAGCAGGGATAAAAAAGCTAAAGAGAGAATAATGTACTTAATCTCCCATTTCCTTAGCTATAGCTCTGCTTCCAATCTCACGTGCAACTTAAAACATTCTCATGATAGTGTCAATTATCTCTCATGGAAAGAATTATGGGATAGATTCTTCTCTTGGTCTTTATGTGACCTGAGGTGTATCTCTCACAAGGAAGCAGTAATGGGATGGACAGACACATTCCACGTGCCACTTTCTGACATGCAGTCAAGTTACATGTTTACATACACAAATTATGAGTTACCTCAAGTTTTTGCTGTATAGTAGTGGTCTGAATTTAAAAATGAAAATTATTCATTTTTTGCCTGGTTTCAAAAAAAACTTTGCGTACCTTCTTAGCATTTCTCATCACTCAGGAAGGGCAATTTTCCTACTAATTAATGGGCCGAGACTGTAGCTCAGGGATAAAGTTTATGCTTATGTCAGGGGAGGTCTCAGTCAGTCCTCATCGTTATAAATGCAAAACAACAAAATTTCTAATAATGTCATATAAGAAAGTTACCTCTTTTATCACAATCCTGACACCTTCTTACAGCTTTGTAGGAGGAATGGCAGTCACCCCTATGCAAATGCCAGAGGCCCTTTCAGTTGCAAAAGCATCTCCTGTAGGAAGATCTAATGAGAACTGCCTGAGAGAACAAGGATAGCCAGTACAGACAGTGCCAACCAGTCGGGAACTGCTGTTTAGAAGAGATGTTTTCTTGGGACCAAGTTGTGAGCTGGCTGCAGCATTTCTCACCTGCTCCCAGAGTCTGTGTCATTGGCTCTGCACCATCTCACCTCCGGCCACCAAGGGAAGGTAGGGTCAGGTAGAGTCCTGGGCTCAGGCAACATATGGCGCCCAATATGGCCAGTGGACAACATCATGCTCATTTTGTGCCTACTTGTGAACATCCTGTCTTGGGGCTCATTTTTTTTGCCTGTCGCTGCAAAGATCAGATCTGCTTTTCTCCTCTTGTTGCTGCTGTTGTGCACCTTTCAGTTGATTCTTTGGCAAGTGGCTCTTTAGTGTTTTATGTTGTAGAACCCAAGAACATTAGCACATGGACCTAATTTCTGTCTTCTTTTGTCTTTTCTGTCTGTTCATTCCAGTGACCTCGCTTTTGGTCTCGGTTCAGTTCAAAGGTGGTGACTATCTTTTCCTTGTTCTTTGTTTTGTCTTTTAGTGACCTTGCTGCAGTGAGTTTGTGGTGGCCATTTTTCTTTCTTCTTTGTATTTGTCTAGGTGAGCATGCAGTGGCCATCTTTTCTGTCTTCTTTGTCTTTGTCTGCTCATTTTTATTTTTGGTCTGGATTCATCCTGACACCTGGGATGGTATCCCATAGGGGCTGGTCTCCCAGGTGGTGGTACCAGAGATTGGCTCCCAAAAGCTTTTCTATCCCAGGGACACTGTTCAGGCATAGGACCTTTGAGCTACACCTGAGGGAGTCCTCTGCTTAGTATAAGACTTTTGTCACCTTCTCTGTCATATTTGTCACATCTGTGCATGCTTGTTTCCTTTGTGCTCATTGTCATGAGTTTCTTCCCCTCTATCATCAAGGAGCCCCAGATTAGGGCTCTGAAAACCTGTGGGGCAGGCAAGCAGTGCTGGAAGAGCAAACCAGTTGAGTTTAGTAGAAACCCGAACGTGCTTACGAAAGTAAACACAAAATGGAAGGTTCTTTCAGAACTCCTAGATTTGGAAACCTACTCTGCCTTAATACTACCACTGTGGCACAGCCTTACAAAGCTCTAGCCACACCCCAAGTCCTGCCTCCACAGAAGGAGGTGACATAGATTCTGGCCAGATCAGACTCTAGCCACTTCCTAAATCCCTCATCTGCATGCAGATGTGGCTATGCATAAGCCCTAGACAAAAATGACCACCTAAAAATATGTAAACAAGCTCTGCCCAAAAATCTCAGAAGCAGGCCTCGGCCACCAGCACATCCCGGTGCATCTTAACCAGCGCAGCAACCTTCCTCTGCAGGCTCGCCCGAGTTGCCGCTTGCTGCCTCTGCCTCTGACGCTGCCGCGGGCCGCCCTGCGCGGACCGTGGGCTGCGCCGACGCCTCCTCCGATCCTGTACCGCTGTGGGCGCCTCGGCGCGCCCCGTGATCCGCAATCCTGCGGCGGGCTGCATGGGATAATGCGGCCATGGTGCGCCGAGATCGCTTGCGCAGGATGAGGGAGTGGTTTTGGCTTCAGTGACAAACCGAGACCACATCAGTACTCCATATTTGAGCAGGCCAGCATTGTAGAGTCCCTTCTGCGGCACCTGGGGCTCCAGAACCGCAGAGTCAATCTGCTGTCTCACGACTATGGAGATATTGTTGCTCAGGAGCTGCTGTACAGGTACAAACAGAATCGATCTGGCCGGCTCACCATAAAAAGTCTCTGCCTGTCGAATGGAGGTCTCACTCCAGTCTTTGGACCATACACTCGACCCAATGAGAGTGAGCTGTGGGACATGTGGGCTGTGATCCGCAACAACGACGGGAACCTGGTCATCGACAGTCTTTTACAGTACATAAATCAAAGGAAGAAATTTAGAAGACGCTGAGTGGGAGCACTTGCTTCTGTGACCATCCCCATTCATTTTATCTATGGGCCATTGGATCCTATAAATCCGTACCCAGAGTTTTTGGAGCTGTACAGGAAAACGCTGCCGCGGTCCACAGTGTCGATTCTGGATGACCACATTAGCCACTACCCACAGCTAGAGGATCCCATGGGCTTCTTGAATGCATATATGGGCTTCATTAACTCCTTCTGAGCTGGAAAGCGTAGCTTCCCTGTATTATCCCGCATTCTCCTATGTGTGTATTCCACTTAGAAATGCCCCAGAGAGGTCCTGGCCATCAAATACTATCATTTCATAAATGTCCATTTCATTCACACTGGTGAACAAACTATAGAAAACAGGCAGCTGGAACTCTAAGGGTGACAGGCTAACCCACCTCATTTCTAAGGGTGACATGATAATCCTCTCATTTCTGTGACATCTGACCAAGTAAACAGATCTGCTGTCATTTTATGTTATTAGGACATTCTGACTAATAACACTTTTCATTTATGTATAAAGACAGCATTAGATATTCCCCCCCCCTTTGGTGTTAAATACTCCAAAACCCTCCCCAAAACCCGCCAAAACATAAAAACCCAGTTTCTGTGGACTTTATAAAAATATTTAGAAATGCTAACTTCTGGCCCAATCCTAATTGGAATACTGGAGTAAAGAGTGAGGGAGGAGTTTGCTATCTCCCTTTCAAGACCTGTAAACAGCTTGTGAAAGGGAATATTTTGTCACTCCTTTACATTTAGTTTCATCAGGGGTAGCTGGGGTAGTGCGCCTGCTTAGCATGTTAAAG
The DNA here is from genome assembly GCF_963924665.1 of Micromys minutus. Classification (NCBI taxonomy): domain Eukaryota; kingdom Metazoa; phylum Chordata; class Mammalia; order Rodentia; family Muridae; genus Micromys; species Micromys minutus. The sequence goes on along the minus strand of NC_137966.1, from coordinate 26,978,967 downwards.
CCCTCGGGTTCAATCCCCAGCAGTGCTCCCACCCTCCTTAACCCCCCCCCCAACCATAATAGACACTGGCATAAATACAGTGTTCTGAGTATGCGTCTAAGACTGATTTGCATACTCGTGTATATATTACAAACAGTTGGCCCTTGCTAAGAAGAAAACCTCATTATACATAGAATTTGTGAATAAACAAGTTAAAATTATTTACAGGATTTCCTAAAACCTCAAGGTATTAACCGATTGCATCTGTGCCAGAGATTTACTGTTACTATCAGAAAGTCAAACGAGCAGTAACTAACAGCCTGCTTTCTCGCATCTCAGAGCTTAGGTGCATGTTCTTCCAGGGCTGAAGTGAAGGGGAGGGACCATTGTAACAGCCGAATGTCCACTGACTCCTCTTATGATGGCTGCTTAGCATCCACTGGCTGTTCAGAAAGGCTTTCTCACATAACTCCTGTACTTAGACAGGCAAGTTCCCAGATACTTTAAGAACAAATTCTGAAAGACCTAAGAGGAAATGGTGCTGAATACTTTTTTAAGCCACAGTTTTAACTTAGTTAAAAGCATTATTGATTCTTTTAAATTCATTTTTAAACTAGAAATTTCAAGTATAGCAACTTTGAAACTGGAATGAATGAGTGTTTATTTTCTATTAATAAAAACAAACTGTGACAAAAAAAAAAAAAAAAATCTCAGAAGCAAATCAATGGTATGCGGGTGGCCAGATCCTGAGCTGTTTAAAAAGATAGAACAAAGAAAGAAGTGCACAAAAAATAAAGCACACATGTTGAAATCATCTCCATCTGGACTCCTTTGTCTTCAGTGAACACTCTGTTCAAGACCCCTTTGCCTGCTCTGCATTGTTTCTGAAACCCAGGCCTGACACACCCCTGCCAGCTGGGCTTTTTTTTTTTTTTTAAACAACTTTATTTTACAAAACAAAGATAAATGTACAGATATTAAACATTTTTTGCTTAAAATTATACATTTTTGTCAGTACTTATTTTTCAGATTTTAACATAATTTTTACATAAAACTATATGAATATATTTTTTAGTCAGTACTTGATTTTTTTCAAGGTTTGATAGTATGCCTTGAAAACTTAATAGTTACAATGAGCATAAAGTACATGTAAAATAAAGTGTAACACTGAAATAGTTAAAGTTTTCTTGTTTTGTAAATATTTTTTTGTTTCGTTTTGTTTTCTTTATTTCTTGGACTTCATACAGTCTGTGAGTTGTTTCTGGGGCAGTGCAAGCCTCTGGGGTTAACATCCCACTATCAGTGACTGCATATTATGTCTGTTCTTTTGTGACTGGGTTATCTCACTCAGGATGATCTTCTCTAGATGCAGCCATTTTCTTAAGAATTTGGTTAAGTCATTGTTTCTAATGGCTGAGTAGTATTCCATTGTGTATATGTACCACAATTTTTGTATCCATTCATCTTCTGAAGGACATCTGGGTTCCTTCCAGCTTCTGGCTATTATAAATAGAGCCGCTATGAACATTGTGGTGCATATATCTTTGTTGTGTATTAAAGTGTCTCTGGGGTATATGCCCAGCAGTGGAATAGCTGGGTCTTCAGGTAGTATTATATCCAATTTTCTGAGGTATCACCAGACAGATTTCCAGAGTGGTTGTATTAGCTTGCAACCCCACCAACAGTGGAGAAGTGTTCCTCTTTCTCCGCAGCCTCGCCAGCATCTGGTGTCATCTGAGTTTTGGATCTTGGCCAATCTGACTGGTGTGAGGTGGAATCTCAGGGTTGTTTTGATTTGCATTTCCCTGATGGCTAAGGATGTCGAGCACTTCCTCAGATATTTCTCGGCCATTCGGTGTTCCTCAACTGAAAACGTTTTGTTTAGCTCTGTACCCCATTTTTTAATAGGGTTATTTGATTCTCTGGTGTCTAGCTTTTTGAGTTCCTTGTATACCTTGGATATTAGGCCTCTATCTGATGTGGTTTTGGTAAAGATCTTTTCCCATTCTGTTGGTTGCCATTTTGTTTTCTTGACGATGTCCTTCGCCTTACAGAAACTTTGCAATCTCATTAAGTCCCATTTGTTAATCTTTGACCTTAGAGCTTGAGCCATTGGTGTTTTGTTCAGGAAATTTTCTCCTGTGCCTATGTGTTCTAAGGTTTTCCCTACTTTCTCATCTAATAGTTTCAGTGTATCTGGTTTAATGTGGAGATCTTTGATCCACTTACACTTGAGCTTTGTACAAGGAGATAAGAAAGGGTCTATTTTCATTCTTTTGCATGCTGAGTGCCAGTTGGACCAGCACCATTTGTTGAATAGGCTGTCCTTTTTTTATTGAATGTTTACTGCTCCTTTGTCAAAAATCAGGTGACCATACACATGAGGGCTCATTTCTGGATCTTCTATTCTATTCCATTGATCCACATGCCTATTTCTGTACCAGTACCATGCAGTTTTCAGCACAATTGCCTTGTAATATAGCTTGAGGTCAGGGATACTGATTTCCACAGATGTTTTTTTTGTTGTTGAGGATGGATTTCGCTATTCTAGGTCTTTTGTTATTCCATATGAAATTGCACATTGATCTTTCCAATTCCATAAAGAACTGGGTTGGAATTTTGATGGGGATTGCATTGAATCTGTAGATTGCTTTTGGTAGAATGGCCATTTTTAAGATGTTAATCTTTCCAATCCATGAGCATGGGAGATCTTTCCACTTTCTGAGATCCTCCTCAATTTCTTTCTTTAGAGGTTTCAAGTTCTTGTCATACAGGTCCTTCACTTGCTTAGTTAGAGTCACACCAAGGTATTTCATAGTTTTTGTGATGATTGTGAAGGGTACCTTTTCCCTAATTTCTTTCTCCACATGTTTGTCATTTGAGTATAGGAAGGCTACTGATTTGTTTGAGTTAATTTTGTATCCCGCCACTTTGCTGAACTTGTTTATCAGCTGTAGGAGTTCTCTGGTGGAGTTTTTGGGGTCACTCAAGTACACTATCATGTAATCGGCAAAGAGTGATATTCTTATCTCTTCCTTTCCAATCTGTATTCCCTTGATCTCCTTTTGCTGTCAAATTGCTCCAGCCAGGACATCCAGTACTATATTGAATAGGTAGGGGGAGAGTGGGCAGCCTTGTCGAGTCCCTGATTTTAGTGGGATTGCTTCAAGTTTTCCGCCATTAAGTTTGATGTTGGCTGTTGGTTTGCTGTATATTGCTTTTATTATGTTTAAGTATGGACCTTGGATTCCTGTTCTTTCCAGGACTTTTAACATAAAGGGGTGTTGGATTTTGTCAAATGCTTTCTCAGGGTCTAGTGAGATGACCATGTGATTTTGATCTTTGAGTTTGTTTATATGGTGGATTACGTTGATGGATTTCCTTATGTTAAATCATTCCTGCATCCCAGGGATGAAGCCTACTTGGTCATGATGAATGATCGTTTTGATGTGTTCTTGGATTCGGTTTGCAAGAATTTTGTTGAGTATTTTTGCATCAATGTTCATAAGTGAGATTGGTCTGAAGTTCTCTTTCCTTGTAGGGTCTTTGTGTGGTTTAGGTACGAGGGTTATTGTAGCCTCAAAAAATGAGTTGGGTAATATTCCATCTGATTCTATCTTTTGGAATAGTTTGGAGAGTATTGGTGTTATATCCCCAATAAATGTCTGATAAAATTCTGCACTGAACCGGTCTGGACCTGGGCTTTTTTTGGTAGGGAGGCTTTTGATGACTTCTTCTATTTCTTTAGGTGTTATAGGGTTATTTAGATGGTTTACTTGGTCCTGGTTTAACTTTGGCATCTTGTATCTGTCTAGGAATTCGTCCATTTCCTCCAGATTTTTCAATTTTGTGGAGTATAAGTTTTTGTAGTAGGATCTGATGATTTCTTGAATTTCCTCAGTTTCAGTTGTTATGCCGCCACTTTCCTTTCTGATTTTGTTAATTTGGATACTCTCTCTTTGCCCTCTAGTTAGTCTGTCTAGGGGTTTATCAATCTTGTTGATTTACTCAAAGAACCAACTCTTGGTTTTGTTGATTTTTTCAATGGTTCTTTTTGTTTCTAGTTGGTCTATTTCTGCCCTAATTTTATTATTTCTTGCCGTCTACTCTTTTTGGGTATGTTTGCTTCCTTTTGTTCTAGGGCTTTTAGCTGTGCTGTCAGGTTGCTGATGTAGGCTCTCTCCAGTTTCTTTTTGGAAGCACTTAGGGCTATGAGTTTTCTTCTCAATACTGCTTTCATTGCATCCCATAGGTTTGGGTATGTTGTGTTTTCGTTTTCGTTGACTACTAGAAAATCCTTAATTTCTTTCTTTATTTCTTCTTTGACCCTGCTATCATTTAACAGAGAGTTGTTTAGTTTCCATGTGTATGTGGGTTTTTTGTTGTCTTTGTTGTTGTTAAAGACCAGCCGTAGACCATGGTGATCTGCGAGGATGCATGGGAGTATTTCAATCTTCTTATATCGATGAAGGCTCGCTCTGTTTCCAATTATGTGGTCAATTTTCGAGAAGGTGCCATGGGGTGGTGAGAAGAAGGTGTCTTCTTTTACTTTAGGATAATATGTTCTGTATATATCTATTAATTCTAGTTGGTTCAAAGTCTCTGCTAGTTTTTCAGTGTCCTTGTTCAGTTTCTGTTTCCATGATCTGTCCATTGGTGCGAGTGGGGTATTAAAGTCTCCCACTATTATTGTGTGGGGTGGGCTTTAATCTCAGTACTCTACTGATCCTTGACCTGCCAGAATTCATAGGCCCCCCTCTGGGATTTGTTTCCACACTTCCCAGTTTGAGTTTCTGCACACTGGCCTGAAGGCAGCAGAAGCTGCGCTCCCTCAGACAAGCTGTGTGAGACTGAACCAAGTCCCACAAAAACCCTTCTAGTTACTCATGTACTCAAGGTTAAGACTCACAACCTGGACCAATTTTTGGAGAAGGCTGATATTTTGGCCCCCTGGATATTGCCAGAGACCCTGACCTCTGGATGAATGTTCTCTTCTTTGCCCTCAAGTGCAAGGTACAGTCTGATTACTCCTCCCTTGCTCTTTGTCCCCATCTTCCAAACAGTCATCACCAGTCTTAAGAATTCTTAGGATAAGGCTAATATTCACCTTTCCATTAATGACCCCATCCCACTTTCTCTGGGAAAACAGATTGATTTTAGCAATGAGTATTACAATGAAGATGAGGATGAGGGCACCATTGCTCTAGCCCTCTGCCATCAGGTTCCAAGCCATGCTCTAGCCCTGTTGTCCAAGGTCTTACTAGCCTTATTGCTCCCAACCCATCGAAGGTACCACCAGCTTACTCCTGGAGTCACTCTTGTGGTGGTCGCTCCAGAAATTTCTATCCCTCGTGCTAGACTGCCACTTCCCTGGGACCCTCATTCTCTTCAGGTATATTGTGAGGCTTTCCCTGTCAATCTTGGCCCTGATGCAGTGACAAGGCCCTGGATTCCCACTCCTCTGGCAGACTTGGCACTGATCAGAAAACTCTGACCCAGACTCCCCTTATTTTGAACAAATACTGAAGTAATGGACAATGAATCTCTAGACTTATTACAATTGGTATAATCTTCTTAAGGTTGTGCTCAACCCCACTGTGCTTCTTAATTGGAGGTCTGCGTATCATGACTTGGCTGAGAACCAGGCTAGAATTAACCTTGAATATAACCTTAACACTAATTTTGACATGCTTACTGGCCATAGACCAGGGATGATGAAGGAACCATAAGACCAGGTCCAGGAGACATAATGTACATACTGTGTTTATTAGTTTTTCTTCAGCCATGAAGGGCTCATGAGCTCTGCTGGGCTTCAGTGCTCCTGCCCCCCATTCTTTTGCCTGTGGCAGTTAATTCCCCAGCCTACCCTGTTATTTTCTCTTCCAGTGTGAGTTTGAGTTTTCCCTTCATAGACTTAGTCACTACTACAAGACAATTAGAAGGCAACTGACCCATGGAGGAAATGTTGCTTTATTCCTTCACTCTTGTATCCAGCTATGCAATGTGACCATGGAGAATTTTCAAGGTAATCTAACCTATGGCACCATGTTAGGCATGGAACTTCACATCCTCCCCCCCATTGATTACAAATCCCCAAAGAATTCTCCAAGCATAGCATGTCCACCCCTGCTTCGTTGTCCAAGGGTTACTCAAATGCCTACTTTTATGAGACCTCCTATCCCTTGGGAGCACTGCCAGCCTTCATTAGGTGTAAAACTTGCACAATATTATCATATAACCTCACACGTGGCACATGGATGTGTATCACACATAATGATTACAATATCACTTTCTATGTTAACATGGATCCCATTATATTCCGAAATGACCCCATTATGAGCACTTGAAATTTATGTGGCCCCTCTGTCTTGACTTATGCCCCCTTTCTCTCCTAAAAGGAGGTCTCTTTAATGAGATGTATTTCTACATAAAATGGTCAGCGAACATGTAAACTGGAGCAACCCACATGAATGTGACCATTGAGAACCACCCCCAGTCTGTGTCCAACCTCCTTTTTTTCTTTTTGGTCACCAATACTTCCATTCTCAGAGATAGCCTGTTTAATGAGAAATGTCTCCTGACTGCCTGCTGAATGAGGTATTCAACAATGGCTATCCTGTTGAGGGAACCAACTACCAATTAGATGCCAGTAATAAACCTACCCACTTTCATGCTGTCACTCTGATGGCCCAGACTCACTTACAACTGCTACACTGTGGAAAGAGGGATTTTGGTATTACAGCTGCCAGCATTGCAGCCATCACTGTAGGCATTGCCAGGGCAACAACAGGTGCTATTGCCTTGACCCCAGGCAGCCACTATGGCAGAGAACTGTCAATGCTGTAGTCTCTAAGTCAGCTGTGGTGCTACAGGCACAGGAGGTATGGAAACAACATCTTTATCAAGCCATCCACATTTTACAACAGACTGACTTACTGGCAGAAGAGTTGGCTCTTGTAAGAGACATGTCTCTATTGGCCTGTGACCCCAGGTTTTACTCAATCTGCCTAACTTCTTACCAGGTACATAATGCCACTGAAGCCCGACAACAGTTGGCTCAATAGCTTGAAGGTAGCTGGTCAGACAAATTTCTTAACTGTTCTGTGCTGCTAATGGAGAACAGAGCTAACTCCACTGTGACCAGGATATCTGTGCTCTCCCTAGATGCCAGATTCTTGGGAAAAGTTGAAACAATATTTAAAGGATGTTTGACCCCTCATATATAGCCACTTATGCTGTGATAGGAAGAATTGTCATGCTAATAATTATTTTAAGTGTCTCCAATAGCATATCTTCAGGCAGCATTTCATAAATAAGGTGACCCTCCAGGTGCTGATGGCCCTCAAGAATCCTGATTGCACCCCACTAAGAATGTGATAAAAGCCTGGATGGCAGAGATTTGTGAGACCAACATGTAGGCTGTTCCTTGTCTCCCTGTTGTGTGACATGTCTCCAAAGTGATATCTCTTTTAGAGCTGGTAGTCAATGACAGGTGAGATCTTGGAAGACAGGACAACCTAAGACAGGCACAGTCCAGTACACTAGGAATCTTCTGAGGTGGGGCCAACAATGTCAAGACAATGGCACCTCATTTCCCACTAGGCTGTCAAAATCTAAAAACAAAAGGCTGGAAATGTAGCTTGAATGGTGGGGACACTGCTATGTAAATGCTGGGGGCCACACAACTGTAAAAGCATCTCCTACATGAGGACCTAATTGAAGACTGCCTGAGAGGTAAAGGATTACTGGCACAAACAGTGTCAGCCAATCAAAAACTGCTATTTAAAAGAGATGCTTTCTTGGGACCAATGAGTCGTGGGAGTAGGGTATTAAAGGAGTCTGCAGGAATGCTCAGATGAGCTTGCTGTGGCATTTTTTACCCACTCCCAGAGTCTGTGCCATTGACTTTACACCACCTTACCTCCAGACCCAAGGGCAAGCAGGATGAGGCAGCAAGTAGCCCAGGGCACAGACAGGCAGCACAACTTAAGGGAAGAATTTCATTTGAATTTACTACCAAGTTTGGTTACCAATGGCAAGTTAAAAAGTATAAAAGACACTGTGACTACAGGTGATAAAAGTGTGAACTCTGCCGAGAGTTCTTTCCACTGTCACCAAAACTATTCAGACTTAGTGGATGTGCAGTTAATGCTTTGAAATACAGAGCAATGGCTCTAAACTTGCCTCTTTGTGTCCAATTTTTATCTAGAAGTTGTGCTTTACATCAAGTTAAACCATATTTTATCATGACCTGATCTATTTAACAAAAAACTAAAGGGAAAAGTTCTAAAGGTGTAATTAATAGAAAGAGTACATGCTTAGAATGATCACAAAGCCAGTTTCAATCCCAACGACTTCATAAAAACCAAAGAAAGAAAAGAAGTAATTGAATATTAAGTTTTGTGACATAATTATATTTTAGTGACTTTGTATATACTCATATACAGTAAAAAGTACAGTCCTTTGCTATAAAAACTAAATGAAAATCAGTTTTGCAAACAGTCCAATTTGCTATGATGTTACTACTGGGGTCCCTTGCCAGGTTGTATTCTTATTTAAATAAAGACAGTACATATATGAGCATCAAAATCAAATATGCAACATTTTGACAGTATATTTTCATAGTTAAAAGTGCTTATAAATAATTAATTCTGACTTTTCAGAATGTTAAAAAAGTAATATTAAAACAAAATAAGTACTTTTATTTACTTAACTCCATTTGGTGTATTGAATTTTTACTCGTGTTTATGTTCAGGGTAAGTAAGAGCAAAACAAGTAATTCATTATCAAAATCTTACCTTCACTGAACCTGACATGCTTCTTAGTTCCTTGTTCTGGCTGTTTGAAAGATGTTCTTTCACTGTGACACATGTTAAAAACAATCATTTTATTCTCCATACGAAAAACATTTGGGAAGTGTTCTAAATTCTTAAATTTTGAGTCTATATCAGATACAAGATCTCACTATATAACTCAGATGGCCTAAACCCAGAATGTGAACCATGTTAATTCACAGAGATTTCTCTGCCTTTTGTTTCCTGAGAGCTGGGGTTAAAGGCATGGCACAAACAAGTTTGAATTCATTCTTCAAAAGTTGATTGTGATTGATGACTGCTGTTCTTACCATCTTTCTTTATGTAGAATGATGAAAATTTAGTTCTTGATTAAAACAACTATACACACACACACACACACACACACACACTCACATACACAAAAGCATACACATGGAAATAAAACAATAATTTTTCATGTTTTTTCCTGATGGCTGTAGTAACCTTATATTTATGTGTTCATGGATTTCGTGCTCCTGTTTCATTCAGCTATCCATGTATCTAGGGCATCAAGTTCTATCTCTGTCTTGACACTTTGGAGGCATTTCACTGAGTGTGGTGCTCTCTACAAAGAGGGGATTTCGTGTATCATAAATTTGATTCCTAATCTAAGCACTCCTTTTCCAGAACTCTCAAAACCACCACATTTTTGGTACCTTTAAGTGGGTTCTGAGTAGCTCATTTTAGTGGATGCTGAAACCACCACCTAGATGTTTCTTTCAATAGTATTTCTGTGTAATGCTGAGACTTTATACCTAACAATAGTCTCCAATGTTCAAGAAAAGTGTGGCTCTGTCCTCAGCTAAATTTCTCCCTGGACAAAGATAAAATGCTGTCTTTATTTAGACCTTATTGCTGATGAACTATGGTGCAACATAAGTTCTACTTTGGGTGTCACCATTGTCTTAGAACTGGTTATGGGGCCTTTTAACCTGCTGTAAGAATCTTGTTCAAAAGTCCGTTGCTGAAATGATCTCCTGCAAAGCCTAGGAGAACCTTCATCCTTGAACTATTTTCAATGTTTTTAGCAGATAATTATTCCCTATTCATATAGAATCAGCATTCTGACACCATGTTTAATATCCACGAATGATGTGTATTCCTGTTGTTGTGTTGAACATGTGCCCCAGTGCATGCGTTGAGGTCAGAGAACAGCCTTGACAGTCAGTCCTTGCCTTCTTAGTTTTGAGGCCTCTTTTCTTCTCTTTTGACTTCCTGGCCTAACCAATCAGCTAAAAATGGACATTACAAAAAGAAAAGACCTTTCACTTCTATGTTTATTTATGGTTACATGAAATAGTCATGACATTGTTTCACTCTTAAATCCAAAGAATATACTTGGATTCATAGAATTTGCTCCTAGAACACACAATCCACTTGAGGGGCTGTGCAAAGGCGGCACCACCCATCTGGTGTCATAGCAGCATAACTGCCTCAGCAATGATGCTGCACAACATTTCTTAAAAAGACCTTATGAAGATCTGCTGTGAAAGAAGAAAAGCAACTCTGGTGGCTTTCCATAACTTGATCTGGTGGCCGAGAATGGTCCCAACTCATGTGATCTAAGCGAAAAGAAAGGGCCTCAGTTTGGTAAGGGCTCACACTGAGGTCCACAGAAGCTTTTGAATATGATGCTAGAATGATGGCTCAGTAGTGAAGGCAGCTTGCTACTCTTGCAAAGAATTCAAATTTGATTCCATGTTCAGTTTCCAGCACCCACGTTGGGTAGCTCATTAAACATCTCTAACTTGGAAAGATATGATCTCCCTCTATTGGCCTCCTCAGATACTTTATTCTTGGGGACATACACATATACACATTCATACAACACAAACTTTAAAAATAAAGTTAGTTGTTTAATAGATGAGGAGAGTTAGGTTGATATCAGCAAATGTGGATAACTCTAAAAGGTTTATTTTCAAGCAGAGAGCTGTTACTTTGAAAATAATGCCTAAACATAATATGTACTAGAAGAACTTTTCAGTCTTAAAGTATATTCCATTGTATGTGGCATATGAATTATAAAGACAAACTTCTTTATATTTAAACATTTCCAGAATTCAAGTTTTATAACACGGAAGTAACAGAATGTGCACAAAGGAAGCTATTTATACTTCCACTTTTAAAGTTCCATCTGAAATACTCGGAGGAGTCTATTTTTCACTGTAGACCCTTCAAAAATTCTGGATAATTCTAGGGTGATGGAGTTGAGTAAAGCTACAAGTGAAAGGTAATTTTCTGCTAAGTTTGACATTTCAAGAGTGAAACAGATCACTGGGAAACTATTTGTTTCCCATGGATATGAACTGCATATTTCAAAAGAAATTTTTAATTCTTTAAGAATTGAAAAAGAGGTCATAAAATTTCTGACATAGTGACTGTTACATACTTCCATTATACAACATCTGCCAACAACATAAAAGGCTCTAAATTTAGTGACACGCACTGTGATTGATATGACTTATCCTTTTATTTATTTGATGTCTCATAAAGTGAACTATCTGTTGCTACAAAATGCTCTAAACCACACTAAATCTAAATCAGTTTGTCTGAATAGCAAGTGTTACTCAGTGAGCTACCCACTCTCCACCAGGTTTTTTTTTCCACATGAGGTCTTTCATTAAACCTGGGACTTATTAATTGGATAGACTGCTACCTAAAGAACTCAGAATAACTTCCAGTCTCCACATTCCTATACAGGAATTACAAATGCAGTTGGCAATAACCATCTTTTAAGTGGGTTCCATAAATGTGAACTTGTTTGTTATAACTTTACCTACAATATCTTTAACATAGCATCCTGGAATAATTTAAATATATTTAAATATAAGTTTTAATGCTACTGTTGTCAAATATCTCATACACTGACATGATATTATGTTTCTGTTTCTAAAATGCTCACTTCTGCACAAGCTCCACCTTGCACTGTTAACTCATGCCTGATTTTGCATAAGTAAAATCTATGAAGATCTAGCCAGAGCTGAGCCTGATCTGTCTTAAAACCTGTGATGACAAAAACAATGTATTGGTTATAGCTGCAATTGTCAAAAATACCCACACAAAAGCTGGAGAGACGGCTCAGTGGTTAAGAGCACCGACTGCCCTTCCACTGGTCCTGCGTTCAATCCCCAGTAACCACATGGTGGCTCACAACCATCTGTAATGGGATCTGATTCCCTCTTCTGATATATCTGAAAGCAGGTACAGTGTACTTATATAAATATAACAATAAATAAATCTTTTTTTAAAAATCCAGATAAGCTATAGGGTTGTATAACCAGGGTTTCATTCATAACTAAATGGTACATTAATCTAGACTATTATGAAAGTATGTCTGCATCTTCACAGAAGAGCATATTATCTCAATCAGTCTGGACAAGAGATGCACTGGAAAGCCAAGGTTAATTATAGGATTATAGCCAATTAGTCACGCTCTGTGCATTCCGTTCCCAAAGGAGTGGGGGCTAGGTTAAAGAGCATACTTACTCCCCAATCCTTATATGATTGTTTCAGTCATTGCAAACATTGAGCATGTGTATTTCAGAAGTATCAGCTTCTTATCTTTGCTTTCCAATGAGGTCACATTTAAAAGCCATGAATTCTTACCTAAGTAAAGATGTGTGTTCAGTACTGTCATCCACTTCTAAAAGGGGGAAGAATGTATTTTTATAAAACTGTAGAAAAATAGAGTATATTAAAATGGCAAACTAACATTTTCAGACACTCCTTGGATAGCATTCTATATTATGAAAAAATATTCTATGGTAAATGTCGCTTTATAGATTATTAACACATTGAGAACTCTTGCTTATAATTTGTTGAATCAGTCAAATGCAGGGATAAGAAAGTAAGTTAATGACATTTATAGCTGAAAATAAATATCTGTGACAATGACTCTGATCCCAACTGACTATCAAATGCCATAAAGTGGTATTTACTGGTATAAATTAACAATGTCAACACATAGATATTTTTGTTGTTATTTTTGTTGTTCTTGTGGTGGTGGTGGTGGTGGTGGTGGTGGTGGTGCTGGTGGTGGTGGTGGTGGTGGTGGTGGTAGTAGTGATTTTAACCAATGGTGCTAGCAAAAATTTTAAGAGTATACTTATTTTACTAAAATATGAAGGTTTTTTTTTTTTTACTTACTCAGTGGAAATTATTCAGTTTAGAATAGAAACACCATGTACAAAGAAAATGACAGCATGGCAAAACTTAGAGGACAGGAACAAATGAGGGACAAAATCTTTGCAAAAATTCAAAGCTGACATGCAACAAATCTCAGTAGGCTTACTCTCCCTCCCTTTCTGGGGAAGACAATAAGAGTCTCCTGCCCTCTAGTATTGCTCTTCCTATTCTGTGCAGTGTGAAAATGTGCATGATCATCTTCTATCATTTCCCATGACTAGAACAAGTGGACACCTTATTTAGTTCATCAACCTGTGCTGTATCTATAGTGAGAGGGAAGAAGAGCATCAGCCTTGGGGACAGAGAAGGAAGTTCCAAGAAAAGTACTGTAAAACACAGCAAATATTTTAATATGTTTGTAGATAAACTTTATTTACTTAAGTTTTTAATAAATGCATCCAGTTTACTCTCCCTAAAGGATAAAGCATTTTTCATTATAAAATGTGTAAAAGCTCAGTGAAAACTTCTTAGCATTTTCTATGACCAAAATAAAGCATTTGAACCCTCAAAACAAATGGATTGTGGCTTAGTGAAAAACTTTGTTCTCAGTATATAGAAGTCTTCAGTTAATCTTGATCCAAACAAATAAAAATCCAGTAATATTTATATTGAAATATTGTAAAACAAACTCCTTTGTTTTACAGTTTGACACTGCCCATCTCATCCCTTTGAGGAACAGGGCCATTTGTATTGGTTTTCAGTATTTCCTCCCAGGTACAGCTCTCAAGCAAGGTAGAAAGATGAAATTATGACAGCTGCTGGAAGAAAAAACTCTCGACAGTGTTCCTTTCATTGTTAGCAAAAGTCAGCAAGACTTGGTAGACTAGGACAGTACAGTTAGGGCTGTGTATCACACAATGCTGTTATATGTTCAGTTTTCCTTCTGTGAATAATTGGAAATCATGTTTTGGAGTTAATAAACCATGGGCCAGCATGCTCTACATTACATTATAATTTGCTACAATCGACCCATAGAGAATATATACAATTTATTACCTTAAAACTTTTTTCCTCTTATATTAGGAGATATTTAATAAACTAGAACCACAAGAATAAATAAGCTCAATTTCATCAGACAATATAATTTGATATATGAATCATCTTAGAAATAATCTCGGGCACCTGGAACAGCAGAGATCGAGAGATCTCTAGTGACCTGCGCTGTGAGTAACCAAAGCACAAAGAGGGCTAATCAGAGCACTTGGAAAACACGGTCCTCTGGTTCAGTGGAGCTGGAACTCTGGCATAGGGATTCAGGATATGCATGAAAAGTCCTGGATCAAAGTCTAGACACCCAGGCCCACAGTAAGGCACAGGCCCTTGTCAGTGGAATCCAAGGTTTGCCCAGCAAAGGGGGAGTGTGAACTTCAACTCTACAGACACTCTTACACCTGGACCAGAGGGGAGTCTGACACATAGGCCCAGGGAGAGCACATTGGGAGTCCTCAGAGAGCAGAAAGTACTTGCTATCTGGAAAAGGCTCCATTGTGGCCTAGAGAAAGAGCCAAGTCCCTACCAGTAGTACTCAGGACCTGTGGGCACAGGACCTGTGGTCCCAGGACCAGATGGGTTAAGTGTAGAATTCTACCAGATATATATTGATGACCTAATACCAATACTCTCCAAACTATTCCACAAAATGGAGTCAGATGGAACACTACCTACCCAAATCATCTTTCGAGGCCAAAATAACCCTCATTCCTAAACCACACTAAGACCCTACAAGGAAAGAGAACTTCAGACCAATTTTCCTTATGAACATTGATGCAAAAATACTCAACAAAATTCTTGCAAACCAAATCCAAGAACACATCAAAACAATCATTCACCACGATCAAGTAGGCTTCATCCCTGGGATGCAGGGATGGTTTAATATACGGAAATTCATCAATGTAATCCACCATATAAACAAACTCAAAGAAAAAATCCACATTGTCATCTCACTAGATGCTGAGAAAGCATTTGAAAAAATTCAACACCCCATCATGTTAAAAGTCTTGGAAAGAACAGGAATCCAAGGCCCATACCTAAACATAATAAAAGCAATATACAGCAAACCAACCACCAACATCAAAATTAATGGTGAGAAACCTGAAGCAATTCCACCAAAATAATGGACTAGACAAGGCTTCCTACTCTCCCCCTACCTATTCAACATAGTGATGAAAGTCCTAGATGGAGCAATTAGACAGCAAAAGGAAATCAAAGGGATACAAATCAGAAAGAAAGAAGTAATAATATCACTATTTGCAGATGACATGATAGTTTACTTAAGTGACCCCAAAAATTCCACCAGAGAACTTTTACAGCTGATAAACAACTTCAGCAAAGTGGCTAAATACAAAATTAACTCAAACAAATCAGTAGCCTTCCTCTACTCAAAGAGCAAATATGCTGAGAAAGAAATTAGGGAAAAGAAACCCTCCACAATAGTCACAAAAAAAAGTAAAATACCTTGGTGTGACCCTAACTAAGCAAGTTAAGGATCTGTATGACAAAAACTTCAAATCTCTCAGGAAGAAAATTGAAGAAAATCTCAGAAGATAGAAAGATCTCCCATGCTCATGGATTGGAAGGCTCAACATTGTAAAAATGGTCACCTTACCAAAAGCAATCTACAGATTCAATGTAATCCCCATCAAAATTCCAACTCAATTCTCATAGACTTGAAAAGAGCAATTTGCAAATTCATCTGGAATAACAAAAAACCTAGAATAGTGAAATCTATTCTCAACAACAAGAAAAGTTCTGCAAAAATCACCATCCCTGACCTTAAGCTATATTACAAAGCAATCAATCCCTTCTTATCTCCTTGTACAAAGCTTAAGTGCAAGTGGATCAAAGATCTCCACATAAAACCAAGTACACTGAAACAATTAGAAGAGAAAGTGAAAAAACCCTTAGAACACATAGGCACGGGAAATTTTCCTGAGCAGAACACCAATGGCTTGTACTCTAAGATCAAGAATCTATAACTGGGACTTAATGAGATTGCAAAGTTTCTGTAAGGCTAAGGACGCTGTCAAGAAAACAAAACCGACAGCCTGGGAAAGGATCTTTACCAATCCTACATCTGATAGAGGTCTAATATCCAATATATGCAAAGAACTCAAGAAATTAGACTCCAGAGAATCAAACAATCCTATTAAAAAGTGAGGTGCAGAGCTAAACAAAGAATTCTCAACTGAGGAATACCAAATTGCTGAGAAGCACCAAAAAAAAAAAAAAAAAAAAAAAAAAAAAAAAAAATCCTCAACATCCCTAGTCATCAGGAAAATCAAATCAAAGCAGCCCTGAGATTCTACCTCACACCAGTCAGAATGGCTAAGATCAAAAAACTTAGATGACAGCAGATGCTGGCAAGGATGCAGAGAAAGAGAAATACTTCTCCTGTTGGTGGAGTTGTAAACTGCTACAACCACTCTGGAAATCAGTCTGGTGGTTCCTCAGAAAATTGAACATAGTACTACCTGAAAACCCAGCTATTCTACTTCTGGGCATATACCCCAAAGATGCTCTAACATATAATAAGGACACATGCTCCTCCATGTTCATAATTTATAATAGCCTGAAGCTGGAAAGAACCCAGATGTCCTTCAACAGAGGAATGGATACAGAAAGTGTGGTACATTTACACAATAGAGTACTACCCAGTTATTAGAAACAATGATTTTACAAAAATCCTAGGCAAATAGATGGAACTAAAGAATATCATCCTGAGGTAATCCAGCCACAAAAGAACACACATGATATGCAGTCACTGATAACTGGAAACTAGCCAGCAGAAAGCTCTGAATTCCCAAGAAACAACTCACAGACATTATAAAGCTCAAAAAGAAGTAAGGTCAAAATTGGAAGCCTCAGTTCTTCTTAGAAAAAAAAAAGAAAAGGGTGTGTATTCCTCATATATTATTATGTAACAAATTTTGTGAGCTATAATAATATTTTATAAAATAAATAATTTTTTAAAAAGAAATAATCTGCATTTATACTTTATTTTCTTTTTACTGGAAAATGTAAATTTTTAATCTTTGTAATTAAACCACTTAGATCAGTGGCTTTCACTCATCTTAATTTGACTCTTTAATATAGTTCCTCGCATTGCAGTAACCCTTCGACCAATCAATTATTTTTCCTGCCTCTTTATAACTAAAATTTCGCTGCTATAATGAATCATAATCTAAGTATATGATATGCAGAATGGTCTTAGTGACCCCTTTGAAAGGATCATTCTACCCTTAAAATGTTGTGACCCACAGGTTGAAAACTCTGACTTAGAGCAAAACAGTATTAAGAATCCTACCTGTAATTATTTGTGCATCATAATTAAGCGCTGATGTTGATTCCTCCCCAGGTGAAATTTCACTGTGATGTGGTTAGAAAGCAATAGTTATTTTAATATTTATATGAAAAAAAATTGCCAAATTTTGGCATGCTACCTATTTTTTGCATTACTAATATAGCTTACATTAGCCATTTACTTATAAATAACATAATTGATGTCCCAACACTTAACTATGGGTCTGTTGCTCTCTCTCAAGACACATATCTTGGTGGAATAAGAAATTAGTCCTTGCCTATAAGCATTTCTCAGTCAGCACTGTCACAAGCCATCACGTGTATAGCACCATACAGGCTTACTGTTTTTGTTACTTACCTGTTTGCTACAAAATGCCCAAACACACCAAATTGCTGTGTGGTGTTGTTACATATTGTTCCAGACCTTGCAGAAGCAGAACATAGTCCCTCCATATCCAATTTTCCTGGATATGACTGTGCTCCAGATTCCTGGGGTTTGTAATTGGTAAACTAGGATGCAATAACTCTCCTTGCTTCCACATTTGGCTTCGCTTATGTTGTATGATCTTGCTCTAAGGAACCATTTCCAAAGGCCTCTGATGATAGATTCCCAACAGAGTCAAGGAACTTGAGTCTTAGTTCTTTGTACTCACTGTGGATAGATGTCCCTAACCATACATGTGTGAGGAGTTTCAGTGCACAGCTGACTAACAACCAAAGCAATTCAGAGAGGACAGGAACAAAAGAATACCATGAGTAATTCATTTAATTGCTATGATAGTTGACCCAATGTATTCGACTACTTAAACACCACTCAAAGTAATGAATGGTCAGAGACAACATGATTTTCTAAACCTATTAATGTTGAATATACCATTTAAAAGGAAAATATATAAGAAACAACGTGGAAATATATAAAGTAATTATAAATTTCATGGTCAATAAAAATTAAACTAGGTAGATACTTTTCAAAATAAACAACATTAATGACATAAAATCAAAAATAACATAAATTTACCAGTACAGTCAGATTATGGATAAAGTAATCAGTCAGTATCAAAAGAGTATAAAAAAAGTATGGGCCTTGATACATACTGTTTTCATGATGTAGTATGAGCAGTCCTTGTCAGGTAACAATCTGTGGTGTTCCTTACTATATACCTCCAAATTTAAGGCAGTCTTTCTCCTATCAGTTTGGTATTCCTGATTTAAGCCATTGTCACCCTCAAGAACAACACTAAGATTGAAAAAGAAGGAACTGTACCTGTTCAACTCAATGACTTCATGTACATTTGCACCTCTCTTTGTTAAAAACTCTGCCATCTTCTCTCTTTTTTCAAATACAGCTAGGGAAAATGGTGTGAAGCCATGCTACAAAAAAAATGTTTATACTATGTGTTTCTCAACTAAAAATTCATGACAGATTTTATGTACATAAATATATACTATCCCATAAACCATATTGAGCTTCTAAGTAAGGTGTGGATGCTTCAACCCTACTTAAAAGGGGGTAAATAGTCACAGGAGATAGACGGAGGGAGAACATGGGAAGAAGAGAGGAGGAGGAGGAGGGAAAGGGGGCAGGATCAGGTATAAAGGGACAGGACAGAAGTACAGAGGGTCAGGAAATTGAATAGAAACATGTACAGGGGGTTATGGGAAACTGGAGTAGCCACTGGGAAGTTCCAGATGCCAGGGAAGTAAGAGGCTCCTAGTACCCAATGGCTATGAAATACCCAACAATGGGGAGCTAGAACCTGTAGATACCACCTCCAATAGATAGGCATGGCCCCCAATTGAGGGATGGGAACACCAACTCATCTCAAAATTTTTAACTAGAATTGTTCCTGTCTAAAGAAAATTCAGGTACAAAAATGGAGCAGAGACTGAAGGAAAAGCCATCCAGAAGCCACCGCACCTTGAGATCTACCCCATCTGCAGACACCAAACCCTGATACTATTGCTGATGCCAAGACACGATTGCTGACAGGAGCCTGGTATAGCTGTCCCCTAAGAGGCTCTGCCAGCACTTGACTAATACAGATACAGAACTCAAAGCCAATGGACTGAACCTGGAGATCCCAAATAAAAGGTTTATGGGAGGGACTGAAGGAGCTGAAGGGGATAGAAAACCCCTAGGAAGAACAATATCAACTAACAGGACCAACAGAGCTCCTGAGAACTAAACCACCAAACAAAAGAGTATCCATGGAGGGAGCTATGGCTCCAGATACATATGTACCAGAGGATGGCCTTAACTGGCATAAGTGGAAGGAAGACCCACGGTCCTATGGAGGCTTGATGCCCCAGCATAAGGGGATTCTAGAGCACTGAGGCAGGAGTGGGTGAGTGAGTGAAGGAGGCAAAGGAGGGAGTGAGGGTGGGATGATGAACTGCTGAAAGGAAAATGGTTAGGGGACAACATTTGAAATGTGAATAAAGAAAATTTTAAAATTTTTAAAAAGAATCATGAGTAGGTTTTCCTTTACCCTCTGCTCCATTTTTTCACACACAGGTACCTCCTTTCCATTAACACACCTATCCCTTGCCCCACACATCCTGTAAACATCACTCCTCAGTACTTTTCCCAAACACTCATTGGTTCAGAGCACCTTACCTAAATGGAGTTTTGCCTCTAATACCCAAAACCTAAAACATAATAAAGGTGTGCATGCCCCTGTTGAATAAATGAGCTCAAGTAGGAGTCTCTGAAGCAAAATGTTTCAATCTGTATTTAAAATTTTTTCTTTCCCAGACTAATTATTAATTCCCAAACTAAACAGCATTTTCTATGTACACATAAACTTGAAAAAGTTTTTAAAATATTGATATTTTTAATGATTATGTTTCCAAATTGATCTACATGCCTTTAACTATATCTATCCTCACTTTTCATTCCTGCTTTATCTCTGAGAGACAACCCACCTCTAAAACCTCTCAACTGCTACAGATTTGTATTTATTTAAAAATGTTTATTTTAAATTTTTTTATTTTTATTGTTCATGTGTATGTGATATATGTGGGCCCAGACCCACCAATTTTATTTTTGAATTTTAAAATAAAGCCCAATTCTTAGAAAAATTGTGCTCTTTTCTACCACGAATATGAAAAACACATTTGGAGAAAAACGTATTTTACTCTTAACAGAATCAGTGAGGATGCTTGAACTTTGGCATATGGAAAATGGATCCTTATGTCACTGCTAGAAATATATTGGGAATACAGCTGAAGGATCTTTACCTTTGTTGTAGCATTAATGTCTACTTTGTACTCAAGCAGTTCACTAGCAATTGCTTTGTTTCCATTATACACAGCATAGTGGAGAGCTGTGTTTCCAGTAAAATCTGCCATGTGTGGATCAGCACCATGCTTCAGTAATATGGAAACACATTCCAGGTTGTTTCGCTCTGTGGCCTATGGGTATTTCACACACAAAAAAAATTATTCTTCAATTCAATAAAGTAAAGATAAACATTCTTACAATTGCATGGAGACAATTTGCTTAGGTTATGTATATTACCCCTTTTTTTAAGATGGGGTCTTGTAAAGTACCCCAGGCTGGCCTAAATTCTTACCTCAGTTACCCAAATGTGACAATTTCAGGGGTGTGCTTCAATACCTAGATCTGTACTAGCTGGCTGGTGTTGGGAAGGGAAAGTTTGTTTTGCCTAGTTGACATATATCCAAATATCCAAAGAGGGAGAGTGTATCTCAAAGAACTGCTTTTATCAGATTGGCCTCTGGGCAAGTCTGTGGAACAGTTGATTGAAATTGATGTAGGAGGGACCAGATTACTGGGGTCAATGGCATGATTGGGCAGTAGCCCTGAGTTGTATGAGAAAGCAAGCTAAGCAGGCCATGGAAAAAGTCCTGAAAAAGCAGCCTTCCCCTGTGGTACCTGCTTCCATTCCTGCCTCTGATTTCCTTCATGATAAACTGTGATGTGAAAATGTAAGACAAATAAACATTTGTTTCCCTGACATTGCTTTTGGCCATTGTTTTATCACAAAAACAGAATCAAACATGGACAAGGTCTTCTCCCTCTCACACCTTAATCAAGGGAGTGCAGCCTTCGTCATCCTGGACATTAATATTACAGTTGTTCTCAATTAACAGCATCACCACTTCTGGATGGTTGTGAACACATGCGTAGTGTAGTGAAGTCCTAAAAATTGAAAGGACATTTTAAGAAATTGTGTAATACTATGTCAAAGTACATTTAACTGTAAATACTAGATAGTATGTAATTCGTTTCCATCTGAAATAAATTTCAACTGAAATTTGCTTATTTATTTATGTCTCTACTCAAGTGTTCACTTGTCTTACTAGGGATACCCAATGGCTGCCCAATTCAACGCAAGTGATCTATCACAAGCTTCACTGCTGTTCAGAGCATCCTATCTGAATAACAGAACACCCAGTAAATTGAACACAGTTTATATTTGAATCCTTCTTTAATCTGTTACTTACTAGCTACTTCTTGAGATTTGTATGAGCTTCAGAGCTCAGTTTCCTCATCCCTATGATGGGGAATAAACAGTACCTATCTTACATGGTACTGCTGTGATGTTTCCGTTCAAATATACACAAAGCATGTACAAGTTTCTCCAGCACCTAACAGCTCAGCATTTGGTGGATAATGATGATTATTCTTGCTACTGCTATCAAACACAACATCTCAATAAATACCAATCAAAGAATTCTACCTAATGTACAGACTCAACTTTTATTAAAATAAGTTTACTATTTTTTAATTATATTGCCAAGGCTGGCCTTGAACTTGATAATCCTCCTCACTCATTCTCCTAGTAGGTAAGTTTGCAGGTGAGTTTATGACTACCTTACTTTTCATTCACATTTTAGCGTCTCTGGAACAACTGTGATGATTCAAGACATTTTACAACTATAATTGGTAATATTTTTAAATTTATTACTACCCAAAATACAAGGTTATCATACAGTCTATTGTATCAAGCGATATATGACACAATTTACAGGTTCATACAAATCTTGTTTCTATGTAAATTTTAGCTCTTAAAGTGTATTTGGGTAAAGAAATTTAAAATAGCAATGACAAAAATCAAAAATCTAAACTCTCAGTCATCAGTACTTTGATTTTTTTCCCCATTTATTAATGCCTTACAGGCAACCGTTCCATGATTGCAGCCACAGGCACGTAACCTGAACCCCAGTCTATGACCACAGTGTCCATGATAACACTCTAGACTCCAGTTGGTAGAAAGAAAAAGACCATCTTTGGTTGCTTTCTTGTTTGGTTGCATCCATTGACTCACACCAAAACTGAGCAAAACTCTCTATAAAGACATGACCCAAGTCATCATAAAGACATGACCCTTCTTCTGATTTTTAAGAAGGTTTTAAATGAGCACTGTTCATTCAGTTTAATATTTAAATTTATAGAATGTAAAGACATCTAATATTTTTAATATTTAATATCACACATACACTGAATGAAATGTAACATAGATGAAAATTATGTGATAAATTTTATAGCATGTAACTAAAGGATAGTTATGCGATTATTTTTTAGTCTTCTACCTTTAAAAACGTTTTTTATTTATTTTTGTTTTTGTTCATTTTGTAGAAAGAGAAAAGTTTCTGTTAAAATTAAGGCAAGTTTTGAGTTTCATTAGGACTGGCAGCCGGCCCACAAACAAGTTGCTGGGAGCTCAGAAGAGCTGCAGGAGCACTCTTCATCCTAAGTGGAAGGGTGAGTCCACTTCTCCTGCCCACTGGCTACCAAGAGAGAGGCCGCCCAGAACTCTTGTAGCCCCGTCTGCAGAATTACCTGGAAGCACACACTTTCGAACTAAACCAGACCCCACCCAACTGCATCAGGAATGGGCTCTGCCATTGGAACTCACAGCCTACCCAGAGAGAGGAACAGCCAGGAACAATCTCTCTCTGGAGACCACGGGCCCACAGACCCGCAAGAGAGACAAGCTCCAGTAAGAGACAACAAGATCACCTAGCATCACCTATAACAAGATGGCAAGAGGCAAGCATAAGACTCTAAGAAACAAAAACCAAAACAACCTGGCAACCTCAGAGCCCAGTTCTCCCACCACTGCAAATAGTGGATATTTCAACTTACCAGAGAAACAAGATTTAGACTTAAAAATCATACTTCATGATGATGATGGAGATCCTTCAGAACCGCATGAATAACAGACTTAAAGAAGTATAGAAAAACCAGGAGAACGCAAGCAAAGAAATTGAAGCCCTTAAAAAGAAAACACAAAAAACACAAAGATTACTTTAAAAGCTACAGGAAAGCACAAACAAACAGGTGAAGGAACTGAAAACAGAAATAGAAACAATGAAGAAATTACAAAAGGAGACATCCCTGAAGTTGGAAAAATCTAGGAAAGACATCAGGAGTCATAGATAGTCATCATCAACAAAATACAAAAGATGGAGGAGAGAATCTCAGGAGCAGAAGATACCATTGACACAACAGTCATAGAAAATGCAAAAATTAAAAAGCTCCTAACCCAAAACATCCAGGAAATACAGGAAACAATGAGAAGACCAAACCTAAGGATAATAGGTATAGAAGAAAATTTCCCTAACTTAAAATATGACCAGGAACATACAAGAAGCCTATAGAACCCCAAATAAACTGGGCCAGAAAAACAAAATTCTTTCTAACACATAATAGTCAAAACAACAAATCTCAAAACAAAGAAAGAATACTGAAAGCAGTAAGAAAAAAAGGAAAGACAGGTCAGAATTACACCAAACTTTTCACCAGAGACTATGAAAACTAGAAGATCCTGGACAGACATCATAGAGACACTACGGGAACACAAGTTCCAGCACAGGTTACTATATCCAGCAAAACTCTAAATCACCATAGAGAGAGAAAACAAGATATTCCAGGACAAAAACAAATTTACACAAATCCAGCCCTACAAAGGAAAATAGATGTAAAACACTGCCAAAAACAGGGAAACTTTACCCTAAGAAAATAAAGAAATTAATCTTCTTGCAACAAACACCAAAGAAGAAAAGCACACAACTCTACTTCAAACAGAAAAAAAAAAAAAAAAAAAAAAACAGGAAACAACAATTACTATTTCTTGATATCCCTTAACATCAATGGAATCAATTCTCCCAAAAAAAAAAAAAAAAAAAAAAAAAGACAAACAGACTAAATAGGTAAACAGGATCCAGCATTTTGCTGCATACAGGAAACTCATCTCAGCAACAAAAACAGGCACTACCTCAGAAGAAAGGTTGAGCAAAAACGTTCTAAGCAAATGGTCCCAAGAAGCAAGCTGGAGTAGCAATCCTAGTATCGAATAAAATAGATTTTCAACAAAAAATCATCAAAAAAGACAAGGAAGGACACTTTTTACTCATCAGAGGAAAAAAATCTATCAAAATGAATTCTCAATCCTGAACATCTATGCTCCAAATACAAGATCACACATATTCATAAAAGAAACTCTACTAAAGCTCAGAGCATATATTATACCACACACAATAATTGTGGGAGACATCAACACCCCACTCTTATCAATGGACAGAGATCATGGATACAGAAACTGAACAGAGAAAAAGTGAAACAAACAGAAATTATGAAGCAAATGGATTTAACAGACATCTGTAGAATATTTCTACCTAAAAAAAGAATATACCTTCTTCTCAGCACCTCATGGCACCTTCTCCAGAAATGATCATATAGTCGATCACAAAGCAGGCTTCAACAGATACAAGAAGATTGAAATAATCCCATGTATTCTACCAGATCATGATGGATTAAGGTTTGTCTTCAATAATAACAAAAACAACAAAAAACCCACATACACATGGAAGTTAAACAATGCTCTACTCAATGATAGCTTGGTCAAGGAAGAAAAAGAAATAAAAAAACGTTTTAGAATTTAATGAAAACGAAGGCCCAACATACTCAAATGATGGGATACAATGAAAGCAGTGCTAAGAGGAAAACTCATAGCGCTCAGTGCCTCCAAAAATAACCTGGAGAGAGCATACACTAGCAGCTTGACAACAGAGCTGGAAGCTCTAGAACAAAAAGAAGCAGATACACCCAAGAGGAGTAGACGGCAGGAAATAATCAAACTCAGAGCAGAAATCAACCAAATAGGAACAAACAAAAAAAACTATACAAAGAATTAACAAAACAAAGAGCTGTTTGGCTTTTTTTTTTTTTTTTTTTTTTTTTTTTTTTTTTTTTTTTTGAGAAAATCAACAAGATTGATAAAACCTTAGCCAGACTAACGAGAAGACGCATAGAGAGTATCCAAATCGACAAAATCAGAAATAAAAGGAGGGACATAACAACAGAAACTGAGGAAATTCAGGAAATTACCAGATCCTACTACAAAAACCTATACTCAACAAAACTAGAAAATATAGAGGAAATGGAAATATTTCTAGACAGATACAAGGTACCAAAGTTAAAGCAGGATCAGATAAACTATCTAAATAGCTCCACAACCCCTAAAGAAATAGAAACAGTCATCAAAAACCTCCCAAACAAAAAGGCCCAGGACCTGGTGGGTTTAGTGCAGAATTCTATCAGACATTCATAGAAGACCTAATACCAATACTCTCCAAACTATTCTACAAAATAGAAACAAAAAGAACACTACCCAACTCATTCTTCGAAGCAATGATTACACTCATCCCTAAACCACACAAAGACCCAACAAAGAAAGAGAACTTTAGTCCAATTTACCTCATGAACATTGATGCAAAAATACTCAATAAAATTCTTGCAAACCAAACCCAAGAACACATCAGAACGATCATTCACCATGATCAAGTAGGCTGCTTCCCAGGGAAGCAAGGATGATTCTGTATACAGAAATCCATCAATATAATCCACTATATAAACAAACTCAAAGAAAAAAAAAAAACACAAGATCATCTCTCTAGATGCTGAGAAAGCATTTGACAAAATTCAACACCCCTTCATGATAAAAGTCTTGGAAAGGTCAGGTATTCAAGGCTCATGCTTAAACATAGTAAAAGCAATATACAGCAAACCAATAGACAATATCAAAGTATATGGTGAGAAACTTGAAGCAATCCCACTAATATCAGGAACTAGACAAGGCTGTGCATTCTCTCTCTACCTATTCAATATAGTACTGGAAGTCCTGGCCAGATCAATTAGACAACAAAAAGAAATAAAAGGGATTCAGATTGGAAAGGAGGAAGTCAAAATATCACTATTTGCAGATAATATGATAGTATACTTAAGTGACCCTAAAAAAATTCCACCAGATAACTTTTACAGCTAATAAACAGTTTCAGCAAAGTGGCTTGTTAAAAAAATTAACTCAAATCAGTAGTCTTCCTCTATTCCAAGGATAAACAGGCTGAGAAAAAAATTAGAGAATCGAACCCTTCACAATAATCACAAGGAATACAAAATACCTTGGTGTGACCCTAACCAAGCAAATGAAGAATCTGTACAACAAGAACTTCAAGTCTCTGAAGTAGGAAATTGAAGAAGACCTCAGAAGATGGAAAGATCTCCCATGCTCTCGAATTGGAAGGATCAACATTGTAAAAAATGGCCACCTTGCCTGAGGCAATCTACAAATTCAATACAATTCCCATCTATATTCAAACTCAATACTTCATAGAATTAGAAAGATCAATTTTGGCTGGAGAGATGGCTCAGTGGTTAAGAGCACTAACTGCTCTTCCAGAGGTTCTGAGTTCAAATCCCAGAAACCACATGGTGGCTCACAACTCTCTTTAATGAGATCTGATGCCCTCTTCTGGTGTGTCTGAAGACAGCTACAATGTACTTATATATAATAAATCAGTAAATCATTTTTAAAAGTAAGATCAATTTGCAAATTTATTTGGAATCATAAAAAAACGAGAATAGCAAAAACCATTTTCAACAATAAAAAAACTTCTGGGGGATTAACCATCCCTGGCCTCAAGCTGTATTGCAGATCAATTGTGATTTTAAAAAAAAACTGCCTGGTATTGGTACAAAGACAGGAAGGTAGACCAATGGAATAAAATTGAAGACCCAGAAACGAAACCATACATCTATGGTCACTTGATCTTTGACAAAGGAGCTAAAAACATTCAATAAAAAAAGAACAGCCTCTTCAACAAATGATGCTGTATCAGCTGGCAGACAGCATGCAGAAGAATCGACCCCTTTTTATCTTTTTGTACAAAGCTCAAGTGCAAGTGGATCAAAGACCTTCACATAAAACTAGGTACACAGAAACTAATAGAACAGAAAGTGGGGAAGAGCTAGAAACCATAGGCACAGGATAAAATTTCCTGAACAGAACATCAATGGCCTATGCTCTAAGATCAAGAATCAACAAATGGGACCTCATGAAACTGCAAAGTTTTTGTAAGGCCAAGGACACTGTTTAAAGGACAAAACAACAATCAACAGATTGGGAAAGATCTTTACCAATCCTACATCTGATAGAGGACTAATATTCAATATATACAAAGAACTCAAGAAGTTATACACTAGAGAATCAAATAATCCTATTTAAAAATGGGGTACAGAGCTAAGCAAAGAATCTCAACTGAGAAATATTGAATGGCTGAGAAGCACCTAAAGAGATGCTCAACATCCCTAGTCATCAGGGAAATGCAAATCAAAACAATCCTAAGATTCTACCTCACACCATTCAGAATGGCTAAGATCAAAAACTCATATGACAGCAGATGATGCTGAGGATGTGGAGAAAAAAATAACACTCCTCCACTTTTGGTGGGATTGTAAACTGCTACAACCACTCTTGAAATTAGTCTGGCAGTTCCTAAGAAAATTGAACATAATGCTACCTGAGGACCCAGCTATACCACTCCTGGGCAAATACCCAAAAGTAGCTCCAACATCTAACAAGGACACATGCTCAACAATGTTACTAGCAGCTTTATTTATAATAGTCAGAAGCTAGAAAGAACTCAGATGTCCTTCAACAGAGGAATTGATATAGAAATTGTGGTACATATACACAATGGAGTACTACTATTAAAAATGAGTTCATGAAATTCTTAGGCAAATGGATGGAACTTGAAGGTATCATCATGAGTGATGTAACCCAGTCAGAAAAGAATACTCATGGTATGTACTCACTTATAAGTGAATACTAGCCTCAAAAGCTGGGAATGCTCAAGAAACCATGCACAGGACTTTTGAAGCTCAAAAAGAAGGAAGACCAGAATGTGGATGCCTCAGTCCTTAGAAGGTAGAACAAAACAGGGGAGATAATACAAGCTCAAATAGAGGAACAAGGATTGAAGAAAAGATCTAGAGACTGCCTCACCTGGAGAACCACCCCATATGCAGCCACTAAACTATTTCTGATGCCAAGAAGTGTTTACTGGCAGGAACCAGATATGGTTGTTTTTTCAGAAGCTCTCCCAGAGTCATATAGATACAGATGAGGATGCTTGCAGCTAAACATTAGGCTGAACACAGGGACCTCAATGAAAGAGTTAGAAAAAGGACTGAAAGTGCTGAAAGGTTTGCAACCTCATGGGAAGAACAACATCATCATCAGACAAGGCATTGAGGTGGAGAGGGTGATTGGGAGAGGGAGCACGTTCATAGAAGTAAGTTGATGGGGAGGAGGGAGCAAGTGGGAGGGGATGAGGTATAACATTTGCAATATAAATACAGAGAATATCCAATAAATTTGAAAAGAAAAAAGATAAAAATTAAAGTAAGTTTTAACTTTCTTAACTTCTTGATTTAGCCATGAAATGCAAAAGGTTAAGAGTGGGAGGATCTTAAGAGACAGTAGAATGTATGTGTGTGGTGGACGTCTCGGTGACATGTAGGGAATAAACAGACAGTAGAATGTATGTGTGCACAGTGGACGTCTCGGTGACATGTAGGGAATAAACAGACAGTAGAATGTATGTGTGTGGTGGACGTCTCGGTGACATGTAGGGAATAAACAGACAGTAGAATGTATGTGTGTGGTGGACGTCTCGGTGACATGTAGGGAATAAACAGACAGTAGAATGTATGTGTGCACAGTGGACGTCTCGGTGACATGTAGGGAATAAACAGAACAGATAGATATGGCTGGAAAATTTGATGTTTTCAAAGAAAACAGTTATAAATCAAAAGAATATTTTTAAAGCAATAATTCTTCTTTTATCTCTTATTTGTATAAAGATCCAACTTAGAAAACAAAGGAAGTCCTCGGATTAACACTTTTGACTAAAGCAGCATGTGGACTGTAAAATATCTGTCATTGAGTGGCATTGGCACCCTTCATTACCTGGTATGAAATCAGAACAAAAGAGAGGCTGAGGCCACAACTCAGTCGATAAGGTATGCATCCTGTAATAGAGCACTTGTGTTCAGAACCCCCAGCACCTGAGAAAACTAGTTTGGGGCTGCGGAGACAGGACGAATCAGTAAAGTCCACTACCGCAAATCAAATATAGTGGGCATATGAGTCAGTGAAATAACTTGTCTCCAAACCTAGGTCTAGGAAGCACAGAGACCCAGGGAGACCTGATGGCCTGGGTTTGATCAGCAGAACCCACAATATGGCAGAACTGAACTGCCAAATAGAGTTGCCCACTCACGTCTAGGCACTTACGTGTGCATATGAAAGACATACACTCCCACAATTATGCATGTAGACATGAGTGCACATGCACACACATACACACACATGCATGAACACACACATTTTTTAGTAAGTGAAAAGCAAGAGAGAAAGAGAATATCAACTTCTAGCCTTCACATCTGTTCCCCCCTCACACACACAAATAACATGTACACTGAGGTGGGTCATACTGACACAGGACTTTTTTTGGTGACTTGTCTTTTTGATATTATATGAAAAAAATTATCTTATGATACACTTTTGAAATGTGTATAACTTAGCTAATATTATTGTTAATATATTAATATAATTATTAATATATATATGGAACCTACATTCAATACTCTCTGATGCATGTGGTGCATAGAAACTACATACAAGCAAAACATTCACATACATAAATCTAAAAATTCTTTTACTATATACTTTTTTTTAATGCATATCATCTTATTGCCTAAATTACTTTAGGGTGTCTAATAAACTACTGTAAAGGAAGCAATGTAAAAGGATCCAGAAACCAACTGAACTTTATTTTTTTGGTTCCCTTAAAAGAAGGTCTAAGGGTTAAATTCTTCCAAGGTGTGCAGGTCCCAAATACTTAGGGATCTAAGACGGGCAGAAAACCCAGCAGGGTCAGTGAAAGCAGAACCAAACCCTAACCTCTCCCCTCTCTTAGGAAAATCCTTGGGAGGTGGTCCTTATCCCTGATTGGCCCTGACGGTCCCTAGCAATCCTGCCCCTTCCAGCTCATCTCCCCTCTGAGGCCCTATTACCTGTTCCTCCGGTCATATTTATCCACGTGGTATCTTCGGGAGGTGATGAAGTGCTGTACTGTAGACAAATCACCCATGCTGGCCGCCCTTTGGAACTGCCCCACAGGTTCATATGGGATGAGGTAGACAGGATATTCGTCCACTTGGTAATCAAGGCACCCATAGCCCAAGCAGCAGGTCCACAAGCGCCAATACCAATGTGGCTGCTCAGAGGCACTCAGTGCCTGGACATTATAATCGATGTCCTCCAGCATGATAGAGGCCTAGGGCCACCGAGGTTCGTGCAGCTCTCCCTCTCAAATCCCACACTAAAACTTAGACACACACACACATCACCGTCACACCACAAGAGTGTCCAGGGCAGGTAAGTAGTTCCGTTTGAGCAGAATCCCTTTTCGTTGCCTAGCAACGAGGAAGCATGCCGGCACGTGAGTGTGTGTGCTCCCAACTGTGTGCTACACGCCTGCCTCAGACTCCAGTGGCAGGTAGACTTTGCCTACCTTGCATAGTTTACCTGCAAAGCCCTGTTAATTGTAGCACTAGTGTAAACTAAATCTCTAGCTAGCTTCCCAAGGCCAGTTTCTGAGGGGAGCTACATAATGGTTCAGATCCTTTACAGCTCAGAAGGCCTAGGTATAGCATTTTCTGATGCCCTGAGATTGGACTCTGCAAGAGGCTCTTTGCCTGATGGGTGCTAACTTGTCATTAAGACCACTTGTGTTCTTTTCTTGGCATCTTTTAGCATTTTTTCATGTCATTCTTATCCCCTAAAATTAAAGTGTATGAGGTCACTTTTTAAATTTGATTGCTTGGATTCCCAGAAAGACAAAGTTGGCAAACCCCTGTTTTGATATTCCTATTGTTTTCTAATGCTTAATTAAAAATTTGTGTTCTACCGCCAAGCGACAGTCACCACTGCGACTTCGACACACAATCCTCGGAGAGAGACACCCAGCTGGCTGGAGGAGAGGACAGGTCTCTCTTCACTAGTTACACAATGCTATGGTTGACTTCTGTCTGAAGAGGACCTGAAGAAGCCGTGAGCTGTCACGAACATGACAGATGTTGCTGGGTTGAAAGGGTGTGCATACCACTGTGTCCTTGGGAAGGGTTTTTTATAATTTTAGCATTTAACACATCACTCAAAGCAACTCTCAGGAAGCTCGTGTCTATGACAAACTGAGTTGTCCACATGCCATCTAAGACTGAGTTTTAAAGGATGACACTTAAAAAGAAACATGTTCAGTCACGGTGTATCAACCTTCTGTGCTGTTACAGTGACACTGTTCTCATATAATACTTTCTAAAGTGACCCATGCCTTCATTTCAGCTAAGTGCCTGCGGTTTAATAAAAATTTAAGATACTTTAAAAAAAATGTGTTCTCCAACTCTTGGCTGTGTCCACACTTTTAAAATCCTGCAAGCACAGACAGTAAAGGAAGGGTGTGACACTTCTTTCCTAAAATTCTCTCCTAAAGTTTCTTTCTCTGGAGATGATATTTTGAATGGTATTTAAAATTAGATAGTGTACGGAAATACAGTATAGATTATATTTATACCTTGATCTCATATCCTGAAACACTATTAAGTTTCTGAAGAGGAAGTTTAAAACCCAGTCTACCAGATCCTCAGCAGTGGTGACTCAAATGTAAGAGAGAAAAATAAAACTGTTATCTCAGAGTTTACTAATCACAGCTCCTGGAGTCTGAAGCACTTAGCTATAGTCAGGAACACAGTGAGCTGAAGGAAAGAAGTGTCCTCCTGTGAGTTGGGCACAGGTTGTAAGTTATAAGGACTCAGTGTTGCACAGAAATGCTGTTTGAGCACAAAACCATCCAGGTGATGATTTCAATATTTATTCATGAACAATTTAAAATTCTGAAAGTGCTGAAGGGGAAGGCATAGAGGCAGAGATCAATTTTGTGGTCTACCACTACTTAGGAGAGAATATTAGTCTCGAGGAAATATTAGCAAACTGTCATGACAGCCAGGGCTGAGCGGCTGTAGGAGCATGAAGGGTGAATGAGATAGGAACAGTAACTTCATGAACATGTAAATAAAACACCATCAGATACTGCAGCCCCCAAACAAAGTGTATGGAAGAACCACAGCCCTCTTTCTTTGTCTACATGTACTGGGTGTTGGGTGCTATTTTTTTAAACTGGGGATTAATCTTTCTTCATGTCTTCAACATAACAAAAAAAATTGTAAAGAAAGCAGTGACCAATCATAATCAACTCTGAAACACAAGTTTAATATATATGAAAACTTTGAAAATAAGGTACATTAGGAAGTCATAATAAGAATCCAGAATACTTACTAAATGAGTTTTTATATAAATATTAAAAGATTTTTTATATTTTATAATGAAGAAATACTTTTTAAAAAAAAACAAAACCAACAGCTGAAGAGTGTCCAGTGTGAGATGCTAAATGGGTGTTTCTACCCTAGTCACAAAAGCATAAAATGTTACTTTATACTCAAGACAAGCACTAGTTATATTCATATATAACCAGTTAAAAGGCAAATTAGTTATATTTTTTCTCAGTTTGTATCTTAGGAAATCTGTAATACTGAACTGAGAAATTTTAAATCTAGAACTACATTGTCTGAAATTTTTTGAACTTGTTTTATTTTTCCCTGGGTATATTAGATGCATTTGTACAGATTAGACGAAGATCTTTTACCTCAAACCTTATATATGTCATCTGTATTTGCAAGTAGCACTTGCTATACAATGACTTCTCTTTCAGTTCTGTCACAGTTTTCCCCCTTCCCCTCCACAGTTCTATTCTCCCTCTCCCAGTCCACCCTCCAATTCTTCTTCATCCAATTTCTCTTCCCCCTGTATCCAAGATGATGTCCCCACACCCCCCACCCCCAGCAGGTCTCCCCACTCCCTGGGGCCTCAAGTCTCTCAGGGGTTAGGCCCATCTTCTCTCACTGAAGACCAGGCAGTCCTCTGCTGTATATGTGTTGGAAGAGTCAGACCAGCTAGTGTTTGCTGCCTGGTTGATGATGCAGTGTCTGAGAGATCTCAGGGGTCCAGGTTAGTTGAGACTGCTGGTCTTTCTAGAGGGTCACCATCCCCCTCAGCTTCTTCCAGCCTTTTCCTAATTCAACAACAGAGGTCCCCAACTTCAGCCCATTGGTTGGATGTAAGTATCTTAGTCTGTTTCAGTCAGCTGCTTGTCAGGCCTCTCAGAGGACAGCCATGCTGGGCTCCTGTCTGTAAGAATCAGTAATAGTGTCAGACCTTTGAGCCTCCACTTGAGATGGATCCCAAGTTGGGTGAGTCACTGGACCTCCTTTCCCTCAGTCTCTTCTCCATTTTTGTCCCTGCAGTTCTTTGAGACAGGAAAAATCCTGGGTCAGAGTTTATTCACTGTGGAATGACAACCCCATTCCTCCACTTGATACCCTGTCTTTCTACTGGAGGCAGACTCTACAAGTTCCCCACTGTTGGGCATTTCATCTAAGATTCTTCTCTTTAAGTCCTGAGAGTCTCTCACCTCCCAGGTCTCTAGTACATTCTAGAAGCTTCCTACCTCCTACCTCCTAAGATTGCATATTTTCATTCATTCTTCTTGCCCTCGGGACTTCACTCCTATTCCCCATTTCACCCCCAATACCTGATCATGTTCCCCTTTTCCCCTCCCTGTCCCCTCTTTCACCCAGGCCCCCTCCCTCCCTCTGCCCCACTGCAATTGCTTCCTTCTCCCTCCCAAGTGGGACTGAAGCATCCTCACTTAGGCTCATCAGCTTGTTAACCTTCTTGAGTCCTGTGGATTGATTGTATCCTGGGTATTCTGTCCTTTTTTATTTTTTTATTTTATTTTATTTTTTTTTTTTTGGCTAATATCCATTTAGTGAGTACATGCTATGCTTATCCTTTTGGGTCTGAGATACCACACTCAGGATAGTTTTTCTAGTTCCATTCATTTGCCTCCTTGTTCTTAGTTGCTGGATAGTATTCCATTGTGTAAATGAACCACATTTTCTGTATCCATTCTACCATTGTCATCATCTGTATTGTTTCCAGCTTCTCGATATCAGGGATAAGACCACTATGAGCATAACAGAGCACATGCCCTGGAGCATGATGGAGCATCTTTTGAGTATATGCTCAAAAGTGGTATAGCTGGGTCTTCAGGTAGATCTATTTCCAATTTTCTGAGGAATCTCCAGATTGATTTCCAGAGTGGTTGTACCGGTTGGCAATCTCACCAGCAATGAGATCTCTACATCCTCATCAACATATGCTGTCAACTGAGTTTTTGATCTTAGCCATTCTGATTGGTGTAAGGTGAAATATCAGGGTCATTTTTATTTGCATTTCCCTGATGACTAAAGATGTTGAACATTTCTTTAAGTTCTTCTTGGCCATTAGAGATTCCTCTGTTGTAAATTCTCTGTTTAGCTCTATATCCCATTTTGTGATTAGGTTGTTTGGTTTCTTGGAGGTTAACTTCTTGAGTTCTTTATTTATTTAGGAAATTAGACCTCTATTAGATGTGGGATTAGTGAGAAAATTTTTTCCCCAATTTATAGGTTGTCAATTTGTCCTATTGACTATGCCCTTTGCCTTACAGAAAAAAAGCTTTTTAATTTCATGAGGTACCATTTATCAACTCTTGATCTTAGAGCCTGGGCCATTGAAGTTCTGTTTAGGAAATTTCACCCACCCACTAACCCCCTCCTTGAAAAAGTTGGAGGCTCTTTCCCACTGTCTCTTCTATTAGATTCATCTGGTTTTATGTTGAGATCCTTGATACACCTGGACTTGAGCTTTGTGCACAGTGACAAATATGAATCTATTTTCATTTCTACATATCAACTGCCAGCTAGACCAGCACCACTTATTAAAATGCTTTCTTTTGTCTGTTGTATATTTTTGGCTACTTTGTCATATATCAAGTGTCCATAAGTGTGTGGTTTTATTTCTGGGTCTTCAACTCTATTCCATGAATCAACCTGTCTCTCTCTGTACCAATACCATACAGTTTTTATCACTATTGCTCTGTAGTATAGTTTGAGGTCAGGGATGGTGATTCCCCTAGAAGTTCTTTTATTGTTAAGAATTGTTTTCACGTAACTAGTGGGATACTATCAAACCTCTAAAAGAATTGCCAAAATGCTTTTAAAAATCTGTACATGTATCTCTCTTCTTTAAATAAAGTTGTAAGAAGAAAAAGAAAGTGATATATAAGGTATCAGGCAAAAATAATAAAGAAAAAAAGAATTGTTTTCACTGTCCTGGGTTTTGTTTGTTTGTTTGTTTGTTTGTTTTTGTTTTTTGCTTTTTCATATGAAATTGAGAATTTCTATTTCCACATCTTTAAAGAATTGAGTTGGAATTTTGAGTCTATAGATTACTTTTGGCAGAATGGCCATTTTTACTATGTTAATATTACCAATCCATAGGAAGGATGTGTTCTTTGATTCAGTTTGTGAGAATTTTATTGAGTATTTTCTCATTGATATTTATAAAGGAAATTGGTCTGAATTCTCTTTTTGTTGGGTCTTTGTGTGGTTTAGGTGTCAGAGTAACTATGACCTCATAGAATAAATTAGGTAGTGTTCCTTTTGTTTCACTTTTGTGGAACAGTTTGAGGAGACTTGATATTAGCTCTTCTTTGAAGGTCTGGTAGAATTCTGCACTAAAACCATCTGGTCCTGGGCTGGTTTTGGTTGGGAGGTTCTTAATGACTGCTTCTATTTCCTTATGGTTTATGGGGATGTCTGATAGTTTACTTAATCTTCATTTAACTTTAGTAGGTGGTATCTATCTAGAAAATCATCCAGATTTTCCAGTTTATTGAGTATAAGCTTTTTTAGTAACATCTGATGATTTTTAAACTTCCTCAGTTTCTGTTGTTATGACTCCCTTTTAATTTCTAATTTTGTTAATTTAAATATTGTCTCTGTGCCCTTTGTGTGTTTGGCTAGGGGTTTATCTGTCCTGTTGATTTTTCTCAAGTAACCAGTTCTTGGTTTTGTTTATGCTCTGTATTGTTCTCTTTGTTTCTAATATGTTGATTTCTGCCCTGAGTTTAATTATTTCCTTCCATCTACTCCTCTTGGGTACTTTTGCTTCTTGTTGTTCTAGAGCTTTCAAGTATGCTGTAAATTGCTAGTGTAGGATCTCTCCAATTTCTTTATGAAGACACTTAGTGCTATAAATTTTCCTATTAGCACTGTTTTCATGGTGTTCTATAAGTTTGCATATGCTGTACATTCATTTCCATCCAATTCTAGAAAGTTTTTCATTTCTTTCTTCATTTCTTCCTTGACCCAGTTATCACTGAGTAGAGAGTTTTTTAGTTTCCATGAGTATGTGAGCTTTCTTTTGTTTTTGTTGTTATTGAAATCCAGTCTTTTTGGCTGCTTGTATTTTAATGCTAATTGGATCCCCCAAAACGGTTTGCTTCTATGATCCTGACCCCAGTAAATTGTGAATGGTAAATGAAGACATCAGCAGCTAATAGCTGAGGAGGAGAGACAGGAGCAGATTTAGGATTCCCAGGGAGTAAAAATGCCATGCCCAAGGAGTGTATAAGAAAGATAAGCAGAGCCACCATGTAAAGAGACCAAGAAATGATACCCAGAGGCCTGCTCAACTGGGTCTAGAGCAATCAAGATAGAACATAGAAATTAGTAATAACTTGAAGTTTTCTGTGGGAGGTAGATTCTAACAGCATAGAGATTAAGCAGTTGTCCAGCTATTGTGCATTTTGAGGCATATTAAAATATAATGGCTCTGTGTGTGTTTGTTTTGGGGTAATAATCCCACTCTAGGACTTATTAAAATATGAGTTACTACTAGACTTAGTCTATGGTAATCTGATAAAAAGGCATGGGATTATTTCAATCTTATTGTATCTGTTGAGGCTTGTTTTGTGTCCCATTTTATGCTCAATTATGGAAAAGGTACCATGAGGTGCTAAAAAGATATATTCTTTTGTTTTGTGGTGAAATGTTCTGTAGATATCTGTTAAATTCACTTAGTTCATAACTTCTGTTAGTTTCACTGTGTTTCTGTTTAGTTTCTGTTTCAATAACCTGTCTATTGGTGAGAATGGGATGTTGATGTCTCCCACTATTATTATGTGAGGTTCAATATGCG
Source organism: Micromys minutus (assembly GCF_963924665.1). NCBI lineage: Eukaryota > Metazoa > Chordata > Mammalia > Rodentia > Muridae > Micromys > Micromys minutus. The sequence goes on along the minus strand of NC_137966.1, from coordinate 26,941,154 downwards.
TTTTGATCTGTAGTAAAGTTTCTTGCATAAATGTGGGTGCCCTTGCATTTTGGAGAACAGATGGTCAAAATTGTGGCTTCATCTTGGTAGATCTTCCCTTTGGTGAGTATAAAGTACCATTCTTTACTTCTTCTGATAACTTTTGGTTGAAAGTATATTTTATTGGCTTCTCCACCTTGTTTATTGAGACCATTTTCTTGAAAACCATTTTTCCAGTCCTTAACTCTGAAGTAGTGTCTGTCTTTGTGACTAAGGTATGTTTCTTGTATGCAGCAAAATACTGGATCCTGTTTATATATCCAATATGTTAGTGGGCATCTTTTTATTCGGGAATTGAGTCCATTGGTGTTGAGAGCTATTAAAGACCAATGATTGTTAGTTCCTGTTATTTCTGCTGTTGGAGGTGGTATTACGTGTGTGTGTGATTCTCTTCTTTTGGGTTATTGTGAGGTGATTAATTTCTTGTATTTTTTGATGTAATTACCCTCCTTGTATTGGAGTTTTCCTTCTAGTATTCCTTGCAGGGCTGGATTAGTAGAAAGATGTTGTTTACATTTGATTTTGTCATGGAATAGCATGGTTTCTCTATCTATGGTGATTGTGAGTTTTTCTGGGTATAGTAGCCTGGGCTGACATTTGTGTTCTTTTAAAGTCTGCATGACATCTGTCCTGGATCTTCTGGCTTTTAGAGTCTCTGTTGAGGAGTCTGGTGTAATTCTGATAGCTGTGCCTTTATATGTTACTTAATCTTTTTCCCTTACAGCTTTTAATATTTTTCTTTGTTATGTGCATTCAGTGTTTTATTATGTGGCAAGAGGATTGTTTTCTGGTCAATCTATATGGTGTTCTCTGGGCTTTTTGTACATTTATGGCCATCTCCTTCTTTAGGTTAGGGAAGTTTTTCCTCTATGATTTTGTTTGAAGATGTCTTCTGACCCTTTGAACTGAGAATCTTCACCCTCTTCTATTTTTATTATTCTTAGTTTTGGTCTTTTCATTGTGTCCTAAAGTTCCTAGATGTTTTGAGTTAGGAGTTTTTTTACACTTTGCATTGTCTTTGACTGACCTGTCAATATTTTCTATGGTATCTTCTATGCCTGAGATTTCCTCTTCTATCTTCTGTATTCTGTTGGTAATACTTGCATCTGTCCCTTCTGATCTCTTTCCTAGGTTTTCCATCTCCAGTGTGGCCTCCATTTGTGTTTTCTTTATTATTTTTATTTTTAGGTCTTAGAACATTTTGTCCAATTCCTTCACCTACTTGATTGTGTTTTCCTGTATTTAAGGGATTTGTTTCTTCTTTAAGTGCTTCTAACTGTTTGCCTATGTTTGTCTATATTTCTTTAAGCTAATTAATTATATCCTCCTTAAAGGCCTCGATCATCTACATAAGATGGGATTTTAGGAATTTTGCTTTTCAGGAGTATTAGGGTACCCAGAGCTTGCTTTGGTGGGAGAACTGGATTCTGAGAGTGCCAAATTGCATTGGTTTCTGTTGTTGTTGTCTTGCACTTGCCTCTTGCTATCTCTGGTGTTTACTGGCCTGGGTGTCTCTGACTGGAGTCTGCCTCCTTGGAGGCAAACAGAGCTCTGTGACCTGTCTCTGGTCAGGGAGGCCTTCTGTTTCTGGTTAGAGAAGGCCTCCTGTGTTACTAGTTACAGCAGGCCACCTGTGTCCTTGATTAGGACAGACCTCCTGTGTCCCTGGGTAGAATGAACTTCCTGTGAGACAGGCAGGCTTTGGGGTCTGGGGACAGGATATGCCCCATTTGCAGATAAAGTTACAGGCCAGAAGGACTATGGGGCTCTGGCAGAACAGGAGAAATCTCAAGTTCTGTATGGGTCCCATCTGGCATGAGAATTGGGTCAGGGATCTCACCTGTATCCCTGGTAATGGCTCCTAGGAAACAGGCAGACTGTGTTCTTTGTTACGGCAGACCTCCTAAGAGACAGGCAGGCTGTGAGGTGTTCGAGTGCAGCAGACATGCATATCTGCCTCAGATAAAGGTAAAGACCAGAATCTGTGCTATTCTTAATTTTAAAAACCTAGTGGTTTGGCAAATATCCTATGAAACCTTATCCAATGAAACCATATCCAAGTATGTATAAACCAAATTTGGTGTCCTCAGTCAAACACAGGAGGAAGACAAAGGTACTTAAAACTTCTGATGAGTTCAGAAACTTTATCTTGTCTTACAGGTCTTTCATTTGCTTAGAGTAACACCAAGATATTTTTTATTATTTGTGGCTATTGTAAAGGGCTAATTTCTTTATTGGTCTATTTATCATTTGTATAAAGGATGGCTACTGATTTCTCTGAGCCACTTTATTGAAGGTTCTTTAGTAGAATTTTTAGAGTTATTTCTATATAAAATCATATATCCACAAATAGTGATACTTTGACTTCTTCCTTTCCAATTTGTGTCCCCTTGATTGTCTTTAGTTGTCTTATTGCTCTAGCTATAACTTCAAATACTATACTGAATAGATAGGGAGGGAGTGGAGAGCCTTGACTTGTCCCTGATTTCAGTGTGGTTGGTTTAAGTTTCTGGCTATTTAACTTTATGTTGTCTATTAGTTTGCTGTATATTGCCTTTTATGTGTTTAGGTATGTGTCTCATTTCTGATCTCTCCAAGATATTTAACACAAAGGAGTGTTGGAATTTGTCAAAGGTTTTTTCAGCATCTAATGAGATGATCATGTAATCATTTTCGTTGAGTTTGGATTATGTTGATAGAGTTTCACATATTGAACCATCCTTGCATCCCTGGGATTAAGCTTACTTGGTGGTGGTGAATAATGGTTTGAAGTGTTCTTGGATTTGGTTTGCAAGTATACTGTTGAGTGTTTTTGCATCGGTGTTCATAAATGGATTTGGTCTGAAATTCTCTTTCGTTGTTGAGTTTTTGTGTAGTACAGGTATTAGTGTGACTGTGGCCTCATGTAATGTGTTGGCCTGGTGCTGTTTGTATTCTAATGTTAATAATATTATAGATATGGTGTCAATTTAAGAGATAACTTACAAATAATTATAGTTTGGACAGGGAGAAAACTAAATAGAGAGCTGAGACTCTTGTATTTCTATCTTCCCTTTCCTCTTTTCTATCCTTTCTTTCTTTGGTATAGGGAAAGTGTTGAAAAGAAAAAAGGGAGATAGAATAACATTTTAAAAATCAGACAAATATGGATAGATTATGTATGCATAAACAATTCTAAAAATTCTATTGTTAAACATAAGCACTTATGACCATAATTTTTATATTTTGATGCAAAATTGAAGTTATATTTTGGTATATTGATATGAGATTTTGTATATTGATATAGGTTTAAGGTTTTTGTTCGTATAAATCTTTGTATTAATATCAAATTTAAATTTTATTTTATTACACATAGATAAGCATTGTGTCTATCCAACTCATTTAAGAATACAATGCTTATCGCCTCACGTGACATCAGGAGGTCGCGGCGGGGACGGTCAGCCCGGTGGGCCAGAGTCCGCCAGCCCGCCGGCTGGCATGGAGCGCTACCCCCGGAGTCCCTGTGCGGCCCGCGACCGCCAACCCTCCGGTCCTCGCTAGCTCTTGACATTGGGCCTTTTCTCCACCATCCAGCCGGGTCTTCGGAGCCTGTGGCGTTGTGATTCGGACGAAATGGAAGAAAAGGAGCGATGTGACCCGTTCGGCTCTGCCCTCCTGCATTGAGGCCTAGTTGGCATCTGCAGAGAGGAAAACACAGCCAGGAAAGCGTGGTGTTTTCTTTTTTTCCAAAGGAAGGGGGTGGGAAGGGAAGGTAGCGAAAGGGAGGAATCCTACGTTTTATGTTTTTTTTTTTCTTTGTTAATTCTGCACTTTGAAAGTGGTGGTTAAGTAAACTAATCCAAAAGTTTTTGTTTTGTTTTTCCTATCCAGAAGACAGATAAGGGAGATTTTTTTTTTGGTCCCTTTTGATTCCAACCTTTCCTCCCAGTGACAAAGCATAAATCATGGACACCAGAGAATAGGTGAACCTCAAGACTCTGAAGACAGAGATACCTAGACTTTCCTCAGGAGGAAAGGAGCGAGGTGTTTATCGGCTCTGCCTGGAACCTAAATCGAAAAACATGAGTTGCATGCCATGGAAAAGAAACAAGGCCAAATCTGAATCCTTGGAGCTTCCTCGGGAACCCCCTCACACACACACACAAATCTACCATGAGAAGCTGTAGGAAGCCGTTTTATGTTTTTTATTTAAGAGAAAAGGGAGAAATGTAGGAAGCCGTTGGCGCCAATAGATGGCGCCAGCTTCCCGCCCATTGTTCAGCCTACAAAAACCTTTCCCCTTGTGTTGCTTGGCAACCACATAGTCACAGCCCACTTTTGGGGCACATGATTGAGCTACAGGAGGATGCACCAATCAGGTAGCAACACAAGTCTCTTAGGCATATATAGCAGTGCATTTTTCTCCCCCACGTGAGGAGAGAGGAAGACAGTGGAGAGATTGCGGGAGACCCCACGTGGAGGGATGGCAGAGAGATACCACGTGGAGAGAGACCCGATAGGAGAGATTGCGGGAGATCCCGCGTGGACAGAGACTGGACAGAGAGATCGCACGTGGGGGACTGCGCGTGAGAGGTCGCCTAGACAGTAGAACCCGGTAGGGAGTCCCCGGCTCAGAGAGAAGTTTCCTGCTCAAGAAGTCCCCTGCTCAAAGTGCTGTACAATAAAGGCTATCCGCAGAAGAATCTGTTTGTTTGTTGCACGCCTGTTCCTAGCGGCGGGAAGCGTGGGCGCGTGACAAGAAGCAGCGCAGGGAGCTCTGTGCCCTTCATGCTCTCAACAACGTCTTCCAGAACAGCAACGCCTTCACGCAAGAAACTCTGCAGGAGATTTTCCAGAGGCTGTCTCCGAACACTATGGTGACGCCCCACAAGAAGAGCATGCTGGGAAGTGGGAACTATAATGTGAATGTCATTATGGCAGCACTTCAAACCAAAGGCTATGAAGCTGTTTGGTGGGACAAGCGCAGGGACGTGGGTGTCATTGCTCTAACTAACGTCATGGGCTTCATTCATGAACCTGCCCTCCAGCCTGTCCTGGGGTCCACTCAAGTTGCCTCTCAAAAGGCAGCACTGGATCTGTGTTCATGAGGTGGGAGAAGCCTAGTACAACCATGACTCCAAACTCAAGATGCCAGAGTAGATTGGAGGCGAGAGTGAGCTCAGGAAATTTCTAAAATACCATTTGCGAGGTAAAAACTGTGAATCCTACTGGTGGTACCCGAAGAAGTGGAAGCCCATCAGAGCTGGAGGACCGACGTGTGACAGTTCTGCCTGACCCTTTTTGCCTCAACCCTCCACACCTCTTTGATGTGCTGTGGCCTCTACAGTTCACTTCCCCAAACATCTCATTGGGTTTTCCCTTCAGATTTGCCAGTGCAGTAGGACAGATGTGTGGACTGTCACAGAGCCACCCAGCAGTATGTGCCTGGGGGAAGGTAGGAGCTCTGAACACTTAGGGCAAGCCATCAAACACCTTTTGCTAAGGGAGCTGAAAAGGGTCCATTGAGGGGGGCTTGGTTATGTTCCCCTTTCTATAAGGTCTTGACACAGGTTCTGCTGGTAGTGTCACTGATACTTCAGGCTCACAGAGGGGCTTGCCCCCTTTCTCTCCTGTGGCACCATGGTGTTTGAGGACATAGTACATGCAGAGCCCAGTGACTGGCTCAGAGGAGCCAGAGCCAGGAAACTGTCTAGATTCCAGCAGTGGCCACATGCCATCTGCAATCCATTATGCCACCTCTTAGCCCTTTTAAGTCCCAGCCAGCCTTGCAGTTTTATAATGAAAAGTTCTGATATTCCAAAGTAGGTAAATTGCACAGTATTCTAACAAGACAATGGTGAAAGATATACCTAATACTATGTGGGTAAAACCACAGTAGGGTAGGTAGTCACTGGTGCCTCTTCACTCTAATATGTCCCTACCATTTCACTACATTGATTAGGGAGGCTCTGGGGCAAAAGACAACAGGGCTAGTACTCAAGTTGGCCCATCTTTGCAAAATCAGAAACACATCTACTACTGACATCAAATTCCATAGTTTGGGACAGAGTTGGGCAAAGAAACTGTCATGAAGGGAAGCTTCAGGGTGTGAGACCGGTGGGCACACCCTGAGCTCAGAGCTGTGTCAGCCGTCTTGGGTTGAGTGTGTGCACCGAGCTAGAGCCTCTGGGTTTGGCATCTGGTGTAGTTTCTTTTACAAACAGGGTTGGCTCACCCCACCTCAAGTATTTCTAGACCATGTTTTCTCCTGTAATTTTGGAAAATGAGGGGAAATAAGTACCTTACTCCCATACCAATGTGTTTGTGGTGGCCTTCAAGGCAGGTGACCTGGCCAGCCCTTATTGATCCACGGTCCTGCAGGTCTGAGAGCTGCTCCACTTCTCCCTTGGCAGTGGAGCTACCTGGGGCTTGCATGTTAATCCTGAGCAAGCTTGCTGGGGTGAAGCAGGGGCTGTCTCCCCACTGTGACTGGAGTGCATGTTTACACCAGCACTTTTTCTGCACATGTATCTTCAATCCAACAAGGCCGTTTGTTATTCAAGTAGCAGAGGCCTCAAGTGGCTACTGCATTGCTCTCAGCCATGGTCATCTGTACATTTTCTACACCAGATCTGCTTGGCACCATGGGGAACTCTGCCCCTGCACAATGACATTCCAATCACTACCAGCCAGAAGTTACAGCCGACCTTGCTGATCGTCACAAGCAGGACCTTGGGTTCATTGGCACTGTTGGTGATAGTAAATCGTTTCTTGGGAAGAGGAGACTCCTCCCTACAGATCTGCTCGGGCCTGTGTAAATGGCACTGCAAACAAGTCCCAGGCACACGGAAGCCCATGAGCTAGTGGGATGTACAAAATGCTTAAGCAGTTCAGGGCTGGTTCTGTTCATATCCAATTCTGGTGCTTAGGAACAGGGACCCATGTTGATGCCCAAGGGCAAAAAGCCCTGTTCCTGTTAAGGAAGGGGCATCCTGGACCTGATGCCCAGCAAGGGGCAACCCTAGGCTTTGGTTTTCTTGCTTTATTTCCTTTTTCTGTTGGCCTTGTGCTGTATAAAATTTTTATTTTGCTTAACCAAATATTAAAAATGAAAAGCTGAAAAAAAAAGAATACAATGCTTAGTCCCAGTCCTTTTCATCAATGCTGTTACAAACTGTTTAAAATAATTCAGTAATGCAAGTTAGTAGTCAGATAGTCAAACTCATGGTCTTATTAAATACTAATTTAGTTAATTACAATAAAATGTTTTTAAGGTTATTCAAATAGTAAATAACTAAAAAAATAAATGTTTAACAATTCAGTTTGGCTATATATAAATAGATGGTCTTTAAAAGCATCAGGGGTCTACAGAATATGGCTTTTAAAAATCACTTCATTATTAAAATCTTTTAACTACAAGACATATCTGCTCCTAACAATACCCCACTCCACTTCAAGGACAACAGTGAGCATCAGTTACCTCCACATGGAGCTGTTTGAATTGCGGACTGCTAGCCGCAGGGCAAAAGATGTCCTAAGTGCATCTGCAGACAAACTGTTGTCCAAAAATAATGGATGCAGGATAGTCTACTGCTAAGCTCTGACAAGACAGGGTGAGATAGTCCTTTATAACTCCTGCTTTAGTTAAGGGCTGTCAGATATTCTGGGGTAGAAGGCTGAAAATAGATGTTCCAATGTTATAAAAATAATCTTGGAGACTGTCAGTCAGCTGTCTCTGTCTTTTTTTTTTTAATTTTTAGAAGTTTCAATCCTGTGCTTTTTACATATTCAAGTAATATATTTTCCTTCTCAGGTCTCTGATGGGATTAAAGATTAGATAGTTATAGTTTAATAATTAAACTTAAGTTGTTGAGCATTGAAGATTGTCTAGATTTGAAAAGATATCTTTAGAATGGTAATACAAGTTAAAATAGAAGATGATTTAGGTATAGAATTGTAAACTCATTAAGATAAAATAGAGGGTAAAGTACTTCATCTAGCTCGATAATACAAACAGGCCACACTTTTGAATGTATTTTATACTTAATAGATTTCATAATTATTTCAAAATAGTATTTACTAACTATTGTTTGTTACTATAAGAGAAAGAACTTATTTAAGGGGACAAAAAGGAAGAAATGTAATGAGTTGTTCAGATACTACTTGTATTCTAATGTTAACACTGGTCCCCCAAAAGGGGTTACACTTGACAAGGTGAACCTTCTCCCTATTTTAACTTGTCAGTGATTGGGTAGTAGAGGGGAAAGGTGGGATTGGAGGCACAAGGGGTGGGAGGTAGAAGAAGAGAGAGGACTAAGGAAGATGAGGAAGAAGCCTTGATGGACCAGAACTGAGTGGCCAGGAGAAACCACAAGTAACAAGGGGTTTTATGGCTGAAGAATAAGTTGGTATTATACTAGATCTGCCCAATCTAGGCAGGTGGCTTATAATTAAAATATCTAGGTTGTGTGTCTTTTATACAGGCTTATTAGGGTTATAAATTCTAGCAATAGCCTCATACGCTGAGTTTAGCAGTGTTCGTTCTGTTTCTATTTTGTGGAACAGTTTGAGGAGTATTGGTATTAGCTCTTCTTTAAAAGTTGGCCCTAAAATAATCAGGCCCTTGGCTTCTTTTGGGGGGGGGGGTTGGAGGACTTTTAATGACTGTTTCTATTTTCTTAGGGGTTATAGGACTCTTTAAATAGTTTACCTAAACTTAATGTAACTTTGATAAGTGATAATGTCTAGAAAACATCTATTTTGTTTGAGATTTTATAATTTTGTGCAGTACAGGCTTTGATGTAAGACACAATGATTCTTTGTATTTCCTCTGTGTTTATTATTCTATCTCCCTCTTCATTTCTTTTTATGCTTTTTTATTTTTAATTAAACAAATTTATTTTAAAAGGCAGAGACAAATGTACAGATTTTAAAAGAATTTTTACATAAAACTATATGAGTATATTTTTAGTCAGTACTTGATATTTTTTAAGGTTTGAGTGTATGCATTGAAAACTTACTAGATAAAATGAGCATAAAGTACATATAAAACAAAACATAACATGAAAATAGTCAAAATTTTCTTGGTGTGTAAAGATAAAACATGGTAATTTTTAAATACCAAGGAATGCCACAAGGCTGAAATCTTACTTCTTGAATTATCAATGTTTTAGGATTCAGGTGTACCATGCTCTGAGAGGGTGCTATACACTTATTTTTTTTTCCTAAGAAGGACTAAGGCTTCCATATTTTGGGCTTCTTTCTTTTTGAGCTGCATATGGTCTGTGAGTTGTTTCTTGGGTATTCAGAGCTATCTGGAGCTAGTATCCAATTATTAGTGACAGCATAGTATGTCTGTTCTTTTGTGACTGTGTTACCTCACTCAGAATGATAGTCTCTAGTTTCATTCATTTGCCTATGAATTTCATGAAGTCATTGTTTCTAATAGCTGAGTAGTGTTCCACTGTGTAAATGTACCACAATTTCTATATCCATTTATCTACTGAAGGACATCTTGGTTCTTTCCAGCTTCTGGCTATTATAAATAAGGCTGCTATGAACATGGTGGAGTATGTGTCTTTGTTGTATATTAGGGCATATTTTGGGTATATGCCCAGGAGTGAAATAACTGGGTCTTAACGAAATACTCTGTCCAATTTCCTGAGGAACTGCAGACTGATTTCCAGAGTGGTTGTACCAGCTTAAAACCCCACCAACAATAGTGGAGTGTTTTCCTTTCTCTGCATCCTCGTCAGCATCTGCTGTCATCTGAGTTTTTGATCTCAGCCATTTAAACTAGTGTGAGGTGGAGTCTCAGGGTTGTTTCGATTTGCATTTCTCTAATGACTAGGGATATTGAGCATTTCTTGAGGTGCTTCTCACACATTCAATATTCTTCAGCTGAGAATTCTTTGTTTAGATCTGTACACCATTTTTAATAGGATTATTTAATTCTTCTTGAGTTCTTTATATATATTGGATATTAAATCTCTATCAGATGTGGGATTGATAAAGATCTTTCCCAGTCTGTTGGCTACCTTTGTTTTTGTTTTGTTTTGTTTTGTTTGACAGTGTCCTTAGCCTTACAGAAACTTTGCAATCTCAAGAAGTCCCATTTATCGATTCTTGAACTTAGGACATAAGCCATTGGTGTTCTGTTCCGAAAATTTTCCAAAATGCCTACCTGTTCTAAGCTTTTCCTCACTTTCTCTTCTAATAGTTCCAGTGTATCTGGTTTTATTTGGAGATATTTAATTCACTTGCACTTGAGCATTGTACAAAATCATAAGAAAGGGTTGATTTGCATTTTTCTGCAAGCTGTCGGTTGAACCAACACCATTTGTTAAAAAGGCTGTCTTTTTTTCATTGAATGCATTCAGCTCCTTTGTCAAAGATCAGGTGACCATATATGTGAGATTTCATTTCTAAATCTTCTATTTGTTCTACTGATCTACCTGCCCATCTCTGTACCAATACCATGCAGTTTTTAACACAATTTGTAATACAGCTTGAGGTCAGGGATGGTGATTCCCGCAGAAGTTTTCTTGTTGTTGAGAATAGATTTCGATATCCTAGGCTTTTTGTTATTCCAGATGAATTTGCAAATTGCTCTTTCCAACTCTATGAAAAATAGAGTTTAAATTTTGATGGGGATTGAATTGGATCTGTAGATTGTTTTGGTAAGATGTTCATTTTTACAGTGTTGAACTTTCCAATCCATGAGCATGGGAGATCTTCTTCAATTTTCTTCTTCAGAGATTTGAAGTTCTTGTCATACAGGTCCTTCACTTGCTTAGTTAGGGTCACACCAAAGTATTTCATATTGTTTGTGACTATTGTGAAGGGTATCCTTTCCCTAATTTCTTTCTTGGCCTGTTCATCCTATGAGTAGAGGAAGGCTACTTATTTGTTTGAGTTAATTTGTATCCAGCCACTTTGCTGAAGTTGTTTATCAGCTGTAAAAGCTCTCTGGTGGGAGGGCTAGGCAGTGCACTCCCTCGCACCTGCAGCTCACCATGGGGCCAGACCTCTGGGATAAGGACTTGGGATCCACCCAGAAAGCCAGAGCTCACAGACTAAACACACAGGACCACATTATGGCACAGGCCTTTGACAGTGGGAGCCGAGGTCTGCCCAGGAAAGGCAGTGCTTGAAGTTCAACTCTACAGATAGTCTTACACCTGGACCAGAGGGGAGCCTGGCACATAGGCCCAGAGAGAGCACACTGGGAGTTCTCAGAGAGCAGAAAGTACTGTGCTATCTGGAAAAGGGTCCATTTTGGCCTAGAGAAAGAGCCAGTAGTACTCAGGACCTGTGGGCACAGGGCTGATCAACCAGAACAACCTCACAAGAGCTCCCACACCTGAGCTCACAAAGACAGAGTTGAGTCACTGCTAACAGAACACACTGCTTGCTGACTAAAAGCCAAACACCCAGAAGCAATTTTCTTCCTGAGCCCACGGGCCCTCAGGTCCACTGAAGAGACAGGTAACAATCACAGACAACAAGACGGCAAGAGGAAAACAAAAGAACTTAAATTAAGCACCGGAGACTAAGACAACCTGGCAACATCAGAACCCAGCTATCCCACCACAGCAAGCAGTGGATTCCCAAACAGTCCAGAAAAAAAAAGACTCAGACCTGAAATCATACCTCGAGATGATGATGAAAATTTTTGAGAAGAGCATGAATAACTCCCTTAAACAAGCACGGGAGGACAATCATAAACAAATAGAAGCTTTTAAAAAGAAAACATGAAAATTACTCAAAGAACTACAGGAAAACACAATCAAAGAGATGAAAAATTGAAAATGGAAATATAAATAATAAAAAGACAAAAGGAGACAATCCTGGAGATAGAAAACCTAAAAAAGAAATCAGGAGTCACAGATACAACCATCTCCAACAGACTACAAGAGATGGAAGAGAGAATCTCAGGGGCCAAAGACAACATTGAAAACATCAATAAAACAGTCAGAGAAGATGCAAAAACCTAAAAGCTCCTAACCCGAAATGTACAGGAGATCCAGGACACAATGAGAAGACCAAACTTAAGGATAGTAGGAATAGGAAAGGGCGAAGAATATCAACTAAGAGGCACAGTAAATATCTTCAAGAAAATCGTAGAAGAAAACTTCCCTACACTTAAAAATGGCATGACCATGAGCATAAAAGAAGCCTAGAGAACTCCAAATAGAGTGGACCAGAAAAGAAATTCTTCTCAATACATAATAGTCAAAGCGCCAAGTGTTCAAAACAAAGAAAGAATATTAAGAGCAGAAAGGGAAAAAAGATTATGTAACATATAAAGGCAGACCAATCAGAATTACACCCAACTTCTCAACAGAGACTATGAAAGCTAGAAGATCCTATACAGACATCATACAGACCCTAAGAAAACACAAATGTCAGCTCAGGCTACTATACCCAGCAAAACTCTCAATCACCATAGATGGAGAGAACAAGAGATTGCAGGACAAAGCTAAATTTACACAATAATCTGAACACAAATTGAGCCCTACAAAAATAATAGATGGAAAAACCCAACACAAGGAGGAAAACTACATCCCAGAAAAAACAAAAAAAAAAAAACAAGAAAATAACTAAGCAAGAAAACCAAAAGAAGAAACGCACACAGACATAATTCTAGGACTAACAGCAAAAATATCAGAAAACAGCAACCACTATTACTTAATGTCCGTTAACATAAATGGAATCTATTCCCCAATAAAGAGACATAGACTATCAGACTGGATACATAAACAGAATCCAGCATTTTGCTGCATACAAGAAACTCATCTCAGAGACAAAGACAGACATTATCTAGAAGTAAAAGGTTGGGAAAAAACCTTCCAACAAATAGCCCCAAGAATCAAGCTGGAGTAGCCATTCTAATATTGAATAAAGTAGATTTTCAACCAAAAGTTATCAAAAAATAAGGAGGGACCCTTTTTACTCATTACAGGCAAAATTTATCAGGAGAAATTCTCAGTCCTTAACATATATGTTCCAAATAAAAGAGCACCCATATTAATAAAAGAAACCCTACTAAAGCTCAAAACATACATTGCACCACACACAATAATAATGGGAGACTTCAACACCCCACTCTCATCAATGGACAAATCATGGAGGCAGAAACTGAACAAGACGCAGTAAAACTAGCAGAGGTTAAGACCCAATTGGATTTAATAGACATCTAAAGAACATTTTACCCTAAAACAGAAGAATACGCCCTTTTCTCAGTACCTCATGGCACCTTCTCCAAAAGTGATCATATATTCGGTCACAAAACAAGATATGAGAAGATTGAAATACTCCCATGCATTCTATCAGATCACCATGAACTAAGGCTGGTCTTTAATAACAAAAAAAAAAAAAAAAAACCTTATATACACATGGAAGCTGAACAATGCTCTACTCAACAATGGTATGCTCAAAGAAGAAATAAAGAAGTTAAGAATTTTCTAGAATTTAATGAAAATGAAAGCACAACATACCCAAACCTATGAGATGCAATGAAAGCAGCAGAGAGGAAAACCCATAGCACTCAGTGCCTCCAAAAAAGAAACTGAGGAGAGCATACATTAGCAACTTGTCAGCACAGTTGAAAGCTCTAGAACAAAAAGAAGCAGATAGACCCAAGAAGAGTAGATGGCAAGAAATAATCAAACTCAGAGTAGAAATTAACCAAATAAAAACAAAAGGAACCATTCAAAGAATCAACAAAAACAAGAGCTGGTTCTTTGAGAAAATTAACAAGATTGATAAACCCTTAGCCAGACTAACTAGAGAGCAAAGAGAGAGCATTCAAATTAACAAAATCAGAAAGGAAAGTGGAGACATAATTGAAACTGAGGAAATTCAAGAAACCATCAGAGCCTACTACAAAAGCCTATGCTCAACAAAACTGGAAAATCTGAAGGAAATGGATGAATTACTAGACAGATAACAGATACCAAACTTAAACCAGGACCAGGTAAGTTATCTAAATAATCCCATAACACCTAAAGAAATAGAAGCAGTCATCAAAAGCCTCCCAACCAAATAAAAGCCCAGGACCAGATGGGTTTGATGCAGAATCTATCAGACATTTACTGACGACCTAATACGAATACTCTCCAAACTATTCTACAAAATAGATTCAGATGGAACACTACCCAACTCATTTTTGAGGCCACAATAACCCTCATTTCTAAACCACACAAAGACCCTACAAGGAAAGAGAACTTCAGACCAATCTCCCTTATTAACATTGATGCAAAAATACTCAACAAAATTCTTGCAAACCGAATCCAAGAACACATCAAAACGATCATTCACCATTATCAAGTAGGCTTCATCCCTGGGATGCAGGGATGGTTTAATATACAAAAATCCATCAATGAAATCCACCATATAAAAACACATGGTCATCTCACTAGATGCTGAGGAAGCACTTGACAAAATTCAACACCCCTTCATATACAGAAAACCAATAGCCAACATCAAACTTAATGGTGAGAAACTTGAAGCAATCCGACTAAAATGAGGGACTAGATAAGGCTGCCCGCTCTCAACATAGTACTGAAAGTCCTGGCCTGAGCAAGTAGACAGCAAAAAGAAATCAAAGGGATACAAATCAGAAAGAAAGAACTTAGAATATCACTATTTGCAGATGACATGATAGTATACTTAAGTGACCCCAAAAATTCCACCAGAGAACTTCTACAGCTGATAAACAACTCCAGAAAAGAGGCTGGATATAAAATTAACTCAAACAAATCAGTTGTCTTCCTCTACTCAAAGGATGAACAGGCTGAGAAAGAAATTAGGGGAAAGATGCCCTTCACAATAGTCACAAACAATATGAAATACCTTGGTGTGAGTCTAACTAAGCAAGGGAAGGACCTGTATGACAAGAACTTCAAATCTCTGAAGGAAATTGTGGAAGATCTCAGAAGATGGAAAGATCTCCCATGCACATGGATTGGAAGGATCAACATTGTAAAAATGGCCATTATGCCAAAAGCAATCTACAGATTCAATGCAATCCCCATCAAAATTCCAACTCTATTCTTCATAGAGCTGGAAAGAGCAATTTGCAACTTCATCTGGAATAACAAAAAACCTAGAATATCAAAATCCATCCTCAAAAACAAGAAAACATCTGCAGAAATCATCACTCCTGACCTTAAGCTATATTACAAAGCAATTGTGTTTAAAACTGCATGATACTGGTACAGAGATAGGCAGGTTGATCAACGGAAAAGAAGATCCATAAATGAACCCACACACATATGGTCACCTGATTTTTGACAAAGGTGCTGTAAACATTCAAAGGAAAAAGGACAGCCTATTCAACAAATGGTGTTGGTCCAACTGGCACACAGCATGCAGAAGAATGAAAATAGACCCTTTCTTATCTCCTTGTACAAAGCTCAAGTGCAAGTGGATCAAAGATCTCCACATTAAACCAGGTACACTGAAACTATTAAATGAGAAAGTAGGAAAAACCTTAGAACACATAGGCAAGGGGGAAATTTTCCTGAACAGAACACCAATGGCTTGCGCTCTAAGACTAAGGATTGAGAAATGGGACTTAATGAGATTGCAAAGTTTCTGTAAGGCTAAGGACACTGTCAAGAAAACAAATGGCAGCCAACAGATTGGGAAAAGATATTTACCATATGATCCAACATACAATAAGGACACATGCACCACAATGTTTATAGCAGCCCTATTTATAATAGCCAGAAGCTGGAAAGAATCCAGATGTCCTTCAGTAGATGAATGGATACAAAAAATGTGGTATATTTACACAATGGAGTACTACTCAGCTATTAGAAACAATGACTTTATGAAATTCCTAGGAAAAATCATCTAGAGAATATCATCCTGAGTGAGGTAACCCAGTCACAAAAGAGCAGACATAATATGCAGTCACTGATAATTGGATACTAACCCCAGAAAGCTCTGAATACCCCAGGAACAACTCGCAGGCCATATGAAGCTCAAGAATAACAAAGGCCAAATAATTAAAACCCCAGTCCTTCTGAGGAAAAAAAAAATAAGTGTATAGCACCCTCTCAAAGTGTGGTACACCTAGACCTTAAATTATTAATAATCCAAGAGCTAGGAATATAGCATTGTGGCAATTTTTGGTATCCAAAGATCATTGTTTAATCTATACACACCAAGAAAACTCTGACTGTTTCCATGTTACATTCTGTTCTACGTGTACTTTATGCTTATGGTAACTAGTGGGATTTCAATGTATGTTATCAAACCTCTAAAAGAATTGCCAAAAATGCTTTTAAAAATCTGTACGTGTATCTCTCTTCTTTAAATAAAGTTGTAAGGGAAAAAATGTTCTCTGGTGGATGTTTTGGGATCACTTAAGTATATTATCATGTCATCAGCAAATAGTGATATTTTGACTTCATCCTTTGCAATGTGAATGCCTTTTACTTCTTTTTGTTGTCTAATTGCTCTGGCCAGGACTTCCAGTACTATACTGAATAGGTAGGAGGAGAGTAGGCAGCCTCGTCTAGTCCCTGATTTTAGTGGGATTGCTTCAAGTTTCTCACTGTTAGCTTGATCTTGGCTACTGGTTTGCTGTGTATTGCTTTTACTATGTTTAGGTATGGGCCTTGGATTCTTGCTCTTTCTAAGACTTTTAACATGAAGGTGTTTTGAATTTTGTCAAATGCTTTCTCAGCATCTAGAGAGATGATCATGTGGGCTTTTTTTTTCCCTCGAGTTTATTTATATGGTGGATTTCATTGATGGATTTCTGTATATTGAACCATCCCTGCATCCCAGGGATGAAGCCTACTTGATCATAGTGAATGATCATTTTCATGTGTTCTTGGATTCGGTTTCCAAGAATTTTATTTAGTATTTTTGCATCAATATTTATGAGGGAGATTGGTCTGATGTTCCCTTTCCTTGTAGAATCTTTGTGTGGTTTAGGAACAAAAGTAATTGTAGCTTTGAAGAATGAGTTAAATAGTGTTTCTTCTGTCTCTATTTTGTGGAAAAGGTTGGAGAGTATTGGTATTATGTCTTCTATGAATGTCTGATAGAATTCTACATAGAACCCAGGTGGTCCTGGGCTTTTTTTGGTTGGGAGACTTTTGATGACTGCTTCTATTTCTTTAGGTGTTATGGAATTGTTTATATGGTTTATCTGATTCTGATTTAACTTTGGTGTCTGGAATTTGTCTAGATATTTTTGTTCATTTCTTCCAGATTCTCCAGTTTTGTTGAATATAGGCTTTTGTAGTAGAATCTGAAGATTTCTTGAATTTCCTCAGTTTCTGATGTTATGTCTCCACTTTCATTTCTGATATGTTAATTTGTATACTCTCTCTGTGCCCTCTAGTTAGTCTAAGGGTTTATCAATCTTGTTGATTATCTCAAAGAACCAGTTCCTGGTTTTGTTGATTCTTTGTATGGTTCTTTTTGTTTCTATTTGGTTGATTTCTGCTCTGTGTTTGATTATTTCCTTCTGTCTACTCCTCTTGGGTGTAGCTCCTTCTTTTTGTTCTAGAGCTTTCAAGTGTGCTGTCAAGATGCTAGTGTATGCTCTCTCCAGTTTCTTTTTTGGAGGCACTCAGAGCTATGAATTTTTCTATTAGTACTGTTTTCACTGCATCCCATAGGTTTGGGTATGTTGTGCTTTCATTTTCAATACATTCTAAAAAATCCTTAATTTCTTTTTTTATTTCGTCCTTGACCATGTTATCATTGAGTAGAGCATTGTTCAGCTTCCATATGTATGTGGGCTTTTTGTTGTGTTTTTGTTATTAAAGATCAGCCTTAGTCCGTGGTGATCTGATAGGATGAATGGGAGTATTTCAATCTTTTGATATCTGTTGAGGCTTGTTTTGTGACTGACTATATGGTCAATATTGGAAAAGGTTCTGTGAAGTGCTGAAAGTTTTTTTTTTTTGTTTGTTTTTTGTTGTTGTTGTTGTTTTGGGGGGTTGTTTGTTTTGTTTTGGGGTTTTTTTGGTTTTTTGGGTTTTTTTTTTGGTTTTTTGTTTTTTTTTTTTTTTTTTTTTTTTGCTTTGGGATAAAATGTTTTGTAGATGTCTGTTAATTCCAATTGGTTTTTTTTTAAGTCCTTACAATAGTGATTTTATTAAATTAGTTGCTTTATAAAACATTGCAGATGTCATAATTGTTAACATAACAATTTACCAGACTGTAGTTAACTGGTGCAGTTTGCTGAGCATGTTTTATAAAGAAAAGGAAATGCCAAAACCCTGTTAAAAGTTTTTCCATTGTAGCCTAGAAGAACAAGATTTGTTTCTCAGACACTTGAATCAGGCAAACAGAAACAGAGTTCCCTCCCCCATCTGAAGTCCTCCAGCAATAGAAACAGGCTGATAAATAACTAGACAGTCAATGCACTGGAGAGTCCACCACTTGCACTGTAATAATGGAGAAGTTTGCCTTCTTCAGCTTCAAAGTCGGAGGGTCTTGGTCATTAAAATCAAGTATCAAACTAGTACTTTTCAGCCACAGTATCTTCACTCTGAGATAAGCAGTCTTCTTCACAACAAGTTTTTAATATCCTCACCTCAATTTTAAGACAAAGCAATTTTAATACTAGGTGCATCCCACATGCCCTTGCTGCAAACTGCTTTTCTTGACAAGTTATGAAGTAGTTCAAGGAGGTATGGTTAAGGCTGTATTACTGAATGGTGCTGGTAAATACTACACTTTTTTTTTTTTTTTTTTTTTTTTGTCTTGTTGCAACCTCTGCTTCCAATTTAGTGACTGCTGTTATGGAATCGGATAGCAACAATGACAAACATTATTAGGTTTGTTTTGTTTTTAAACTATGATTTAGTAGCAACTGAGGTTCCCAATTTTAACCCCTTGGCAACAAGATCCAAGTTCCCTCATTTGCACATTAGCACCTGAGTGTCAAGGGGTTAAATAACCAGCACAAAAGACACTGCACTTCTGATTGTAGCATTTGGCAGAACTGAAAGGAAAGGAGGTTGTGCTACATGTTGAAGGGATTGTGGGCAACAGAAAGAAGACACCAGAAGATAAAATGTCACATGAAGTCTTCATAGTCTTGTACATATTCTCCATCATATCCACCATAATCAGCCAGGTCGTCTTTCATGGTGGCCTTTAATCCCCCTCCAGGTACCACGCCTTTCTTCTTCTTTTTGGCTTTGTTTTGCTTTTCTTGCTTCTGTTTTTCACTGCAGAGCACAGTCAATGAGTTGGTAATCTTTTTCAAGTCATCAATGTCCAATGAAATACAGACGTCTCGAACTAAGGCTTCCAAAAAACTGGCATAATATAGTGATTTTTCATATTGTGTAATTTTATCTTTTAGTAACTTTCCAAACTCTGTGAAGTCATCTCTTGAAGATGGGTTCATAGCATCTATTCCATAAACTGTATTATTAACACCAAAAGTTTCTTTTGCTAATTCAAGGTCTGACTCTTCCTGTAATTTCTTTAGCCGGAGTTTATCTGCTAATTGTTCTTCGGGTGTTAGCACTTTAGATTCTTCAGGTTCTTCTAACCTCTTTCTAATTTCTTCTTGCCTTTTCTTCTGCTGCCGTTCTTTCTCTTTAATCTTTTCTGCTATTTTTTTTTTCTTTTCTGAAATTTTTACTGGCTTGACCTCTGCTTCCTCTTTATTTTCATCGTCATCATCATCCCAGTTATCCTTCACGTCCTCGTCCTCGTCCTCGCCTTCCCAGCCGTCCCCGCCGGCCGTGCCGCCGCCCGCGACCTTCCTCACCGGGTCCTCCATAGAGAACGTGTCCGCGTCCCAGGAGTCTGAGTCCCCCGCTGCCGCCGCCGCCGCCGCCGCCGCCGCCGCCGCCGCCGCCGCCGCCATCTCCCCAATTGGTTTTTAACCTCTACTAGTTTTGCTGTCTCTGTTCAGTATCTCTTTCCATGGTCTGTCCATTGGTGAGAGTGGAGTGTTGAAGTCTCCCACTATTATTTTGTGTGATGCAATATGTTTTGAGCTTTAGTAGAGTTTCTTTTATGAATGTGGGTGCTCTTGTATTTGCAGCATAAATGTTCAGGATTGAGAATTCATTTTGATAGATTTTTTTCTGTGATGAGTAAAAAGTGTCCTTCCTTATCTTTTTTGATAACTTTGGGTTGAAAATTTATTTTATTCAATATTAGAATGGCTACTCCAGTTTGATTCTTGGGGCTATTTGCTTGGATGGTTTTTTTCCCAGCCTTTTACTCTGAGATAGTGTCTGTCTTTGTGTCTGAGGTGAGTTTCCTGTATGCAGAAAATTCCTGAATCTTGTTTGCATATCCAGTGTGATAGTCTATGTCTCTTTATTGGGGTATTGAGTCCATTTATGTTAACATATATTAAAGAATAGTGATTGTTGTTTCCTGCTATTTTTGCTGTTAGAGATAGAATTATGTTTGTGTGTCTTTCTTATTTTGGTTTTCTTGCAGTTATTTTCTTGCTCTTCCTAGGATGTAAGTAGTTTCCCTCCTTGTGTTGGGTTTTCCATCTATTATCCTTTTAGGGCTGGATTTGTGGTGAGATATTGTGTAAATTTGGTTTGTCCTGGAATATCTTGGTATCTCCATCTATTGTAATTGAGAGTTTTGCTGGATATAGTAACCTGGGTTGACATCTGTGTTCTCTTAGTGTCTGTAAGATGTCTGTCCAGGGTTTTCTAGCTTTCATAGTCTCTGTTGAGAAGTTGGGTGTAATTCTGATTGGTCTGCCTTTATGTTACATGTCTTTTTTCCCTTACTGCTTTTAGTATTCTTTTTGTCTTATTTTGTTCTGTTTTGAACATTTGGTGTTTTGACTATTATGTGTCAGGAAGAATTTCTTTCTGGTCCAATCTATTTTGAATTCTGTAGGCTTCTTTTATGTTCATGGTCATCTCGTTCTTAAGGGTGGAGAAATTTTCGTCTATGATTTTGTTGAAAGTATTTACTGTGCCTTTTAGTTCATATTCTTTACACTCTTCTACACCTGTAATCCTTAGGTTTGGTCTTCTCACTGTGTTCTGGATCTCCTAGACATTTTGGGTTAGGAGGTTTTTGGTTGTTGCATCTTCTCTGACTATATTTGTCTATATTTTCTATGTTCTCTTTTGCCCCTGAGATCCTCTCTTCCATCTCCTGTAGTCTGTTGCTGATGCATGCATCTGTGATTATTGATTTCTTTTTTAGGATTTTTATCTCCATGGTTGTTAGGTCCATTTGGTTCCTAATGTGAGTTAGCTTCATTATTTCTCTGTTTAGGGTTTAGTGGGGTTTTTTTGTTTTTTGTTTTTTTTGGGGGGGGGTTGTTGGGTGTTTTGGGGAGGGGGGTTGGGGGTTGTTGGGGTTTTTTTGATAACTTGTTGATTCAGAGTGGGGTGTTGAATTCTCCCGCTATTAATGTGTGGGGTTCAATGTGTGATGTAAGCTTTAGCAATGTTTCTTTTACAAATGTGGGTTTCTTTGCATTTGAAACATAGATGTTCAGAATTAACATGTAATCTTGGGAGATTTTTCTTTGATGAGTATGAAGTGTCATTCCTCATTTATTTTGACTAAGTTTGGTCCAAAGTCTATTTTATTAGATATCACAATGGCTACTCTAGCTTGCTTCTTTGATCCATTTGCTTGGGAACTTTTTCCAGCCAGTTACACTGCAGTAACGCTGTCTTTATTGCTCAAGTGTGTTTCTTATATGCAGCAGGATGATGGATCCTGTTTTCCCACCCACTCTGTTACCCTGTGTCTTTTTATTGGGAAATTGAGTTAAATGGTGTTGAGAGATCATTGATTGTTATTTTTTATTATTTTGATGTCAGTAGTGCTAGTGTATGGAGGGGTATACTGTTGCAGTAAATAGTAAAAAATAAAAAAGGCTTATCTTTTTGTCGGCCCCATGATCTCACTCCGCTGGCCTACTTTTAGTACAGAGCTCTGCTCACTTCTGTTGCCCGGTCCAAGCCACCACCCGGGTCTCACTTCGTTCACAGGACTCCCTTCCCATGGTGGTTTTACTCTGCCTGTCTACCACCTCTGTCCTGGGGTGTTTCTTTATCCCAAATTCCAACACAATCACCATTCTCATGCCCAATAGCTTTTCATACAGGTTTATGTATTCAATTCTCAATCCACGAACTCTCTACACAATAAGATTACATCAAATAGACAAAGATACAAACTGCCCTTCTATATGAGAGATTAGACCTATAAAATAATTAATGCTCATAGCTATTTAATGCCAATTAAGCCCACCTGGATCTAATTCATCCTTCTGAATCTCCATCTCGGTGTTGCTCCCCTGGTCCTCCTCCTTCCTCTGACCTCTAACCTCTCTCTCCACACCTTAAACCACTCAGTCACTGGCTCTCCTCTATTTCACTAATTAAAATGGGAAGGTTCAGATGAGGTCACCTCATGAGTATAAGACTAGGCAGCCCTTCCTTTAACAGAATTAACATTAAAATATGAACAGCTTCAGGACAATCTACATGGAGGGGTATACTTTCCTTGTTTTTCCTGATATGAAATTATTTCCTGTGGGTTTTTGGATATAGTTATCCTCCTTGGGTTGGAGTTTTCCTTCTAATATTTTCTGTTGAGCTGGGTTTGTGATTAGATATTGTTTGAACTTGGATTTTTATCAAAATATCTTGTTTTCTCTATCAATGGTGATTGAGAGTTTTGCTGGGTATAGTAGTCTAGGTTGGCATCTGTGGTTTTTTTTAGAGGTTGGAAGGCCCAGGCCCTTCTAGATTTTAGAGTCTCTTTTAAGAAGTCACTTATAATTCTGATAGGCCTGGCTTTGTATACTACTTGCCCTTTTCCCCTTGCTGCTTTTCATATTCTCTCCTTGTTCTATAGATTTTGTGTTTTGACTATTATGTGGTGGGAAATTTTTCTTTTCTGGTCCAGTCTAATTGCTGTATTTTTAGCTTCTTATATGTTTATAGGCTTCTCTTTCTTTAGGTTAAGAACATATTCTTTTATGATTTTGTTGAAAATATTTTCTGGGCCTTGGAGCTAATGCTCTGCACCTTCTTCTATTCCTATTATTCTTAGGTTAGGTCTTTTCATGATGTCCCAGATTTCTTAGATGAAAACATGAGTCAGAAACATTTTAGATTTAACATTTTCTTTGGTTGATGTGTCAATTTTTTCTATTATGTCTTCTATGCTTGAGTTTCTCTCTTGCATTTCCTGTAATCTGTTGGTGACACTGCATCTGTTGCTCCTGTTCTCCTCCCTGGGTTTTTCATCTCCAGGATTCCCTCAGTTTGTGTTTTCTTTATTGCTTTATTTCCACTTTCATGTCTTGAACAGTTTTATTTATTTCCTTCACCTGTTTGATTGTATTTTCCTGTATGTCTTTGGGAATTTATCCATTTCCTCTTTAAAGGCCTCTATCATTGTTATAAGATTAAATTTGAGGTCATTTCCTTGTGCTTTGATTGTCTTAGGCTATTCAGGACTTGCTGTGGTAAGACAGCTGTCTGAATCTGTCATATTTCCCTGGCTTTTGTTGATTGTATTCTTGTGTGAATCCAGTGCTTTTTATTGCCATTTTGTGAGACAAGGTTTCATGAGGCCAAGGATGGCCCTGAATTATCTTTGTTCTTAAGAATGGTCTTGAATTTCTGATGTTCCTACCTCACCTCCCAAGTTTTGGTATTACAGGCCTGTCTTACCATGCCAGGTTTATGGGGCTCAAACCCAAGAATTTATGCATGTAGCTCAGAATTCAGTTCTATACCTATTTAAGTTTGTAAAATTGTGAGTCTCTCACTGTGTGTGTTGCCCAGGGTGGTCTCAAACTTGAGTTCCTCCTATCTCAGCATCTAGAGTGCTGGAATAATAGGCTTGTACCACTATACCCACATTGATTAATCACTGTTACCTAGAAGAATCACTGCCACCGTGGCAAAGCAATTCCCACATACATCGATGCCCCCCTAGATCCAATCATTGGTCTAATCTGCCCTAGTACTCACTGATACATGGGCAATTACTATGTTGGGGTCAGGAAAGAACTCCTATCTGCTTCTAGGATACAGAGCCTGTTTTACTCTACCTATCCTGTAGTTTTTCTGATGGCCCACCCTGATACAGGGTTCTAGGGCTCCCTTCAGCCCAGATTGAAGCCAAGAGTATGGTCAAGAGCTCATTCCATATGGCAAAAAGTCAGCCTCATCACCATGGCTGCCTTTGTTGTGCAGAAGAAACTGAAACTAGAAAGTGGGAATACAGGGTACGTAGTGACCAAGGGGAAACTTGCTCTTGGGTTTCTAATCACCAGGTATATTGGTCTTCAATTCTGCTCTGAAAGAAACAGAGATGGGGCACCACAGCACTCAGCCTGCCATTCCAATGCTTGGACTCTGGCAGAGGCTGCTATTTCTGTAAGTCCAGCCTCACATTGGTCTAGGAATAGAGCCTGGGCCATAGGGTTGCCAGCACATGGGAACACCTGGTAAGTAAATAGGGTGATTAGCCATTGGGGGATTGATTCCTCAAGCCAAGCTCTCCTGCTACAGGACCCAACTGGTGGCAGAAACAGGAATCAGCACCAGCAGGCTACAGCCTCTAGATGTCAGTGTAAGCCTTTTTTCTTTCCTTTTCTTTCCTTTTCTGTTGTGCTGGAAATGGAACCCATGCAGGACAAACATTGAGTCACCTCCTAGATTGGCACTGAAGTTGTCTCAGCTACACCAGAGTTGTCTTCCTCACACACTACAGCTGTGTGCCAGGCATGGATATCAATACAAGTAGCATTGCTATTCAGGCAACTCAGCCCAAGGCAGGAACCATCCCTTCCTTCCTACTTTTCTTCAAGGCTATACTGACAGTCACTAAATTCCTTTGACAGAAAACTGAGGCCAGAGAATTTTTATGCCAATCTCTACCCAGCAGTCCATGTTACCAGCAATCCAACTTCCAAACTTCTTCAGCACATGCCCAGAATTGACTTCCATTCTAGACTGCTTCCTCAAAGACAGAAAGAAGCTAGGGGAAAGTTTCCTTTCTTTCTTGAAGTGGGAGATTTGCTTAAGAAGTTATAGGTTTACTGTGCCTGCAGGGGTTTGTACAATGCAAAACAAAGACACTCAATGCATATTGACTTGGTGGACCAGAAACAGGAAGTATACAAACACTTCTGATGGCAAGTGGTCTCGGTTCCTAGATGTCACATTCAAGAGGCCCTTCCTAGAAGCAATGGGCCTAGGCTCTGTGTGGGAGCTGAGGGAGGTGCTCTAAATGACACTGGGCCTGAAGAAAATACAGCAGAAGCCCATGAAGCAAAGTCAGTTTGAAAAGGTCCTGGCAAAGGACACAGTGGGATGTGACAAATACATCAACTCACATAGTTATGGAGTTGGTGTTGGGATTCTGTAAACCCCACCCCACAGCTACCTGGCAATAGCCAGGAATGCCCTGCACCACAGTTACCTGACACTATAAAAAGGACTGCCTGCTCCCTCCTCCCTTCTTTTCTCCCTCTCCTTCCCCCCCTCCTTTCCATGCCCTGATAATAAACTCTATTCTATACTATACCATCGTGTATATATAGATAGATAGATAGATAGATAGATAGATATAGATATAGATGATATAGATATAGATATATAGATATAGATATAGATATAGATTAGATATAGAGATAGAGATATAGATATAGATATAGATATCCCTCAGGGGAAGAGATGCCTCAACCTGGGTCTGCCAAAGGCATCCCCCTTGCCCCCATACCTCACCACATCTCCATTGACTATATCCCCCTACTCTATCTTTCTCCTAACATTGGTGCTGAAACTCAGAACATATCTTTTGTCTTTTTATAAACACATCATTGGTGCTGTGACTCAGATTAAGAAACTCTTCAGGTTTGCATCCCAGCACTCACTAGCCTAAACTTCAGGGAACTGGTAAGCTCCCCACACACAGGTCAGAGTAAGTGTCCACATGGTCCCAGAGAAGAGTTCTTGAGCTTGAAGCTACCCCTGGAGATGGATCTTTTCACTGGCCCTTATTCTAGAACTTTTGCCCTTGGGTGAGTTTTTCCTCCTTTTGAGACACAGCTATCTGCAGCCTATCTCTTACTCGGGGCTTCTGTGTATCACCCACTGCTTTGACCCATCCTCCCATCCCACATATACAGGCTCTCTGTCTGGGACTCTTTCTGCCTGCTTCTAGCTACTGCCTTCGATTGTGATTTTTGTTTAAACCCCACTACAGCTTCAAGATCATGGTAGTTCAGATATTTCCCTTCCCCCGGAACTCTGTTTCTGTGCTCTGCTTGCTCCTGAACACCCTCACCGCATGGAGCAGAGCCTGAGGAGAAGACCCCTTGAGCTAACTGGAGCCATCAGGCAGGCATCTAGGAGGTGGCAGTGCAGGGAGGGGCCCGGCAGCCACCACATTGGACAGTGGCCCCACGGAGTGTGGTGTCAACATGGTATTTTGGGTACTTCCCCCACCCACCGAGGGGCTGGGGTACAGAGCCAGCCAGTGGCTGGAATCACTAGTCTGGGGCTTCCACCCACCCACCTAGCCATACTTGCCAAAGAACCCCTGCACGTGCACCGGATGCCTGCACTCACCACATTCCCAAGGCTTACTTGCTTATTCAGTATTAGGTCTGAATCTGCCTCTTCATGGTCTCAGGCACAACACAGCTTTTCCCCTTTCCTCTTAAGATTTTCAGTCCTATCCTGTCTTGATAAATAATGACTTTTGCTACTGGCATTAAGATATGATGTTCTCTATTTAGAGGTAGCCAAACAATATAGCCCTCAATCTTGTCAGAAGTCTGGTAATTATTAATACATTTAGGTTTATGATGGAAACAATCTCCCAAAGCCTTTAACAGTTGGCTCCACAAGGTCTCAGATCTGAACACAGCTTCAAGAGGCTTCCTGCATCGTGGTATGATAGCCAGTGAGAAACACAGTGGACAAAACTGGATAACCTCAGAGTCAAATGATTTATCTAAATACAGGCATGCCATTTCTCATTTTATATATTCACTCCACAGAGAAAAGGCCCTGTGTCTTCTGGGCTAGACCACAGGGAAATGTTGGCCAACAGACTCTGTCATTTTTTAATTGACATATGACTGCTAGATTATAGTTTGTTTATTCTTACCCAGATTTCTGACTATATTGACAGCTAAGGTAACTGCAGCCTGACAACTAAACGAAACAGACCTCTAGTTTCTAACAACTAGTTCAGATATAAGTTCTCACAGATATGATTGGTTGCTTCCTTACCTAAACTCGGGTTCCATTAATGCTTCATGTTTCCTCTTCTTTCTAAACTTTTCACTATACAATCCAAATATATAATCACAAATTCTTGTTCCTTCAGCTCCACAAAAAAAGTTCATCTTAAAGATGTTGTTAACTCATGTTGTTATCTTTTATAAACTTGTAAGCTACAGGAAACCCACTCAGAGCTACCTCCATGGACCAAACAAGACTCCACCCAGATAAGTACATCTGCTTAAAGTTCACTACCTATTCCAAAGGGTGGGATTCTTCTAGGTTCAAATGTACATCTAAGAAATTTTTTTTTTCTTTTTGTGGTGATAGTTCCTGCCATGTGGGTCACTTAGGCTTTCATCAACCATGATTTCACTTTTCCTGATACTAGATCACAGCTAAAATTCTCACAGAAACACCAGCAGATTGGTAGGTTTATCACTGAAGTTGGCAAGGAGAACCTGCAATTTCCCAGATAAGGTTTGGCCAGCCTTTATGGAATAGGAGGGTTGGTTCTCCGAAGCCAACATCCAAAATAAGATGTTGACCATTGGGCAGAAGATTCCTAGAAAGCGTTCTTCTATTTCCCTCCCCCAGGGCTCTTGTAGTTGGGCTCTTTGCAGCTGAGTGGAAACCCCAGGCCTGGGTGGGAACATTTTCTGTCTGGTCCGGGACCTGTCATAGCCCCCAGGAACCTAAGTGATGACTCAGACCTCTAGGCTATGGCAGATTTTTTTGCTATTGAATTAACCCGCTGGGACCCTGGTACAGGATAACTCAATAGCTCCCCCAGTGGTTAACTCGATGTCTCCAAACACACTGCCAAGCTCCCCACTGGATTTCTCCTAAAATAATAATAATAATAATTTCAAATCTCTAAAACTAATGCCTCACCTGAGGACATTGAAACTTATACACCTTTACAGCAATATCTAGACCCAATATCCATTAGACAATTATTCAAAAATTGCCACATAAGGGCACACTAGATCATTTTACAAGATCTTTATACATACTGCCAATGGTGTGGTAAATGGAAAGAGGTCCCCTATCCTGACCCCTCCCATCTCATCATTTGACTATTTTTGCTCCAAACCCCACAGATAAGTCTTTCCAAACAGGGTCAGAAAACTGCTCCATGGCTGGATACCAGGAACTGTTGCAAATTGCTGCCGTCCCTGTATTGGTCATCCCATCTAAATATTATGATCTCTTTACTTGCTTTCTCTTTGACCGGACAAGATCCATAGAATCTCAGGTGGGAGACTGGAGTTGTTGTGGTCATTCAGAACTGATGAGGGCTGGGTATCCTGACAGCTAAAGAACGTGGTCTTTGCCTGTTCCTCCAAGAACAATGCTGTTTCTACATCAACAAATCCAGGATAGTGAGAGATAAAATCCAGGAGCTACAATCAGACATACAGAATTTCCTAGAAACATGAGGCCTCCAGTTCCTATATGGAAGTGAATACTCCATTTCATAACGCCTTTCCTAGTCATCTTTCTGGTGTTACTATTCGTTCCCTGCCTCGTTGATCTTGTTCTTATATTCCTTCAATTACAGATACAAAACATTTCTAACCAAACAGTTAATCAGTTCCTGTTAGAGGATTACCAGCTGCTGTCCATGGAGGAGCCTGATGTGAACGTTTGCCAAGTAGACCCCGATGGTGAAAGCCAGATACACCCCCAAAACTGCAGGAAGTAGCCTAAGAGACTCAGCGCCCCTATTCCTCTTTTACCATTGGCCTCCCCCTTCCTTTGTCCTTCTTTTTATAAAAAATAAAAAATAAAAAAAAAGGGAGGAATTCAAGCATTAGGACAGCTCCTGCAAAATTTTTTCTTCCAAACATACTCACTCTACCTATAATGTGTGTGTGTGTGTGTGTGTGTGTGTGTGTGTGTGTTCCAGCATCTTGTTAAGTCCAGGTGCTTATCACATCTAGAACAGCTCCAGAAAAACAACCTACAGACACAGACCCATCTATTGAACCAGTTCCTTCTGACCTATCCTCAGATGGTTCCACAGACCCCAGACAACAAGGAAATAGCCAACTCTAGAACTAGACAGACATCCTCATTCCCACGATTCTAGGTTCACTGAAAACACTCCAAAGCAAGCATGAGTGGTCTCTGTGACCCTATTCCTGTTCCACCTATTGTCTTATTCTTTTTCATCAAAACAGGGGAATGTTGGGATTCTGTAAACCCCACCCCACAGTTACCTGGCAACAGCCAGGTATACTCCACCCCAGTTACCTGGCAATAGCCAGGAATGCCTTGCACCACAGTTACCTGACACTATAAAAGGGGCTGCTTGCCCCTCCCCTCCCTCCCCTCACCCTCTCTCCCCTACCCCCCTCCCTCCCTCCTCTTGCTCTTCCCCTCTTCCCCCACCTCCATGTACTCATGGACAGTCTCTACTCCTACCTGTCTACTCCTCTTCTCCCTACCCCTTCCACCCCCTCTCTGCCCCCTCAACCCTCTTAACTCCCCTTCCCATGTACTGAATAAACTCTATTCTATACCATCATGTGGCTGGTCCCTCAGGGGAAGAAATGTCTCAACCTGGGTCTCCAGAGGTATTCCCCTTGCCTCCATACCTCACCACACCTCCATAGACCATATCCCCCCAACTTTATCTTTCTTGTAACATTTGTGCTGAAACCCAGGACATATCTTTTATCTTTTTATGAACATATCAGTTGGTATGGCTACTGGGCAGAAGACAATGTAGCTGGGCTGGCTAAGAGCAGGAATTGGGAGAGTCCAGGACCTCCTTTTTCTCTTGTGCTCTGAAGTCTTGATCTGAGAATTTGACTGTTTTAGTAATCTTCACTGATCAGATAAAACCTGACCCAGGCTCTTCCCTCAGTCAAGCACTGAAGACTCTTGAAGAGCTGACCTGGGTTTGAGGCCCACACCCTGCACGTAAGGTTCAGGTGGAGTCAACAGGGCCCAGATGGTGCTGAGTCTTATGGTCAGAGATCCTTAGCCCCATGGCTTTGTCTGAGGCAGACCTATGGTTTTGGTGAGGGAGAGTAATGGGAGTATGCATGTGCCTAGGGCATGGTCTTGGAGTGTGGTCCACAGTCTGCCTCTCCCTCTGGGGACATTCTTCACTGCCCATACTCATCTAGACCAACTCAGAAACTAGTCTCACTTCTCCACTCTTCAAACCTCAGTGCACCATGGATAAGGACACGGAGAAGTCCACCGAGCAGCCCACTCCTCTGCTTCCTTTATATTTTGGTCATGGCTAAGCACATAGCTGACTTTGACAATGGACTTTGAGGGGACACTTATGTCCTCTCCAGTTGTCATCCACATTCTCTGATCCTCCCCCATGGAACTGAGTGGAAAGGACACGATGAATTTGGTTTTTACTTAGGAGAGGAGCCCAGCTCTCTGGGGACTGTCAAGCCTGCATCCATTTTGTGTGCACCTGTAGCCCACAGACTGCTTAGTATTTTTCTCTATCTTTAGAAAAATTGTTTTATGTGTATGGGATTTTGTCTGCATACAATTCTGTGCACAGTGTTCAGCCTGAAGCTAGCAGAGGCCAGAAGAAACTGGAGTTACAGATGTTTAGAAGTCGTGAGCTGCCATGTAGGTGCTAGGAATTGAACCCAGGTCCTTAAAGACTTAACAAACAAAGCTAGAGCTCTAACCCAAGTCATCTCTTCGGCCTATCTTGTTTTAAGATTCATTTTGTTTTGTGCATGTATGTAGGTTTGTATTTATATGCATGAATGCAGGTGACCTTAGAGGCCAAAAACTCAAGTTACAAATACTTCTGAGCTGTCCAATGTGGTACAAGGGAACACTGAGCCATTGCTCTAGCTCCTGCCTTACGCTATCACTGAACAAGGAGCTGAGGACTTGACTAGGCTGGCTGGCTGGCTAACCCCAAAATTGCTTATTTCCTTCCTGGTGTGGGGCCTTGTATGCATGTAGTTATGCCTGGCTTCTATGTTGAGGGTTGGAATGCAGAGTCCCCCTGCACAGATGGCAAACACTTTACCAACTGAGCCAGCTCACCAGCCTCATTTCCCAAGATCCGCACCCAATCCAAAGCAGTATTTGGGACACTTGTGACTAAGGCACACAGCTTTGTCAAAAAACTGACGGTAGGACTCAAGCCTAGGTATTTGTATACTTTGCCATTCTCGTTGCCAGACTCTGGGCAGCTCTTAACCCTGGCCTCTCCATCTTGTTTTTTTTATTTTTAATTTTCCCAGAAAGGGACACTGGCCCCTTGGAGCTAGAGATGTAGGTAGTTGTAAGACACTGAACACAGGTACTCGGAACTGGACTTTAGTCCCCTGTGAGAGGAGCAAGCACTAACTGCTGAGCCACCTCTCCAGCCCTGCCCTGCCACTACTGATGGCTGTACTAGCCTGGTTCTTCCAGAGTAGACATTGGAGACCTTTGTGCCCAAAAGAAAATAAAATGGTTTAGAAGAAAATGAAAGATTTTTCTTTACTGCAAATTATTTTCAAAGTCACATTTCCAGTGTTATTACAAAGACTCTCAGGAGATATCTGGGTCCTTTAAAGTCAAAGAATGATATTAACTTAAAAAATAAATAAATACATATATTGCCACCTAAAGAAAAAGGATGCTTCTCTGGGACTGAATTCAGAGTCAAAATTCATAGCAAGTATGAACTGTAGCTGGCATCAAGTTCTTGCTGCCCATGGGGGTCTCTCTTTGGTCTGTGACCCAAACACCTAGAGGACCACTTTGAAGTGTTCAGACTGAGGACTGAGTGCAGAGTTGGGCATGGCTGCTCCCTGAATCTAGTGCCTCCTCCACAGACATCAAATTCTTGGGACTGTCTTTCTCCCAGGAACAATGCTCAAAGGAAGGGATGTGAATGGTTCTCCTCTTGCCCTGTAGGGGACTCTGTCTGTCTTTGATACCATATTCATGCCTGTGGGCACCATCCTTCCTGCTCTTGACTTTTGCTGCTTATAACTACTCATTAACCTTATGTGAGGAGTGAGCCCTCCCCAGCTATGAACAGGAAGAAACAGGAAGTCCTTGTGAAGGGAGTGTTGCCTGACCTGGTTCCAGGTCCCTTCACGAGACTGTGTCTAAAGCACTTCCGGTGAAAACTGTGCTGAATGCAGGGAACAGTGTCAGAGTGTATGAAGACCAGATCAGACATCATTGACATAACAGGATTTCTAGGGGTTTTCTTTCTTTCTCTCTGTTTTGTTTATTTTGGTTCCCATGCTTTCAACTGCAAGACCTGAAAGCAAGATGTACTATCCCGTCACCTACAGGACTGTGGGTGAGAGACTCCCAAGGCTTGGCGTTCATGAGTGTGGCTGAAGAGACTGAGGCAGTGGCTTATGTTTGGTCACTAGTATGTTTGGTTGCCCATGGCCTTGCTGTGGAATACAGCAGGAGCATGGGTGATCTTTCAGGGAGCCTCACAAGTGGCTCCAGAAGCCAGACTTGTATTTGATGTGGGGTACATCTGTTTCCCAGCTTCTTCAAGGTCAGATCCAGGATGGGGCCAAACGGTGACTGATGCTTTATGTGTTTTGCTTCCTTCTAGTTTGGTTTTCTTTCCAATTTTGGGGTTTTGTCTTGGAAGTGTAGGTTTCCAGGTTGCTGGTTCATGCCTGGACACTGGGATCCTGGCCCTGCCATCCTCATCAGCTAGGCCAGAGACCAGTTCATACCAAGCCAGCATCCTTGGCCATGCTATAGAAGATGCCTCTTTGCTGCAGGAGCTCTGAGGGTGCACCACACTCCCGAACTTCTCCTTTGTCCAGGACAATCACCCTGCATGGGGAGAGATGTAGATGCATTATAGGAGATGCACTTGATCTCTGTGGGTTGCTTGGTCTGCAATTAGTATTATAAACTCTAGAGCTGGAGAGATGGGAGTCAGCTGGTGCCTGTCATTACTTGTGCCTAGCACACATCTCCCTCTGAAATCAGTGGGTTTTGCTGTGATCGCTGTCCCTCTCTTAAGTAAATGTCCTGGTCCTTAAGATGGTCCCTTTGACAGGGGACCCCAGAGTCCAAAATAATATGGAGCACATATCAGGTACCTCATGCATATAAAAACATCTTATAACCTGTGACAGAAGAGTTCCAGACAGATGGACAGATGGACGTGAACAGGATTAACACTGCAAACCCATAGATCCACTCTGGGGTCTCACCTTGTATAGTCCATTATGGTATTAAGCCGATGAGCAATAGTGAGCACAGTACAGTCTTCAAACTGTGTCCGGATGGTGGACTGAATGAGGTCATCTGTTTCTAGGTCCACAGCTGCTGTAGCCTCATCCAACACTAGAATCTTTGTCTTCCTCAGCAAAGCCCTAGCCAGGCACACAAGCTGTCGCTGCCCCACACTAGGAAGGGAGAAACATCCAGAGATACTGAACCAGGCTTCGGGGTAAGAAACCTAGCAGATAGTCTCAGGGTGGGCTTTGGGCAGGAAAACAAGGCCATGCCCCATATTCACACATATGATGGATATTACTAATCACTCATGCTATACCTGATTATTTCCTGGTAAGCAAGAAACAGGCTTAGAATCATTCCCAACAAAAGGCCCAACAACAACAACAACAAAAAAGTGATATGCAAAGTATCAGCCCGGTTCAGTATGGTTGACAAAGACAGCAAAGGAAGCTCAGTGTCCACATCTCACTGAACTACAGAGGCCTTAGCACTGGCTGGACTCAGCTAAGTGCCTGGCCTTAGCAAATGGTGACCAAAGCTTGACATGGGAATGGACACCGAGGATGTTCATTTTTTTCCATCTGCCATCACCATGACAACATGCTTGGCCAGTCTGTTAGAGGATGGTCAGCTGCACCCCCAACCCTGTCCCACCCAAGATCAGCAATCCAGCCACTGGTTGACCATCCTAGCATTGAAGCAGATGGGAGCTGGCTTCCCTGATAACAGATTAACTGAAGCTGGCACAGAAGCAGGTGGGTAGAGTCATGCTTGCCTTCTTACCTGAGGTTCTCTCCACCTTCTGCACACTCATGGTTCAGCTTGTCAGGCAAGGCTGACACAAAGCCCTTCAGATGAGCAAGCTCCAGAGCCGTCCAGACTTCTTCATCAGAATACTGACTGAAAGGGTCCAGGTTCATTCGGAGGGAACCGGAGAACAAAACAGGATCCTGTGCACAAACAGCAGATGGCATGTGTGAGAGTTCAGACCTGGACGCTCCCCACAGACTGAAGCTTTCAGCACTTGCTCCCCAGCTGGTGGTGGGGATACAAGGAAGTGAAGCCTGACGGGAAGAGGTGGGTTGCAGGAGGCAAACTTTGATTCTGGCTGGGCCCCTACTTCCTGTTTCTTTGACATGGAAAAACCATCACCACACACCCTACTTCATGACCACACTTTTTCTACTGATGGACAGCAATCCTGTGACACTATGACCCAAACGAACCTCTCTTCGAGCAGGCTGATTCTATGAGGCATTTGCTACAGAGATCAGAAAAGTAAGAGCAGATGACAATCACCACACAGAGGAAGCTCACAGATGCAAGGCATGAGACGTATACACCAGAACAGAAAGAGGTTTTGGGGTCCCTCCAAAGCGTAAATTCTGTGGGCAAAGCATTAACCGGGTGGGATTTCTGTAAGAGAAAATGTCTAAAAACTCCTGGGTTAACTGGACTAAAACTAGTATTTTTACAAATTTCTCCAAACTTTCAGTATGCAAATCCTATGTTGCTTTTAGCAGTGGTATTTTGTCAGAGCAACAGAAAAAGAACTAATCAGTCACTCAACCTACCTCCAGAAGAGGCTCTCAGAGAAACTTAGGGAGGAATTATAACCACAAGCAATGCACTAGTGAACTGATACCCACAGGAATTGGTTTAGAAAATTATCTGTAGCTTAGCTCTAGAGGTGTCAGAAATGAACACACTGGCAGAAGACAGTGTCTTACTAAAGCCCCTACCACCATCAAAATCCACAGAAGTGATACAGTATTTTCACATAACCTACTCACAGGTCCTGTATACATCCATGTCTAGATGATGTACTACCTAGTGCCCAGAAAATGCTGGGGAAATAGCTATGCATTATTTAGGGATGAAAGTCTATGTATGGTATTATATGCAGATGCTAAACCTGGGGTGGGGAAGAAACCCTAGTCATGGTCTCCGTGACTACAGGTACATCCCACCAAGCTTGATGGCTTGAATTTGATTCTTAGAATCCACATGTAAAGGAGAAAAACAACTCCTGCACACTGTTCTGACCTTCACGCACATGCTCTGTTCCCTTTCTCTCGATAAGTCCATGAATGTAAAACACCATCCCCACCTCCAGTTGGCTGAGTGTATAAATGCAGAGCATGTGGCTTCAGTGTGCAGGACCCACCAGCCTCACTCACCTGTGGAATGATGGTGATCTTGAAGCGCAGGCTGTGCAGGCCAATATTGGCAATGTTTACCCCATCAATGATGATCTCCCCTTGTGCAGACTCGTTGATCCGGAACAAACCCAGGGTGAGAGATGATTTCCCAGCTCCTGTACGACCCACAATGCCGACCTGCAATACAGAGACTGTGGTGAGGTAGGACGGTATCTGGATCAGAGTGGGAGGTCATCTGGTTCACCCAACTGCCACCTTCTCCAGGATTCACCTTGAACAAAAAGTTGACAAAAAAAAAAAAAAAAAAACTGCCCTTTGCTTTGCAGACTTCCAAAGGCTAAAGATGTTTTATAAGTCAGTAAATATTCCCAAATGGATGAGGTACAGACACAGGAATGGTTAGCTGAATTATGTTATATTCAGTTACAATAGTCAGAAAATAATGAGGTGTTTCCCACACAGTTCCTCTTTCCTGATAGGACTGAACCATGATAACCCCTCAGATTCAAGCAGAGCCCTTGAACTTCTTTGATGTGACCTGGGCACTACAGCTACTGGCCAATCTTCAGGGACAGTTCTCTCTCCTACTTGAAATAGGCTCCCTCCCCCGCTAACGGTTATCTTAGCCCCATGCATGAAGACTCAGAGACTATGTCATGGGAACAGAACATGCTGACCCATGTGGATGGACATGGACACAATACAAATGGCTGCGACCCCTGACCACATTTCTGAGAAAATTCTACAGGCCATAGTCTGGAATGTTCTCCAGGAGTAGCTCTAGAACCACAAGAAGGTCCTAAAATCCCAACAGTTTCTATCTCTATGTCTACCTATCCTGATGATCACCTTACTACTCTAAAGTTTACAAACTCCAATGCCTTAAACGATCACCCAGGCACGTGGACCACATAGGAGAACTGGGATGAACTGGAGTGTGTGTGAGAAGGTTCTACACGTTCTAACTGTCCAAGAAAACCAAAGGGACCATTATATGAAATATCATGTACCTTTTAGTATTTATAGTTCATGGACATGTTTCCCCAAAACAGGTTGACAGGCCTTGTCCTTTGGCAGTCCATGGTGCTACCTGTTGAATATACTCTGTAGTCCCTGAGTGGCATACCACAAAAATCTGAGCCACAAAAGCTATCAAAGTGGTGGCAAGCCCCTCTTTTCTGCCCCAGCCAAGGGTCCCAATGCAGTGGGAAAAATGGGTGGGGGAAAAAAGCCACCAATCCCTGAGCAGAAAACTCACAATTTCCTGATATATGCCCCCAACCACCTGCTCAGAAGTTGAAATTTCACCAATTCTCACTCTAGAAATTGGAAATCTCTGCCCTGAGAAGTTCTATCCCCTCAGAAATCCTATATAAATATATAAACACTGTTCCTTTGTCCAGTTCCCTACCATTTGTACCTGGAAGCAGAGGACAGCCATCCCTCGATGCACCCCCCCCCCCCTGCCCAAGCCTGGATCCTCCAATAAATCTATTTCATGAGATTTTCAGTCTGGTGTGACTCTCTCATCAGAAGAAGCCAATAAAAAATAAATTAAAAAAATAAAATAAAAAGAAGCAATGAAAAAAGAAGCAAAGAGAAGGAGTGAGGCAGAGGGTCCTTAGTTCCTCAGCTTAGCTGGGGATCCCCTCACCTGGGAGCTGCAATGCTCTGCTGAGGAGGCTTCCTCTCAGAGCTGTGTGGTTCCTGGGCTTCTGAATTCCATGATACCCTCCCATTCAAGCAGAAACACTTAAACATTCGGCATCTTTTATATCCATGATTCCACCTAGTTAAAGTCCCTCAGTTTCAGAGCATGAGCTGCAATTAATGACAGGATTCTGAGAACCAAATTCAGGCCATCAAGCTTGGTAGGGTGTACCTGTAGTCATGGAGACCATGGCTAGTTTTGTTGCTGTTGATTTTTTTGTTTTGTTTTGTTTTCTGCATACAATACCGTACATAGACTTTCATCCCTAAACGATGCACAGCTATTTCCCCAGCATTTTCTGGGCACTAAGTAGTACATCATCTAGACTAGCATACAGGAGCTGAGAGTAGGTTATGGGGGTTCATGATGGACCTTCAGACAATAGGAATGGAAGATGGCACCCGGCCACCTTTTCTTCTTACTCCACTGACTATGAAGATGGGGATGGTATACACCCACCTTTTCTCCACCCTCAATGGTGACGTTTATGTGCTTGAGAACCAAGTCCAAGTCTTCTCGATACCTCAAGCAGTAATCCCGGAACTCTACACGGCCTGAATGGGGCCAGGTGCTGGGTGGAGCTGTCTCCTGGATTTGCCAAGGAGCCTGAATCACAAGAGAATAAGAGGAATCAGCAAATGCAAGCTGCCATCTTCAACTCTGGGGATCTGAACTCAGTCCTCATACATTTACCCACTGAACTGTCTCCCCAACTACCTCTAAGAAGTCTAATCAACTCATTTCCACTTAATTCTTCAACTTAGGAGGAAAATTTCTATACAGATAGAACTTAATTACAGTTTAATTCCCCATAACAAGAGTCCCTGTAAACCTCCAGAACAAACAGACGGCACTGGTAGGAAGAGGCTGCCTGCTGAAGGTTGTGAGCAAGAATGTTGCAGTTTACTTGGCAGTTGTGGGGAAACCATCTTAATTAATAAGAAAGTGGTGAGCCTGGAGCAACAATCAGCTTTAGGACTTTGTCTGTGACATCACTAAAGAAAAGAATGACAAGGGAAAAATTCCTTAATAAGCGGCACAGCTCAAAGGCCTGACAGCACCTTGGGGTCTCATATATGGACACTTGGTATCTTAGGGAAAACAAGACATGTGGATGATTTTCTTCCTCTAAAACAAGGCAGTTCTAAGCAAGTGTTAAAACAGAACAATCCCAAGAAGGCACCCAGCTCCTTGTAGGTAGAGGACATACACGACGTGTCTGAAAGGTCAAGACCAAGAGACTAGGCTGGGGTCCTATCTTACCTCCTTCTCTGTTTCAGAATATTCTTTCAGTCTCTCCACTGCCACAATGTTGGTCTCCATCTCAGAGGACATTCGAACTAGCCAGTTCAAGTATGCAGTTATCTGCCAGTGAAGAGAACCATGTGGGGTCTCATAGGAAAATGTGGCTTCATTTTCATTAATTATGCATCATGATATCATTTCAACAAGCACAGAAATGAGTAACACACACAGAGCCATCACCCAGAGTGGACACTATGCACCTCTTAGGCATATGTCACCTTCCAAGATGACACATGGTCTACACACGTTATCAGAAAGAAGTCAAGTGCTATGAGATAACTGTGTGAGCAAAGCACTTGCTGAGCGAGCCAGGTGACCTGAGTTCTACTTCCAGAACAGTAAAGGTGCAAGCAGAGAAATGACACTGCAGAGTGTCCTGTGGCCTCCATATGTGTCATGTGGCACACCCTCCTGGAAGAAAGGTAGAGTAGGAAAGGACAAAAATAAGAGAGGGAAGGAGGGAGGGAGGGAGGAGGGGGAGAAGAGGGAAGGGAAAGGTAGACAGAGAAGTCATATAGGACACAAAAATATTTTGGAACCAGGTGACCAGGTGATTTTCATGTGATGGTTAATGTCCATAATTAAACCCAGTGCTCCAGAGACTGAAGCAGGAGAATTATGCTAAGTTCTAGGTCAGCACCAACATCATAAGATGCAACTAATAGAGGGAAATTCATAGCTTTGAAAGCATCGAGTCACTGAGAATCTTTTGACTAATGAAAACTGTAGGCCATGTGTCAGAATTCCCAGACTCTATCTATGCCTTTAAACTCCATTCAAGTCCTTTCCTTTCCCCACCCTGCAAGTAGTCAAAGCCAAGGAGACCATGCAGCCCAAGAAAGACCTTTACCTGCAGTGAGTAAGACACGGAGAGACCCACCAAGCCAGCACTGAGGCTATGCCGGGAGATGACTGCAAACAGGGCCGCAAACAGCACAATGCAGTTGCCCACACACTCCAGGCGCACAGCCAGCCACCTGTAAGCAGATACATAAAGGAGATATATAGGAATGTACCAGACAAGCGCACAGGTGGAGCTGGGCCCTTCTGCTAGTTGAGCTAAGTCCCCAGCACTTCTTAGCAAAAGACCTTGTGGATACCATGAATCCAGGATGTGGGAACTGGATGGGGGCAAGAGAGCACACCAAGGGCTTGTGGGATTTAAAGTCAACAACTCTTCATGAGTCTAGCTTGCTCAGGGACTAAAATAGAATTCTCTAGAAACAATCCCCATCCCAAAACATCAAATTTTTCTTTAGAAAGATGGACTTTTTTCTTAAGAAATTATTAAAATCGAAAGGTAATTCCCTGGAAATTCCTAAGATGTCATCAACTTTAAGAGGCACTGCTATTTGCAAACAAGAATCTTGGGACAGGGGCAGAGCTCAGTGGTGGATCACTGGCCTGACATGCACCACAAAACAATATTAACAGATAATAATAAAATAAATAAAACCAGTCCCTTGGCAAGAGATGGCCCTCAACATGAAGAAACAAGGCGCTTACTCCACTGAGCTCTTGAGACCACCTCATCTGCACCTCACAATGCCAAGGTTATGTGGGTTCTCATACTTGCACAGTAAGCAATTTTAGCTATCAAGCCATCTCTTTCCAGATCCTAGATGACTTTACTTTGGAGACAAGGTCTCATTCCATAGCCTGGCTGGCCTGTAATTTGCTAGGTAATCAAACTCATGGAAATCTTCCTGCAGGTATGTGTCACCATTAAACTTTATTTCTCTCCCAGAAAGAACTAAAGGCTGAGGAAGGGGCACTCAGCTAGTCTCCTCTATTCTACCTGTTGGCCACAATGCTGGGGTAGTAAGCCTTCTGGTTCTCATCCACTTTCAGGTCACTCTGGCGAATGAAGCGCTCCTGTTCCTCAAAGGCACGAATGACACTGACGCCCAGCAAGGTTTCATTGAAGTGTGAGTACACAGGGGAACGGCTGACAGACTCCAGGCGCTTCAGCTGTCGAGAGGAGGCCACATAGAACCTCTGTGGGAGAGAGACATGATCAGTGCGGATCCGTCATCCCACCCTCCTGGGGTATACTGAGAGAACCTACACATAGCTCATGACCTCCAGGGACCAAAATTTTGAAGATACGCTACTTACCTGGTGAACTGTAGGACAGTAATGTCAATGACACCAATGTGTCCCGCCTGCCACCTATAAATGCTCTTTCTTGCTTTTAGGTGGAGATAACAAGGCCAAGTGACCTCTTTAGGTCCATGGCTAAGAAGCAGCAGGATGGACCTGAACTAAACTTCAAGCTGGCCTCTCAGAAGTCCTCTACATGCCTGGGTCTTTGTTCTCCCAATAGGACAGGGTTAGAAGCAGGTTTTGTGGGACTGGAGAGATGGCTCAGAGGTTAAGAGCACTGACTGCTCTTCCAGAGGTCCTGAGTTCAATTCCCAGCAACCACATGGTGGCTCACAACCATCTGTGATGGGATCTGATGCCCTCTTCTGGTGACAAAAGACACTGTCTGAAGGCTAGAGACGGTGTACTCACATACATTAAATAAATAAATATTTAAAAAAAAAAAAAAGCAGGTTTTGTAACTGCCAGACCTCTTTAATCTTCATTTGCTACCTACACAGAAACCTGTCCAAGTCACTGTACTGTCTTAGCTTTTGATTCTTCTGTACTGTAGCAACACGGAAGCCACTGGGCACAGTGGGCTGTGAGGAAAACAGAAAAGAGCCATGGTTTCTTCTGTGTGAGTCCCACTTTTTTCATGTACACACTGCACATGTCACACACACATACATGTCAACAAGCATGAAACTTAAGAACTCCACTAAACCAGAAGGAGTCTGAATCAGAAGCCTCACATGATGGTAACTCCATACATTTGCCCATCCCTGTTCTCCTTCAAATTCACAGCCTCTTTCACTAATCATTACTGCATGCATTAAAGCTTATGTACACACACACACACACACACACACAGGCACATTTACACACTCTTGCACACACACACCTAAATATAACCTGTTTGAGTACAAATAATGCTACCTGTAAGCATTTTTTCAGGGCTGACCCGTTGGCACTGGACAACCAAATGGTGTGTTCTTCCTTGGGAAGGACCACTTCTCCTGTTCCTAGCTTTACTCTGTTGCCTATTGTCTTAACGAGGGTAACTACTACCGTGATGAAACACCATGACAAAAACAACTTGAGGAGGGAAGGGTTTATTTCACTCACAGTTCCATACCACAGTTCCTCATCAACAGCAGTGAGGGCACACCAGGCAGTAGTGCCACAAGCCTTTAATCCCAGCACTCGGGAGGCAGAAGCAGACTGATCTCTGGTCTACAGAGCGAATTCCAGGACAGCCAGAGCTGTACAGAGAAACCATGTTTTGGGCAGGAGGTGAGGGGCAATAAAGGCAGGAAGTCCAATAGAGCAGGAACCTGAAGGCAGGAGCTGACGCAGAGGCCATGGAGGAGTGCTGCTTTCTAGCTTGTTCCCATGGCTTGTACAGCTTGCTTTCTGTTAGAACCCAGAACCGCCAACCCAGAGATGGCACCACCAATAACAGGGTAGGCCCTCCCTAACAATCACTCATATGAGAAAATACCCTATAGGCTTGCATACAGCCTAGTCTTAAGAAGGCATTTTCTCATTTAGATTTCTTCCTCTCAGATGACTTCACGTTGTGTCAAGCTGACATAAAACTATCCAGCACACCTGTATAATATATAAGGGTTGAGGCTTTGTAGGCTTTTTCTATCCCATTTTGCATGTTTAGAGATTTGCCAATTCTTGTCTCCATGTGCCCCATCATATCAGGACAAGTACCAACCTTGGTGGCAAGACCAGCTGAGAATTCACATCTTGAACCCTAAACATAAAGCATGTGAACAAACTGGGAATGGCACATGTGACTTTTAAAACCTTCCAGCAAGACCAAGCCTCCTAACCAAACAGCGCCACCAACTGGGAGCCAAGTGTTCAAACACCTGAGCCTATGGAGCACATTATCATTAAAACTGCCAGGCAGGTTGGTTTTTTTGTTTTTGTTTTTTTGGTAATTTTAAAAACAGGGCTAATGAGAATTGCTCAGCAGGTACAGATAGCTCAGATCTTACTACATAAACCTTGTTCTTAAATCACAGCCCAAGATGGAAAGAGAGAATTGACTACCAATGTTGTTCTGAGACATCCACAACTGTACCACAAGCTATTTATTTCTCTGCCTGCATGTTACTGTGTTTATCTTCCCGGATCTCTTTTCCACCTTGGTTTCTGAGGCAGGCTCTCCCACTAAACCGAGCACTCACTGACTTATTAGACTGTCTGGCTCATGAACCCCAGGGATCTTTCTGTCTCTGCCTCACCCAACACTGGAATTATAAACACACTTTACCTGCCTTTCTTTAACTTTTATTTTTTAATTTATACTAACTTATTTTTGGAGGGCAGAGGAGGGAACATTCATGCTGTACAGCATCTATGGATGTCAGAGGCAATTTGAGGAAGCCAGTTCTCATTTTCCACCATGTGAGTACTGCTTGGTCACTTGATAGCCCAGGAGTGGCTTTTTCTAGGAATCAAACGCAGGTGTCTTCATGCTTGCAAGGTAAGCACATTACTCCTTCATGTGGCCCTGAGGTCACACCATTTCTAGTTTCTAGTGCTACACTGTGCCTGTTCTGAAGTGGAGCCTTCAGGAAGCCTACCAGGCAGCCATGAGGCCATTTAGCACATGCTGGTAAATGCAGTAAAGATATTCTAGTAAACAGCTGGCAATGATTTAAAAAAGCTGCCAGAGAAGTCTAGGAAATAAACTTTTTCCCTACAATTTGATCTTTTTACAGTAACATCATTGACCTGCAGTGTGAGGAAGCCCAGGTATGGGATGGCAGTACCAAGGTCCCCAGACAAATATTGACAAAACCCAATATTTGGTTGTTCTTGAGACAATGTCTTGCTATGTAGCTTTGAACTCTCCATCTTCCTGCCTCAGTTCCCTAAGTGTTGGGAAGACAAGCAAGTGCCACTAAATGTTTACATTGCCATCATTCCCCAACAATCTCAACGTCCAACTTTATGAGCTCTGAGCTCACACCTCAAAACTACCATACAGATTCAGGGTCCCACTCTTGGTACCAGCTGAGTCTCTAACCACTCACCTGCTGCCTGAATATGCAATCTACACAGACATGGCCCAAGAAAGTAAACATATGCAAAGAAAGAGTGTTTACTACAGAGGAGACGAGGCATGAACCAGAACAGCTGCTCTTCTCCTGGTAGAAACCAGTAGCTGAAAACCAAAATGTCCCCTGCCCTCCCTTGCAAATAGCAATGGTCACACAACTGCGCTTAATGACTAGATGACTTAAATTCTGATCTAGTGACCACAGGTCTCTTTTCTATTCCCTTCTGTTAATCTCAAGATCTGAGCTACACACATGACAGATATGATAATTTTGGAGCATGAAATCAACTTAAAGATTGAAGATTTATGTGAACTCAGCAAAGCAGATCAAAACAAGGAAGGTATGAGTGGCAGCAAGAATAACCTGGGGTATTGACTGACCCAAAGGACTACACCAGTCTCAAAATGAGTTTCGTCCTAATCTGCTGTGAGCACCAACATCCACCTCCTGATGAGGCTGCTGTTTTTCATGTCTCCATGTAGAGTTTTGTATTTCAGTCTATTACAACTGCCTAGACAGCTGTGAGCATTCTCCCTAATACATACTCACAAGAGTTAACACTGGTGAGAAAGAGAACATGCCTAGCTACACTTAAGTGTTCACAGGAAACAAGAGTGCCATGGTCACATTCTCACCAGCCCTCCCGAAGACAGGTAGACAAGGGAGCACCTGAGGCTCACCTGCACAAAGAAGTAAACCAGACCCAAGGGTGGGATGATGACTGCAGCAATAGGCGTGGCCAGCAGGATCACGATGACAGCTCCAATGACACTGAAGAGTGAGCCCATGAACATCTTGATGACCTGCGGGATCATGGAGTCCACTGTGTCCAGCTCCTTGGAAAATCGGTTCACTAGGTTCCCACTGGGTGTACGCTCAAAGAAACTCATGGGTGATCGCAGAACATTGTGCAGCAAGTCCAGGTGCAGGCGACGGGAGGCAAAGACACCCCCAATGGACACAGCCATAGAGTAGCCAAATATTGCCACACCTAG
This sequence comes from Micromys minutus, assembly GCF_963924665.1. NCBI lineage: Eukaryota > Metazoa > Chordata > Mammalia > Rodentia > Muridae > Micromys > Micromys minutus. Next base: position 26,896,334 of record NC_137966.1, on the reverse strand, counting down.
GATAGCGAGATGAGTGTGAGATGCAGGAGTGTGAGCTGCAGCACAACCTGGTGTCTCGAGCAAGCCAGTGACAGTGGCCCTCACTGTGCCCTGTGCCGCGTTTCTGAAAAACTGAATTTCCCTTTAATTTTAATGAACTAAAATTCAAATCATTTCCCATAGCTAGCGATTACTGCACCAGGCAACATAGCTCTAATGGAAGATGTTAATGCTGTGTGAATCTGGGGAAATGCCATATCTTCTCTGTTCTTTGCTTTTTCTAAAATATAATATAAAGGCTGCAGCAGTTCCTAGCTCTGTGGGGGATGGGGGTGTTATAGATAGAGAAACTCGAGGCATTACACCTAATCTTGTGAGGGTTTATTCCCAAGCTATGTCAGAGACCAGCAACATCTGTGGTTCCTTCAAACAGCCCACACTCCACGGTCCACAGAATTCTTTCTGGGACTTCTATCTGAGCCTCTTTCACCAGGAACAAGAGAAAGAGGGGTTCTGGAGCTGGTACTTCCAACCCTGTCAGCTGGTCCACTCATGTTACCTCATCTGTAAAATGGGGACAGTGACACTCAGCTCCAAGCCATAGCCAACACTCAGTGCTTTCCCAGCAGCAGCCTGAATGCAGGAGAACCACACCAAGTGAGAAGACTCACTTACTGCCCGCACAAGTGAGTCAGGAATAGGGAAAGGACATGTGTACAAAGTCTGATGAGCACACAGACCTACAGCAAGATCACACACTCTGGGCTACTTCATTTAATGCCAGCTCAACCAGCAATTAGGCATGTGGCTTGAGATGTGAGGCTCTTTGAAGAAAGGACTGGGAGGGAGGGAGGGCATGAATTCAGCAAGCATTTCAGAGTCTAACTTGTGGCAGGTTCTATCCATTTGGTCTGATTCAGTTTGGAGATGCAAAATTTTCTTAGGACTTGGAGACTCAGTTATGAAATTATGAATGAAGCAATCTCAGCCATACCTTGCAAGATGCCCAAGGCCCCATAGACACTCAGTCGAAAATCCCTGTTCTCTTGAGTCCCATTGACAATAGGGAGGTCATCTGTCCAGAGGCTCAGCCAATAGTTAGAGGCCAGTGCGGATACATGGTTGCACAGGAAAAGGAAGATACTCAAGAAGGAGATGAAGAGGCCAATGGCCTTCATGTAGTCCCAATACACTGACAGCTGCACCTAGGACCCAGAGTAGTAGCATAAGGTTAGCTATTCCTGAGTGACTCCTCACAGTCCAGACTCTTGAGACTCCACCACTCTGTTAATCAATGACATCAGCCAGCAGGTAAAGCCAGGCTTTCTGCCTCCCACAGAGCTTCTAGTCAAACACCTGAATAGGCTGTTACTGTGTCACCAATCACCCACTGAAACATGTAATCACAGAAGGTCCATAAAAGGCACAGAACACCATGCAAGTGCCCAGGTGAGGAGGTGCCGGGAAGTTTTCCCTGAGGAAGTGAGCTGAAGAGTCACCAGTTGTGAATGGAAAACAGGCATGAAAGGGGTGGCCTTCCAGGTGTGAAGGCCCTGGGGTATGAGGAGCTCAGACAAAAGTGCAGAAGTGGCTGCAGCTGCCCTGTGACCTGGACGGTCCCATTCAATAGTCCAGGCTGCTCACAGCCAGGTAGTCATGAGACTGAAGTGCCAGCATGGATTCACCAGCTCAGATCCCAACTCCAGCAAGTCACTTAATGTCTGTGACTTTGGGCCCTGAGAGGTTTGCTGGGAGACACACATACCGAACAAATCGTTCTACACTGCGCCTGACTCACCTGTCCTGTCTGGGCCTTGTCTGCTTCCATCAGCTTCCAAGTCTCCTCCTTAGCTCCAGCCTTCTGCACTTCAGCTGTGCTGCTATGCTGCTGGCCAGTATCCCCGCTGTGAGAAGAAGAACTGCTGAGATGCCTGTTGTGAAGGAGAGGAGGGTGTCAGTCAAAGAACCTTAGGGAGTGCAAGAACACACACCTACTTGTGCCCCTGTGTTTCCAGGGACAGGGGTGTGTATGTCATGAATGGGGGCTGTGGTGGTGCGTGTGAAGAGTAATGGACATAAAGTGCATGGGAACAATCTTCCATGTAGCTCGGTTGGTAGAATGAAGCTTTGGGTTCAAACTCTAGCACTGCAGAGAGTAGGCACAGTGGCACACACCTGTAATCCCAGCATCAAGAAGACAGAAGCAAGAGGATCGGGCATTCAGGTTCATCCTTAGCTACCTATCCAGTTCAAGGCCAGCTTGGGGTACATAAGACCCTGCATCAAAAGAAAAATCTCAAACTAAACTGAATCAGTCTTCTTAAGGCAGTTTAGACAGAGCTTAGGGCCACTGACTCAGAGCCTCTGGGCACTGGCTGAAATCTGAGCTGGGCATCTCTAGAGTTGCAGAACTGGCAAGCCTCTGTCTGTTTGAAGTAAATCAAAGCCCAGGAGGCTGTAGGCCAACAAATGTGCCTAGTTCCCAAAGCAGTATCACCATTAGTGTGACTGACTGTGATCATGTGCTGGCTCACAAAACCCAACAAGTCAGGCCCTGTATCAGCTACCTGAAGACACAAATCATGTGGGGGGGGGGGGGGGGGATGGGGGAGAGGGCTCGGAAGTAGGAACAAACAATTCAAGGGCAGGTCTTAAGGGTTATAGGTCAGTGCTAGTCCTTCCTGGGAAGGCCTTTGAAGGATAGTGAGGCAGGCAGGATGTACAGTTATTCCAAATTTCTGGGAGCTGTGCTGGGTAGAGTGAAGAGCCACCTGTCTCTTCTCAGATCTCACAGTAGATCCTGGGGCAGGAGCAACTCAGGGCTGCCACACACACACACACACACACACACACACACACACACACACACACACGCACACACACAGACACACAATGCTTACCTGTGCAGGTGCTTCCCTACTGTCTCTGTCACCAGCATTCCATTTTCTACCAGCTTTGACTCCTTCCCTGAACCACTGACACCTGGCAGAAGACAGGCAGAGGGAAGAATGTGACATCAAGAGCTGGGCAAGGACAAACAAAAGGCCAGGAACCCAGTCACTCCCAGAAGAGACAACTGCAACTCTGGGTACCAAGGAGCTTGAGAAGAAAAATCATATTGTGTGGAGATCCACCCAAATCTCAGAACCCCAGGGAGGTGCAAGGCTCTAGTACTGACTGTTGGGGACTCACGGCACGAGGGACCATGAGTAAAATGCAGCCACTCACAATCAAGTTCAAGTTACTGAGGAGAAGCTGGAGCCAAGGCAGAGAGGGTAGACAGGCTGGAGTGTGCTGGACTCTTAAGCATCCAGTAGGGGTCGCTGCTTAACACAAGCTCTGCACCCATGTGATGTCAGGCTGTGTAATGAGAAGGGAGGATTCAAAGTTTAAAACCAGCCTGGGCTACATTTTGAGACCCTGTCTCAAAAATAAACAAATGCCAACCATTGTGACAATGGCATCTACCATGGGCAAAGGCCCAGAGGCCCTTACTGCCAGAACTCACACCCTGTGTGGTCCAATTACACAGGAGTTGCCCAGAGCCTGGGGAAGCAGGCAGGCCTGATACAACACCCATGTCTCTAGTAAGAGGATTTTGATGTCTGAACAACTGGTGAGACCACATGGGGTCAGCTGCTAGATGCCTGCACTAATCCCAGAAGGATCCACTAGGTGTCAAGATCGGAACTAAATAGCACTCGATGGTAGTTAGGGTGCCTCCCACTCAACAGCCACTAATCTGGATTCCCACTCTACACTGGCTTCTCCCTTCTTTCATACTAACAGAAGACAGAAAGATAATTAAGGCAGCAAAGACTGGGGCACATGTGTGTGCTCACACACACAAAGGATGCTCACAAATAACAGCTTCTGAGGTGGGAGTGGCTCTGTAAATGACCACATACAACAGGAGCCTACATGGATCCCTACAGAAACTCAGTTCCAGCCGTCAGGAACCTAGGACTGTGGGATTGAACTTTCACTTAGCTGTGTGCCCTGGGGAAATGCAAAATCCTCTAAATGGGACTGTAGCTGACCCTCGTATGAAGCCGAGGCTGAGGTGACGTCACAAGGTTCTGCTTGTATGAACATCTGTGAATATGTTCCAGGTAATTCTGGACCTGGCTAGGAGAAGACTCACTCCTTTAAACATGCCCTTGAACATCAGTGTCTGTTTATTTTAGTAAGTTATCTTGCGAGCATACATGTCTGTAGGAGTTTGGCTATGAATACATTTTTGTTTCAACCCCAGGTGTGGGATATGGGGCTGCTTCAGTTTGTCCACAGCCATTAACTATGACAGTCTCATGCTCTAGGAGGGGCGTGATTTTTGCCAGCTGCAGGCAGTTTAATTCTGGGAGCTCTGGAGAGGAAATAAACGCTAGAGACCCAAGAGGGGTAAAGGGGGCTCCTAAGAAGAGCAGTTGCTGCTATCTAAACACACACACACACACACACACACACACACACACACACACACCACTGTTGGTATGTTCACTATTAATGGATTGCTGAATTGCTGGTTTGCTAAACTGTTGGATATTCTGATGACAAAGACTGAACTTGCTCCTAATAAACAGGAAGTAGCCCATAGAGGTCTAGGCCCTCTTTCCCCTCTTTCTCTCCTACCTAATGTTGAGGGAATGGGAGAAATTGGGGTAAAATAAGGGTTGAGAGGTAGAGGTATTAGAACCCAATATTTTTAAAGTACACCAACACATTTCTGTGTGTATACACATGGACAGAGGTTACTACATCTCAGCTGCTGTTTCTTGGGTCCTGTCCATTTTGGTCTCTTCCATCCTGGGGTCAGTGACTAGGCCAGACTGCATGGCCAGTGAGAGCCAGGATTCACCTATCTCCACTAGTCTAGTGCTGAGTTTATAAGCATACACCATACCTGATGTTTTACATGGGTCCTGGGAATCAGAATCAGGTCCTCATGCTTTTAAGGCAGTACCTGACTCACTCTTACCTCCACAACACAGCCACAAACCCCAAAACAACCATGTTACTAGGGTGAAAGATAATAAGCAAGACTTCCCAGACATAAGCAGGTACAATCATGCACGGTACACACCCTTGAACTTTTGTGGTGGCTCCTTCTCCACCTACCAAGCATCCATGGACTGAGGCTCAATTGTGCAGAGGGAATCCAAGATCTTGCTCACCTCTCCCTGTTACCCAGTGTCCCCTTGCCCAGGTGGTGCTTGTCAGAATCCCTCTCTTGAGACCCTTATGACCACCTGTGGTCATAAGACCAAGGACCACTCCATTTCTCTGTCCTAGCAGGCTCTGCCCACGAGGCCTCAGTCCACTCTATCTCTAGGTCTCTGCCTGACTGGTTAGCTATGCAAGTCTTTGTTTAAAATAGGTTGAATGGGTTTTGTTGCCTATCTGAGAGCCCTTGGTCTGAAACTCAACCCCACACTGCTGCATATAAGAGAGAGTAGGGGCCCTAGTATGGCTATCAAATTTTGCTGCAGCATACTCCTTATCTTAATTAGGGCTTCACTGCTATGAACAGATACCATGACCAAGGCAACTCATATAAGGACAACATTTAATTGGAGCTGGCTTACAGGTTCAGAGGTTCAGTCCATTATTATCAAAGTAGGATCACAGCAACATCCATGCAGGAACAGTGCTGGAGGAGCTGGAGTTCTACATCTTCATCTGAAGGCTACTAGCTGAATAGTGACTTCCAAGCAGCTAGGGTAAGGGTCTCATTGCTCACACCCACAATGACACACCCACTTCAACAGGGCCACACACCTTCTAATAGTGCCACTTCCTGGACCAAGTATATACAATCCATAACACTCCTGCTCCACTCCCAAAGTCCCCTGTATCCTTCATGCCCAGGGATGTATAAACAGCTTTTGAACCCTGTCTTTCCCCTACCTTTCTGCTGTGTGCCCAGCATTTCCCACTCTGACCTGAGAAGTATGTTGGCCAGGGTCACTTGACCTGGGAGATAAGCAACCTTGGGTTTGGAAATACATCCCAGAGTCACCCATAAAGCCTCAAGATGAAATCAGAGCATCCCAGACTCCCACCAAGCAAGTAGCAACAGTGACTTTCTCAGGATGCCTGCAGTTCAGCACCACAGCCCAGATGCTAATGAGCTTCCTCACTCACTAATAACTCCACTACCTGGAAGTCATGAGATTTGGGAAAATGTTAAGAGCCATAGGCAATGCCTTCTCTGTGCTTCTACTTAACTCACATGGGAGACTAGAGAGGTAAACTGGGCTTCAGTTTCCCCACCCAGCCTGGGCTGGGTGGAGCCTTGACTCTTCTCCAAAAGCTCCAATTATGTTTAATCACCAAGAAAGCAGAAAAGCCAAGCATGGTGCCCAGACCTACAGTTCCAACTACTCTTGAGACTGAGTCAAGAGGGCGGCAAGTTCAAGGCCAACCTGGGCAACATCTCAACATGAAAAGGAGGGCTGGGGGTACAAGTCAGTTACAGGTTTTTCCCAACCTTCACCAGGGTCTGGGTTTGGTCTCCAGCATGGGCAATAAAGAAAAAACAGGAGGGTAAGTATAGCTCACAGAGCATTTGCTTGGCACAAGCAAAGTCTTGAATTCCATGCTGTTGGGGGTATGGACCTGGAAAGAGCTGCAGTTGGGGAAGGACGACAGATGACAGGCTGAGGAAGAAGTGACAGTCAGAGGCGGGCGAATCCTTCACCCACAGAGTCTTCCACTGGGCCAGCATGAGGATCAACATGAAGGTGAGACAAGGCCGCCTTCATGTTCAGCTCAGATGTGTCCCGGACACCTCCTCAGGGTGTGTGGGACCTTTTCTCTGGGTGCTTCCTATCCCTCACTCTCCTTCACCAAAGCAGGTAGCACCATGACATTCTTTGTCTTTAATCTGTCTCTTCTGCCAGGGTCTAGAACACACACTATGTTTATCTGCCATTCTGCCGCCAGCCCCTTGTGCACCACATCACATACACGAGGACACTGGAAAGGGGCACTATTTAATACAGCTGACACTTTGTATACCTCTGATGAGAGATGATAGGATGACCAGTGACAACCAGTAAGGAAGTGGAACTGACCCTCCAATCCCTCTAGGGGCACAGCAGCCACATCCTGCCCTCAGAGTCTAGGTACAACATTTGTGATAAAACCTGAGGGAAATGAGCAAGCAAGCTTGGCTCTTTTATTCAGATGTTTTTATCACCCTATTAGCACAGGGGTCTCTGACAGACACACAAGTGAAAATGGAGAGTCTAACTCAGATCAGACACTTACCCACTGAACAACTGCCCTAGTCCCTTACCAGTATTTTTAAAATGGACACATTAGCACATGAAAGTCACAAAATATCCCTAAGTCTCTCCTAGCACTAAGTCGCAGACTCTACAACCCTCCCTACACCACAGATGCACTGCCTGGCCATGCCCACCTGCCACCCTCCAGCAGTCACCAATAGCTCCGGTACTCAAGAAGGTTCCAGAAGTCCTCCTGGGCTCCCTCTGAGGGAACAGCTCAACTGCCCCTTAGTGGACTCCTTGGCTTTTTTGCCCCAAAACAGATCTATATGATTTCAGCACCTCCAGAATCATTCCCAACATCTCGAGGTGTGAGGAAGACAGGCAGCTGCTGAGGGAACTGTGCCCTGCAGGAGGAGCTCTCCGCATTTATTGCTTAGGGTGATGGCCAGGAAGTAGGGCACTTATGTGTTTCCCAAGGCAAGAAACAGGAGGCAAGGCTGTCTTCAAACCTGTGATCCTCCTGACTGGGCTGGGTGAGACAAGTCCGTATCAGACCTGGCAGTAAGCTGGGTGGCTGATGTGGAAAATGACCCCACCAGTGGGCTAGGAATGAAGTGTTTTCACTGCCAAACAAAGTGACAGGCATAGAAAATAAGAAACTGGGGTCAAGGAGAGGGTTTAGTGAATAACAGTACTTGCTGCCAATCCTGAAGTGAGTTTGAATCCCTACAAGTTGTCACACACACACACACACACATACACACACACACACACACACACACACACACACAGAATAAACATAGCACTTTTTTTAATATAAAAAAAGTCAGCTAAAAAATGCACAGTCCCCATGTTGTACACAAAGGGCCCTCACAGTTGGGTTTGGGGGCAAGGACAGACGGACACAGATTTCAAGAGACAGACTTCCCTCACTAACAGGGTTTCAGGAATATCTTTACACATCGAGTCAGAAGTGGCGAAGTGGAACAGTAACAAAGAAGATTGCCACAATCCATCACCTGAGCTAAGAGATAAGGACAATTCTGCCTGAGAACAAAGAGTCAGACTTAGGGCATGAACATGTGGAAAAAACTCAGTCCAATCAGATAGGGAGGCTAACAAGAATGCAGGCAGTCACAGAGGCAAAAATAAGACACAGACTCCTCAAGAGAAACCTCACTATGTCTCCAGCACACACCAACCTCAGACTCAGAGTCCTCCATCACTCTCCCAGCTGCTGGGATTACAGTATTTTAGCTTTTCTTTCAGACCACTGGGAAGCAGAATAATTAGCAACAGCCAACAAGCAGAAGCAATGCCTGTCCCCACCCCTGTGGACGCGCAAGCCTTCCATCTACAACACAGTGCAGTACAATGCAGAATTACGATGCAATGCACGGGCCTTGAGAATGTGAGCTTTGATGAAGCCAGAAAACAGCATATTGCAGGCATGAAAAGTTCAGAGCAGGACGGATAGAGTACAGGAGCACCTGCCAAGGCATGGAGACTTGGCTTTCCTTGGAAGCGACCAGATGTTCTAAAGTTAATCATTGTGCTTACAAGACAGTATGTTAACAAACAACAGTTGACACAAATTCAATGGACATAAGTTTGGCGTTTGAATTACAGCTCAATAAAGCTTTTGTCTCAAACTCCCAGTGATCTACCTGTCTTAGCCTCCCAAGTGCTGTGATCAGAGGTGTCTGTAATCCCGGTGTCTTAATATGACATTTATTAAAAACCACTATGGGTGCTGGATCTATGGCTCAGTGGTTAAGAGCACTGACTGCTCTTCCAGAGGTCCTGAGTTCAAATCCCAGCAACCAGTTGGTGGCTCACCACCATCTGTAATGAGATCTAATGCCCTCTTCTGGTGTGTCTAAAGACAACTACAGTGTGTGTGTGTGTGTGTGTGTGTGTGTGTGTGTGTGTGTGTGTGTTTAAAAAAAAAAAAAAGGAAGAAGTTTCCTGGATTGGACCCCACTTCTTAAAAAAATAAAAAAAAATTAAAAACACATATGATATGTATGCTGGGTACAATGGAACATGTCTTTAATCCTACCACTTTGAAGGTGAGGCCCACCTGATCTACACAGAAAGTTCCAAGCCATCCAAGACTACAAAGTGAGAACCTTTCTCAACCTTCAGCAGTCCTGTCCCCTACTGGGGGGAAAAAACCTCTAGGAGCCTCTGGTAACACCCAAAAGCTGACATGGAAATGAACCCCACACCCCCAACATGAGACTGAACGTAAGACCTGCCCTCCTGCCAGTCACTTTGTGCCCTGAGAAAGATGTTTCTTCAAGGATTCAAGACTTTCCCCCACTTGGCTAAGAGCCATGGTTTGGTGGTTATTACTTTAGTTCCAGAGGATCTGACTCCCTCTGGTCTCCATAGGCACCTGTACAGTGTCCTCATATTCACAAACTATATATATATATATATATATATATATATATATATATATATATATATATATATATATATATATATATATATATATACACACACACACACACACACACACACACTTAAAACAAAAAATAAATAGTAAGAATTGTCTACTAAGTTTAGACTGAAATTCAAACCGATTCCTTCAAGGTCCTTCTGGGTGAGTACCTCACTGTCTCATTTCCTGTCTCCTACCCTGATTCAATGGATAGCCTGACCTGACCACTGTAGCCTCCTGTCCATTTCTTAAAACAAGCTGGTGAGGCCTTTGCATACGCCTACATAGTCTCTGGGCTGCGTCCTCCCCATACCTGTCATCCCCTCAGTCTCCCAATGCCGATGCTGAGTCCCTGCTCTGATGAATCCTTCTTCTACTTCTACATTTTGAGACCCATTAGGAGGGAGATTTTTGTCATCTTGTCACCAAACCTGAATTGTGTGTGCCCCCTATAAATGCCATATGAAGTCCTCACCCTCAGCCTTAGACTGTTACAATGTCTGAGACAGAATCTTCAGAAAGTTTACTAATCCCAAAATATGTTACACTGTAATCAGGCAGGCCGACTACCACTACACTGCTTTCTTCAGAGGTGGCTGTGAGCCAGGCATGGCAGTGCATGCCTGTAATCCCAGCATTGGCAGGAGGATCAGGTGGATGGGGACGGGAGGGATGTGAAAACAAACAGAAAGGCCTGAGCATATTACAGCCCACTCTCTACAGCCAACCCCCAGCTTCAAAGCTCTTGACATAAAAATTGCTTTCAGTGGAGGGTATGCAATATGGGCTAAGAAAGAATAAGTACTTCATATACAGTAGGTGCTCTATAAATGCTCAAATGGCCAGGTAAGTGGACAGCACACAGCTGTTTTCTTAGTGACACCAACCTCACAGGTTAGTCCTTAAGACTGGAGGCTGCCACTTGCAGGGTCCCCATTCATTGACTTTAATGAGGGTTTTACCCCTGGGACACTGCAGAAGTAGCCCTGTAGCTCCATCTGAGAGCCATCTACCTAGAATCTGTCTGGAAACAGGTGGGATAACAGGCAGGTCCCAGACAGGCTATAGCTAGCTGGAAAGCTGACAAACAAGTTTCAGACATTTTATAACAGCTGTAACCAAAGCAGGATGCCCAGATCAAAGGGCCATCCCAGTGGGCTGGCATCATCTCTGTGCATGCCAACTAAAGCCACTATTCCCACAGTGCAGGTAACCAGAGGGTCCTCTGAGGAGAGCCTATGTGACTAATAGGATAAGAGGCTACCTGAGAAGGCTGCAAAATGGTCCCTGACTCACCAGAAACTGATGTAGAGACCCAGGCTGCTGGAACCTGGCACTTGCTTCCAAAATCCCCCAGCAACAAAGTCTGAAGAGACAGATTCAATCGGCAACTAAGATTCAGGCCATCAGCAGAGCTCCAGGACAGTAGATGAGACAGCTACCATGGTCTGGTCTGTGGTGCTGTGTCCAGAGAGCAGTACAGCCATGACTACCCAGCACTCAGGACACCCCAGATGCCCAAGACCACACTAATCGCCAGCACATGACAGGCTGTCCCTGCTGCTGTCACACTGTTCTTTGGGGGTAAGGGTGAGGGTAGAGACAGAAACAGGTCAGTCTCAAGGAAGGGCTCCAGGACACAAAGCTGAGGAACATGGACACCCTGAGTGTTCCCACTCTACATAAGGCCATATCCTACAAGTTACAACATGGTTGTCACTAGAACTCAAATACAGAAAATATATTTTTATCCCCTTTCTAGCCATTGAAGAACCGAAAGCCCACAGGAAAAAGTACTCATCTTGAGGTCACAAAACCTCATGAACTGCACCCCTAGAGTGCAGGTAAGACCCTCCCATAAGCAGCTATAATGATCAAGACCAGCTCCTGAAAGTTCTGCCATTCTTACTGTCATCCTCCGAAGCCAGGTCCTGCTCAGCGTTGGCATAGGTGCGCAGGAACTCAGCGAAGGCCCCATCCCGGTCTAGCAGCTCCTGATAAGATCCCATCTCTGAGATCTTGCCGCCACTCATGACAATGATGACATCCATTTGGGGAAGGTAGCTGATACCATGGGTGACCAGGATCCGTGTCTATGGGTAAAACATAGACCTGGCCCCATCAGCACCATGAAGGAGACACTGCCACAGCCCCATTGAGACTAGAAGGATTTCAGGGCATGGCTCACATCCAAAGGCTGTGGGCTGGCATCTCTCTGTCTCTGTCTCTCTGTCTCTCTGACTCTCTCTGTCTCTCTCTGTCTCTCTCTGTCTCTCTCTCTCTCTCTCTCTCTCTCACACACACACACACACACACACACACACACACACAGAGCAGGACTCATCCTGTATCAGGCAGGAATAGCAGGAAACAAAGAGGATAGAGAACATAGACCTACCTGGTCTATGGAGATAGAGACAAAATGAACCACAGGCATAGAAGCAGCAATGGAGGTAAGGGGAGGGCAGTGTAGAGGGAAGGGTAATGCAGAGATTTGGGACGACTATTTGGGAAGGAAATTCTAAGAGGAAGACAGAAACTACTATGAGTGTGGATGAGGGGATAGTGATACCACCACACTCTCTGTATTAGACAGCCCACTGTGTGTTTGCAGTACTGGGGACTAAAACCCAAGAGCCTCTGCACACTAGGCAGGCACCCTACCATGAGGCTACATCCCCATTCCTTGTCTTTTAAGGTAAGTTCTTGCTGCATAGACCAGGCTAGCCTAACTCTTCTATCTCAGTCTCCTCAATGCTGGGCTAATGGGCACACACTACCATGCCTAACTCTGATGTTCATGTTTTAGACAGAAACTTTACCTATCCTTCCAGCTCAACCCCACCACAAAATTGGTCTGTGATGCATAGTTCTGCTTGTTTGCCAAGCTGGTAAAACACATGTTATCAGTGAAGATATCAATAAATGACAACCAATCTCTTCTTGAAGAGCTAGGTCACAGTTTAAAAATTGATACACACAGCATAACATTTCTAGGGGAAAGGGTAGGAATACTTGCTTTGGGTTTGTTGTGTTTTTTTTTTTTTAAACCACAGCATTCCTTTCTACACACATTGCTACTTTATAATTAAGAGATAAGAGCATCTCTTATCACTCTAAAAAACAAAACAAAACCCAGGATCATAGCCTGTTTCCTCCTAAGGCTGGCTGAGCCATCTTCCTACCCCAAGCTCTACCCTCAGCCTCAGCCCTGCCGATCATGGAGAAGGAACAACAGCCTTACTGAAGGCCTAGATGGCCTCATGAGGAAGAAATTCCTTTAATACCAATGAGGCAATCAATTCATACAGGGCCAACAACTCATCTTACAAAAACCTGGTAAGATACCTGCTGTTGTGGAGCTGACAGATGGCTCAGTTCATAAAATGCTTGTCACACAAGAATCTCAGTTTGATCCCCAGAACCCATATGAAAAAGACACAGTGGCACACCCCATAATCCTGCCGCCAGAGAGGTAGAAACAAGAAACCGGAAGATCTTTAGGGTCAGCATAGTTTTAGGTTCAGGAAGAGGCCTTGTCTCAAAGAACAAGACAATGATGATACCTGAGTAAGGACACCCATGGTTGACTTCTGCCTTCCTGTATACATACACATATGCACACCAGTATATACATACTGAGCAGGCGCGCACACACACACACACACACACACACACACACACACACACGGGGGGGGGGGGGGGCGCGGAGCATGAAAGCAAGTCCGAGAATCAAAGGCTTGTCCAAAGTCACACTGCTAATCAACTGAAGTACTAGCCTTGGGAGAATACCTTGTTCTTCAGTAGGCCCATGGGACCAACCACCTTCTCAAAGATGTGCTTTCCAACATGTGCATCCACAGCCGAGAGGGGGTCGTCAAAGAGGTAGATGTCAGAGTTACAGTACACAGCCCGGGCCAGGCTCACACGCTGCTTCTGGCCCCCTGACAGGTTCACACCCTAGGAAAACAGTGGGAAGAGTGGGTTTCCTGGGATCCTCAGGACCCCAGAACCATACAAAACAAGAATGGGGCAAGAAGAGCTGCTGACTGGGGCACTGGACCCCCAGCAAGTGCTCAGGGAAGGAGAGTAGACAGTCAGGCCTGCTGGCACGTCTATCAGCCCAGCTGCTCAGAGGCTGAGAGGCAGGAAGATAAGTTCAAAGCCAGCCTGGGCGATATCTCAACTGAAAGGTAAAAGGAGGGCTGGGGATGCAGTACCCAGCTTGTACCAGGTTCTGTAGTGCCACAAGAAAGAGGAGAAGGTAGCTGCTATGACATCTCAGAGCTCATCAGCCTATAGAAGAGTCTATAGAAGACACAGCGTGGATAGTAAAGATACTATTATTTGTATACCTATGTTATATTATCTGTGCACCTATGTTATATTATCTGTGGGCCTATGTTATATTATCTGTATACCTATGTTATATATCTGTATGCCTATGTTATATGTATACCTATATTATATGTGTACCTATGTTATATTATATGTGTACCTATGTTATATATCTGTATACCTATGTTATATTATCTGTGCACCTATGTTATATTATCTGTATGCCTATGTTATATATATGTATACCTATATTATCTGTATACCTATGTTATATTATATGTGTACCTATGTTATATTATCTGTATACCTATGTTATATTATCTGTATGCCTATGTTGTATGTGTACCTATGTTATATTACATGTGTACCTATGTTATATTATCTGTATGCCTATGTTATATCTGTATACATATGTTATATTATCTGTATGCCTGTTATAGTATATGTGTATCTATGTTATATTATCTGTATACCTATGTTATATTATCTGTGCACCTATGTTATATTATCTGTGTACCTATGATATATTATCTGTATGCCTATGTTATATTATCTGTATGCCTATGTTTTATTATCTGTATGCCTATGTTATATTATATGTGTACCTATGTTATATATCTGTATACCTATGTTATATTATCTGTATGCCTATGTTTTATTATCTGTATGCCTATGTTATATTATCTGTGCACCTATGTTATATTATCTGTGTACCTATGTTATATTATCTATATACCTATGTTATATTATCTGTGTACCTATGACATATTATCTGTATGCCTATGTTATATTATCTGCATGCCTATGTTTTATTATCTGTATGCCTATGTTATATTATCTGCATGCCTATGTTTTATTATCCGTATGCCTATGTTATATTATCTGTATGCCTATGTTATATTATCTGCATGCCTATGTTTTATTATCTGTATGCCTATGTTATATTATCTGTATGCCTATGTCATATTTATCTGTGCACCTATGTTATATTATTTGTATACCTATATTATATTATGCTTTAGCTGACATAGCTACTGTTACTGTTAGTGTTCTGTGGTGAAATTCACTGAGCTACCATTCCTATTAAAGTCACACAGTGAAGCTGACAGCATCTATGGCATTCCACTCACAGAGGGAGGGTTCAGCACTGAGCAGCAGCAACCCACTCCCAACAGGAAGTGACCAACATCCATGTACAGCTTAAATGCCCAGCGACACCTACTGAGTAAACTGCCCTGACCTGTGCCAAGGCTGACTCTAGTAGCCAGCTCCCACCTATTGGGGAGGAGGGGAGGAATACCAGGGATGGGGCTCAGGGCCTTTGCCCACACTAAACAAGTATTCTACCACTAAGCCACAATGCTATCCATTTTTACTATTTTATTTTGAGATGGGATCTTGCTAGGTGGCCTAAGCTTTCAAGGTTGCCTCAAACTCATGATTCTCCTGCTTCAGTTTCCTGAGGGATGACAGGCCCAGCTAAAAAGTTCCCTTTGGTCCCAGCTTATTGGCTTGAAGTAGATGCGGTACATAAAGTCAGTCAGTCCTTGACTCCCTCCAGACCCTGGCACTGAGACTTGAAGGGGACAGTCAGGTGCCTCCAAGTGCTAGATCCTGGCATTAATAGACCAGGCTAAGGCTGAGAACCAGGCTGCTGACCCACCCCTGCTTTGAAGACCCTGGCAATTCTGCCTTTGATCTCACATAATACTTAAACCCCTCAGTTTGCTTGGCAGAGATCTGTATAAACAAGTGTCCTGACCAACCCAAAAGATCCCCAGGTCCATGCCACGTAAAAGACATCATGCATCAAATAAACAAGTTGGTGAGAAGATCCTTGGCTAGAGACTAGGAACAGAGAAACTAAGCTCTCCCGAGAGGTCCCTGTCACTGTAGGTGGCTGCATTTCCAGCACATATACAAGACAATTACTTGCATTGGAGCAAATGTACTGGGAGGCACACATAAAGCCCTCTTCAAAACTGACAGAGTAACAGGTGACAAGAGGAACTTAAAAGTGCCTTTCCTACATGACTTGACATCAGGCAAGTCCTCTAGCATCCCTGAGCTTTCCCTTTCCTCAGCAATGCATTAGGGATCAGAGCAAACCCCTCACGAGCTGCTGTGCAGACAACTTAGGTCAGAAATGTTAGTATGGCACCAGAGTGAAGTGGGCGGGTGCTATCTAGTGCTGTCTCCCTCATCACTCCTATACATATCCCTAGGCACAGAGTGACTGCCACAGGAAGTCACTTCTACTGTCTTGTCCTGTGGGTGCCACAGTATGTAGCAAAGCACAGCATACCTTTAGTTTTTATTCTCTTAGACACTACATCACTGTGTGAGAGGCTCCCAGTTAGGTGGCCGCTGACACCTCAACTCAGACGACAGCACAAAGAACCACACGGTACAGACCCTCACCAAACTTACATAGCTTGACAAAAGGAGCCCAGCCACAGGCTAGAGACAGAGAATCCACTAACAGGAGAACAGCGATTTGTGTGAAAGGCCCTGACAAAGTGTATACCTGTTTGTTACACAGCAGCAGCTGACGCTGCTGCTGGACCCATGTTATACTTACCTTCTCACCGATCTCTGTGCGGTCCCCACTGGGCAGGATTTCCAAATCGGGAAGTAGGGCACAAGCTTCCATCACTGCCTTGTAGCAACGTTCCTGAAGGGGACGCCCAAAAAGTATGTTCTCTCGGAGAGAGTCATTCTGAATCCAGGCCTGCTGGGGCACGTAGGCCACAGAGCCCTGTTTGGCAGGCAGTGGAAAGGAAAGACAAACAGACTTGATAAAAGGACAACAACAGACACCTGCCTGTGAAAAGAACCAACTGCCCAAAACACACACAAAAAGAACAAGAACAGAGAAGAGAAGGGCACTGATCCACTAGAACACAGACAAAAACAAATGAATCCAATCCTTCAAGGGACTGAAAGGCCAGCCTGACTGGACAAGGGCAACTCATGTGAGGCAGGAAAGCAGGTGACAGGGTCCAACTCACACACAGTTGGTGTTGTGCCTACGTTTATCAAAAAAGGTGAAAGCCACTGTATCTGAAATCTCAGAAAAAGGACCCAATTGCTATTTAAACATTCCAGTTTCTATGAGCCGCAAGTGTCAGGACACCTCAATTACAAGGCTCCCAAAATATCCAGCCACAGGCTATGCCTACCAAGACACTGGGGAAAACTAATGTTTTCAATATGCTTTCTGAAATCACCAGCTATAAATAGTTCATGGACACAGAACACCAGTGCCTGGGATGGTAGGAACCCAGGAACTGTGAAACAGACTGCACATTGGATTAAATGGCAAACAATTTCCTCTTGTCAACCTTGGGCATGTTGTCCATCCACTGCTGGGAAGAAATAATGGGACACATCCTGAAGCGACAGGTATTTGCCTGGACCCAGATGCTATCCACTTACTTCAAAGGGGCACTGAACTAACAAGGGAAGGATCTAGACTGAAATGAAGACATAAGGGCGCATCCCCAAACTGGAGTTCCCAGGGAAAGGGGATGAGGACAGGCAGGTCCAGCCACACACATCTGGCACAAACTGGCTAAAGTAAAATAGTTGAGGTTTTTTTTTTTTCCCCATCTCCAGCTGCTCCAGAGGCTGCTGGTAACAATTTGGATCTTATTTTTATAGTAGGCAAAGGCCTCCAAGGAAGAAAGTACATGTCAAAAAGCCCCAGAGACTCATGTTCACACCAGCTTTCAACTCATATAAGGTTCAGCTCAACTCAGAGCCTGCTGGATCTCAGACCTGTATTAAGAATTCAAGTAACACCAAGGATTTAAAGTGTGTTTCTTACACCAGGTTCTAAGATTATTCCAGCCACATTAATCAGCACTGAAGTTATGCCCCATTTACAAGATTCAAATGAAAGAAGTCAAAGGTTCTATCCATAGACTATACAATGAAGTGAAAACGGGGGTTGCAGGTCCTTCCTGGAGGGGATTCTGGGGCATCCCTCCTCCAGAGTCTTCACCTCTCCTTCCCTCTGGCCTGACATTTTCAGGCAGATATATCACACAATTCAGCCAGGGGAATGGTTGGGGCTGGAGGTCATGTAAAACGAAACAAGCCAAATTCAGAAGGAAGGTGGAGCCTCGAGTGACCAGTCCTCAGCAGCACATCTGAGCATCACAACCTGCTTACTCAGCAGCTACCACACAGCCAGGGCACTGGGCAAAGGAAGAAATGGCTGTCACTGAAACCTTGCCTTCCGAGATGAGCAGAAAATGGGAATGGCAGAAGGGAGGGGCTGCTTCTTTTGATGGTTTGTAAGGGACACTGGGCTGAGCCTCCTCCTGGACCATCTCTCCCCATCCTGGCCCCCATCCTACCTTGAGAGTCACGTGTCCCTCCACCTTGTCCATCTCAGCCAACAGGGCTGACAGCAGAGATGACTTTCCGCAGCCTACCTGGCCCACCACGGCCACAAGGGCTCCTTCAGGGATGGAGAAGGTGATGCTGCAAGGACACAATGAGGAGCCTGAAATGGCACAATGTCCTATACCCTTGCCGCCGAGGTGTGGCCACTGGCTGTGCTAGTCAGTGCGTAAAGACCTCCAAGGCTGTGAGGCAAGGTGGACCATGACCTCAGGGGCCCAATGTAAACCCATCACTAAGCCCAGCCAACACAGAGCTGTGTCACCCAAGAGAACTGATAGAGGGCATTCACCTCACTGGTCCCACAACATTCTGTCCCCAATGACAAGGCATCTCCAGGTACCTGGAACTGGCTGAGAAAGTCCAGAGGATAGAAGACCACGGTAACAGACCAGGTCTGGGAAAAGATTCAAGAGACTGAGGGGCTGCACAAAGAGACCGGAGATGAGTTCCAGCATGACTTTACCAACTCTGGTCTTTATGTTTATATGTGCATGTGTGTACACTTGTGGTGGCCAAAGGTGAACACTGCTCCTCAAGCTCTGACTCCCTTTGTACTTTTTTGAGGCAAGGACTATCACTAGCCTGGAGTTTTTCATATACCAGGATGGTTGGGTAGTACGTTCCAGGGATCTCAAGTACACACTGCTACACCCAGGTCCTCACCTTGTCATAGCAAGCACTTTATTGACTCAGCCATCTCCTCAGAACCTTCCACCCCACCCCAGGTAAGGTCTCACATAGCCCAGGCTGGCTGCCAACTCACTACATAGGCAAGGCTAATCCACCACTCCTGTTCCTCCTGCCTCTGCTTCCTAAGTGCTGAGACTACAGGTGTACACCACCACGCTTAGCTCTGAAATGACCTGCTAACAAATAGAAGTGGTTTATACACCTTTAATCTCACTACTCAGGAGACAGAGGCTGGTGGGTCTGTGTAAATTCTAGGCCAGCATGAATTATAAGCTAATCAAGAGGACACAGTAATACTCTGTGTCAAAAAGAAGGAAGAGAGGGAGGGAGGGAGGGAGGGAGGGAGGGAGGGAGGAAGGGAGGAAAAGAAAGAGGAGGAAGGAACGAATGAACGAACAAAGGAAAAGGAGGAAGAAAGAAAAAGAAAAAAGAAGCAGAAGGAGAAAGGAGGAGGAAGAGGAAGACGACAACAAAGACAAAGCAGAGCTGTAGGCGCTACAGTCACAGAAGCTTGTCATGTATGGCACTGCTGCTCCTGCGGCTGACAGCTCAGCACGCTGGTCTCTATGCCCAGACCTACCACACAGGCATCCCAGGCCCTCAAGCAGGATCCCTTCCATGGGTACGGGTTTCAAAGCTGGCTAACTACATGGATCAACTGTTTGATTCTTCTATGCACATATGTGTGCAAGGTAGCGGGCAAACTCAGGTACTACTCACCTGGTTATTTTAAAGGCAGGGTCTATCACCCGCCTAAAACTCACCAAACAGGCTACTGAGCCCAGGAATCTTCCTGTTTCTGCTTCCCTGGTGCTGGGATCACAAGCCTAGCTTGTGTCACAGGGATTCTAAGGACCACGTTCAGATCTTTACTTATTGAGTCCCCTCCCTGGCCCCTGAAATATCCATTGCTGTTGAGTCTTTTGTGCTACACTTGTGAGGGGTGATGTCATGGGACTACCCTGTGCAGAACACCCAGGGAGCAGCTCCTCCCTTCTTCTAGGGGACACCAGGATATTCTTAAAAGCTAAGGGGAGTCAAAGGTTAACAAAGAAAACTGAAGATTCAAAGTGGCAGTTCAAAGGACCAGGAACTTTCTGCCTGCCAGAAAGATGTGAGCAGTGGTGTATTGGAACAAGAAAGAGAAGGCGTTACAAACAAAGGAGGCAAGATTTAAGTCAGCCCTAAGAAAGTCCTTCACACTCTGAGTAGTTATTGGAGACGGAGAGGGAGAGACGCCTTTCTCTGAACAGTCTGCACTGAGCTTGATAAAATACAGCAGTCAAGCTGCCATGTCAGGAAATAATTGCTTAGGGGCACAAATGACACTGATTCCAAAAAAGGTTCCACTGGCCTTGTGTTTTGGATTCCTTAAGGAAACGGGATCACCAGTCCAGTCCCGTGACAACAGAGCGCCGCAGGCTCCTTAGAGCCTGGATCATGCTTTCCCTGAAAACGGACCCTTCTAATTGCTGCAAACCTCAAACTCCCCTTGTGGCCCAGGAGCATGACTTCCTGTCACAGTCAGAAGGGACACCTACACCAGGCACCTTCTGAGCTGCTCCTCACAACAACCTAAGCAGCTGTGATTAGCCCTTAGTCCAGATGGGTAAACTAAGGCTCAGAAAGGCAAAAGTTGGAGTCACAGAGGTGTAGAGTATTTACCGCCGGTGTCAGTGTGCCTACCTCCCAGGCTTACCCATTCAGCGTGGGAGGTTCACCCCTGGCCCAAGTGAAGGTCGCATTCTTCACGGTGATGCTATTCATCCCTACGCCTGTAAAACATTAGGGACATGTCAGGAGTCAACAGGTGATCCTCTGCTGAAGCTGAAGAACCTCACTGGTTATTCAGTGCTTGGGGACACCCTCCCATTTCTCAGGCTGGGAAGGCTGAGCATGAGCCAAAGTCAAGGAGAAAAAAGTTGCATCCTCATGTAAACCTCTCTCCAACAAGGTAAGTAAGTACCTCCTCACATTCCATGTCATAGGTTGTCCACTAGTTTAAAGCTAGGATGTTTTCCCTCAACTGCTGGATCCTACGACATCTTCCCTTTCTGCTCCCCTCCTTTCGCCCACCTCCCAGCAGACCAATGTTTCTATAGCTTCAGTGACAATCAGCCAAAAACAGCATGTCCTGGAAGGCTGCTAGGAAACAGGATGTGCTGCAGGAAGGTGGGGGAGGGGAAGAGTTTGGCCAATGGCCACATTATAAGGTCCAAATTTCTAAGGATCCTACCCTGATCCATTTCTCTACCCTTGCTTTACTTTTGCTTCTGTCTCTAATTTTTAAGTCCCTTAATTAGCTGCCAGAAACACTTCCAGAGAGTGATAGGCTGTAAATCAATAGCAAAGAAATTAACCACAGTGCGCACACTCGCGTGCACACACACACACACACACACCCCAGAGGAAAAGGCTTCTCTCTCACTGTGGTAAGGTTCAAACCAAGGTGCACCCTCACAGAAGAGGAAACTAGGTATGTAATTCCAAAGAATGAGTCAGAAGCAGGCAAAGTACACAACAAACTGAGCTTTAGTGGGGCAGGCAGGGCTGCGAGGTAACTAAACACTTCAGAGGCAGAGAGAGACGCACTAGTCCTGGCTCAGTGGCCCTTGCAGAGAACTCTGTGCAGCTTGGCCTTAGGAGCTCTGGCCGCCTTGGCTCGAGTCTATGTTGCTGCTTCTATACCCAAAGAGCCTCAGGACGACAGAAAAGCAGCATCTACCTGGGCTGCAGTTCTCAAAAATGAACAACTGTCCTCCTAGGAGACACTTGGAAGTTCCTGAAGATCATTTTGTGGTCACACTGGAATGACTACGAGACATAGTAGGGAGATGCTGGGGCACTTCACTACTCACAACCCATAGTCATAAGGCTGTCCTCAACAAGAACTGTGAACCCCAAGGGACACCCAGTGTGACAACCTACTAAGGGCAGCAGAGAGCAGCTACAACCCTCAGAACAGCAGACCTGTGACTTGCACATCACTGCTGATATCCTACAATGGCCCACGAGACGTCTGGCGCTACATATATCTGCACCTCATCACCAACAGCCAGGTGCTGTCATCTGTTGTTTTCTTGGCTCTGAGCCAGAGGGTTTGAGCTCCAGTGCTACCACTTCTCAGCTGGACAGTCTCCCCAGACGTCTCCTCCTGTGAGCCACGGATGTGCTAGAGGCACCACACTGGACACCACAGTAGGAAGCACATGCACAGAGAGGCCTGAGAACAAATGCTGGCAGGAGAGCAGGTGATCAAGTAATCTGAGCCCAGGACTTCCCTTCTGGGAGCCTCAGGCAAGTTTGTGACCCTGGCTCCTGCTCCCAGGGCCATAATACAGTGGTATGTTTGAATGAACTACACACACACCAGAAAAGGCTCACCTCTCCTGGTGTCATTAACAGTGACTGCCTAGAGACTCCCAAATAACACCCCAGTCAGAAGGATCAACTAGTCGAAGAAATAAATCCAGTGACAAAAATCCATAGGATGACTGGCTAGGCCTAGTGGCACAAGCCTGAACTCCTCACAGCCTGAGCAACTTAGAGCATGTCTTAAAAAGTAAAACGTGAGCTGAGGCTGTAGCTCAGTAGTAGAGCACTCGCCGAGATATATGAAGTCCTGATTTATTAACAAAAGTAAATTAATCAATTAAAAACATTCAATGAAAGGCACTTTTACTTCCAAGATCCAAATGAAAAAAGTGAAGCTGAGCGCACAGACACAGACAGAAACAGAAATTGTGCGACCTCTCACCCAGGACAGAACCAAGGCCCGGGCTGAAAAGACCAAAGTGTCAATCACACTGCAGGAGCATGGGGTTGCTGGGACATTAATAGGGAAGCTTCCTTCTGTCCCCTCTGTAGAAGTGGGACCCTGGGTCTTATAGGCCAGCTAGGCAGAGTCAAGCACTAGAGAGGGCAGGATGAAAAGCCAAAGAGGAAGGACAGGCACCCACCATCCTTGATCGACCACCGCTCGATGCTGTCTGGCTCCAGCTCCTCATGAGACAGAAAGATCCTGAGACGCTTGAGGGACACGCTGGCCTGAGAAAGAAGCACAGGGTGTGTCACCCTGGTAGCATCGGGTCTCCTGCACCCTGAGCCTGGTGCAGCCTTAGAATAAAACCTGACACCCATAGAAATCACTACATCAAGAGCAGGGGCTTCCCTGTGCAATGGGGTTTGGAAGGTAGCCACCTCTGTACTGGCAGACTGAGCTTGACCTCAACAAACTACAGGGTTCTGGGTCCTAATTATGGAAAGACAACACATGCAGCAGTATGTATGGACAAATGGCATTGGGTTTGCTTTAAAATCCTTCAGCACAGAAAGAATGAAAGCAAGGATGGAGACAGGAAGAGGAAGACAGGTGGTCCTCAGAGTTCTCAACAAGCACATCAGGACCCATCAGCAAAATATGAAATTGAGGAAGTAGGCCAAGACCTGTGTTTTTCAAAACACCAGCTTAAAGAGGCCAGAGAAGCATAGAATACTCCAGAAAAATCCTGTGAGATTCAAAGGGAAGTGTTGCTGTGAAGTCCATACCTCCATCTGGGTTGGAGTTCTAGGCCAACCTAGGCTACAAAGCCAGACACTCTGTGCCAAGGAAGAAAATGTGTTTCTCAGAGTAGAAGCAAGTAGCTCCTTACTGCTGAGGTAGGAGCTATGGTGGGATGGTACGTGGATCCACACAGGGTTCTATGAGTCCTCTAGGACACAGCAGCATGAGCAACCTGGAAAAGCATGGTCAGGGCTGCACAAGTAAACCAGTAGGGCAGCGTGGGTCCAAATGGCGCTGAGGAATCTGTGGACACCATGGGTTGGAGGACACATGCCCCCTCCTGCTTCCTTGCTACCCACATGCCTATACAATGTTCTAATGACCAGGAGAGAGTGACAACAGCCCCCATGTCCACTCATGGTTCCCACTTTCCCCACACGCCTGCTGGCTGCTGCTGCTGACCATGATAGGATTCTGAGAGCCCTCTGTTACCCTCCTGGGCCCCTCTGTCCGATACACACCTGCACAATGCTGCTGATGACCATGGGCAAGATGTTGAGTGGGAAGCGCAAGATATTGAACAGGGCTAGGGATACGAAGGCTTTCTTTGCATCTAGGACGTTTCTCTCATCTACAGTCACAAAGACAGCAAAGGTTGACAGGGCCACCTGCAAACAGAGCACAGTGTTGAACAGTGGAGGAGCCACAGCTACACCACCCCTGGAAGGGTTAAGGATTAAGTCAAGACAGACCCCTCCACAGGGTTTAAAATGGCAAAAGCCCAAGGGAAAACGGGGTGAGTGCAGAGGCAGCACTTCTGCATCATAAAGAGCAGACCAGAAAGATAGATGATCAACTTTTCAAGTGCCTGGCCACTGTGTAAGTATTCTTGGTATGCAGGTAACACAGGTCCATTCCCAGCAGTACAAAAATACAGCTCAGTTGATAGAGTGCTCTCCTAGCATGCATGAAGGTCTGAGCCCACCCCCAGCAGTGCATGAGGAACAGGAGTAGTCATGGACATCCACGTCGTTTCAATCACCCCAGAAGGCAGTGGGTTACAAAACCAGAACCTTTCATCCAGAGCACATCAACTCTGTGGCCAAGTATGGTCTCTATTCCCCATGGAGCTGACACACCTATGAGGTACAACCGAGCCAAGTGCTGGGTGCAAATCCTACCGGTGTCCCCAGGAGGCTGAGCTTATCCATCCCACCTTACACGCTTGGCCAGGTCCCTTGAGCCATGCCAAGGGTCACATCCTCCTAGAGCCAGCAAGGAGACTTGCTCTCTGCTTCACCTGTCACTACCCAGCAGACGCACGGAAGCTTTGAGAAGAATTATCCAGGATCTGTGCCCAGGGATCGAGGCAGTGCTCAACACCCTACTGTGTGAGCGGTCCCAGACACCCTACTGTGTGAGCGGTCCCAGACCGTAGCTCTTCCCAGAAGCCTGGAATGCAAGCTCAGACTGCTGCTAATCTTTTCTTTCTTTTGTTTTTTTTTTTTTTTTCTTTTACTTTTTTGAGACATGTGGCTACTGTGCAGCCCAGGCTATCCTGGAACTCACTATTATAGACCAGGCTAGCCTATGCCTACTGAGTACTGAGATATACTGTGTGTGCCAGTATACCTGACTAAAATTTATTTCTTAACTCACACATTAAGAACAGTCCAGATTAGTGACTGATGTGCTATGTGACGCTTTGACTCATGAACTCATGTCACACACCGTTCCTCCGTCGTTTCTCTCTTCACTGCGGTAAAAATACTTTGTTTTGTTCTAGCTTTTCCAAATGGACCAGAAGTATCTGGTTTATCTGCTGCCACCACGCTCCCATCTAACAGTAATTTCACACCTGCCCATCAACCTCTCCCCATTTCTTTTCCTCATGAAAAAGTGTTTGCCCAAAATCCTCTAATAACATTAAAAAAGAATGACATTCTTATACATGCTATTACCAGAATGCAACAAAAAAGTGTCATCATAAGTAACAGAAACAAAAAACCAACTCCTTTTTTTATTCTGTGTGCACTGAATGCACCCAACAGGCTAATCTACAGGCACAAAGTACACTGATGTGTGCCAGAATTAGTGGGACTAAGAGAACAGGAGACGTGTAATAAGTATAAAGTTTCCTACTGGGTAATGGAAACAGATGCTGAATATGCTCAACCCTCTGGAGGAACTGTGACACTATATGCTCATGTGAAACTACATTTCAAATATGAGAAAGCCTGAAGATGGGAGAGGGGCCAGCAAGGGGGCTCAGCAGGCAAAGGCACTTTCCACCAAGCCTAGAAACCCAAGTTCCATCCCTGAACACACATGGTGGAAGCACAGAACTGACACCCACAGGCTCTCCTCTGACATCCATGAACATTCTCTCCTTTACTGCCCCCACCCCACACACGCACGCACATGCACACACACACACACACACAGAGATAACAATAATAAAACTATCTAAAGTCAATGTGCTCTTGTATAAAAGCCACAGTGTTGGCCAACCCAGGGCCCACTGGATTACAGAAGTCATAATATCCAGTAATGTTTGGTCTCAGCCCCCTGTTAGGCTCTGAGTCCTATGTTCTCCAGGAAGTGGACACACAAATATCCACCTATTAGGTGAACTACTGGGATTTGGGTACCATAGTTCATTCAACACAATGACCCACAGTAGGCAATGCCTTGGGAAACTATGACAGAGGCTCCAGGGGGAAATGGCAGAGGGTCTTTTACCTCAGTTTGCCCCCTGGACTGCTCTTAAACATGATTCTATGCCTCCTGTGACAAGCATTTACATTCGATTTATAGGACAGGAACATAATTATAGAACCTCATCTGGTCAGTGGATTATGAATCTGGATATGGCTTTCTGCCTTGCTTTTGTTTCTCAGATATGCATGTACTATATGGTATGCATATAAAAAAGTAACATATACCCAACTCAGTCAGACTCTGAGGGGCAAGTTCAGAGATCCAGAATCCTTCTCTCCAGTACTTTCTGGCTTTGGAAAGGAGACAAGGAAAAAAGATCTTTGAAAGCCACCATGTTCAATAACAGCCTAGAACGTTTTATTAAAAAGTGTTTCAGGCCCATCTTCAGTGGCATAAGACCATGTGTCCAATGGCACTGCCAGAT
This sequence comes from Micromys minutus, assembly GCF_963924665.1. NCBI lineage: Eukaryota > Metazoa > Chordata > Mammalia > Rodentia > Muridae > Micromys > Micromys minutus. The sequence goes on along the minus strand of NC_137966.1, from coordinate 26,869,581 downwards.
ACATTCTAAAATTACAGTTTTGTTTATTGCCTGTGTCTGACAACTCCCTCTGGAAGGGAGTCTGTGGACAGCCTGTTCCTGTTCCTCAGAGGGCCCAAGGCTATCACTTAGAACCCCACTGTTCATGACAAGCAGATCACACAGGAATTGAACATCCCTCAGGTAATCCGCCACACCCAATTCTCAACAATGAAGACTTCTGCAGTGCCTCAATTTCTATGTCAATGTAACAGAAATGAAATTCAAGGTATTTCTGGTCCAAGATAGGTATGGACCCTGAGAAAGAGCCAGCTGACAGGGTGGGGAAGGATGGATGACTTGCCCATGTCAGAAGACACTTTTGGTTCAGAATTGTAATCAAACCCAGGGTCTTGAGTATGTCAAGCTACAATTCTACTAGAATACATAAAACAGGAAATATGAGAGATCTGTCTTAGATTTATCTGTGTGTATCTGTGTATGTGGCATATGTGTGAATGGCCACACAGAGAGGACATCAGATGCCCTGGAAATAGAACTCCAAGTGGCTGTCAGCAGCCCACTGTGGGTACTGGGAACTGAATTCATTCCTCTGGAAGAGCAGAGTGTTCCTAACTGCTGAGTCATCTCCCCAGCCCTCATAAAGGTATTTTTAAATATGTACACCCTTAGACACTGTTTTCCAAAGATGCACCACAACCCCACTGAAGCAAAGGGCTTGTCACTGCAGAGATATCGGGGACAGCGAGCATCCACACCCTAGAACTTCCTATGTGATCTGCTTGTCATCATGAACAGCGGGGTTCTAAGTGATAGCCTCAGACCTTCTGAGGAACAGGAACAGGCTGTCCACAGTCTCCCTCCCAGAGCTGACATGTCAGACAAAGCCAATACACAAAACCAATTTTAGAAAATGTCTGGTAGTGCTACTGGATGCATGGTCTTAGGCCAATGACAAACCATAGTTTGCAATCAGTTAATAAGAAGTCACTGGTCCCTTCTACCAGTTATGGTACCAAAACAGCAGTTTAGTTCACATAATACTGTAGTGTTTAAACATGTTTATATACATGTGTATATGAGTACATGTAAAAGGCAGAGGACAACCTCAGCTGCCATTCTTTTAGGCACTGTCTACCTTGGTTTCTGTCACTGGCCTGGAACCCAGCAAGTAGGATAGACTAGTGGGCCAGAGAGCCCAGGAATCTGCCCGCCTCTGCCTCTCCACCACTCCTGGCTCTGTTGTTGAACATGGGTGTCGGAGATCAAACATAGGTCTTCATTCTTGTAAGGCGAGTCCTTCACTACAGAGTCATCACCCCAGCCCTAGCATGCTTTCTTGTAAAACTTTCTCAATGAACAAAGCTAACAGCACAGGTTTGCATTCTGTAACATACAGCTGGCTTGACCAGCCGGGGGTACAATTAAAGTGAGCTAGGGTTGTCAGCCTTGGACAGGGGTAAGGGAGAAGGTCTTGCTCAAATTGCAATCTTTTGTCTGCTTAGTTTAGTGGTAACAGGGATGGAACGCAGGACATTTTACCATAGCAAATGCTGTGCTTCTGAGCTAACTCCCAACCCCAAACTAGCAGCAGCCTTTGGAAAAGGGTAAGGTGCTGGCTCAATGGCAAAGGCACTTGTTGCCAATACTGACAAGCTGACTTCAAGCCCTGGAGCCCACACTTGGAAGGAAAGGATCCCGCTGTCCTCTAACCTCTATATGTGTTAGAGCACACATACCCCTGCACACATGCACATAAATGCAGAAGTTTTGAGTTTAAAATTTTACATATATTTAGGTTAAAACCACAAGAAGATGTAAGAACCACTCCCCATTGCTACACTCACCAGGAAAGGTGTGCAAACCCACGTGAATGTGCCCACAGCCGCCAGATAGGCAGATTTCTTCAGCACCTTCAGCTCCTCCTGCCTGATGTTCATAACTTTGTCCTGGAAAGCCAGCTCCCAGGCATACAACTTGAGTACTTTGATCCCATTGAGGATCTCGTTCATCAGCTTGATTCGGTTGTCTTTACTCTTCATGTGTGCCACCTACAGGGGGAGAGGAGATCAGTATCCTGGACCCTAGGGACATCTTCAACTAGAAATGGCTCCTCCCCGAAGATGGGAGAACTGGTCCTGGACCCCATGAGCCACAGTGTCAGTTTCCGGACCATGGCAAGAGACTTGGTCATTATAAAAGTTGGAACTGCTTCAAATCAAGTTGGATTCAACTTAAGTGGAGGGATGGAGGTGAGACTCGCCTTGCAGGCTTTCAGAGATGAGATGCCACCTTATGCCGCTGACTCAAATAGGGAAAATTAGATTATTTATGCTCCTTTTTTTCTCCTTCTTCCTTTTCATCCCTCCCTTCCTCCTGTTCCTACCTGCCTCCAGCTTTCTCTTTTTCACAGGGTTTTACTCTATAAGCCCAGGCTGGCCTTGAACGGCCACCTAGTCTTTGTACCTCAGCTTCCTAGGTGTAAGACTGACAAGAGTATGCCACCATATGCGATTTTTCTTTTTCTCATAACTGATTTCTAGCGACTCCCTGGTCATTAAAACATTAAAATGTGCCAGGACCGGCTGGCACTGGTTCTGACCATCCATAACAAAGACATGCAGTTATTAAATACTTTAAAACCATCTGCCACATCACCCTTGACAGACAGCTTTCTAAGTATTCATACATAGCCATCCCTGCTCAGGCAGGTCAGTTACCAGCACTAACGATGGCTGTCCTTTTGAAAACCTGCAGAAGTGCGAAGGTCACTAAAGCAGTGTCCCTGTCCATCCCAGGCCTGAGCATCAGAAAGCTGGGTGACCCTTACCTGGAAAGACCCAGGCCAGGGCTCAGAATGAAGTCTCATGAAGAAATCCTACCTGGTAGGTCTTAGTCTTCATGGCCATCACAGCATTGAAGGGCACCATGAGGATCATCACAGCCACCCCAGCCAGCACAGAAGGACCCAGGTTCTAAGGAAAGACCAGTGACAATGAGTCACCCAGCAAACAGAAGAGAGCCCTGCCACTCACACCGTCTAATGTGAGCTACTTCAGGCAGCTCGCCAAGCAAGTGTGCTGTCAATCATTTATTTCTTTTACCCAAAGATGGGGCATCAAGAGTTTTCAGGGTTGGGGTCTTCCTAACCCTTCTCAGATGCAGGAAAGCATACTCTGACATTATCCAAAGCATTATCCAAACTCTTGACAACTAGAAGCTATGCAAGTTTGACCTTTGACATCTTAGAAAAGCACCAAGGTGCTGGTTAGTGAACCTCTAGCCTGCTGACTCCCTTATCTGGAAGGCTGGAAAAGTGACAAGACTGGCTGGTCACTGGCACCGTGGAACTTGGGTTCCTGACGATCGTTACATCAGCTGACACCAACAGTATGGCCTGTATCCAGCCTCCAGCTTCCTAGCAGGCTAGGTCTTTGTATCTGCCAGGTAGAGCACAGATGCAGACGGGCTGCAAAACCCATCTCCCCAGTTTCACAGCTGTGACCTTGATTTGCTAGAGACTCAAGCTTGTCGCTGTCTGCCTTTGCATCTGTGCCTTATCCATTCTGATCTGTTTGTGTGTGTACATGTCCAAGAGGGTTTGTGAGAATACTCCAAGAAAACAAGGCAAGAGTCTTGTGACTTCAGTTTCTTCAACCCACGAATTGTTCTTAGTATGTGTTCTCATGCTATTCTCATGTGGAAGACGGGAATATGCTTACTTCAGATTACTCTTACTGTTTGTTGATGTTATTCAATTAAATGTTTAAATAATTGTTTATATACTCTACGAAAAAAACATGGTTTTGCCAATTGTGACTTTTCCTTATAACTTGAACTCATAAAAACTTTACTCAAGTAAACTTTCTTAACCTTCGGGAGTATAAATTGTCTGGGGCTCTGAATGAAGTTGGCTATTGCATGAGACTTCAGTCTGCCTCATTTATTGGCTTCATTCACCCAGGTCCCATTACCTCTAGAGTGGTGACATTCTTGTCAGTGTGTCCACACTCACACATGTAAATGTGCACACGCACGGGCCCTCATACACACACATTAATATTAAGGATATATGAAAGGTAGTCTACCTGGGACAGGGTAAGAATCATCAGTGGGAGTAAGGAGGGTCATTCCTGCAGCTGTAAAGGAGCTCAGCGGTAGAGCACTTACCTAGCATGCTAAGGGGCCTCAAGTTCCATCCTCGGGATTGAGAGAAAAAAGAAGAAGAAGAAAGAGGAAGGGGGGGGAGACAGAGACAAAGAGAGAGAGATAGAGAGAAGTAATTCCTGGGGCATATGCTGCCCTTTCCTCCTGGCTCACTGTCTTCCCAATGTTGAAACTACTAATGGCCCTCTGGAAATATTAATACACCCTTTTGCAATGCAGGGAAACGATGACCCAGGCTGGCCAGAGACTTCTCTTTCCTAGGTCACAGCCTTTGGTTCAAGGATAGGAACAGGACTAAGCTGGTTAATCACAGTATCCCAGGAGAAGCCACAGAGGCAATAAATGCAATTTGCTCTTCTGTATTATTGTTCATCAAGATAACACAAGACCAGAGCTAAAGGCGACATAAAGCCATTATGAATAACACTGATTATAGAAAGCAGGGCCAAAAAAAAAAAAAAAAAAAAAAAAAAAACACAAGAGAAAAGCTGAGCCCTTCGAAGTTGCAGTTCTCTAGGATCCATCCATACCTGGGAATCCCTGGATTGTTTAGGACTGAGTATTCCTCCCCGTAATTCCTAAGATGGATTCCTTACAACCAAGAGGCTCCTGCTCAATATAAGTTCTAATAAATGAGTTTGTATCACATTTAATTGGTACAATGGAACAGGATTGGTGGGTTAACAACATAAAAGGCTAACATAAAAATGTTAATTCCATATACTTCAAAAAAAGACTAACACAGTTGATCATATCTGTAATCTCAGTACTGCAGAAGCACAGGCAGGAGGATCTCTGTGAGTTGAGGGACAGCATGTTTCAGGGCAGCAAGGACTATATAGTAGGTTGGGTGTAGCAGTGTTCATCTATCATTCTAGGGCTGGGGTAGGTCTGGAGTTCACTAGCCAGTGACCCTACTACATCAGTGAGCTCCATGCTCAGAAAGGAACACACTTTTAAAAACACAAGATGGAGGACAACTGAAGTCTACCTCTGACACACACACACAGTCCACACATACATAGATAAAGGAAGGACAACACATACATACCAAGCTACCAAATAGAACTAAACCCTGACAATACATGGAAAGAATAAAATAACCAGAAACTAGCAAATAGGCCAGAAAATAAAATGTAAATGAAAGCAAGAAACATTCTTTCCCACCCATGTCCTCCCCGTTGGTGCCTAGTTGAGGCCAGCCCTCCCTGCACAAGGAGACCAAGGGAAAACACACACCAGCCACAGGAAGTAGAGGGCTAGGATGACTTGCAGGGGGGCCGACCAGATCATGTTAATGTACGTGGCCAAGTCCATGAAGCGCTGGGCATCCACAGACATGAGGTTGACAATCTCTCCAACTGTGGAAGATTTTCGAGCTGAATTTGTGATCACAAGAGCCTGTGGAATTCAGGAGAGAGAAAGTTGAGCCTACAAGTGAAGGCAAAGGATCATGGACTCTCCCCAAACCCCAGACAAGACTCTGGACTGTACTAAGTGGGTACCTTTCTCCATCTGAGCTGCTCCAGGTACTTTTTTTTTTTTTTAAAGATTTATTTTATGCATGTGAGTACACTGTAGCTGTCTTCAAACACACCAGAAGAGGGCATCAGATCCCATCACAGATGGTTGCAAACCACCATGTGGTTGCTGGGAATTGAACTCAGGACCTCTGGAAGAGCACTGACTGTTCTTAACCACTGAGCCATCTCTCCAGTCCTCCAGGCACTTTCTAAACCATGACCTTGTATACTTCATATGCAGGCATGTCACCTGAGGGTTCTTAATCAGCAAGTCTGTGTTTAAGCTAGGATTCTGAATTTCAAAGCAGCTCAAGGTTATGACCATGCTGTTGACTTCAGATCCCAACACAAGGTTCTTGGCCTTATTACCCTGACACTGGAAGCTAGACAATGTTTTGTTTGGTCAGTCTGCATACTGACTGTAAGACAGTCCCTAGCCTCTATGCAGAAATGCCCTCATTCCAAGCTGAGACACCAAAAGTGTCAGGTACCTTAAAAATATCCCAATGCCTCTGAGCATGACAACCCTGACTTCAAGGTCCCACTAGTCCAGGACTCAAGCTAATAGATGAAGGCAGTTTGTAATCAGTGTGAAAAGCACTAAGAAAACTGTCTCCCTTGCCAGCCTGTGAACCCCATGGTGCTATGTCCAGGATATGAGTGGCTGGAAGATCACCGGGTCCCTGTAAGTTACCTGTTTGTTTTCTAATGAAAGAAAGAATTATGGACTTGAATAGATGAAAAGGATCTGGAAGTGGTTGAAGGAGGAGAAACCTTGATCAGAATATACTGTATGAAAAAAAAAAACCTATTTTCAATAAAAACCAAAATTATGGGGGGGAAATGAACATCAACGGCAACCAAACAGTAGAAGTGGGGCCACGGCCCAAGCTCTATGGGATAGTCCCTGCCAATCATGTGCAGGTGCAGCATAGTGAAATAAGTCAAACTATTTAAAGCTTGTCTGCCTCCATTCAAGAAGGATACTCCCTGTTTCGTTCAAACGAAAGGTGAAAGTGAAGGCAAATCCAGAATGTGGAACTAAAATAGTTAACATAGGTTGCTTTTCTTTAAAAATAAGAAACTGTGCACATGTCAGAATATGTATATGCAGGCAAATGCATCCATGGTGCAGATGTGGAGAACAGATGTTGCCCTAGCCTTCCAAACTGCTTGAAATAGAGTCTTATCACTTTTCAGGAGCTTCTGAGGACTCCCCAGCTCACTGTTCAGTGGATTGCCAGCCTTACCTGCTTCTGGAGATCCAAGCTCAGGTTGTCAAGCTTATGCTTCCCCTAGTTAGCTATCTCCCCAGGCTCTGAACATGGATCTGATCCATGACTTCATCAAAGAGCGCCAAGCTGCATAAGAAACCCAGCTACCCACAGGTAACACGTGGACTCATGGGTATTCACACATCACCCTGATGAGAGCTATCGCTGGCCCCATGGTTCCCACAGCCCCCATCCTTTCTTTGCTGAGGATGCTGGGCTGGAAGTCTCCATAGGTCCTGTAGAGCACCAGCCCAGCTGTCCCTGGATTCTGGGGTCACAGGATTGGATGTGGTGCCTGGCCTACCTTTCGGTAGACAGCGCCCACCACAGCAGTCTTGATGCGCATGCCACTGACAAAGCAGATATGAAAGTACTGGTGGAGAGCCAGTGTCTGCAGACAGGCACTGACAAATAGCAGTGCAGTGTACAAGTAACCCTGCCAGTCGGGGGCCTCCGTGTCATTCACGAAGTTGATGATCAATCTGTGGGAGTGGGAAGGAGATCTGAATGTGAACATACAACAGGGGCAAATACTGTCAAGTCACCACAATGATTTCCACCTGAGCCATCCGCCAGACAACATTTTACTTTATAGGGATGATATTACTGCCATGTACCAGATCCTTACAACAGGGACCTCTGCCTTGGGATCACTATACCGACAATTACGTTCTATACCAAATAGAACAAGGTGATGAAGAGAAAGATGGCAAACTCCCCCTCCCCCACCTCCTTGGTTTCTAGTTGCAGATACTCATGAGATCTACCTGCATCCTTGCTCTAGACAGCCCCATATCCTCCCAATTTTGGATTCAGGAGGCTTCTGTGATTTGCAATTAAAGTGGCTGCAACTCAGATAGTAATTAAACAAAGATTGGGAAGACCTCACCTTCATAAGGTAACAAGCCTGGTCCAACATATGACAGGACCACCCAGGAAATTATAGGGAACCAGGTAGTCAGGCAAGAGTTCTTACTTCAGGATCTCAGGGCCAGCGAACATCATCAGGTCATGAAGGGCTTTGTACAGGAAGCTCATGAGGAAGTAGGGCCCAAAGGTCTTGTATAACACCTTGAAAAGAGAGGGGTTCCGGTCCTTGTGGGGTGACTTGACAATCAGTGCTTCTACCTCTTCATTCACATCCAACTGGGAACTTCCCTTAGTCTTGGTAGGATCTTTGGGAGGGGCATACACAATCCGTACAGGCTGCCTATAATGAGAGGAGGGTAAAGCAGTTATCTGGTCTACCAGAGGCAACCCACAGTCAAGAGAGTAAAGAGAGCAGAACCCAAGACATGTCTCCATAGAGTCAAGCTTAATGCAGTGAGTATAACCCTGGACTTAGGAGTCCTTGGACTATCTGTTGGCTGCAACTACAAGGATACTGAAGCTAGTTTCCTCTTTTGCAAAGCAAGACTCATAGTAAACCAGGTGTGGTGGAACATGACTGTCATTCCAATGCTGGCGATGCTGGGAAAGAAAAATCACAAATTGGAGGCAACAATAGTGACATAATGAGGCTCTGAGTCAATAAAGTGGAAGTCCCACCTCCCTCATGGATGTACAGAATGAGAGGCTGTTGCAACATAGTAGCCCCAAGCTCAGCCTCAGACATGCGATGCTAAGAGGCTGTAACTGAAAGGCATGTTAGCATGGTGGCCCCAAACTCCTCTACAGACTCACAATTCCTATCAGAAGCTCATCTGGCTACTTCATATCACATGAAGTGATAGATCAGTTCTAAAATCTGAAATGGGAACTAGAGACCCAGATAAGCTAGAGCCATCCTAGAAGAGAAGATGAAGCTGACAGATGTCAAGAAACAAGGAAGCCACACAGATATCAGTCTAGGCCCACAATTAAAAGTCCAGAAGCAAGATGATCTCTGTCAAAAACTAGTGATAGGCCAAGCAAAGTGGCTCATGCCTGCAATCTTAGCACTTGAGCAGTAAGGCAGGAGGACTGCCAAGAGTTGAAACGAACCTGGGCTACAATACAGGAGGGCCTTTCTAAACTTAAACAAAATAGTAATAGAAAACTAGATAGCCAGGTGCAAAGAAAAGGCTAGACCATGATGCCACATTATGTATAAAAAAATCAATTTTTTTATTTATGTGTATGTGCATTTGACTACATGAGTTTTATGTGCACTATGTGAATGCAAGTATTTGTGAAAGCCAGAAATGGGTGCTGGATCCCCAGGAACCAAAGTTACAGGCGGATATCTGCTACCTAATGTGGGTGCTGGGAGCCAAACCTTGGTCCTCTGTACCAGCAGTTTGAGTTCTTCCCCATGGAGTCATCTCTCCAGCCCCAAAGAAACATACTAAACTGGATCCAACTTCTACATGCAGAAGCTAAAAACTATAAATCTTGCTAAGCATGATTTGTATATACTTAAAGTCCCAGCCCTTGGTGGATGAAGGCAGGAGAATCTTGAAGTTCAACATCACCCTCAGCTACATAGGGAAAGAAAATACCAGCCTAGATAGGGTTATGTGCCAAAACTTCATCTCAAAGACGAAACAAAACAAAATAACCACCACTTCCACCACCACCACAAAACAAACCAGCATAGCTACACAAGTTTCAAGCAGACTTGTTCTATAAAGCTGAGTCACCACGACTCAGCACAGTGACCATCCTTCTGTATAGTGTTCCACAAAGGACAGTCCTGAATAAAGACATCCACGCCACTAAAACGCTAACCTGAAGTCAGCTATCTCCAGACACAAGTTTATACAGATTGTATTCTTACACATTTATATACAGTACTCCTTCTTATCCATGGATGCTACTGGTTCTGTTTTCTTAAGAATACCTATGATAAAAATTTAACCTACAATAAAACATCAGTTTCAAAAAAGGAAGCACTTAGGTTTCCTGTAGTGAAATGACACAATATGAGTGTGTTCTGTTACTCTCACTTCTACTGTCCTCACCCTTCCTGTGCTCCTCAGAGTTTAAGGCAGTGACAGGCCTGTGTCATACTTAGGCTGCTACCTAAGGTTTACTTGCACAAAAAAATCTGGCTTTTTGTTTTTGATTTATTTATTTAGTATATATGAGTGTTCTATCTGAATGAAAATCTGCACACCAAAAGAAGGCACCAGATCACATTACAGATGGTTGCAAGTCAACATGTGGCTGCTGGGAATTGAATTCAAAATCTCTGGAAGAGCAGCCAGTGCTCTTAATTCCTAAGCCATCTCTCCAAGATCACTGCTGGACAGTCAACTGGAAGGTGAGCAGTGGGCAGTGAGGACACAGCAGACAAGAATAATGTATACGTTAAAACTTAAGAATGAAATTATAGATTTAATACTTCTAGATCATGTTTGATCATGGATAACTAAAACCATAGATGTGGGAAGAAGACCACACTTCACCAGTCTTTAAAATCAATACCTTCTAAAGCAACTAACAGCCATTTCATGCTGTTTTATACTACCTACTGTTAAATGAGCCATCACCCCCCACCCCTTTGCCTAATGCTGTAACTTCTAAACCAGTAGCAATAACAAAAACCTTACAGTGGCTGACAAATGAGCGATTATAGTCAACTACAACAGGGAAAGGGGGCAAAAAGGAACAATTTCTGGTCCCCAAAATTCCTTTTAAAAAAAAATGTTTTTCATTTATCAGAGCATGGATCGCCTGTGGTCTTTATATAAGATCAAAAAGCAGAGTTAAGGGCTGGAGAGATGGCTTCAGTGGTTAAGAGCACTGACTGCTCTTCCAGAGGTCCTGAGTTCAAATCCCAGCAACCACACAGTGGCTCACAACCATCTGTAATAGGATCTGATGTCCTCTTCTGGTACATTGGAAAACAGCTACAGTGTACTTATATATAATTAATAAATAAATAAATCATTTTTTAAAAAGGCAGAATTAAGTACTTGCTCATCTGTTCTTTAATTTAAAAAAATATTTGGCTTGCTTAAAACTGTTTACCTAAAGAATTAGAAACCGACTCAGGAGACAAGGTCATTGGTAATCCAAGAATTCGCCAACTGACAGGAAGATGAACAATGACAAGGACAGCCATCAAGCCTAGATGTAGAACTCAATCCCTCTCTGGAAGAGCTCTTTGAGCCGGAGTTCCCCGAGATGAAGCTAGCAGGCTAAGAGGTCTTTCATCTTCCCAAGATACCAACTCTTGAATAAACCTGGAGCCCTATGAGCTCTAACATCGGCACTGGGAACCAACTGTAAGTCTTTTGGAAGAGCATCAGGTACTTTAATCCCTCAGCCATCTCTCGAGCACTGGTTTTCTTTTCATTTTAGATATACTGGGACATTGTCGGTACGTCCTCCAGTTTTGTTGTCCAAGTATCTTTAGGCATCAAATACTGTCTACTTTTTCACTTAACATAATAATTTTTGCTTCCTCCCTCAACTTTGAGCAGCAATTCCAACTTCTACTTACATCCTAACAGGTGTCTGGGTTTGACTCTGTCTTGGGCTATCACAAACAAGTCTGTACAAGCCTTTTAGAACCTAAGTTTCCAGTTCTCTTGGGCATCTGCCTGGGACAGAATGACAAGTGACTACTTAATTCAAAAACAAAACAAAAACACTATCAAATTCTTGTTCATAGCCATTGAATCACTTGATATGCATGCCAACTGGAAACACGATCCAAAATGGCCTCACCATAGAGAGGCACAAGCTGAGGAGACACAAAGTATTGTCACAAACTCTCTCAGTCATGCTTCCTATCGCTGCTACAAAACACCAGGACCAAAGAGCAAATCGGAGATGAAACGGTTTAGTATACTTCCACATTGCTGTTCATCACTGAAGGGAATCAGAAAAGGAAATCAAAATGGGGAAGAAACCTGGAGGCAGGAGCTGATGCAGAAGCCGTGAAGGAGTGCTGCTTACTGTTGCTTCTCAAGACTTGCTCAACCTGCCTCTTTATAGAACTCAGGACCACCAGCCAGGGACGGCTCCACTCATCATGGGCGGGGCCTCCTCCACTGATCACTTACAGCTGGATCTCAAAGAGGCATTTTCTCAACTGTGGCTCCTTCCTCTCTGATGACTCTAACTTGTGTCAAGTTGACACACAAAACCAGCCAGTACAGAAGCTCATGGCACACTGAGCCAGAAACAAAGATAGGCTCAGAGCCAGTGAGATGGGCAAAGGCACCTGCAACCCACCCTGACCACCTAAGTTCAATCCTGGGTATTGAACACAGGGTAAAGGATGAAAATCAACTCCCATAAGTTTTCTTCTGATCTCCCTATGCATGTGCTATGTCAATGCACACTCACCATGTAAACAAACTACATACATACATACATACATACATACATACATACATACATACATACATACATACATACATAAAAATATAAATACATTTACAAATGAAGACTCTGGTGGTTGTCACTGAACAGAATTTTCACCACACGGCTGCCCTATTCAGATTCTGCCTCTGACTTCCTTCTACGCCTTCAATGTAACTCTCTAGCCTACCCTGTCCCAGGGTATATGCATGGTTCACGCCCTCCTTTGAATGAGTGTTACTGAATGCCACCTTCTCACAGGAGCAACCCCTGAATACTCTTCTACAGCAATGCCCTATGTCACTGTGCCCTTCACTTCCTCTGATTTTACTATAAAATTATACAATCCAAAATGCAAGGCATTTGCCTGCTTTGTCCCAACACCTGAACCCAGGTCCAGAGCTCAGCATCAAAACGGCAGGTACACTGAAGCTTTGGCCTCAGGTGACACTCCATGGTTCAAGTTCCATGTTTGACATGTTCAACAAAAAGTGTTGACCCCAGCAAGAACATTCCGGGAATACTCATGATACCAAACAGATGCTCAGAGAGGAGAGAGTTAAAGACTGAGTGAGCAGGGCAAGGCCCAAACTGAGGGCTATAACCAGAAAAATCAATTCCCAGCCTGGCAGATGGTCTCCTCTCTCCTTCTGGAGAGCTAAAGATATATAACTTGCAGAAAATCCAGAAGGAAGCTTTGGGAGCTCCCTATGGTGTTTGTTAAACACTACCACTCCCCACATCTGAGAGAAGAGCAAATACAGCCTAGGAAGGTAGTGCAGTTTCCCTAGACCAGAATCAGCCAGGGTGGCTAAGGGTAGGTAAAAAGTCAGCCTAGGCTACATCTGCCCTGCCTGAAAAACACAGATTTGATACTCACTTCCTTGACTTAGCACATTCCTTCTTCCAGTTATTCACCAGCACAGGTACCACTTCTTCAGATGTGTCCTCTTTATTCAGTGACCAGAGGTCACTGCTCTCCAGGGGCTGGCGGTAGCCCTGCACCATCATCCTGGGAGCAAGGCACAAAGGGAAACACAATGAGCCTCCCTCACACACCTGCTACTGCTGTCTAACCATGACTGGAAAAATCCGAAACTACTTGGACAAGAAGGCATCTTAACTGGCTAATTCTACTAGGTCTTTGGGGGAAACAAAACAGACTCATCTTGACAAACAGGTGTACGCTATGTTTAGAAATACCTGGGTGTTTATTTCTGATGTGACTTGTAAATTTTATTATTAATTATTTTATTTTCAAACACAGCCTCATGTAGGCCAGATTGGCCTCAAACTCTATATGGCCAAGGTTGACCTTGAACCTCTGATCTTCCTGCTTCCTATGAAAATTCTAGATGCTTTCCTATTGGTGGTGATATATATCTTCCTATGTTTCCTATGACATGCATATATGACTTTGCTATAAGGTAGGAAAAATGACAATGTCACTAGTCAGTATCTGTGTTGGGAAAGTCTTTGTCTTCAGAGCACATGCTATCTTCTTCCCTGTCATCATTTCTTAAGCCAGACAGCATGGTGGGTATTTATACTGCATTCGGGGTCATGCAGCATCTAGACATGATTTAGAAAACAAGGCAGATCTGGTTAAATGCAAATGCTACTCTGCTTTATATGAAGACTGAGCATCCATCAGTGTGGTGTCTGTAGGGTCCTGGAACCAAGTCTGGTGGGATACCATATTAAATAGTTACAAATCTCTTCAACCAAAAGGCAAGCATAGAGCCTGGGCAAGCCAGCTAAAAGTCATGCCAGAAGCCAAGGGTGCTCACAGCCTGTGGATTAATCACTCAGGTGTTCATAACACTGAAGGCTAGTTACTGACCTTAAGATATAACTTGCAGTCAGTATAGGAGGATATTAAAGAAAGCTGAGCTCCAAGGAAGTGTTTATACAGCCCCTGCATTCATGTCCCACTACCTACCCCATCTGGAGGCCTAGCCTTACCCTGTAATCCACCAGAAAGTGATCCTGGAAAGGAAAGAGGCGCTCGATTCTGGACACGGATTCTAGGAGACAAAAGGCACAGGGGAAGGAGAAGAAGGGAATTCAAACTTTACCCTCCACATCGGGGAGAGCTAGACAGAGCTGACCATTCTTCCTTAAAGAACCATGACCCACATCCTCACACTTCTGCATCTCACATGAACTGCTCTCCTGGGCCTCAAAGCTGATCCCTCCATTTTCACCCAACAAATGTCCCCTGAGCACCTACTGTGTGCAAGCACAGTATAACACACTATCAACCCATCTTCATAGCAACCTCATGGCCTTGAGTTAACATTGCCCACGTCATTCACCCCCATTCACTCCCACTCAACAAGTATTTTATGAACACCTACTATATGCTAGGCACTCTATAAAGTAGTGTCAACCTTCCCTTCCTACATTCCCACCTCAACCTTGTGGGTGGTGTTATTATACCCTCCCCACTTTACACATCCATTTACTGAGCACATTTTTAATAAGCATCTACTATGCACCAAGCACTCTTTACAAAGACATGTATACTTTTGTGTTGCATTGCTGGCAATCAAGTTCAGGACCTTGCGAATGCTAGGCTAGTGTTCCTCTCTGATCTTCACTCCCAGCCCACATTTTAAAATTTTATAACCTGTGGACTCTTTGAACACTCCCGTCATTATCTCATCCATCCAGAAGATATTTCCTGAGTACTTACTATGTGTCAGGAAACATGAACAAATATGAACAGAGACAATCCATATATAAATTACCAGTTCATCTCCAAGATCACCCTACAAGACAGGGTTAAGTGTCACCCCATTTTGCAATTAAATGATAACAGAGCAAAAAAACCTGACTGAGCTCCTATATCTAAATGTGACAGGATGTGTGAGACAAATGGTCAGGACTCTAGAGTCAGACAATCAACAGTGATTATACAAACACTAGAAACAATATAAAACTTAACTGCAACCAGCGCCTAAGTATGGGTGGATGTGATCACAGAGCTCACACAGGCAGCACGCAGGGTGGATGTGATCACAGAGATCACACAGGCAGCACGCAGGGTGGATGTGATCATAGAGATCACACAGGCAGCACACAGTGTGGATGTGATTGATCATAGAGATCACACAGGCAGCACGCAGGGTGGATGTGATCACAGAGATCACACAGGCAGCACACAGGGTGGATGTGATCATAGAGATCACACAGGCAGCACACAGTGTGGATGTGACCACAGAGATCACACAGGCAGCACGCAGGGTGGATGTGATCACAGAGATCACACAGGCAGCACACAGTGTGGATGTGACCACAGAGATCACACAGGCAGCACGCAGGGTGGATGTGATCACAGAGCTCACACAGGCAGCACGCAGGGTGGATGTGATTGATCACAGAGATCACACAGGCAGCACGCAGGGTGGATGTGATTGATCATAGAGATCACACAGGCAGCAAGCAGGGTGGATGTGATCATAGAGATCACACAGGCAGCACACAGGGTGGATGTGATCATAGAGATCACACAGGCAGCACGCATTGTTTCATGCAGCTCAGAGAAGGCCTCTCTACGGAAAGCCAATCCAGCATTTAAAGAATGAATGGAAGGCAACTATAGCAACAGGAAAAATGAGACATTCGTGACAGAAAGCAATGTGCTCAGAGCCAGGAATGTTGAGAAGTATGGCCGACCCAGGACCCAAAAGGGACTTAAGTCTACAGCTGAACACTTGACCCATCTATGGAGAGCCCTGGGCTCAACATCTGGCAAGAGACCTGGCAGCTTATGATGGAGGCTGTGGAGTCTATGCTGTAGGTCAGATTAGAAATGGTGGGTCTCTTACAGGCAACCCTAGGAGCCATACAGATTTTTAGCCAAGTATCAAAGAATCTCTTTTCCAGAGGCAGAAGGCCAATTCAACAGGAGGTGGGAAATCACCAGCACAGAGCTCAAGCATTCAACATGTACACATTAAGCTCTCAATTCCAAAATGACCTCTGTGAAAGAGCAACAAGAGCTGAGAGAAGGCATTCAGAGAGCAGAAGAGACAGCCTACTCTAATCATGGGTTTCCCATCCAGTCTGTTGATCAAGTTCCATTCCTACAGTTCCGGAAAGAAGCTGGTTTGAGGAGCAGAATCAGGGTATCAAAATTTTGTTTCTATTTGAAAACAAGTTACTGGGCAAAAAAAATAAATAAATAAAGTAAGGCCAGAACACTGTATTACACTCCAGAGCTAGTAGTCCAAAGGTAAGTGGGCATGCTCAAAGCTCAGAAGCAGTCAGAGGGACCCTGGCTGGGAAGAGGGTGAGTTAGAAAAGCAGTGTTCCAAAGCACATCACTCTATGCGCCATACACAGATTTATATGGATGCTAAATAAAATGACAGTAGCACAAGCCATTGTTCTGTTACACAGATTAAACGAAAAGAAACAAGAATTTCCTTTCCCTTTTCTAAACAAACCCCACATCAGGGCAGTCAAGGAGAGAAACTTCAGCCAGTAAGTAAAGAAATAAGTCCGTCTGATGACAGGATGGTTTGTTTTGCAACTCCAATGGCTTGCTACAACGTCAGATGACGTGAAAAGAATTGTTGTGAGTGATATTGGGTCAAATAACCCTTATCTCTCAAATATTATTACTGAATAAAAATGCAAAAGGTACTCTACTGGTTTTGCAACCTTTTGCACGCAGAACTGTCTTAAAATAAAGTCACAAACCAGCCATGATTTTCCACACTGCAATCCCATAAAACTAAGGCAAGAAAACTGCTATGAATTTTAAGCCAGCCTGGGCTACACACGTGTTTTTGTTTTTAATTGAGTCATTTAAAAAAAGAAACAAAAAAATATATATAGAGAGAGAGGTTGGGGGATGCTTGCCACGCATGCAGGAAGTTTTGGGCCCCATTAGTAAAACTGGATGCAGTGGTGCAGCTTATAATCCCAGCACTCTAGGAGAAAGAGGCAGGTGGTCAGAAATTCAGTCATCCTCAGCTACTAAGTGAACACCAGAGCAATATAAACAGGAGGTCCTGTCAACAAAAAGACAGGAAGGAAATCCATCTGTCTAAGCAATACATAGGAAAGTAACTCACGATACCACAACTGAGTTCACATAAATGTAAAGCTGCCAACCATCCAGACTAGAGAGCCCTTGAGAAATAGTAAGCCTGCAGCTCATCAGATTCACCCAGGAGACAAGTGCCCAGAGCAGGTGTTTGTAGGTCGATGACAACACATGATTGGACAGTAGAGAGTGGGCAGGGACAAAAGTTGTGGTAAGGTTGACGAGGAAGAGAAGCAGGAAATTCAGGAAGCAACATGGAAGCAGACATGGATGTTTCTCTAGGCATACCTCTATATGGATAAGGTTGTTATGATTGTTTCTAAGGGTTTTATGGGTCAATTTATCTTATCTAGGTGGGCAGTTTATATTTTTGCCAACTGGTCGTAAGCTTATTGTGTAGAGGGATTATTGATTGAAAATTTAACATATAAACCTGTTAGATAAATTACTGATTGTTGAGTCATGATTTTACCAGGCTGTGGAGGACAGTGTGTGAAAGCAAAGGCTGAGAAGCAGCTGGAACATGCAGTTCAGCTCTGTTGCCCGCAAGATGTGAGGGCACTAGGGATAGGGCCCGTGAGATAGATGTGTGTGTGAAAGGTTTAGTAACAACACGCTAAGAGAAAGTGAGAGAAAACAACACACTGGAGTGGTCGTGGACACACCAGT
This sequence comes from Micromys minutus, assembly GCF_963924665.1. Taxonomy (NCBI): domain Eukaryota; kingdom Metazoa; phylum Chordata; class Mammalia; order Rodentia; family Muridae; genus Micromys; species Micromys minutus. The sequence goes on along the minus strand of NC_137966.1, from coordinate 26,851,615 downwards.
CAAAAGAAGTCGGTGTCTGTGATTACTTAGAGGCGGCATGGAGCTGCTGAGATACAGATACACTGTAGTACCGTGTAGCCCTACAGTTGCCAGCACTAGTGCAGGATAGAAGGTTATCACTTTCTATTTTTACCGAAATGGGTGTTCAGTCCCCACCCTAGTGAGGCAGATGCCGTCAGTCTGGGTTCAGATCATAGTCCTGTAGGTTCTAGGTAAGTAACTCCAGTGTCATATCTCAGCACCTTAGTGCTCACACCCAGAACATCAGAGTCCTCAGAGGGTTCTCCAATGCCAGAGAACCACATGAGGCCCACAGAGTGTGTGCAAGATGGATCTCCCTAGCTAAGGCAACACCATCCCTCCTGAAGTGGATATCTTAGCCTTGTTGGCCCACAGCCCATCAAGGCAAAAGACTAAGATGTTTGCTGGCTGGGGAGGGAAGCTCACAGTGGGAAATGACTTCTCTCTTGGATAAACATGTAAGGAAGGACTTGCTTCTATGCCAATGCTAGAGATAGGGCTGGAAGGGAGATGGCAAGGTCCCTGACCCTGTGAAGCTGCCTCCCTGGGGAAAACAGACAATTAAAAAAAAAAGATAACAGCAGTAAGCTAGGTGTGGCTGGTCATCCCAACACTCAGGATGTGAAGACAAAGGGATCAGAGTCATCCTTAAGTACATAAAGAGTTGAAGGCCAGACCTAGCCCCAAAAACAGAAAAGGCAAGGGCTTCATTCAGAACTGGAGCAGCTGTTCCTACTGAGAAGCCAGGTTCTGTTTCTAGCACCCACATGGTGGCTCACACCATCCTGAACTTCAGTTCCAAAGGATCTGTCCTCTTCTAACCTCCAGGTACCAGATATGCACATAATTGCTACATAAACATGCAAGCGAAACACTCATACACATAAAATAACCTAAAACAGCTACAAAAGACAAAGAAGGGAGGGAGAAGAAAAGAGAAGTGGGGAGTAGTAAGGAGCAGTGGCCAGACATCAGCAGGAAAACACACTTGCCTAACCATGAAGAGGGCTAATGCATTCTCCTGAACTCCACACATGCCACAGCATGTGATAAAGCAGTGGAAGGTCTGAGTCTTGTCTTTATTTAAAATCTGTGGGATGTCAAGTAACTTCCTTGGAGGTAACTAAATGAGATAAACCAAGAAAGTTACTTGTCAGACTAAAACATGAACCATGCTACCCCAAGCATTGGGCCAGGTGCTTTTTACATCAGAGATGGTGGGCCAGGGATTGTAAACTGGCTGCTTGTAAATAAAATTTGTTTGGAACACAGCCTGAGGCTGCAGGGCTAAGGAAAAAAAAAAAAAAAAACAGAAAAAAAGAAACTACATAGTAGTTCACAGCAAGCCCTTAGTATCATGAATAGGTAGGTAGGCAGGCAGTCAGGCAGACAGACAAATGAAGGATAGATGGATGAATGAATGGATAAATGGATGGTTAGACGGATAGACAGATATACATAAATAGACAGACAGACAAGTGTCTGATCATAGTTCCTCAAACCTCATGCCTTAAGACATGGTTTGTAGGGAGGTATACATTTAGGCCTCCAAGGACTGTCTGTCACTGGTTCTCAGTCAAAGCCAAACTGTATTAAAGGTGCTACTTGCCTATCTCATTACTTCATGATTGTAGAAAGCCTGCATGGTGCAAATCTTGATGCAAAGTGTCTTGAGCTATCTTTGACCCCTTACTGCCAGTCACTGCCCACTTCTATGTCCAATAACAGCACTCTGGCTATCACATGGAACTAACCCCAAAGCTAAGAATTTCATCACATAGGGTCCCACCAATGACTTGAAAAGTACTCACTTTTGTTCTGAAATGTTTACCATGTTACACCATGGTACTTGGAACAACCATGTTCCCAGTTCAGGGTCACTTATACTAGCTACTAAATAAAACTCCTAAGGTGAGAGTGTTTTTTAGTTTGGGGGTTTGTTTTGTTTTGTTTTTTCCAACAATACCCAGTCTTCCTTCAGCCTTGACTTCAATATAGAGGGAAGATGGCTCTTGGGGCTGTCATCAGAGTCAGTAAGTCCCTCTCAAGTCTATGGAGACAAAGCCTCACTCCAGCTACTCAAACTGAGTCCCTAGCACTAGAAGAAACCCACCAGCAAACACAACAAGGTCATGTTGTTAGCAAGACATTTCCGTTTCTCTCTGTAACCTCCAAGAGCTTCATGTACTTCCAGGCCTCCTCCCTCCTCTAGATCCAATCAGGGACACTCCAGCCACAGGAACCCTGCAAGGTTCCTCTTCCACATGAATTAGGTATAAATTAGAATGTGATAACACAACTTCTCTGAGCCCCAATATTTTTATTGGATATTTTATTTATTTACATTTCAAATCCTTTTCTCGGATTCCCCCCCAGGAGCCCCCAATTCCACCCTCCCTCCCCCTGCTTCTATGAGGGTGCTCCCCCACCCACCCACTCCCTCCTACCCTCCCTCCCTGGCATTCCCCTACACTGAGTCATCAAGCTTTCTCAGGACCAAAGGCCTCTCTTACCATTGATGTACAAGACCATCCTCTGCCACAGATGTGGCTAGAGCCATGGGTCCCTCCAACTCTTTGGTTGGTGGTTTAGTCCCTAGGAGCTATGGGGGTCTGGGAGGTTGATATTGTTCTTCCTATGGGGTTGCAAACCCCTTCAGCTCCTTCAGTCCTTTTTCTAACTCCTCCATTGGGGACCCTGTTCTCAGTCCAGTAGTTGGCTGTGAGCATCTGCCTCTATATTTGTCAGACTGCCACACCTGGGGATCCATCCCACATAGACACCAAACCCAGACACTACAGTGGATGCCAAGAAGTGCTTGCTGGCAGGTGTTGGAAATATGGCGGGAGACTGCTCCACCTCTGGGCTACAGCTGCTGGAGGAGGCAGGACACAGTTGGACCATGCTTACCCAGGGATGGACAGCCGGAGCTCAAGCAGGGGATCCCCAGGCCTGCAATGAGGCCCAGGGCCATTTGGTTCCCAGGCTCTTGGACACCCAGGTGCCACTAGATGCTGAGAAGAGCTGAGAACACAGTGGGGTCCTATGAGCAGGATCTAGCCTGGAGCCAAGTGAGGAAGCAGGGGCTCTGGCTTGGGCTTAATGGCAGCCGCAGCTGGGAACATAGAGACCTCTACGGGAGATTGGATGATGTAGGCGAGGCCTTCTCTACTGCTCCCAACGAGGGTCTGACATTTACTGTCATTTCAGAAAGTGGATGAGTAAAACTGTACCCGCTATCTTAGGGAGGGCCTGAGACTAAATACCTTTTGCAGGGAGGCATGCACCGGGAAGAAAGGATAGTTGGCTAAGCCTCCAGGCCTGGAGCCTAAGTGATCTCATGTGCTCACCTGTGGAGGAGGGGCTTGGGCACTGCCTTATGTGACTGATGGCCACGAATCTACAGTGGGTGGCCAGTGACGGCAGCCTGGTTATCCGGGAATTCTACGGAAGCACTTGCTGTCCCTTAGGGTCCCAGGGGCTTCAGCCTCTCAACCGGGGACCAGAGTACCTCTCACAGTCCCACAGACAGGAGCCTGATACAGCCTGAGAGGCTCTGCCAGAGCCCCAGTATTTTTAGTCCTCAAACACATGTCCCTTGGTGCTGAGGATGTGGCTTGATGGTGTAACACTGGCATCCTCAGCATAGCAAAGAAGCCAGTGAACCAAAAAAGAATCTCTCCTTCGAGTCTAAGAGCTTTGAACTAGCGCCACTTAAGCATCTTTGCACATACAAGAGTGCACACGCACAGACACACACACAGGCACACACACAGGCACACGAAGGCACACCTATGCACACACCAACCACCTGGGGATGCTATCAAAGTTGTCTTAGGTTTGACCCCAGGAGGGGTCCATGATACTATGTATTTTAAGACAGTCCCGTTGAAATCTGCCAGCCACAATACTGTGTTATGAATTAAATCAAAAGCTCCAGATAGCGCTGAACCATTAAAAGCAGGTAGGATGATCGACCTTAAGTTGAATATGTTTTGTCATAATAAATAAACACAATGTTTTTAAAGGGAACCAACTTTTGGCATTACGCCAGACTTCAGCATAACCCCGAGCACCACTTCCTTCCTGGATCTAGGGCAAGTGGACAGAACAGAAGCCTTATCTAGTGTCCCAGGAGGCCCCAAGCAGGCCTCAGAGAACCCTCAGAGGACCTCCCCTGTACTGTTAAAGCAGCCCATGATCGTCAACACTGCCTAAGGCATCAAAATCCCAGGGCAATCTCTCTGACTTTGAGCCTGAGGAACTAATCCAGCCATTATTAAACTTGCCTTTAAGTGGAGTACAACCAAAAGAAGTGATGGGTTCTATAGAAGGACCAGTCCTGGGTTCAAATTCCTGCTCTGCCACTTACAATGGGCAAGAAACTTAAGTCTCTAAGACTCCATTTCCTTGTCTGAAAAACGGGAAAAATAAAAAGAGGCAAGCATATAAATTGCCTCACACAGGAGGGAGCTGGTAAACAGCTGTGCCCCATCTTGACCCCTCAGTGACTGAGGTGTGCATTCACATGGAGAAAGAAACCATGCAAAAAATAAAGCAGGTACAAATACAAGGTACCAAATCAACAAAGCCAAAGAAATGTTCCAGACAGGGAGCCAGCAAACTTCATCTACAGAGAGCCGAAGAGCAAGGTTGGGCTTCAGGGTAAGGGGAATACAGCCGAAGAGGCAACTCCTTAATTTTCCTTTACATTCCCAGCAGCCATGTGGGACATTTTCACAAATAACTAAGAATATGTTCCAATAAAAATCTGCGGATGCAGGGATTTGCCTGGGACTGCTGTCTGCTAGGACCTAGTCTAGAGCCCTAAGTGCCCACAAGGGAATCACACAGGAGGCCAGGCTGCCTGGAAGGACAGATCATAGGGCTGAAACTTGATATGTACTGGAAGGAAGTGGGGGAGGGATGGGGGGGAGAATGGGGGGGTAAATAAGGGAAAGAGAGAGAGAAAGAAAGCTAGACCAGCAGGAAACAGCAGTTCACAGAATGTCCTTGGAACTGACAGAAGTCGCAGAGGGCCCGATGGGTACCATAGCAGAGATAATGTGGATCCACAGTCCCAGCCCCAGCTCCTACCAACTACAGCCCTGTAAGACCATGGCCTTAATCTGCTAAGACTTCCCATTTCTCTAGAAACCCTGGGCAGTTGGAATTCACCTGATTATTTGCTGACTCTACGTTTTCACCTGTGGGTTCTGTTCACATTTCCTAGAATCACCAGCCAGGGACAGGGAAATCGGGTTCCCTACCTCCAGGAACACTAGTGTATCCAAGCACAGGCCTTTGCCTGACAGTTGAGAAGAATGGCTTTGCTATGGGCTTCTGCAAGAATGGAGAGTGAGTCTGCACTGAAGGAGGACTCAGAACAAGTACCCAGAGTAGCTGCAACTACTCCTCTCCCACCTGGGCACACTTACCGGGTCATGGACAGTTTCCGAGAACAGGGGTGAACAGTCTGAGAAGCAGGACAGCACGAGCTGAGCAAGCACGAGGGTGAAGTACAGATAGAATGTGGAATCCCGAAACACGTCCACCTGAGCATCCTGAGCAGGGAAAGCGAGGAACACAGATCAACATAATCTTCCCGGAAAGCGGGGTGTCCCGTGGTGGGAGCCCATGATGGCGTGAGATGTCATGGGCCTCTGCAGGGAATCTGCTAGCAAAGCCTCTTCCCAGATGCTACCCTAAAACCTCAGACCTTTCAGCCTTCAGAACCACAAGATCAATAAACCTGTTTTCTCTAACCCATCCTTACTATGGAGTTAGTTACAGCAATCGTGAAAACGATTGAGATAAGCCCAAAGAGCAGGCTGCAGACAGCCACGTCCCCTGTCGCTGGGCAAACACAGCTCCCAGCCCGGCTCAGCTCCAGCCCAGCCAGCCTACAAAGGCACCACAGACAAGTCTAGTGTGAGTTAGCATTTCCCTGTAGATGGGAAAGAAGGGCTTAGAACAAAATCTGTACCTGATTTGCTGGAGTAGAGATGGTCTTGGAAAAGAAGAAGACCCTATATGGTCCCCCATCCTGTAGTTGCCATGGCAACACATGACCTTTCAAAATGGATTAAGCATCTCTCCCCCAGCCATCAATTACCTTTTTTAAGGCAGAGACGATCTTAGATCTCAAGATGGCGAGGGCACAGAGTAGGGCTACAAGCCAGAAAATAAGCATAATCCCCGAGGACTGGACTCCCTTCCTTCGCTCAAGCTGAATTAAAAAGGTGGCGAGCAGCTGGAAGAGAAAGGTACATAAGAGTTTAGAAAAAGCAGGACCCTAGGGTCCCATGGTGCCCGAGTAAGTGTGCATGACTCAGGGGTCCAAGAACTGCCTGGAGAGGCCCTTACCCAGTCACAACTGTGCCACAGCGGCCACCTAAAGAGTGGTCTCTATTCTCTAAAGGTTTCTTTCTTTTCTGTGTGTATGCATGTGAGAGTGTGCATCATGTGTGCACATGTCTGTATGGGTACACATGTATAGAGGCCAGAGGATGATTCTGAGTTTTCTGCTCTTGCTCTGCCTTATTCTCTTGACACAGAGCTTCTCATTTAACCTGGAGCTAGGCTGATGGCCAAGCTGCCTCTGCTTTCCTATTAAAGATATGTGTGTGGCACACCAGAATTTTTACACGGGTGCTGGAGATTTGAACATCACTTCATGTCTATCCAGCAAGTGTTCTTGACTGAGCCGTCTTCCAGTCCCTGAGTCCTGGGATTCTGTTAAGACCCCCAACAGGGGTGTGAGGAAAGCTCAGTTTAGAAGTGAGACCCAGCTTGAGAGGAGACAGCACAGAGCAGACCCCACTTACTGTGAGGCTGCAGGGCCTTGGGGTCCCTCCCCGCCCCCGGCACCTCCTCTGATCCCCTCCTCCACTCCTCCCTTACCCTGAGTGTCGGATATGCCGCTCTCCACAGGATGGTCTCTGCCCTCAGCCCCTTCATCTTATTTGCCCCTTGGCTTCAGCTCCACTATTCTTCCCTTCAGTGAATTTTCCTTAACTATGAGCCCCAGATCCAATTTCAGAGCTCCCCACTCAAAGCTCCACACACTAGGACACACAGCTTTTAGTCTTTTATAGAGACACCATCGGATGTCTTTGTGCTCAGACAGGCGACACACTTTTACCTCACACACAGTCAGGGCAAGAATGTTTGCTAACTGCCTACAAAATGCCCACAAAAAATTAAGCCCAGTAGGAGAACCAGAAAATAAGCCAAGAGCCACCACAAACACCAGGACAGCAGTAGGAATGAGGCTCTACCTTCTCCTGGCTTTGTGACCTTGGCCCAGTTCCTTCACCTCTCCAGACTTCCGCTCGCTTATCTACAACATGGAAATAGTGTGCAAATGTATGTGCACTGGTCATTCTGGAGTTACTCTTGTGCCTGGCACCTGGTTAACACTGCCATCAGCATCACTGTGTCTTTCTTGTTCCCACCTCTCTCCTAAGCCTCTGTCGTTCCTGACTCAGCCTGTCCTTTCCCTTACACCACCTTTCAGCTCCAACCCTTCAGATAAACTGACTCTCTGCCCCCAAGTCTGTTCTAAGCTTGCTCTTCCTCCTCCTCTTCTAGCTGCCAAGGTCTCTGCTCTCTAAAAGCCTTCCAGGCTTCACACAGGACCCAAGCCTGGCTCAGCTACCCCAACACGACTTCCTGCTTTACTTATTATTCTGCCTCCCTAAAGCCTCCTCACGAGCTCCCAATCCATCACCCTTGAGAAACTCCTACAAATGACATTCTGTGAACTGCACTTAAAGATGCAGGGAGGCACAGGGCAGGGTAGGGACTCCCCTAAGCATTAGAGATTCTGCATATGTTGTTTTTAAGGTCTTAAAATGTTTTATTGTTGCATGTGTGTACCATAATGGACATGTGGGAGTCGGAGGACAACTCTGCAGAGTTGGTTCCCTTCTTCCACCTTTGCATGGGCTTTATACCACAAGCACCTTTATCCTCTGAGCCATTTTTTCAGTCTCATTTATTGGCTTTAGGTTTAAGTTTTGTTCTTTTTCAGATTTATTTTTATTTATTGGTATGAATATGTGTCTATGCGTATACCAAATATATGTGAGTACCCACAAGGTCTGAAGAGGAATCCCCCTGGAGTTGAAATTACAAGGGGTTGTGAGCCAAATTTGGGTCCTCTGCAAGAGCAGCAAGCACTTTTTACCACTGAGCCATCTCTCCAGCCTCTATTTCTTGGTTTTGCGAAACAAGGTCTCATATCTCACAGACTGGCCTCAGGTTCACGGTTGCAGTCAGACTGGCCTTGAACTCCAAGTGCTAGAATGAAAGCATGCGTCGCCAAGTTTGGCTCACTACAAAGTTTCTCTTTTGTTGATGTTTACCTACCATGACCTTGCTCTTGATAGGTAAACACGCTACCACTCAGCCACACTACCGCCTAAGTCCTCCATTTCTCGCTGCCAGTCCCACCAGCCAACACTCACCATGGTGATGCCCAGCAGTGTCGGGCTAACCAGCAACACCGGGGCTAGGGGTACTCCCTGACTTCTTTCCCAGAAAGAGTAAAAGAGGTCTGCCCAGCAGATGATCCACAGAAAGAATCCTAAGGCCTGAAAGAAAAGGGAACATCATGACATGTTACAGCAGCAATCCCTGGATCTCCCTGAGCACCACAAAGTCACCACGAGGACACCAGCTAACCTCCAAGGTTCTCAGATAAAGTGTCCAGTTTCTTTCTCTTTCTCTTTCTTTTTCTTTATGACAGGGTCTCACTATGTGGCCCAGGCTGGCTTTGAACTCCTGGTCTTCCTGCCTTAGCCCCCATGTGTAGGATGACAGGTGTGCCCCACCACTCCCAGCTGTCTAAGTCTCATACCCCTAGTACCTTGCTCAGAATCTGACCTGTAGCCACAGCTTTGGGATGGGTCTATCCCTGCCTATCACTTATGATAATAAAAGAACAGCACAATTTGAGGAAAGAAATACTAATGTATGACGGGCAAGTCAGGCATAGTGGTCTGAAGTCCTAGCATGAGAGTACAAGGGACAAAGGCAGGGGATCTCAAGTTCCAGGCTAGCCTCCTGCCTCAAAGAAATAAAGAGTTAGAGAACACAGGACATAGTAGATGTCAGCTCTTCACAAATGGCTAAATTAAAAAAAAAAAAAAAAAAAAAAAAAAAACACAGGAATATGTACACGTGGAGAAAGCAGAGATTAAAAAAGAAACCAGTGACAAGAGAGGAAAGCCTGGCCAATGGGAACCTCAGACAGAGGGGCTGACACAGGCTCTGGTATTATTCTTGCAGCTTCCCTATAGCCTGAACTAATTTCAAGACCAAAACCTTTTTTTGCATGTTTATGCCATGCACATACATGTGTGAGGACACACATATATGTAGGTACAGGTACACACTGAGGCACCTTTCACTTTACTTCTGAAGCAGGAACTCTTGTTTGAACCTGGGATCCCTTTCCAGCTAGTCTGGCTAGCCAGCCTGACCAGAGGATTACTGTCTCCACCTCAGCGTTCACAGGGATTCTGGTCCTCACATTGTGTGCAGCACTTGAACCAGTGAGCCATCCCCTCAGCCCTGAAAATTCCTTGAAAGTCAAAAGAAATAAATACAAGGAAATTGCTTCAGTAAACAAAGACCTTATGAGAATCCCTTGAGAATATTTCCATCATCCCCAGTGCACACAGGGAAACTGAAACAATGGAGGTTAAAGATTTCACTCAAAGGTCCTATGGCCTGAGTTTTGACCTATGCTTGGCTCCAAATTTCCAGCCTTGATCTACCACATTCTTCTGTCTTCTTCACACAAGGCTAGCCTGGGCTACACAAAGATGCTCTACCCCAGAAGGACACCAGGTGACTTACAGTTTTGGCTTTGTTGAGGTGTGTCATCTGGATGTAGCCCCGGCCATGTCGAGAGAGATAGAAGAAGTAGAGGGGGAAACAGGACCAGAGGTAGACACAAGGCACCCATGTGAGGACCGTGTTCTGAAAGCACTTGGTAAAGTCAGGGTTGCTGGTGTACCATGTGACATTCCAATCCTGGGAACACAAGCACATATAAAGGTCAACTGTCACACCATGAAGGAACAGGGGCTCATAGGATTCAAATCCTGCTGCTGAAGACTCAAAGAAATAGACCATGAGTCCTATACCCAGGGATCTCTCACAAGTTTGCAATTTCAAAGGGTCAGTCACCAGAGCCTGAACAGCAAGTAACAGAAGCAAAGAGAAGTGATCCTAGTGCCACAGCAGCTCCCCTGCTCACAGGATAGAGGGAGGCCGTCACCTGAAGGTCTCCTGCTCACAGGATAGAGGGAGGCCGTCACCTGAAGGTCTCCTGCTCACAGGATAGAGGGAGGCCGTCACCTAAAGGTCCCCTGCTCACAGGATAGAGGGAGGCCGTCACCTGAAGGGACCTTGATCCTTTGAACCCCAAACAAGCCGCAGGCATCATACAGATCATTTGCATATTTGCTTATGAACTAAAGACTCCAGACCTTTATCACCAGACACACACACTGACACCAGTCAGTGCTGTCTGTGTGTTCATTCCTATGCTAGGTGTTCACAGAAAATGGTCCTGTGAGGAGCAGAGATCACTCAGTAGGAAAAGTGCTTGCTGAACAAGCATTAGGGCCCGAGTTCAAGCCCAGAATCCACATTTTTAAAAAAAGTTTAGGGCCAGCATCGTAGCACATGCCTTTAATTCCAGCAGAGTCGGACACAGGCAGATCTGAGTTTGAGGAAAGTCTGCACTATGAAGCAAGTTCCAGGCCAGCCAGTACTAAATAACAACAACAATTTTAGAGTTCAGTGTGGCAGTGTGTCCCTGTGACTCTAACACTGGGAGACACAGAGCCAAGTATACTTGCCAAGCTCCTGGCCAGTGAGAACCCAGCTTAAAAACTGAAGAGGATTAGGGCTGGAGAGATGACTGTTCTTCCAATGGTCCTGAGTTCAGTTCCCAGCAACCACATGGTAGCTCACAGCCATCTGTAATGGGATCTTGTTCCCTCTTCTGGTGTCTGAAGTAAGTGACAGTGTTCTCATTTGTATACTAAATACATAATTTTTTTTTAAATCAAAAGACGTGATTTTGAATGACAACTGAGTATGTCCTCTGGCCTCCACATGTATATATACATAAACATCTGAAAGATGTTTAACAACACAATTGACCTCCATATACACATATACATGTGAAGCATGCATACACAACACAACTTTTTGCTGTTGGTTTGGTTTGTTTTGTTTCGAGACAGGGTTTCTCTATATGACATCCCTACTATCCTAGAATTCACTCTGTAGACCAGGCTAACCTTGAGCTCAGAGATTAGCCTGCCTCTGCTCGCAAGTACTGGGATTAAAGATGTGCACCACCACTGCCTGGCAGTACAACACAACCTTTAACATTTTACCAAGTGTGTGTGCATGTGTGCATGTACGGATGTGGAGGATGGGGGATGGGAAGGTGTCACAGCACCTTTATCCACTGAACCATCTCACTGAAGTCACAATTTTCAATTTAATAAATAAGCCTTTGGGCTGCATGTGATGGTTATACCTTCAATCTTAGTACTTGGGAGGCAGAGGCAAGTGGATCTCTGTAAGTTTGAGACCAGCCTAGATTACATAGTTGAATACCAGGCTATATACACAGCCAAGAATACTAGTGAGACCCTGTCTAAATAATAATAATAATAATATGAAATAAAATAAATAAAATGGTCTCTCTTTTATTTATGCTGCTTCAGAATGCTGGAACTATTAAGACTCATCATATTAAGACTATGAGTTCAGTCCTTTACCATCTCTTTTTGATGGAGGCACAGAGAGTGTCACTCAGTGCTTGGACCACTGGAGAAGCATGCAAACCCAGCTACTGGATCTGCACAATCCTCCCACTACTGTAGGTTAGTGCTACAACCACATATCCACACACACCTACCCACCACGACCCTGTGTCCTACCTGTCTGTGTGTCTACCTCTCCACCTGCACAACCATCCACCACCCATCCAAGCACACGTAAATAACCCTCTCTCTTCTGGTGTGTCTGAAGACAACGACAGTGTACTCACATACATAAAATAAATAAATGTTAAGAGGGGGGGTCTTATATTATCCATGTATGTGTGCACTCATGCCCATGCAGGTCACATGACAACTTTCAAGAGTCAGCTCTCTTCTTCCACCATATGGACCAAACTCAGATTGTCAGGCTTGGAAGCAAGTGTTTGATGAACCTTCTTAAACTCGTTTGCCATATTTTAAGACAAGGTCTCAGCCCAGTCTGACTTCAAACTGCAGATATAGCACACAACGATCTTGAATTCCAGGTCTTCCCTTCCTCATCCTCCAGAATGCTAGGATGACAGGCATTAGAGGTGTGCACCACCACACCCAGTTTTATGTGGTACTGATGACCCCAAGACCTTGTACATGCAGAGTAAGCACTGTTTCAGCTAGACCATGTCCCCAGCTTTTCCTTTTTTTAACCTGATTCTTGGTCTCCCTCTCTGTGTGTGTGTGTCTGTCTGTCTGTCTCTCTCTGTCTCTGTCTCTCTCTGTCTCTCTCTCTCTGTCTCTCTCTGTCTCTCTCTCTCTCTGTCTCTCTCTCTCTCTGTCTCTCTCTCTGTCTCTCTCTCTCTCTCTCTGTCTCTCTCTCCCACTCTCCCTATCTCCTTCTCTCTCTAGCTGGCTTACTACGTAGACCATGCTGGCCTCAAACTCAAAGTGATTTGCCTGCCTCTGCTTCAGAATGCTGGAACTAAAGACATGTGCAACCACACAGGTCTATGGAAATCACTGACAAGATTTACCTAATTCTTGACATTTTCATTTCTTTTGGAGAGAGGGCAGGAGAGGAAGGGTGAAAGGAGAAAAAGAGAGGAGAAGGAAAGGGGGAGAGGGAAAAGAAAAAGGAAAGAGGGAGGGAGGGAGGAAGAGGAAGAGAGGGAGGGGAGGGGAGAGAAGAGAGGAGGAAGAGGAGAGGGGAGGGGAGAGGGAGGGAAGAGGAGGGGGAAGGGAGGGGGAGGAGGGGAAGAGGTTTTGCCCTAAGCTGGTTCTAACCACTCCCAGTGCCCTAGTGTTTTTTCTAGAGCCAACCGCTGTCAACTTCCTGTTGTTACCTGGTTATTGAAAACACCTGGTGCATCTGTTACATAAACCCTTTGGAGATGGTTTGTAGTCCAATGAAAGGCAGCCCTCTGCTGTCATGCCCTGTTAAGCATCCCTGTTCTTGAGAACAACCACTATGCCAAACTACACATGGACATCTGGACTTTAACTGCACCTCCCATTCCCTCATTCCATCCACCCTTAAATAAACAACACAGCATGACATAAAGGGCCCAGCAGGTCCCCTCCAGCAGGCATGCACCAGTCTGTATTAGGTAACTTCTGGAATTCAAAGTGGCCAGTCATGGGTTTATTTAAAGTGTAGAGTGTAGACAAGTTGGCCAGGTCTGCTGGTACCAGTCTGCCATCTCAGCTGGGAAAAATGAAGCAAAGACTGAAAATTCAAGACCTGCCTAGACTACAGAATGTGTTTAAGGCCAGGCTGGGCAACTTCATGAAACCTGTCAGAAAATAAAGTCAGGACAGGTTAGATGGCTCAACAGGCAACACCACTTGCCACTGAGCCTAAGGTTCTGAGTTTGCTCCTCCCCCAGAACCTAGTGGTGAAAGAACCCACTCCCACACACAGAAACTAAGATGTGCAGAATAAGATGGAAAGAGAGTAGTGGATACAGCTTGGTGGTAAAGTCCTTGCCTAAAATAAACAAGGCCCTGGACTATATCGTGGGTATGGGGAGAGGTGTGTAACAAAGACAGACAAACCTCTTAAAACAAGTACCATAGGCTTACACAGGGCAGCCACCTCCCAAGCCCCAGGTATTCACAAGCTTCTGAGTCTTGTCAGTCCTACAGGGGCAGATCTCCCACCAGAGTGTAACATCCTTTCTTTATGACAAATGCAATAAACAAGGCAGTCCACTGTTGGAGGTTTCGTGTAAGACTCAGACTGACACCCTTGTATTAATAGATGACACAGTGGACTGGGAACTTTACTGTAGAACCATTTTTTATAATTATATCCATTTCCAAAATGAGGTGCACTGAGAGCCAAGGACACTAAGAACTCAGCACCCAGGCCTCAGGATTCACGACCTTTGACTCTCTTCAATCCAACCCAGCAGGTACCTGGAAATAATTAAGAAAGAAAAAAAAAATCTAAAAACCATCTCTTCCCTCTCCAGCATTATTCCCTGTAACATGTGTGTGACAATGTGGATATGTGAATGTGCATATGTGAATGTGGTGTGTTGTTCCTGAGGAGTTCCGCACCTTATTTTCTGAGATGACATTCTCACTATCCTGGAACTCACCAATTCCCATTCTGTTGTCTGAACTTGTCAGCACTGGGAATGCAAACTCACACCAACACGCTTGGCTTTTTACTTGGTTACAAAGGTTTGAACTCAAGTCCTCAAATTTGCATAGCAAACACTCTGCTGACTGAGCTATCTCAGCTCCCAAGGTTGGGTGATTGGTCGACTGTTTTTTGTTTTGTTTTGTTTTGAGTAACAGCCCATGGTTTTCACTCCAACTAAGACCCTAACCTCGTGGGAATCTGAACACGACACAGTGATGTCCCCTGAGCTTCAGCTGCTTTCCAGTACATTGGTCAGAAAGATAAAGTGCGTGGAAGGTTCTGGTAAGAACCAAGGACGCACTGTAGAGAAGAGCTCAGCCCCATTGGGCCACTAGAAGCAGACCAACCACTGTCACCATCGCCACACACAGCAGTGCCAACAATGGTTAAGGAACAGGAAAGGCTCAGTCAGAGCTTAGCTCTTGCACAAGGTAGATCAGCTAAAATGCCATCAAGGAAAGAGTGAGAGGTGCCGAAAAGGGCATTTCCCTAAGAAGGCGAATTGCAGAGATGAACACCTTGCCCCAGAGCTGAGCCAGAAGGGGCAGGAAGGGACTCCAGAGGGAAAGCTAGGAACATGAACCAATGAGAGCCAGCAGTCCCTCCTGTCATCTCCTCACAGCCCAGTGTCCCTGAGCACAGCTGGGACAAGATGTGAAGCCTCTCAGCACTTGCTTCATCCAGCCTCAGCTTTGCCCACTACAGAAGGCAAGAACTGTGGCTGTCACTTCTAGGCTTATAAGCAGGCAGGCCACCACCCAGACTCCAGTCACCTGGTCTTCCTTCCCCGGCTCTCTCTTAACCAGGGACCCTCAGAACTCAAGCCTGATTTAGCCTAGAACTGTCCTGGGCCCCAACTGCCCTGACACAAACCCAGCTGGAGACAAGTCTATGTGACCCAGGCTACAGAATTAACACTACTCCACACTCAAGTGATCATCCTGTAATGTGTGTCCCTGTGCCCTCAACCCAGACCTAAGGATAAAGTCCAAAGCCCTTGAGGTTCATGTGCACATAAAATTCTGTTTTGTGAGGTTCTTTTGGTTTTCGTGACAGGTATCCTTATCTTCATATACTCTCATATTTTTTTTCTCTTCTCTGTCTTAACCAGGGACAGGGATGGCACCAAGCTTATAGCAAACAGATAGAAAAGCACCTTAAGCAAAACACAGAAAGAAATAAAACAAAAAGAGCTTGGGGATGTGGTTCAGGTAAAAGTCCAAGGTTAGCCTGAGTTATTTAAGCCTCTTTAAAACAAAAACAAAAAAAAAAAAAAAAGGAGGAAGAAGAAGTTAAAATCCACCTACAGAATGAATACACATATGCCTGACTCAGTGTTGCTTCCCCGGCTCTGTTCTAAGTACCTGAGACCTCATTAGACCTCTTTTAGATGGAGGCCATGAGGTAGGAGGTGAGACCAGGCTGGTCTCAGAAGATCTGCCGTCTCAACACTCCACCTCCCTGTTCTAGGGTTACAGGTGTGTACCACCATGTCTGGCTACTGATGTCACACTCAAACCCTTAATCTAGTCAGACAGGTACAATCATAAAAACCATTTTATGAATGGAACACGCTGGTACATGCCTTTAATTTCAGAAGCTACAAAGCAGAAACAGGAAAATAGCCCTGAGTTTGAAGCCAGTGTGGATTACGGAATGAAATGTTGTCTCAAACCTCCCCCTAAAACCCATTTTCTGGGGACAGAAACTGAGAACCAAGCATATAACATGCAGGCAAGTATACTCAGCCAGGAGCCTGAAGCCATCAGTGCTGTTTAAGACTGAGCTGGAGGTTTGGTAAGAGACCTTATCTCAAAACTATGATGGGTAGAGGCCTCCACATGCACAAGCACACACATAGTGCACATACACATGTACATAAACACTCACAAAATATCACCATATAGTTAGGCACTGTAGTGAACACCTGTATGACTCCAGCACTTGGGAGGCTAAAGCAAGAAGATAAGGAGTTCAAAGCCAGCCTTGATTACATCACAGGGTAGTTTACAGAATAAATAAGTAATAAATAAGCAATTAAAATCAACCTTAAAAGACACACATGGCTGGGCAGAAACATTTTTTTAGGCAGTCAAAAAAGAGACCAAGTAGCTGACTGGTTGGAAAGTTGACCTAAAGTCAAGTGTGGGGGGTGGGGGTGGAAACTAGGGGTTTGGAGTTTACAATCTTTGGTCCTGCTTAGATTTTTCTCTCTGTGTATTGCATCTAAAATACCAGCAGCAGCTTCAATTCACACTAAAAATAAACAGCAGCAGAGCTGAAAGGTTGACATTTCGAGACTACTACTGACCAGTGCCAATGACAACAGCCGGCATGATCAGAGGCTGGAAAGTCTGGTTCCCCCAGCGCCAGTCTGAGCACCTTCCTACTCCTCCAGAACTGGTGTAACAACCGAGGACATCATTTCAGCACTGGGGAGGCTGAAGCAAGGGGAATATGAGTTAGGAAAAAGGACTGGGCCTGTAGCCCAGTGGTTTTTAACTAGCACATGAATCCCTGAATTCAACCCCCAGACTTGTAAGATGAAAAAGAAAATTTTAAAAAGCAAAACATACACTGCCCAGGAATAGAGAACCAGGAATCTAAACCTGAGCTTCCATCTCTGATCTTAAAACTCAATCCTGGTACTCTATAAAGGCTGCAGCATCCCAACTTCAGCAATCTATACATGATAGCTCTCTGGGACAAGATGCCACAGGATGGCCAATAAATGCTCTTTGGCTTTAGAGTTCAAGTTCACCTGTGCAGAGCAGACAAGCCATGTCCTGGCTGAGACTCATGAATACTCCAAACACTGGCCCTAAGCAAGACTGAGCAATGTTACTGTAACTATTTCATCTACAGACAAACACTGTCCAGAAAGGGACACATTATGTAGAATAGTCAACTGATCATCTTTGCTAAGCCAAAATTATCAGCCCTTCAAGATTTTTGCATATCAAACGTCTCTCAGTTGATCTTGGGCCAGAAGGCATTAGACTTGCTCTCACATGTTGCTAACAGGGGACTGTGCTAGTGGAGATTTGTCTCTACAACCTGTCTCAGCTCTGGAAGCTGTGTTAGGTTTCCTATGTTTTTAGATATTTGGTCATTCTCAGATTTCTGACAGAGTTGAAGACTAATTTAGTTTTATAGCTTACCAAAGCTAATTAACTTTGAGAAAACATAGTAATTTAGAATATTTTCAAATGATAATAGCTGTATACAGCTTACATTTGAGGAAAAAGGTTTTTTTTTTTTTTTTTTGTAAACAGAAACAGTGATGTGTAGGATGATGTCATCAGACAACAAGGCAGGTCAAGCCTATTACTGGATGAGAAGGAAGGGTAGGTGGGGTAAAGTCTAGGAAGAAGAGAGGAGAAAGGGAGATTCAAGAAGAAAGATGAGGATGACCCATCTCCTCCACTTGGCTCTGAGTAGTCATGGGTGTTGCAATATTCTTTTCAATCCAAATCGCCGATTTGTTGCATTTTCCTCTTGAACCCAAATAGACCCATTCAATAAAATCACAACTCAGTAATTAGCAACACAAGCTGTGCGTCTATATTGGGCAGATTTTCCACTGCACTCTATTCCCCTCCTAGGAGATCCCTTATCACTTGCCATTAGCCATCCTCCTGTTCCCATTCCTCCTCTCCTTCCCCTCCTCTGACTCCTCCTCTTCCCTTTTACTCCCTGACTCCTCCTCTTACGTTTCCTCTTTTTCCCACCTCCTCTCCCTGTCTATTCATGTACTGGCTTAACATGGGTACTTTCTAGGGATGGATTTCTATAGATCAATTTATCTAGGTAGGCAAATTATATCATACCAATTGGATCAGAAAGAAAAAATACACTTGAGGGAAAAGGTTGTTTTTTTTTTTTTTTTTTTAATAAACAGAAAGGGTGATTTAGGATGATGTCAAGGCGATACATGAAGACAGTAGAGAGTGGGCAGGAACAAAGTTTTTTAGAAAAGCGAAAGAGGAGGGAAAAGCGAAAGAGTCATGATAGAGGTGGCAGAGAAAGATGGTTCAGATCAAGGTGAATTACATCGGTTTTATCTTGTTTAGGTAGGCAGTTTATATCTTTATTAACTAGCAGTAAATTTATTGTTTAGATGTATTGTAAATTGAGAATTTAACAAATAAATCTGTTTGGTAAGTTGTTGACTCTTGAGTCATGTTTTTACCAGGCTATGGAAGACAGTGTGTGAAAGCAATGGCTGAGAGGCAGCTGGAACCAGCAGTTCCAGCTCTGATGCCCACGCAAGGTGAGGGCGCATGGGGCCCATGGAATGAGTTGTGTGAGTGCCAGGCTTGGTAACTAACTTCCTTAGGGGATTGCGGCAGCTCCACAGGGAACTGCTCCCATTGGAGTATCACTCTGTGGGACCGACAGCAACAGAACAGAATCTTTTTGATAATTACAGCAACAGAGCAATGTCAGAAATGGCAGGGGGTGAGGCTTGCTTTGAATCTGATTGTAGTTGTTCCTGAGCAGGTTCAACAGCAGCCACAAGGAACAACATCCAGGGTAAGGACAGGTCTAAGCGGAGGGATTCGGCTAGCAAGATTAGAGGCAGTAATGAGAACAGTTCTTCATACACAAACACTCCATGCCAAGTGCTATGTTCAAGAATCATGTACAGCCCTCCATTTTTCCACCGAATCCCTAAGCTTCACAGAAAGGGACATAAGGTCAAAGAGGAGAGACTGCAGGCTCCAAGACACAGAGCCACATGTTGGGATCTGACTCCAGAACTCTCCAAGCTCCTTCTCCTGACAATGGGCAAGGGCCCAGCTCACAGCAGACATAGGTCATTTACAAAAGCCCTACTCAAAACAGGCCCAACTAAGGGGCAGAAGAGAAAAGCACCTGAGGAAGGGTATCAAGAGGCAGCTAACCTGAGATGCTCTGAGCTTCAGGACATAGTCCTTCTTAAAGAATGGGGAGTTGTTTCCTATGGCAATCCTGTGAAGATTAGAAGGCTACAGTCCCTCTCCTTAATATAACATTAGGCCCAGAGTCAAGAAAGGTTCTGGTGACATGCTGGCAGGCATCAATGCCACCTGCCTGCTGCCAGCTGAGCTACCCTCCTGTGGCCTCTGACTCATCGGAACTAAGAATAAAGCCTAGAAACACTGACTAAGGCACAGCCAGACTTTCAGCCAAGAGGAACCAGAAAGTAGTGGAAAACAGCCACTGTCCTGGCCCAGTAAGTAACTCACTAAATCCTCATGCCCAGATGTACAAGCAAAGCACTCAAAAAAGAGGCACCCCTCCCTCTCTTTAAGTTGGACCCTTGAGTATCATTAAACTCTCTGGCACCACCTGGGGACTGGGATGGAGCACGGGGGATGTCAGACATGTACCAAGCACAGGAGTGTGTCTGGGAACAGAGCAGAAACAGGGAACAGGCATTCATCTATTGCCTAAACATCATTCCTAAAGGTAAGGAACCAGCTCTGAGCCACAGGAATGAGGGTCTTATATGTTGATTTATTAGTGCTAGGTATCAACTCAGGACCTCACAGAGTCTAGTCCATCAATGAGCTAAACCCTGTCCCTTAATGTATGCTTTAAAACATTGCTTTTCAAACTAGAGGCCAGTCTGTCTTCCAAGTGACATCTGACATTACTTGGAAAGACTTCTGGTTGTTACCGAAGGATTGTACCACGTATTTTGTGGGTAGAAGTCAAGGATATTTAAGCAGGCCCAATACACAGAGCAGGCCAGCAAGCAAACAACCCCAGTGTCACCAATACTGACTGAGGAACCCTATCTGATCATCAATCCATCCCTGACTATTAGAGTCCAATTCCCCCAAAGACATCCTTATCAGTCACCTGGGCTTCAACTCCTCAAACACAAGGAGAAGCTCTAAAATTCTGGCTCCTCTTAAAGAGTGGTGGGAAATAGTCACTGTCATCACCAAGAAAATACTCCAAACTCTCTTGCCTGATGTACAGACCAAGCACCTGGTAAATCGAGAAAAGAGCCCTAGGCAACTAGGACAAGCTGCAGTCTCATCAGAACTCCTATAGCAGGAGCTGGCAAGACGAACATGACTCAAAACAGCCCTCTCTCCAGCATGAGCCCAGGCACACAACAGCCACCCTGACTTCCATACCCACGTCCCGTATTTTCCAGCCTCTCATTCAGTGGACGGACTTACACTGCAGGCATGATGACTAGGTCTGCAAGCACAGTACTTAAGCTTTGGCAGGAAGATCCTAAGTTCAAAGCGAACCTGAACTACAAGGCAGATGTTACATTCAGTTCCAATAGTGTGCCAGGTACACTGGGAAGGGAGGTAAGAGAGCATCCCCGAGATACCTGAATCCTGCCCCACTCAAGCAACTGAGCTACATCCTCAGCCCTGTTTGTCTGCTTGTTTGCGTTTGCTTTTGTTTGTACTTTCTAAGTTTGTCAGAAACCAAGACAGGGACACATACCTGTCTAGAATTCCATAGCTTCCCATCAACACCAGTGTCTGTCCACATCTTGTTCCCATGGAAACTCACAAGGTAGCAACAAGACTTAGATGAACTCTCCAAAGACAGCACTCAGTCTCTCTAGATTCTTCCTGTAGAACTTGAGACTACTTTACAATTACCTTTCCCCTTCCTTCCCCCACCTCTCCCCGTGCTTGGGGTGGGAGTGGGGAATGGCTGATGGTACTAGGAATTGAACGTAGGGACCTCATGTATGCTAGACAAGTATTCTACCACTGAGCTACATTCTCGGCCTTTGTTTTGTCTGGGTTTGATCCCAGGACTACATGCATGCTAGGCAAGCTCTCTAAGGCTGGACCTAGTTCTGACATTTCTGTGTCACCTGGCCCACAGAAGACGATACACACCTGAGTACAAAGAGCACCCCTTCCCTCCATGCAGTGGGATAGGCAAGGGAGTGCTTGCTCACTGGACTGACCAAGCCCACACTAGGGTATGGCCAGCCTTTTCTATCTATGATGCAATGCACTCCCTTGGAAACTGCTTCTTTTATTTTTGTTTTTTCATGTGCTACAATGTGCATGTATAATGCAAGGACAACAGGAGAGTCAGGTCTCCCCTTCCACAATATGGGTCCCAGAAGACTGGACCCAGCTTGTTAGGTTAGAGGCAAGCACCTTTACCCCATAAGCCATCTCAGCCACCTATACCTTCTTTTTAAGCTAAAGAAAATGTGGAAAATGTAACCCTCAGCCTCACCAAACTCTGCTTAGTTCCTAAGCCTCATGTTAACAAAGGGAAAAACCAAGATACACAGATGACTGAGATAGGCACCTAGAGAAGTTAACCAAGGCGTGCTGGCAAGCATCTGAACCACAGGAAAGAGATCTGCAGACACAACAACTGACAGGGGCTCAAGAACTCCAGGAGCTGACTGTCTCCCTATTGTCACTTCCTCTTGAGAGGTCAGAACAAGCTTCAAGGAAGAAAGACACTGTAGTTGGCCTAAATGGGAATGGGAAAATGGCAATCCAAAAGATGCCTATGGAGGGCCTGGGGATCACCTAGTGACAGACCTGACTTCAGGGACAGTTCAAATGACAAAAAAGGAACCATCCCATCAGGAAAAGCTAACACTGTTCTGGACCACGCTGTCAGCAGTCCTTACAAGAGTTCTGGGATCTGCCATATCTACATAGAGACCTGTGTCTGACCTTCCCAGCAAAGCAGCTAAGAACACACTGAAAACCCCTCTACCCCCAGATTCTTCAGGCACTCACCTCAAAGCACACGTAACAGCCTGGAACCAAATTCTTTAGAATTCCCTGGCCACTCCAGTAAATCAAGCACAAGGCGCTGGGCCCGATATCCAATTAGGAAAAGTGAAATAAAAGGAACTCCAATTTTTAATTTGCTGAACTTGGCAATATACACCTGTTATCCCAGCACAGAAGAGGTTAAGGCAGGGGGATATCAAGTTTGAGGCCAGCCTCAGCTACATACTGAGATCCTGTCTCAAAACAAAAACAAAACACTGGACATACAGTCACAGCCTGTGCTTTTCACCAACAAACCAGGAAGAACCCTCAACATCACACAAGAGTAAGCTAGACCTAGACCCAGACCCTGCAAAAAGGACTATGGGGTCCTGCACCCCTAGAGAATAGCCACATGAAGGGTGGAGGAAGTTCACACATGAGGATTTTAGGAAAGACATCTGTGGTGTTATCCCAACATGAGCTCCCTGCACCCACTGCCACAAAATGAGTCTTCATCACGTCTACATCCTTTCCAACCTCAGCAAGTTCCCTTGTTTCTGTTCTGTGTTGTGGATTGTCCTGATGCTGTGTGTATTTTGATGCTAATTCTGCTTCAAGAGTTGATCATGTACTCAGGTGATTCTTGGGAACCTGCTCCCCACTTTAACTGGCAGAGCCTGTGACTAGACAGTGGAAGGGAAAAGTGGGGTTTTAGAGATGGAGGAAGGGGATACGAGAAGACAGAGGAAGAGGAGGAGGTGGAAAGACGATGGAGCAGAACCAGGTGGCCTGGAGGAGCCACAAGTAGCCAGGGATCTGATGGCTGGGGGCTGGAGCACTGCAGTGGTGGGTCTGCCCAGTCTAGGCGTGCAGCCTGTAGTATAATAACGGAACTGTGCCATGTGCACAGGCTTACTGAGGTAGAGCTGCAACAGTCCTACTCGGCTTCAATACACAACCAGCCGTGTCATGATACTGACGCTTTATCAGAGGGAAAGCCTGTGATAAAGCCTGTGAGGTCACCAGGAAGCTTCTGATGTTAAAGATGGGAGTGCTCTTAACTCCGCCAAAGGCCATCATATTATGTCATTAAGTGGCCCAGATGTAGTGGCCAATCAAATGGTGTGATCCCACCACAAGCCTTCAAGGTAAGTGCTGTTTTCATTACCCACTGAGGAAACCTAGGCAGATTACAAAGGCCTGACTCACACCAAGGAGAGTGATCCTAGCAAAGCCTGTGAAAACCTATCACTCTCCGTTAAGGTTCCAGGTCAAGATGCCAAGCAATTCACAATAAGCATCCTAACTACTGGAAAAGCTGAGACAAGAGGATTACGGGTTCGAGTCTTCTGTGAGCTACAAATGTGAGTTCAAGCCTAGATTGGGTAACTTAGTGAGACTGTCTTAAAAAAACAGAAAAGAGGCTTAGGATGTAACTCAGTGGTGTTAGAGTGCTTGCCCCAGCACTGGACAAAAAGAAGGGAGGAAAAGAAAAAAGAAAAAATGAGAAAGAAATACATAAAGTCCTTGCCTCTCAGATGTTAGAACTCCACATGCCCTGCCTCTACACTGCTACTCCCTGGCACTCAATTACCTTTAATGGTAAGGCTGAGTGCAATTGCCAAGGTGCCTGCCTGGTCAGATCAAAGACTTGCCAGCAGCTGCACTCTGTCTCCAGTGCCAGCTGCCTTCTTGTCTCCACCAGCCACATGCCTGGGCCAGCTTCTTCATGCCAAACCCAGGCTAAGAGACAACAAGCTCTCCCCTCACCCAGCCACCAGCCACTCACAGCTGTGACTCCTACCAGGCCCCAGGAAAGAAGTGCTCTCCAAAGCTGCTGTTGCCGTTCCCGCCGACACAGATACTAGGGTAAGGCCTGTCTGTTGTCTCAGCATGAGCTCCCTGCACCACTTACGTCTACATCCTTCCCCATCTCCTATAAGTCCCTTGTGTCTGTCCTGCTCAGTTTTACTGCACAACTAGCAATGTCATGATACTGACACCTATATCTACTTTCCTGTGTGTGTTTGTGTGTGTGTGTGCATAAGTACACATGGGTATGAAGATCAGAAGTTGACATTCAGCTTCTTTCTTAGTCACTATCTTACTCTTTGAGTGTTTGAATTAAACCTAGAACTTTCCAATTTCTTTGTTTAGCAAGCCAAATTGCCCTGGGGATCTCTTTTCTTGACTTCTAAGCGTTCTTAACCCTATCTTAGGACTGACACTGCTGCAACTCCAAGACACTACAAATCAAGCAGGCTGCTGACAAGACATCCAGCCAGCTGGACAGAGCACAGAAGCATGGAGAAGTGACTATCCAACCCTCTGATTCCCAGCAGCAGACACACTGAGCCCAGGCATGGGTCTCCTCACTGTGAACTCCTGGTGTCTGAGGCTATCCTGAGCTGTGACTCCCTCTACACATCAGGAGCAGCAGCATCCCCTCACCCTGACTTGGGACCATCAAAAGTGTTACTCCAGCTCCCATGTGTCCCCTGGGATAAGTCAATGGCACAGCACTTCGAACCACTGAGCAGTCTGACTAGTTTCAGAGCTTTTTCCATTTTTTACAGTACAGATATATATTCAGTACTCCATATCCACGAGCCCTGCATCCTCAGATTCAACCAACTTCACATTGAAAATATTAGAAAAGGCCAGTGAGATGTCTCAGTGGTTAACAGTGTCTACCCAATGACCAGTTTGATTCCCAGAACCCACATAGTAGCATAAAACTGACTCCCTCAAGCTGCCTGCTTATCTCCACATGTGTACCATGGCACAGGCACACATAAACACACACACACACACACACACACACACACACACACACACACACACACACACACTAAATGTTTTTTTTAAACTTTAATATTATATCTGAAAATAAAATTGCACTATGCTGAACATGAGCAGAATATTTTGTCATTATTCCCTAATCAATAAAGAGCAGGACTCACATTTCATTCAGCGCTACAATTCATCCAGTTCATCTACAGCCAATTTAAAGTATATGGGAGAATGTATATGGGTTTTATACCAAATCATTTTACATGTGGAAATTGAATATCCAGGGGTTTGAGAATATGAGGGCATTCAGAAGTAACACACTCTGGATCCTGGAGGGCAACTTAATTCCCTTTAACATTATTTTTTTTTTCCCTTTAACATTATTAAGTAAACTCATAAATATGACTAACCTCAGGCTTCATAGATATTTAAAATTCTTTAAACATTGATGTGTGTGTGTTATGAGAGAGAGAGAGAGAGAGAGAGAGAGAGAGAGAGAGAGAGAGAGAATGAATATGCTCAGACCTGCTCATGACCCTACACATGCCATGCACACATGTGAAGATCAAGACATCTTGCACAAGTTGGTTTTCTCCTTCCACTGTGTGGGTCCCCGGGTCTAAACTCAGGTTGTCAGCTTTGGCAGTTAAGTGCCCTCAGTCATTAAGTCATCTTGCGAGCCCTCACAGATATTTTATCTAACTGGAAACTTCCTTTGGGATTAAAGTTTTAAGTTAATTAAATTAGATTGTTAAGAACAATCTAAAAGGAATATGAAGTAGACATGACTGTGGCAGACACCACTGCCTTACTCAACAATGGCACTTCACTTACTGCTCCTGTGCTAGCTCCCACAGAGCAGATAACCAGATGCTGGCTTTCCCTCCTTTGCAGCTAGAGATGCTCATGTAAATACAGTTCCAGCCAAGAAAGCAGGAAATCAAGTCTACACTGCAGGCAGAAGGACCTTTGAGGTAGGGCTTGTGCTTTCATAAATAAAAGGAAATACAAGAGGCTGGTGCAGCTCTTCCTTTGAACCTAAAGGTATTGGTTAGAGCTACAGCAACCATTTTGGAGCCTAAAGGAAAAGAAAATGAAAATGGCCAGGATAGCAATGCCAGCAACAAGACGGTTGGGATTCTTGATATATAAAAATCAAAAAGACCTTAATGCATAAATAAGTTTCCTAGTCATGTTTCTGTTTCCTGAAACCAAATGTAACCCTAAAAAATAAAAAGCAAGATACAGGGCCTGGGGAGATGATTCAATGGGTAAAACATTCTAAGTATCTAAGAATGATAGACCAGAGTTTGGATATCCAAGACCCATGTAGAAAGTCAGGCAGGTCTTGTAGCCCTCCTATGATCCCAGAGCTTAGAAATCAGAGACAAGAAATTCACAGGACAAGTTGGCTAGCTAAACAAACAAATTGAAAAGTTCTAGGTTCAATTCAAAGACCATACCACAAGAAATAAAAGTGACTAAGGCTCTCAATATCAACCTCTGGCCTCTACACACATGTACATGTGCACCTGCACACACACACACACACACACACACACACACACACACACACACACACACACACACACACACACACACGGGAGCAAGGCAATGAAACTGGGCAGGACAGTGGAAACTTACAAGGGCGTGGGAAAGGAAATGAGCTCTCACTCAGGAATCAGGCAAGAATTCAAATGCAGTCGACATCATCTGCTGTGAGGATCACTATCAGAGAAAGCATTCCCTCCTTAGATGCAGGTGACTTTGGCAGTGTCCCTTTCTTCTCCCAGACACCATCTGGGAATCTCAAATGAGATTGTCATTTTTACTTATACATCTTCCTGCATCTGTGATCAAGATTTTTGTCTTAACAACTGTCACCCTGTCAGAGACTCCTCAGGAACCACTGTGGGGTCACAGTGGTCTTATCTAGGTTCCTTAGAAGCCCTTTGAAGACAATAATGCCCTATACATAATTATTAAAAGACAATGTGACATCCCTTTCAAAGAAGCACTAAGTTCCCAGCCTGAAATCTGGTAAATTTTCAAGAGCATGTTGGAGACTATGCATGGATTGGACCAGGACATGAGGTCTGGAGTGGGAATGAAGAGCCTTGAATGCACTATGGGGCACCTGGATAATCCAAAGACCAGCCTACCCCCAACACAGAGACTTATAAACAAGCCCTGGTTAGTTAGGGCAGGAGCATCAAGGGGTGATTACTAGCAAAATATTTCATTGAGATTATGTTCCTGTTCATCTGCAAGTAAATATCTGTTACTTAAGAAAAATGGGTTGTGTCCAAGATAGGCTAACAGCAAAATCACAGGATAAAGAATACAGGGGGTGGACAGGAGAATGAGCCTGATTTTACTTTTTTATACTATTTCAGATCCCCAAATATGGATTTCTGTGAGGCAGAGGCCAAATACAGCTGCACAGAGAAACCCTGTCTTAAAACCAAACAAAAACTATTTCAGAGCCCAACTGGTAGCCAAGCTTACAATCCTCGCACTTCCGAGGCTGAGCCAGGAATATTAGAAAAAAAAAACAACGAATTCAGCTTTATGTACAGGGGTCTGAAAGCTACACACACCAAGGAACCAGTAAGCTTGTATCTAAAAGAATGTAAGGTATCTTCACTTTTCCTTTTTCATTCTTTTGTTTTGTTTGGTTAGGGAAGATGTTTGTTGAGACAGAGTCTCATATAACCCGGGCTGGCCTTAACTCACTATGTAGCTGAGGATGGACTTGAACTTCTCTACCTCTCCAAGATCACAGGCATGCACCTGCTTCTTTATCCTTTCTCTAAACATTTTTAAGTATGTGAGAGTGTGTGTTAGAGTGCCCAGAGGTCAGAACCTGGATCAGCTAAAGCTGAAGTTACAGGCAATCATGAGCTGCCCAGATCCTCTACAAGAGCAGTACATGCTCTTAACCCCTGACCCATCTCTCTAGCCTATACATTCTCATTTTATATTAAACTGTCCTTCTCATATACCAAAGGGGAGGGGGGAATGTGTGAAGGAACAGTCTCTTCCCTTTCTTCTGGAAGGCCTGGGGAGATAGGGGGGACAAGCCTAAGATGTTCCATGTGCTAACAAGTACACTAACCTTAATTTTACCTTTTTTCCTAAGACTACGTTACACAGGCTGCCCTTGAAATTTCCTTCGTAGCCCAACCTGTCTGTCCTTAAGCCCTCCATCCTCCTGCCTGTCTGTGTGGCCCAGATTATAGGCCTGCACCCCTTTAAATAACTCAGTTGCTGAGTATTATGTTGGGAGTCTTAAAACCTGAACTACATGAGTGCACCCACCACAGCACCCGTGGCCAGCTCCAGTCTGCACTGAATTCAGGGAGAGAGGTTTGCTTACACCTGAGCTTCAAAGGGAGATGCAGATACAACTGAATGAAAAAGAAAAGGACATGACTGCTCCTCAGTATGGAGAGGAAAGGAAGTTTGTTATAGATATGAGGAAGACATAGCCAGAAGCAGACATGTGTAGGGAATCCAGAGTGGACATGACCTTGGACCAAGTGGACAGACAGGGAGGGAGGAATGAAGAGAATTGAGAGGAGAATCAGGTACAGCAGCCAGGAGGCCAAAGGGTACAAAGACAGGGGCAGGTAACTAGAAGGTCTGGACTGTATAGGGAATAGCCTCGAGGGAAGGGCAGCCCAGACTCTGAGCTAGAGAGTTCAGAGTAGGAAGTGAGGTGTGCCAGCC
Source organism: Micromys minutus (assembly GCF_963924665.1). NCBI lineage: Eukaryota > Metazoa > Chordata > Mammalia > Rodentia > Muridae > Micromys > Micromys minutus. Next base: position 26,822,909 of record NC_137966.1, on the reverse strand, counting down.
AAACCCAGTAACAAGGAGGGACTAAGGAATGCTGAGAAAACCTGGAGGCCTGGTCCACTTTGATGTGTTAAACAGGCACCTCAGCCTTTGCCTGGGGTTTGAAATTTAACAGTGACACCCCAGGCTCACTTTGTCCCAGGCTTCATGCCTGCCTCCCCTACAGCCAAGCTACCCTAGACAGACTACCCAGACGACCTGAAATGTCTCAGACAGCTGAGTTGAGGTCTACCTGGAGCCAGGAAAGACATAGCTGGATTCTGGCCTGATTCTGCCACAGCTTGAATGAGCCCAAGATAATTACCACACCAATAATCCCCCTGTACTGTCTCTACTGCCACTTACTGTCCTTATCACTACAGAACAGAGTCTGCCTAGAACACCTACTATGTACTCTATACCACACTGCACTGAGAAGCCCGTTAATGCCTTTCTTTACCCATAAGATACACAGCTTGAACTTGTCACACAGCATGAAGACCTGAGATCCCTCAACAAGCCTGGCATATCAGTCTACATCTCAAATCCCAATGCTGGTGAGGTGGAGAGGGACAAATCCCTGAGATCCTCCCAGAAGCCAGTATAGGTCAATCTATGAGTTATATGTTCAGTGATAGACCCTGTCTCAAAAAGTAAGGTGGAGAACAGTAAAGGAAGACAGCCAATGCTGACCTCTGGCTTCCACATGTATCCATACACACAGGCACGCAGATCTGAGTACATACAAAAATATATAGCATGACCCAATTTACACCAGAGAAATGGAAGCACCTATAAATCTAGCAACTAGAACACTCCATGTGCTGGGAAGTAACAAGTTGTCAAGTCCACCTGCTCCTACACCTAGCATTGATTCCAGCCACATATCTCCAGATTTCTTCCGGGCCACACCTTCCCTCCAGCTGGACCCTCAAGGAACAAAAGGGCTGACCCCAAGCGAGCCTTTTCTCCATTCCTTCCTCCTACCAAGAATACTGCCATCCAAAGGCAGGTCAGCTCTCTCCCTAGCACTGAGCAAGAAGTATCCCACCAGAGACCATGAATCACATGTGAGACCAAAGAAAAGAAGAATTTTTTTCCTGGCTAAATTACAAATGCAGTACCCAATACACTGATATGAAATACATCCTATGTTAAGAAATCAATGAAGTGGGAGAAAAAAAAGTTAGTCTATGAAAGCTCTGAAAGATACGCAGACCTAATTACAACCACAAGGTCACCTTTCCAGACCTGGTGAATCTGGTCTCCAGCCTTCTCTTACAAAGCTGGTCAGAGGGACCAGATAGGAGAGACCCTGTCATTGCCTATGCCTTTTTTCATCCATTTCATTTTGTCTGTGCTGCCTCATACATGGCAGACAAATGTTCTACCATTTAGCTAAATAAGTTACCAGTCCTCATCTATCCGTTGGGTTTTATTTAAGGGAGAGGTGTGTGTTGCCTTGGTCTTTGTTTTGTGTGTTTTGATTGAAGTAAAGCCGAGTATCCCAGGGTGATCTGGAACTCACTATGTAGCAGAGGACATAGTGAACTTCTGATCCTCCTGTCTCCACCTCCAGAATGCTAGGATTTACAGGCTTGCACCACCATACCCATTGTATAGAACTGGTGCTGGAGATGAACTCAAGGGTTGTGTGAGTGCCAAACAAGCAATCTACAATCTAGGCTACATCCCCAGCCCTTCTTCTACTTTTAAAAACTGATTCAAGAACACTAATAGGAATGGAGTATAGCTCAGTGGTACAGCACTTTACCCAGCATGTATGAGGCCTTTAGTTGGATACCCAGCAACACACACACACACACACACACACACACACACACACACACACACACTACAGGACAACAACAACAACAACAGCTATTTTTGGATCATGTTAGAACTATGAATATTTTTCTGAAAAACAAAGCAACGGCTGGAGTGTAACCTTTTTGAATGTTCTGAGCTATTCCTTCTGTTTCGGGGATGGCTTCCAAGGAAACAAGCCAATAAGCACTATGTTCATAGCATCAGTACAACAATGTTTGCTCTCAAGGGGGGGGGGGGGGAACAAAGGAGGAAAAAAATACTATTGTGACTTAAACATCAAACCACAGCCAAAGACATGAATTATAGTCCACAGGTACAAGGAAGTGTGGTGGTGTTATTCTTACAAAGTTATGTGAAGATGGGAATTTCTTATAACAGCAAATACCACAAAATGGAATGCAACTGACCACCATGATCACCCAAAATCCCAGAGAAGGCTAAGCCTTAGGGTTAGCACACAAACAAATATGAAACGGCCCAGGAAAGATTTATTACCATGCTCAGGAGAGCCTCCTGCCTCAGACTCCCAGATCTCTGGGAGATTCTGACTTGGATTTGAACAAATGGGTGTTTGTTCTCATCTTATTTTTTTCATTGCTGTTGTTTACTACAGTCTCATGTCTCAGTAATTGGCCTCTACCTCATAAGCCTCCTGTCTCTCCTGAGATTACAGGCCATCACACCCAGCTAGAAATGGGAATTTTCATTCACTTACATTCAGAAAAGGCTGAAAAATAATCAGCCTCTATATTAAACGTTAAAATTTATGTGATTTTGACTCATGCACAAGGATACTTATTAGATAAAAGGGAATTCTAGGCAAACAATGGTCCATATCACAGTTCTGTAACCTGGAATATTACATATCTAGTGGAAAAGATTGGTGAGATTCAGTGTATCTATGCGGGTGGCAAAAACATCAGCAGAATAAAGATTATAATCTACACAGAATTAAGTATGTTATTTCTTTTATAAGTGGGTTCAAGGGCATGGCTACAGGCTGCTCCAATAGAAGAACAGCATCTACGTTAACACATCTGTGTAACACATCGGTTTGTTTGGCTACAGAGCATGTGTGATTTTTATAATCAGAAAACTCTGTGCTACAACTAGAAACTTTATAGGTGAGGGGAGGTCACAGTGACATCTGAGGACAGGATGTAAGTAAAGCCTTTCATATTATCTAACTGTTAATTCAAAGTATTTCTTAAATAACATGGTTTAAAAAAAAATGCTTAGTATTTAAACACAGCTTTCAAAAACTGGAAGGGACCCAACCACCCTCATTTGGCCTCCTGATCTCAGCTCCCTGGTATGCAAGGTTTAACTTCTCTGAGCAAAATCCTCTCACATCCAGAAAAGCAGCTCCAACAAGCTTCCAGCTTGCTCAAGACTCGTGTGCCCTGAATACAGTAGGTATTTAATAAGTGTTGGTGGGGGTCATTTGTGGGAATATAACTGTTATACTGACCTAGTAATTAACTAGCAAATTTCAAAAGGTAAATATCTCTTAAGCAGGCAACTTCTGGTGGGGAAATTTACTCTGGTGAGTCACATGCATGTATTTGCACATAGAGAATGATCAGGAATGTTCTTTCTCTCTCTCTCTCTCTCTCTCTCTCTCTCTCTCTCTCTCTCTCCCCCCATCATCAATGCTCGCTTCGTAGGAGAGTGGGCAGGGAGGAGGAACACTGAAACCTGCCCTTTCCCTTCATATTCTTCTTAGTCACCTTTTTTTTAAACAAGCAACAGCATGGTCCAGACTTAACAGGCCTTGAACAAGTTTGAAATCCTTCACAGGGGCAGGGGCCTAAGGAGTACAGCTCAGTGGTGTAGTGTGTGAGGTCCTGTGCACAAAGTCATGGATCTGATCCCCCAAAACGGAAGTAGTAGAATGTGCCTATAATCCTAGCACTTGGAAGATGAAGGCAGTTTGTTCAAGGTCATCCTTGGCTACATAGTGAGTTTGAGGGCAGCCTGGGCTAAAGGCTCTATTTCAAAAAAGGAGAAAACCTGCAGTTAAATTTTTAAAGCCAGTTTTTAAAGGCCAGTAGAACATCTACCTAGTCAAAAAGGAAAACCTGTGTTGGTCATTAAAAGCTGTTTACAGACTTGAAGGCAGCCGGAAAGTGGGGTACCCCAGCTCAGGCTCACTCTGAGAGGTTCTGGGCCACAGATGAAACAAGGGGTGGGAAAGAGGGACCGTGAACAAGCTTAATTTAAACCAGCAAAGTCTGGGGCCGAGGCGCAGGTGGAGGGCTTGTGTCTCCAGCCCAGACCCATCTGCTCCGACACAGATCTAAGGCCCTGACAGCTCCCGAAGTGCTACTCCTTGGCCTGGGATTTCCGGGCCCTTTCTGTTCGGCTTCATGCGTCTGAAAAGCTTCAAGCAGGACTTTACTGAGATTTCTACTGGCATTGTAATTTCTCTGAGCTAAAATTCAGTGATACAGAGCTTGGGATGGAGTGCTCATCTAGCATTTGTGAAGCCAATTTCCATCCCAACTCTAAAGAAATTGAGCCACTGATGCTCCCCTATAACCCCAACACTCGGGATACAGAGGCAGGAGATAAGAGGTTCAAGAGCATCCTCTGCTATATGTAAAGTTCAAAGCTAGCTGGGCTGCATAACACTGTCTCAAAAAATATATATATATATATATATATATATATTGCCTGTATATGGCTCAGCACTTAAAAGCCCAGGCTGCTCTGGCAGAGGACTCAGACCACACAGCAGCTCACAAGCATCAAGCATCTGTAACTATAATTCCAGAGGACCCAGTGTCCTCTCTTGGCCTCTGCAGGCACCAAACATTCGAGGCACACTCATACACATAAAACAAAAAACTTTAAACATGTGCGTGGGGGGCTGGGGAGGCGCGTGCAAACGGGCTATAAAGAACGATCCTGTCTAAGAGGGGATGACTGTGTCTAAAGTGCACATTGCCCAAGCGTCCCCAGCACCCGTGGAAAAGCTGAGCAATCCATGCATTTGTAATCGCAGGGGGAGAAGGCAGAGAAAATACCAAGAGGTCTGGCTTAATTAAAAATGGGTAAAGCTCTAGGTTCAGTAAGTGACCCCATCTCAAAATAAAATGGTAACTGACCTAGTAAGACACCCGACATTGACCTCTGGCTTCCACATATGAGCAAAAAAGAATGAAGAGCTGGACACAGTAAAGCACCCTTTGATCTCAGCACTCAAGGAGCAGAGGAGGGCCACTGGGCACTGCCTGGGGGTGTGCCTGGTTGTTGTAACAAGTGTGGGTATGGCTGGCAATCTGTGGGCAGAGGCCAGGGCATTGCCAAATACCCTATAATATCCCGGATACCCCTACAACACAAGAACAGTTTCGTTCTACTGTGGACAGGGCAGGGTTGATAAACTAGGCTCTATTCTCCCTCACCACACCTTAACACTCCCACAAGTGCAGTATCTTACCACTTACAAAGCAGGTAGCCCCAAGGAGAAAAAGACAAGCACACACTTCCATCAAGACAGGGGAAGGTTCCTCCAGGTGGTGTGCCAACCCAGTTACTTATTTTTGTAAAACATTAAGGAAAAGCTTTTACAAGCTGGTGCTTTTACTGACCATTAAGATCTGGTCATAAAAGCCATGCCTTTCCCTACTTGAAAACCTAGAGACTATGTGCATATCAGATACCTGCTTCAGAATCCTAGGGTACCTAGAATAATAGCCCTGCAGCCTACTCTCCTGTCAGAGCAAATATACCTGGGTCTGAGACAGGGTTCATGTTCCAGTCTAGCCAGCTGGGGGTGAGGTGTAGGTGAGCAGCTGAGCACTGGTCTAGACATTCAAGACCCTGGGTTCATTACCCAGAAACACACAGAAAGCACTAAGGAAAGAACCTAAAGGTTGGAAAAATAATTCACTGGTTAAAAGCATATACTGTTCCTAGCACCCACATCAACAGGCTCATAATTGCCTGCAACTCCACCTCCATGGCATAAAATGTTCTGGCTTCCTCAGGCACCCACACATATATATCTGTGAGCATGCATACGCATGCACGTATGCACCCTCTCACACACAGAGGGTGGGGTAGACCAACAAAGACAAGCAGAGAGAGAATTAAAAACAGGCATCACAGAACATACAAACGTACATTTACTCTCAGTTTTCTGCCAAAATAAATAAATAAATATTTTTTTTAAAGCCAGGGGGCAGTGACACACACATTTAATCCCAGCACTTGGGAGACTGAGGCAAGAGAATCAAAGAGTTTAAAGCAAGCCTGGACTATAGTAAGATCCAGGCCAGCCTTGCCTCAAACAAAACAAAATAACCTACAGAGTCAGGTGAGCCCTAATTCAGTTATCTTAGGGTTAGGCTATGAAACAATAGAACCCAATTCAAACACTAACAAACAGAAGCCAAGTGGTCTCCACCCAGAAAGGGAGCCAACCAGGTGTGAGAAAGTACCGCAAAGACAATGGACACTTGGCCTTGCAAAAGAGCAACAGGGAGGAATGAGATCTACAGGCCTGATTTCCAAGGATGGCTTCGGAGCCCCAGAGCCAGCCAATATTATAAGAGAAGCCAGAGATCCAGGTGTTTGTGCAAAATCCTCCAGGAAGTAAACAGTGGAGATGACAGTAGCTCACATAATCAAAACAAAGCCCAAACCACAGCTGGTGATGGTGCACACCAGCCTTTGGGAGCATAGGCAAAAGAATCAGGAGTTCAGGGTCATCCTCAGCTGTACAGCAAGTTTGACTATAAGACCCTATCCAACAAAACAGAGCTGGTGAGACAAATCAACAGGTAAAGGCACTTTGCATGGTAAGATTAAAAAAGAAAAAACAACTCCTGAAAGTTGCCCTCCTACCTCCACAGACATCATGGCTCTAGTGTGCCCACCCACTCCCAAGTCAATAAATAAGTAAATAAATAAAGCCAAGCCAGCCTAGAGATAGGCTAGAAAACACACTCAAACATCGCAACCAGGTCTACTGGCACTGGTCTATAATCCCAGAGGATAGTAATTCCAGGCTAGCCTGAGCTACAAAGCAGGACTGTCTCAATAAACAAAACAACAAAAAGCCACACGTGGTGCCATATACCCTGAATCCTAGCACTTGGGAGATAGAGGCAGGCAGCCTATGAATTCCAGGTTAGCCTGGTCTACACATCAAGTTCCTGACCATTCAGGGTTACACAGAAAACCCTGTCCCTAATTAAATAAATAGACTTTATTTAGTTTTATTTATTTGTTAAAATGTTGGTTGAGCCCACTGGATGCAAAGCAGTGGGTCCAGAGAAAAACAGATAGCCATGACCTCAGAGGACCATTACAAAACCAAATACAAGCAACCGATCACAGAATAGCATCTTATCCTGAATGTCTCACAGAGAGGCTTCTGAGCAGCTCGAAAGCTATTCTAGGGTTTTAGGTCATATATTCATTCAACAAGTAATTACTGACTCTGTCTTAGATACTAGTCTTAGAGTCACAAACACAAAAAAAGTAAGTAAACTATTTGAAGTATGAGAAAAATTCAGTGCAATGAGATAGGAACAGAAAACCGGGCACCCCAGAAGTGGCAGGAGTCAGGGACTGCAGTGACTAGGACAAGAGAGCAGGGTCAGACGCTCCAAGGCTGGGGAGCCACTAAAGGGTGCTAAGCAGAGCCAAGGGCGGGGTCTGATGTCTCTCTTAACAGGATTCCTCTGAGCTGGAACTGGAGAAGTATTTGCCTAGCTGTTGCTAGGGCCAGTACTGCAAAAGAAAAAGGATCAAAAGCATACATTCTGGCTGCTGGACTGACACCAAACTGCAGGGGTCAAGGGAGGACAAGAGAGAAGAGTGGCAGGAAGTTGGGTGTGGTGGTACAGGCCTATTATTCCAGCTACTGGGGAAGCTGAGGCAGGAGGATCACAAGTTCAGGGGTCACCTAGGCTAGAGATGAAGGACAGCCTGGACAGTTTAATGAGACTCTTGTCTCAAAACAAAAAGTTAAAAGAGGGCTGGAAGTGCCGGTAGCTCAGTATGTTAAGAATCCAGGTTCAGTCTTCCGGGGACGGTGCTTAGAGGCACTCAAGATGGTCCAGCGTCTGACATACCGTCGTAGGCTTTCCTACAATACAGCCTCTAACAAAACAAGGCTGTCTCGAACCCCTGGCAACAGGACTGTTTACCTTTACACCAAGAAGGTTGGGAAAGCACCTAAATCCGAATGAGGCGTGTGCCCGGGCAGACTTCGAGGGGTTCGTGCCGTGAGACCCAAAGTCCTTATGAGATTGTCTAAGACAAGGAAGCACGTCAGCAGAGCCTATGGTGGTTCCATGTGTGCCAAGTGTGTCCGTGACAGGATCAAGCGGGCTTTCCTTATTGAGGAGCAGAAAATCATTGTGAAAGTGTTGAAGGCACAAGCACAGAGTCAGAAGCAAAATAAATATGCAGCTTTTTTAAGTAATAAAAATCAAGACTTGATCTACGAGAAAAAAAAAAAAGAATCCAGGTTCAGGGCTGGAGAGATGGCTTAGTGGTTAAGGGCACTGACTGCTCTTCCTAAGGTCCTGAGTTCAATTCCCAGCAACCACATGGTGGCTCACAACCATCTGGAATCTGATGTCCTCTTCTAGTGTGTCTGAAAGCTACAGTGTATTCATAAAAAATAAAATAAATACATCTTTAAAAAAAAATTCAGGTTCAGTCCCCAGTTCTACAACAATAAACACAGTGTTCAAATGCAAAAACAAGTCAGTAGACAGCACCTTGGGATCCAGGAGGCATCCCTGACAAGTCTGAATACATTTTGCAAGAATAGGCAGATAGAGTAGGAGGAAGAATCAAGGACAAGCCGGGGCAGTGGTGGCTCATGTCTTTAATCCCAGCACTCAGGTGACAGAGGCAGGCCTACGGGTTAGAGACCAGCCTGGCCTCCAGAGTTCCAGGACAGCCAGGGCTATATAGAAAAACCCTGTTTTGAGAAAGGGAAGGAGGGGAAGGAGGAAGAAAATGGCAAAGAGGAGAAGGAAGAAGAGGAGGAGAGAAGGAGGAAAATCATCATCATCAAAACACAAGAACTGGAGAGATGACTCAGCAGTTAAGAGCACTGGCTACACTTCCAGATCCAGGTTCAATTCCAGGCAACCACATGGCAGCTCACAGTTTCTGCAACCCCAGTTCCAGGGGATCTGACACCCACACACAAACATACATGCAGGTAAAACACCAATACACATAAAATAAAAATAAATTGTTAAAAATAATAATAATAATAATAATAATAATAATAATCAAGGACACCACAGGATTTGTTCCTCAAGAGAAAGAACCATCTTCCTAGAGGTGCCTCAGCTCTTCCAGGATACAGTAAGAGACGGATGTCCCTGCAAGGGTTCTCTGCAAGCCCTCCAAGTCAAGTTGGCAAATCACTCACCACCAGGCTCCCAAGGTAAAGCCTCCAAGAGTGAAAGAAGTCCAGCAGGCTTCAAGAAAGGAGACCCCCCCAGAACCTTACTCAGCCACATTGGGAGCCACAGCTCCCTCCTGCAAGGGCAGGGGCAAGGCCACAGGGCAGGAACTAAAGTCTCTCCTGTCCTGCCCTACCACAAGTTCCCAAAGCTATTTACACCTGGTTATCTTGGCACCCTCACCCCACCATTCTGGGCCACACACTGATGCTATTTCCATCTGGTAAGGGGAAGAAAGTGGAGACCTGACCACAGCAATCAATCCACAGGCTTAGGAGAGCAGAGGAAGACTGGAGAGCTGGAGGCAGTAGAAGGATCTTGAAAGTAACAAGGTCCTTGGAAGAGGGAGGGAAAGAGGGAGGGAGGGAGGAACACCGGGGAAGCTTTCCAAGGGCACTTGCTACCCCAGGAACACCAGCTACCAAGACCCATTTGCCACACTAGTCAGGTACAATGTTCAGGGAGTTGGAAAGCTAGAAAGTGCCACAAACCAAGTCAGAACCCACAACCAACTCATTCCAGAGCCTGCACTGGCAATCTGCTGCTGACTTTCGTGTATGTCCAGATGTTCATCTATGGAGTCTCACCCAATTACAAGCCCTTACATCTACTGAGTGCTAACCAGGTGCCAGGTAGCACTGTTCCCAGTGCTTGCCAAGAACTCAGTACTCAAACTACCACCATTTACTAGGCACTCACTTATTCTACATGGGGGTAAACTGAGAAACAGTAGGAAAGTAACCCATCTTAGCTGCAGAGCCAGCTTCTGAATGCAGGGCACAGAGGGACTTGCTCTGAGCAGTCACCTATGCAAATGAGTTTTCCAAAATTTCTACATTAGACATGAAATTGGTACTTCTCTTATTCTTTATTTCTGTCTTTGTTTGTGGAGATCAGGGAACTGAACAGGAGCTAGGCAAGTGCTGTACCACAGTGTCCAATCCTTTGTTACATGTGATTTTAAAACAAGGTCCTTACAAGTTACCCGGGCTGGCCTTGAATTTGTAATCCTCCTGCTTCAGCTTCTTCAGTAGCCAGGATGACAGGTCTGCTCCAGGCTTAATACATATTTTCTAGTTTCCTAATGTACTGTGTGTGAAAGTACGTATATGTGGGATATATACACATACACACGTGTGCACACATATGTAAGAGCACACACACCAATGTATAGGACAAAGGAAAATGCCAAGTGTCTTCCTCTGTCGCTCTTCATATTTCCTTGAGTCAGGGTCTTTCACTGAACCTGAAATTTGCTCTTTTGGTAAGCTAGCTGGCCAGTCTATCTCCACCCGCTCAATGCTGCAGTCCAGAGCAAGTCAGGGCTGGCTGTTTACATGGGTACATCAAGCCCACTGAGCCATCTCCTCATACTTTATCTTTTTTAATTAACCTACTACCTCCTACCAGCTCCACACGACCACTGAATAAAGCCAGCAACTGCCAGCTCTTGACTCCAACTATCCACTAAGATAACAGTTTCTCTTTTCTCATCCCAGTCCTTTGCCTAAGTTCTCAGCAGCAGACCCTAGCCCAGGAACAAGACTCTGAGTCCCTAACAGATGGACTCTTGACTGGACCTAAAAGAATCCTAGCATCAGTAGCAAAAGACAGTGGCCACTCCCACCAAGGAGAGGGATAGGGAGACCCAGAGAATGACCAGGAAGTAAAAACACAAAGTGCACCAATCTCTGTGGATCCTTATGAGCTCTGCTTCGTTGATTCTGTGGGCTGTGCTCTCCTGGTGTCCTCACACCAGCTTTCTACAATCCTTTTTCTTCGGTTCCTGAAGTTCCACCTAATATCTGACTGTAGGTCTTGGCATCTGCTCCCATCTGAAGGGAAACAGAAGTGCAGTGGATCTGGGAAAGAGGGGATGTGGAGGGGGGAGGGGAGGAGGGGAAACTGCGGTTGGGATGTAATATATGAGAGGGAAAAAAATACAAAGTACGGTGCAGACTAGACCATTCACAGATAAAACCATAGCCACAGCCCAGAAGGCTGGGAAACTTACCCCACACCCCTATTCTGCACATAAACTGAGCACAGATTGTAAAGTTTAGAATGGGTGGGGGAGATTGGGGAGTATGAATATGCTGGTAGAACACTTAGCCTTGGAAGACACAAGCCACCTGCTTTAGTTTATTGTCCTTTGAAGTACAGTCTCACTCTAGCACAGCTGCCCCAAAACTCAATTCTCCTGCCTCAGCTTCCCCAGTCCTGTGATTTTAGATGTGCCCACCAGGCCAAGCAACCCACTGTATTGAGTTTGAATTCTCTAGCTAGCTACACAGAAGCTCTTGTTTGCCGGTGGCCCTCTCATCCATCCTGGTTCCAGGACTCCAGAAAGGGGGTGTCCAGCCTAGACCATTGAAAAAGAGGGGCACAAGGAAGTCTACAGATGAAATTTGAGGGAGGATGGGAAGCTGCCTTAAGTGAAGGCCAGCCACCACTACTGCCAACACAATTCATCCATCTTCATTTTTTGAGGCAAAAAGGCCCAAGACGGAAAGAACACCACGCCAGGTTCCTTGCGTATGCTTCTCAGCATATTAGAAGCTAGAGAATACCCTCAACACTACTTAGTCATCACTGCCCAACAATAAATACATCCTGAAGTGGGCTGATAAGAGGCTGGCCATCAAGCCTAATGACCTGAGTTCAGCGCTCGGTACCCATGTGGTAAAAAGGAGAGTTCCACATGTGCCATGGTATGCATGCACTCATACATACACTATATGTGTGTGTGTGTGTGTGTGTGTGTGTGTATGTATTATGTATGTGCAAAAATAAAATATGCAAACTGGTAGAGAATCTAATGTCTACTTTCCCTCCAAAATAAGAGAAGAAATTAATTCAGGAAAATACACCAGCATCAATGCTAGAGTGAGCCAGATCCCCACTAAGTCCTTGCAAAATATTTTATTTTCTCCACACCTGGTACAAGGGTAAAGGACACACAGGTGTTTCTTTGTGGCAAACAGGCATCAATCTCTAGAGGATTCCTGAATGCAAATCACAAGCTCTGTTTCCAGCTCTGGAGAAACCTCCAGCCTCCTGGCTTTAAAATGAGAGTCATATATTCATGTTTCTCGGCCAAAAGTGGCACCCTCCTCACCCAAAAGTCTCCCACTGAGCCTTCAGAGGTCAGCATTCCTAACTCAGCCTATCAGAGAGGTACTGCAAAACAGAACAAATGCTTGTGGGCGCTAATCATCAGCTGCTAAGAAAAAGGGACGGCTTTTCCTGTTTCTCAAACAAAAAGAAAAGTCATTGTCCTAGGTTTCCTATTGTATTCACTAATAACCAGGACAGTATGATACAGGGGTGTTCAGTAACGACAGGCAAATCGCATTACAGGAACACGAAATACAAGCACTGGGGATTAGAGCAGTCAGCCAGGGAACTCAGCGCAGAGTCATTTCAGGAGAAAGCTACCTGGAGAGGGTTTTCCCCGGGACGTCACCAGAGTGGCGAGCCTCACTGACTCAGAGTAGAAGGCAGTCTCCCGGTTACCAGAGTCCCGGGACTTTTCCACGGCACCTCAACCTACAGAAAGGGACAGAAAGGACCCACCACCACCCTCTCTTGGCTTTTCGTCTCTTGTTGTTTCCTTAAACTTCCCTGATTTAGGCAGAAAGGAAAGAGGATGAGAAAAAATATGAAACCAGAGAAACCGGGAGGTAAAACAAACGGTGAGGAACCCCAACACAAACGGTGGGAGATCCCTTCCGAGGGTCTGAGCTCCTGCACGGTGCTCTGATGGTGTGTGCGCGGTAAACGGGGATACTACGCCCACAACAGACGGAAAACCCCCAATTTGCTGCCTCCAGATCTGGCGTCCCCTCCCGATGGCAGAACCCCAAAGCACAGAGGCACCTCCCCGCACACACCCAGCTCTCCCGGAACCCGGTCCTCGGAGTCTGAGAGCAGCGGCTGTGTCGCGGCCCGGATGGCGAATCCCCGCGTCTGCAGAGCGGGGCTCGGGCTGGGGAGCGGCTGGGTCCGCGCGTCCCATCGTCCCCCGCGGCCCCCGGCCCCCGGGCCGCCCCGCGCCGTCCCCCGCGGCCCACCACCTTACCCAGAGCGGATCGGAGCCATCAGCGCTGCAGAAGCTGCGCAGCGCCATGCGGGCGGCCGGCGGAGCGAGGAGGCGCAGCGCCGCGCGGTTGGCCCGCGTCACCGGGATGCAGCCCCGCCCCGTCCCGCCCCGCCCCGCGCGTGGGAGCGAGCTGGGCCACGAGTCGCCCCGGCCTGGGCCTGCAGGCCGCGTCTGCAGCTCTCGCCCACTGCCGGTTCCTAACGCGGACACGACCGCGAGGACCTCTGCCCTGGGCCCCACCCCCTGCTGCGGAAGAACGCTCGGTGCTTGCGAGATTTTTAGGGCTTGTTCTTTCAGTTGCAGATAGCGGGGTAGGGATGTGAGCTCCCAAGAAAGGAAAGGAAACAGATGAGAAAACTGGTGCTCAGAAAGGTGAGGAAAGTCGCTCAACGAGTTCGAATCAGGAGTCCTGTGATTCCATCCTAAACATTGAGATCTCCATCCTAAACATCAGTTTGCCACCCCTCCTCCATGGTCTGCAAAGCACCCTGGGAATTTCTTCTATTCTGAACGTAGCCAGGAAATAACTCATTTCCTTATTACTTGGTTTGGGTTTGGGGAATTTGGGGACAGGGTTCATATAATAACTAAGTCTGGCCTCTAACCCACGATGTAGTCGAGGATGACCTTGAACTTGTGAGGCCCTGCCTCCAGCTGACTGGAGTTTCTCTGTGCAGCCCCTGGCTTTCCTGGAACTCGATTTGTAAACCAGGCTGGCCTCGAACTCAGAGATCCACCTGACTCTGTCTCCCAAATGCTGGGATTAAAGGAGTGCGCCACCATGCCTCCACTTCTTGTTACCCCAACAGAACCCAGGGCTTCCTTCCTGCACAGGAACCTCTCTACCAACTGAGCTACGCGTGCCCCGCAGAAAATATTCTAATTTAAAAAACAATCAAGTAAATGAGTAAGATAAACAAATTTTGAAGGTCAACCACAAGCCAGGTCCCCTCAGTATGATTAAGAGTTTGCTGGTGGTGGTAGTGGTGGTGATTGTTGGAGTACCAGCATTTACTTCTATGTGTATATGTGTGTGGGTGTGTATGTAAATGTGTTGGGTCCTAGAAGCAGAGCCATGAACAAAACAAGGCCCCTGTCTCTGTCCTCCAAGTACGTCTGACAATAATCCAGTCACTGATCTAAGAGTCTTAAACACATATGGCAACTTAACATTCATGGTCAGCTACTCAAGGCTTCATGCTCAACAATGCACCTAAAATTTTCACATAAAGTACATGATACAATTCTTCCTATTCTTTCAGTTTAAAGACCAAAACTAGAAAGCAAAAGCAGCTTGTCAAAGATCATTTACGTGGCGAATGATTGAACCTAGCTTTGAAACAAGGTAGTCCTGTTGCGGAGAAAATAAATTAGTAACATTCATCACTGTGTGAAACTGCGTTAGTACTACTTAAGTGAGATACAGAGACAAAGTTGGGACAAGGTCTGGGAGTCCAAGCTTAGCAGTGACCTCAACACTTTTCTTAGGTGTCGGCCTGATGCGGTTCCCAATGGCATGCACACAAACAGCTGCAGCAGATAAAAACATAAAGACTCAATATTAGACCCCACAAAAACAAAGGTTTTGGTATGGGAAGAGAGGACACAGGATTTTTCTGTGGATCTTTGGCACAGGTCCCCCTCAGTCTGAGTGAGGGTTTGGTGGTGGTGGTGTGTATGTAAATTTCCATTGGTGGAGGTCAGGACAGCCTGGGAGAATTGTTTCTCTTGGAACCATGTGGATTTCAGAGAGCTAACTCAAGTCATTGGGATTGACAGAAAGCTTCTTTACCTCTGTGAGTTTTTAAAAGAATTACTTTCAAGTGACTTTTAAGTGACAATTCTTGTACTGGCTGGTTTTGTGTCAACTTGACACAAGCTGGAATTATCACAGAGAAAGGAGCCTTGGTTGAGGAAATGCCTCCATGAGATCCAGCTGTAAGGCATTTTCTCAACTAGTGATCAAGGGGAGAGGGCCCAGCCCATTGTGAGTGGAGCCATCCCTGGCCCAGCCCATTGTGGGTGGTGCCATCCCTGGCCCAGCCCATTGTGGGTGGAGCCATCCCTGGGCTGGTAGACCTGGGTTCTATAAGAAAGCAGGCTGAGCAAACCAGGGGAAGCAAGCCAGTAAGTGACATCCCTCCATGGCCTCTGCATCAGCTCCTGCTTCCTGACCTGCTTGAATTTCAGTCCTGACTTCTTTGGTGATGAACAGCAATGTGGAAGTGTAGGCTGAATAAACCTCTTCCTCCCCAACTTGCTTCTTGGTCATGATGTTTGTGCAGGAATAGAAACCCTGCCTAAGACAATTTTCAAGGCACTGTTACCCATGTTTATTGAGCATCCACTGCATACCAGTAGTCTTGCTAGGCCTGAGCAAGCTAGTTCAAATCTGATAGACCATAAAGTGGAGCTGTGTTTTCATGTGGCTTAGGGCTAAGGCAGCAAATCTTAATCCCTTTCATAAGTGGAAAGTGTGTTTAAAACTGTTGAAAGATCCAGGAAGGGGATAAAGAGAGTCTAAAGGGGGCCAGGCCTGCTCAGAGAAAAGTCTAGAAGACTTTCTGGAAGAAAGCTTTTGAGCTAAACACAAGCATAGTCAGGATGCCAGCCTGGGCTGTCTTGAGCTGAAAAAAAGCAGCCTATAAGAAAACTATGAAGCAGCCAAGACTGATGGTGAGTACCCACAATCTCAGTACTTGGGAGGCTAAGGAAGAAGGATCTTGTGTTTGAGGCCAGCCAGGGCTGCATGAGACCCTGACAGAAAACAAGGACAGAGCAGTTCTGGTGACACAGCTTAGCTGGGTAAGTGCTACACAAACCTGAGAACCTGGGCTCTGGTCTCCGGCATCAGGTGAGAAGGCACCCGTGTGTCAGGGCACATCTGTAATGTTGTCCTGAGGAGATGGAGCTAGGCAGAGCCCTAGAACTTGCCAGCTAGACAGCCTAGCCCAACTGTAAAGTCCAAATTCAGTGAGAGATGCTGTCTCAAACAATAAATCAGAGACAGCAGTGAGATGGCTCATGCAGCAAAGGCACTTGCATTCAGCCCTAACTACCTGGTCCCCCAAGCCCACAAGACAGCAGGAGAGAATTGACTCCTAAGGGTCTTCTTTGGCCACCACTGGTGCTCCATGGCATTCCTGCACCTGCACACACACATGTACAAAAATAAATTCCATTTCATTTGAAAAAGAAGGGGAAGGCTGGGCAGGGTACCATATACCTTTAACCTTGGCACTCAGAAGGCACAGGTAGGTGGCACAAGAGAGAGAGAGACGCCCAAAGGAAGCAAAAGCAGGGATATTACACAGACAAACATGTCAACAGCTTATGTGTGAGCAAAAGGGGAGGCAGCCAGTCTATAGATGGTAAACAGGTGACAAAATGTAACAACTCTGTACAGTGGGATGTTCTCCAGCTCACAAAGGAAGTTCTGCCCCCTGTACCACATGGACAAACCTTGAGGGTGTTGTGTGCTTTAGGAGACCCAGACATTTCCCTGCCTCAGCCTCTGAGGGGCTGGGATTATCAGTATGAGCCATGCCTGGTGCTTTTTTACTTTTTCTATGCCAAATGTCCGTTCCATTTAAATTGATTGCCACAGGCCCTGCCACAAAGAAGGCTGGGACATGGGAGACTGAGCCAGACAGGGGTACTCAGAAAACAGAGGCTATAAGGAATTCAGCTGAGGCCCCAGAGCAGCATTACAGCAGGCTGCACTGGCGCCAGGCCCAGGAGTGCAACTCTATGCCTAGCCTCAGAGTAGAACCTCACCACCTCCTCCCTCGTGTTCCTCTGGGCTGGGCCAAACCAGATCTGGATGCACTGACCACTCCCTAGGCTGTAATTGCTGACCTTGAGGGAAGGAGAGCAGATTTCCTGCTTTGGGCCTAGGAATAGGGAAGTGTAAATAGAAGGCTCGTAGGCAGCTCCTACGGGACACCAGCCATCCCCTGAGGTCCTGTTCCAGACCACGTACCAGTTGCTCTTGAAGGTGAAGAAGATACAACAGTCTTCTGACCAGCACGGACTGTACTTTTGTAATGAGACACATCAAGGATCAGTTTTTTTGTACCAGCTCTGGCTTCCTGCTGATCCAGAATCCCAAGTTAGAGGAGCATTAACAGACACTGATGTCTTAGATAAATCATCATTTGAATTTGATGACTTCTCTACACAGGGATCCAGTTAATTGAACTGGTCTCGTGAGAGTTGGCTGGTGTTTGTGGGGAAACACCAGATCTTCCAGGAACTGCACTGCTCAAGGTCTTGATTTTCCTTGTGGTGATTAGTGTAAACACTCAGTTCAGTCCTGACCAAAGTAGTCCTGGGACATACACCCCGTGTGGCCACCGACAGCAGAGGAGCAACCGCTGTGTTATCAGTAGGTAAGATATCACAGTTCTCTAATCTCCAGGGTCAAGGAAAATCAGTTTGGCCTGAGCATTAAGGATCTTCAGCATCAGCTCCTCGGGGTGGGAATTGGGGATATAATCTGGTTGTAGATTATTTATCCTTAGACTGGCTGGGCTCTGATCCGGGCTTCCATCTCCACCCCTAGATTCTCTGAATTTCAGGTTCACAGAAGGCCTTTCCAGCTCTGCACATTCTTTAATATCTGGGAGTACCATAGAATATGTGGTCTTTGCCAAGAGTGTTGGGTGTGTGTATGGCTTCAGAGGAAGTCTCAAGGTTAAACATAGGCACAAGAGCCACCAGCTTGTGTGCCTTGGTAGAAGCTTAGGGAAGAAAGAGGTCAAAAGTTTGGTGAGTGCTTGAGGAGAGTGGAGAACAGGAGAGGAAGCGAAAGAGGAAGCCCATGGCAGACTTTTGAAAGCTGGAGATCCAAACTCAGGTCCTCATCCTAGAACTACCCTGCCAGCTGTGAGTCTCTACCCTCACTCCCACCTCAACCTCTGCCACTTCTGCTTAAGAGTAAGACCAGCAGTACTGGTCTGTATCAGACTCATCGCACACAACAGCTTCCAGGTCCATTGATTTTATCATTATAAAAACAACCTCTCAGGTTCATATTCTGAATGCTTGGTCCCTAGCTACTAGTACTATATTTGTTGAAACTGGCTGGAGACAGAGGCTAGAGAATCTCTATGAAGTCCAGGCCAACATGGTCTACATGTGAGTACCAAGCCACCCAGGGCTCATTACTCAGTGAGACCATCTCTAAAAATAATAATAATAATAATTTATTATTTTCTAAGTAAATTAATGTATTAATTTTTCTAAGACTGTGGCGATTTGAGGAGGTGAAGGTGCACTGAGGGAAACCGGTCATCAGAAAAGACCATGTCGGGCATATCACCCTCTAGGGTATGGACAGCCGTTCTACCTCCACCTCTGAATGAGCCCTCTGAAGTCCTGAGCTAAAATAACCCCTTCAGGGCTGGAGAGACGGTTCAGTGGGTAAAAGCACCAGCTGCTCTTCCAGAGTATCTGGGTTCAATTCCCAGCTCCCACACGGTGGCTCACAACCATCTGTTACTATAGTTCCAGAGGATCAGAGCCCTTTTCTTACTTCTGTGGGCACCAAGCACCCATGTGGTACACAATTTATACATGCAAGCAAAACATTCATATAATGAAAATAAATTATTCTAAAAATAAAATCTTTCTCTTAAGTGACTTCCATCAGGTGGTTTGGTTGCAGAAGAAAAAGAAAAAAGCACATTATCATAAGTGACAGGATTTCATTCTTTTTATGGAAGAATATTTCACTATTTATACACACTGCATTTTCTTTACTCATTCGTCCCACTGATGGGCACCTAGTCTGGTTCCATATCTTGAAGTAGTACAGCAATGGATGCAGGAAGCCGGGTGCCTCTGTCATATCTAGTTTCTTTTTCTAAACCCAAAGTAAACAGGGAAGTCGTACCTAGCTGGGGGAGGGCTGGGTTAAATGAATTCACTGTTTTTAACGGCTGGGGCTGTAACTAAGTTAAGGTATAGGCATAGTATACGTTTTAATAAAGACTGCCAAACCACCCTTCCAAAAGACTGTTGATTCTCTCACTATCTGAGGGCTCATGAAGGATTGATGAGATTGGGGTGGGAACTAGGGAAATGGTGTCATAGATAAAGTGCCTGTTGCACAGTGACAGGACATGAGTTTGAATCCCCACGGTGTTGCACACTATAATCCCCACTCTTATGAAGATATGGGGCAGGAGACTCCCAGGAATGTAGGAGCTAGGTAGCCTGGTGTTTAAGAAGTGAATAACAAAGACACCTTGCTTCTAATGGGGTGGACAGGGAGGACAAAGCATGCTGTGGTACTTGAGCATATGTGTATTCATGCATACATGCAAAGGACACACACCCACACATGCATACACCATACACATGGGGGGCATGGACAAAATAAAATAAGGAACCGGTAAGCATGGGGAGGGGCCCCACTCTTCCATGTTGCTGAAACACTGATGTTCAGATCACTGACTCTTCCTGTTGCTAAGAGTCCAATTTCTCATCCAGCTACTTCCCCAAGGCTGCAGCTCTCTATAATGAAACCTCATTTTGAGTTCTTGTCAGGGGTTGAGGTAAAAACTTCCCATCTCTATTTTTCATAAGGAAACACCATAAAGTACCTCAAGGATGTGGCTGTTGTAGAGTATTTGGCTACCATGCAGAAGGTCCTGGGTTCTATCCCTAGCAGCACAAAGAACCTGATTCTTTTCTGCATGACAGCTCTGCAGATATTTGAAAGTTGTAGCAAATGTCCTCTGAAGATTCTCCTTCTGACAACACCCCAGGCACAGCTGCTCACAACCTGTCCGGGGAAACTTATTCTTGAGGCCCCTGAGCTCAGCACTCCAGCATGAGAGCCTTGGGTTCTCATAGGCTTGGGTTCAAATTTCTATTATCTCCTTTCCTAGCTGTTGGACCTCCACCCAATCACTGTGGGGTGGGGGTGGGGAGTGATGGGGTGGACAAGGTTGGGGGCTATGTATATTATTCACGTGTTTTCTTGTTGCCGTGATGGAATTGCATTACCAAAATCAATTGACTGGTTTGTTTTGGTTTGTGGTTCCGGAGGGTAAGAGTTCATCCAGAGAGGAGCCATGGTAGCAGGTAGCAGGTGTGGCTCCAGGAGCAGGAAGTCGAGAGTAATCACATCTCTTCCACAAAAAGGAAGCAGAAAAGGTTAACTGGACGAGGCAATAAACTTTCAATGTTTGGCCTCAGTGACATACTTCCTCCATCTTCTGAAGGTCCTATAACTTCTCCAGATCTAACAAGGAACTAAGTGCTCAAAAATTTGAACCTGGGGGGATGTTTCTCATTCAAACCACCATGTATGTCTTCTTCAATCACTTTTCACATAATTTTTAAAAGATTTCTTTAGTTTTTATGCATATGGGCATTTTGCCTGCATACATGTGTGAGCATCATATGTGTATCTGTTACACAAGGAACCAGTGGAATTGCATATGAGCATTGTTATATCTATGAGGCAGAACCCGTGAAGTCATACCACCCGCCAGATCCCCGGGGAAGGTTCGGGGAACTGAATCTCACAGTTTTAATGGATTGGCTAATCTTTACATAGAGATTCAAGAAACAGAGCTCTTGTCAGGTTGAGTATCCTTTATAGGAAAGAAAAGGCTTCTTTACCGTTAATCTAATAGGCGTATTTGTGAGAGGCAGTACAAGTACAGGAGTTTGTGGGAAGCTCACCAGACCCGGCTGCCTTGGAGAAACACTGCTTCCTCTTACTCAGGGACACACTTTGTACCACTCACTAGCCTGGGGACTCAATATGTCTATAGCTCAGAGCTGCCTCTGCCTCCCACATGCTGGGATAAAGGCTTATAGCCACCACATCCAGCATTAGATTATTAAGGCTGGATAGTATATAAAGAAAAGGAGCTGGAGAAACAGTCCAGTTGATAAAGTACTTCTTGTGTTAGCAAGAAAATCTGAGTTTGGTTTTCCCCAACACCCACATAAAAAGCCAAGCCCCACCCCCATTTATAATCCCAATGCTGAGGCTGAGACAGGAGGACTCCTGGAGCTTGCTGGCTAGGAGTCTAGCGGAACTGGCAAGCTCCAGTTTCAGTGAGAGACACCAAGAGACACCAAAAATATGGTGGTGGGGCTGGACAGATGGCTCGGCAGTTAAGAGCATTAGCTATTCTTCCATAGGACCCAGGTTCAATTCCCAGCACCTACAGGACAGCTCACAACTGTCTAACTCTTTTTCCAGGGGATTCAACACCCTCACACAGACACATGTGCAGGCAAAACACCACAGTGTACAAATTAATAATAATAATAATAAGGTAGTAATGCTGGGGAGAGAAGCTGTCAAAAGCAATTTCAGTTCTTAGCATATATATGGCTCTTACCACACTTTGGTTCTCAGTACCAACTACAGGTGGCCACCAACAACCTATAAAGCTAGCTCTAGGGTAATTCCTCTGGTCTCTGAGGGACCTAAGCTCATATGCACATATTCCCCCAAACAAATATATATCCATAATTAAAAATAAACCTATTAAAAAGTAATGGGACAAAATCATTGCAGAAGACACCTAAAGATATCTTCTGGTTTCCACGCACATGGGCACAACTCTCACACACAGTACATGTGAACACAAGCAAAAGCATGAGGAATGGGGTTGTTATGCTCACAGTTTTGGGAGCCCAAGATAAGGTGGTAGGTCCTATTGGTTTAGTCCTGAAATTAACAATAGTTCCTGCAAATAAAGGCTGACCTAAGAAGAAGCCTTACAGCTTAGGGATATGCAAATGAAGCATTTCCAAATGCTTCCCAGGAGGATACCCAAGCTTCTCAGCCTTAAGGAAGCTTCCCGTGTGTCCCACATGCCTGCCTTGATCTCCAAATGCCCCTTGTGCTCCCGCCCCGTGGCTGAAAGTCTGAGAGGAACTTCTCAGCTCAGCCCTGGTGCTTGATTGAGTCCAGCAGGTTTAGGATTAGAGAGAAGTGTAGCTAGGAAGTTCAAAAGCAGCAGCTCCTCCCATTCATGCTGAGTCATGGCTAGACAGCAATAGGGAAATCCCAAAGGGTTTAGTCATGTATTTACCCTAACTCAAGGCAGGGCCTTTAGGTTCCATCTGAGAAAATGGCCCTGACTTCTTCAGGGCAAATGGAGTCCTCTTAAATTCAGAAATTCATTGAATCAGAAAGAAATGTTGTTTTTTTGTTTTTGTTTTTAGAATTATTCATTTTATGTGTATGAGTACACTGTAGCTGTCTTCAGACACACCAGAAGAGGGCATCCAGTCCCATTACAGATGGTTGTGAGCCACCATGTGGTTGCTGGGAACTGAACTCAGGGCTCTTAACCATTGAGCCCGAGAGAAAAGTTTTTAACACAAACCCAGAAAGCAGCAAGCCTGGGAGGCCAAGGCAGGAAGATCAAAAGGCCAAGGGTAGTGAAAAGAAGACTTGAGATATGACTCTTGGGGGAGAAAAAGTGTCAGCAGGTTGGCTTAGCGAGTCAAAGCACTTGCCCATAAGACTTACTGCCTGAGCTCAGTCTCTGGAAATCACAGTGAAGGGAGAAAAATTGTTTCTGTCCTCTGACCTCATAGTACCTTCACAAACATCATACACAATTATAATGATAATAATAATTAATAATATATTTTTTTTTAATTTAAAGCCTGAAAGGTCAATAAAGTTCCCATTAAAAGAGTGACAAAGGACTTTGTTGTCACCAAGCACATTGGTGATGGGACCAGATAAAAAACCTGAGCACAGAGAAATGTGTGGAGAGGGAGTCTGAGAATGAGTTCATAGCAAAGAACAGCCTGGAGGCTGCTCCCTGAGGAGGCGATTCAGTTATTCTAGGCAGTTCTTTCTGCCTGAAGCATCAGGACCAGTACAGAAAAAGCAACAGTGTAGCTAATATTCCCGAGTCTATGCCTGACGTTCTCTCACGTGCTTCAGGTTCCACACAGTCTGTGAGGAGGTGAACCCTGACAGACAGATGAGGAGCAGA
Organism: Micromys minutus; assembly: GCF_963924665.1. Taxonomy (NCBI): domain Eukaryota; kingdom Metazoa; phylum Chordata; class Mammalia; order Rodentia; family Muridae; genus Micromys; species Micromys minutus. The sequence goes on along the minus strand of NC_137966.1, from coordinate 26,799,567 downwards.
GGCCCAGAGGAGCTGAGGTGGTAAGTTGCCCTCTTGTTACTGAGGAGTTTATAAAATGCTGTAGACAACAATACTCTCAGCAGCATCATTGCCACTGACTGACTCTCCTGAGTCCTCCTTTAATCCCACCCTTTCTATCCTAGGAAAGCTCTGGAAGAGTGTACCTAGCTCAGCAGCCTGCAGCTAAGTGAGGTGTGGGGCCTCCTGTAATCCCAGCACTTAGGAGACTACACAGCGAGGACAAAGATGAAAGAAGATGAAAGAAGAAGGAGGTAGGGGGACTAGAAGGAAGAAGAGAAAGAGGAGAGAGAGAGAATGAGGAGGAAGAGAAAGAAAGGAGAACTGAGGAGAGGAAGAAAAAGAAGAGAGAAGAGAAAGATGAAAGAGGAAGAAGAAAGAAAAGTGTTGTTTTGTTCTCCTTCAACACTTTTTGTGTGTTCTATACTTTTCTATACTTGTAGTCTTTTCTCTGTAGCCCCTCAAACCAGACTACAAGCTTCATGCTTCAAGCCTCTGCCATGTTTCACCTAAAGCCCTCCATCTGCCTCCTCCTACTCTCCCAGCTCTCCCATCTCCTTCCTCACCATAGCGTGAGCTCCTTAGAGCAGCTAGCGGGACCCTAGGAAAAGAAGAAAGCGTTAAGCCACAACGACCTTCTATAATCCTTTGAAAAAATACTAATGTGGAAATGACTCAGCAATCCCAGTTGCAGGCAGGAGCATGCTCAGAATGAATGTGGGCAGACATGTATACTCATTCTACATCAGCATATTTCATACTTCCCCAGAGCAAAAGAGGAAGCCAGTAGTGGGTGGCTACAGATGGTAAATAGACAACAAAATGTAGCATTATGAGCAATGGAACCACACAGGAAAAAGGGAATGCTGACCATGCTATGACATGGATGAAACTTAAGGACATCATGTCAATCAAAATAAGACATTTGTGTCTTCGGGAAAACGGATGGAGCCAGAGTGCATCACACTGAATAAGCCAGACAAGGATGGAAAATGATGCATGTTTTTCTTCTATGTAAAGTCTAGTTTTTAAGAGCTGTATATGACATGCAGTTTTTAAAGAAGGTGGATGGTATGTGAAAAGAAGAGAGGTATCTGCGGAAGAGAGGAGGCAGAGACCAGAAAGGGTCATGTTAAGTTAAGAGCACAGCCTGCTCCTGCAGAATAACAGACTTTGGTTTTCAGCACCCATGTCAGATAGCTCACAATGGCTCATAACTCCAGCTCCCAGGAAGCTGACACCTTCTCTGTCCTCTGAGGGCAACTGCACATACACGTACCCATTCAGACACATTAGTTAAAAATATTTTTAAGGGGGCCGGAGAGATGGTTCAGTGGTTAAGAGCACTGACTGCTCTTCCAGAGGTCCTAAGTTCAATTCCCAACAACCATATGGTGGCTCACCACCATCTGTAATGGGATCTGATGCTCTCTTCTGGTGTGTCTGAAGACAGCTATAGTGTATTTATATATAATAAATAAATCTTTTAAAATATTTTTAAAGGGTAATGCAATGTGTGAGTAAATATGATCAAATACCATCAAAGTCTATTTATATATAAACATATTATGAGCCGAGTATGGTGGTAAAATCTCTTGTTCCAGCATTTAAGAGGAAAAGACAGGAGGGTTACCACAAGAAGAAGGCCAGCCTTGTCTACATACAAATACAAAGCCAGTCTGGGATATACAGTGAGAACATTTCTCAGAAATAATAAACAGACAAGCAAACAAATAAATAAAATGTCATAATGAAACGTATCACTCTGGGCCATCGATAAAACTCAGTGGTAGATATAGGCTTATATTTTTCAAAACCTACTTTAATAAGTATACTTAAATGCTTTAACCTCCCTTCTAGCCCACCACCCACCAGAGGTAGTGGAAAGGAAAGGTTAATAGGGTAAAAGAGGATGTGGACCTGTTTGGAAATAGTTCTTTGGATCAAATCCAAATGTTCTCAGGATATCAGCAGTTCAGTTCACACAAATCAGCAGTGGTAGCTCTGTTTTCTTACAAACACCATTCACTAATCAGCAACAGCAATTCGATTCAGAAGAAACCATAAGGCCCTGCCAATCAGACCAGCCTGAGTCTGCAGAAGTGACAAGAAGTCACTGGAACACCACCAGAAATTCTTTGGTACATTTCTCTCTACAAAGTCACAAGTGATCATTAGCATAGAATGAAGGTGAATCAATAACACACAGTGTTGTCCATTGGGTTACATGTATCACCTTTCTCTTCAACATCTGCTCTGTCAAATCATCACATGCCCTTTTCTAAGCAGCTTCCAGAAAAACACATGTCTGTTCTCAGCAAAACATCCTCTCATAAGACACTTTCCAGAAAAACATCACATGACACAACTGAGTCTCCAAAAAAACAGAAATTTCCACTTCAGGCGGAACGTTTATCTAACATGCACAAGTCATAGATTCAATCCCTAGCACCAAAAGAAAGCAAACAAATGGTCTGCTGACAGTGTCTCAGTCAGGGCTTTACTGCTGTGAACAGACATGACCGAGGCAGCTCTTATAAGGACAACATTTAATCAGGGCTGGCTTACAGGTTCAGAGGTTCATTTATTATCATTAAGGCAGGAACATGGCAGCGTCCAGGCAGGCACGGTGCAGGAGGAGCTGAGAGTCCCACCTCTTCATCTGAAGGCTGCTAGTAGAAAATTGACCTCCAGGCAGTTAGGTTGAGGGTCTTAAGCCCATGCCTACAGTGACACGCTTACTTCAACAAGGCCACACCTCCTAAAAGTGCCACTCCCTGAGACAGCATATAAAAACCATCACAGATAGTAAAAGTGCTTGCCACACAAGCCTGGTGCCCTGCATTGTATGCCCAGAACCCATCTAAAAAAGCCAGTGTGACATTCAAGCCACCTTTCCTGAGTAAGTGTAGCTACCACCCCTCTCATCAAAGAAGTTCTCTTTACAGCAAGCAGATACCATCACAGAAAATAACTAGAGGCAATCAGAGATAAATAGATATGGGAACCCGCCCCAGTGAATACATCTATATTATAGCCCTGCACCCAGAGCTCAAGCAACCAGAAACTGCCAGGAAAAGAAGAATTAGCTTTTCCTAAGGATGAGCCCTTTATTGGTTGTTCATGCAGAGTAGTCAGCCCTGAAACCAAACACACAATCAAAAACTGACTCAGCAAGTTGTATTTACACATTTTTGTCCATTCGCATCATACATACATACATACACACACATACACACATACATACATACACACACATATATACATACACACACATACACACATACATACTTATGCACATACACACATACATACATGCATACATACATACCCACACACACATACATGCATACACAAATACATACATACACACATACATGCACACACACACATATATACATACACACATACATACATAAACACATATACACATATATACATGCATACATACATACATACTGTTAAGGCTTAGGTAACTGGGTAGCCTGCCATTTGTGCTCTTACTAATATTTTTCTAGGAAACTTTCTCATGCCCAAGTTGATTACATTTTCTGTTATGTTCTGTGTCCTTGGAAACCAATCATGATAGAAGTCTATAGAACTGTTTTATATAGTTACCCTCAATAAGTTTGGACCTGAACCCCTCACCCCCCCAGAAGTACTTTCTGCACCTGTGTATAAGCTTTTATGGTATTTGCTTTATAAGCTGCCCTTGGGATGAACCCCAACCTTAGTGAGATACCTACACAAATATAAAAATCATTTGGAATAAGACCTTTATTTGGAGTAGTGGTCAAGTAAAGCTCTCCATAGACATAAGGAAACATGAACATGCGTAACTGACATTCTGGTTGGCAAGTTAAGACATGAATGTTAGGGAGCTGGAGAGATTGGCTTAGCAGGTAAGAGCAAGCACAGCTCTTTCAGAGGTCCTGAGTTTAATTCCCAGCAACCACAACCATCTGTAATGGGAACTGATGGTGTGTCTGAACTCACATACATAAAAATATAAATAAATGTTTTTTTTAAAAAGGACATGTTTCGGGCTGGAGAGGTGGCTCAGTGGTTAAGAGCACTGACTGCTCTTCCAGAGGTCCTGAGTTCAATTCCCAGCAACCACATGGTGGCTCACAACCATCTGTAATGAGATCTGATGTCTTCTTCTGGTGTGTCTGACAGCTACAGTGTGCTCATATACATAAAATAAATAAATCTTAAAAAAAAAAAAAAGGACATGTGTCTAAGGAAGTCCCTATCCCTCAATCCTGATTGGTGGAATAACTTGGTACAGATGTTTGTGGATTTTAGGCTTAAAAATCCTGTAGCATCTTAACCAAATGTCAAGGTTCAGTTCCCATATCTAGACTGTGGCCCTGATTAATCAGTTCTGGGGCACATGCTCAATAAACTGTCCCTATCTGACTGAGATGGGTGTCCCTGCGATTTGTGAGGCAATTCCTGGACCCCAACACACACACACACACACACACACACACACACACACACACATATATATATATATACATACATACTTACATACATACACACATACACACACATACATACAATTATGGTGATGGTTTGATTAAAAACATAAAAGAAAATATATTTCATGAATACACTTTTTTTTGTGGTTCCTAAACTGGAAATATTCAGAGACAGAAGGTTGGTGGAGACTACAAAGGAATACAGTCATTGATAGGAACAAAGTTACTAAAGGGATGATAAAAACATTCGGGAGACAGGAGATAGTATGGAATTCTGTTCTCTGGACATGGGTGGCTGTTCATTTAAAATCAGAAAACCTGTGACCACCAGGGAAGACATTCATCAGTCTGAACACACCGATTCCCTCGTAGAATGAGTCAGAACTCAGTAGCTGCAAGAGTTTGGCACAAGTCCTCACCCCTTCCCAGGACATACAAATAATTACAGTTGTAGCAGGGAGGGTATCATGTGGCTCTGGCCTTAACGGGGATATTCAGGTGATTAATGGTTACTTGAGGAGAGGATCTCTTCAGTGGCACAGCTCATGGTCCTGTAAGTAACCCCGATACAGTCAGTGTTTATGGAACTAGACTCATGTGGGATAGTTTCTTAGGTTTATCTTTATTGTTCAGTTAAGGAGGGATAGGAGTGTGTTACACACTGCCAGGAAACTGTACAACATATGGTGACAATGTGAATTTACTTAAGGACATTTGAATTGGCTAAAATGATAACCTGTCCACATGTCTGTGTTACCACAATAAACTAATACAAGAAGAAGGCAGAAGAAAAAGCTGGAAAGAAGTTACGGTGTGAGAGAGGAGCCCCTCACTTCTGTGACCTGGTTTCTAGAATCGCCACACAACCAACAAAACCCACTGTGTAGATTGCCTGCATAGAGAAGGTACGCCCTTCTCCAAGAGACAGCTAGGTGTTAAAACATCAAGAGAGCCTCACTTACCACAAAGCTTATGCAGCGAGTGCTACGTTCAACTTTCCAGTTCTCCTTGTTCATAATAAACTTATATAGTGAGAACTCCATGGGCCCTTTTGACCTGTTTTATGTAGCTGCTTGTATTATGAATGCTAATTATGTTCCCCTGCCCCCCAAAACTGTTTGCACAACGGGTTCTACACATAGCTTCTGGGAACCTGCCCCCAGTTGGTAAGAAAAGATGCCAGCAGCCAATGGCTGGAAAGAACAGAAGAAAGTGGGATTTTAGGATTCCCGGGCTTGGGACCAGGAGGAAGAAGGCATGCTTTCAGAGAGTGTGGATAGGGGAGAGACAGAGGTCATCATGGGGTAGAGAAGCAAGGAGAGCGCCCAGGCTCTGGACCAAGAAAATGTGACCCAGACAACTGACTAAGAGCAGCCGAAATGGAACACAGAAATTAGTCAGTAGTAACTCAGAAGTATCACCAGGAGGCAGATTCTAGCAGCATGGAGGGTAGGCAGTGTCCCAGCTACTGTGGTGCTTAAGACATATTAATACAAAGGCTGTGTGTGTCTTTCATCCGGGAACATAAGCCATTAAGGCAGGAAGCAACCCCACAATGGGCATAACCATAAATAACTCAACACTTCTATCTTATCAGGGTTCCTTTTGTAGCCATGAATTGGACACCTGCACCTCATAAAGGTCTTACTATCCCACCTGTTCGAGGAAACTGAAAAAAAACAAAAAAGAAAAAAAGCTACACCAAACACTTTTCCTTATCTTGTCAGCCTGGACAGAAATGACATCCTCTGAACAAGGCAACTTTAAAAGCCACCGAAATCACTTATATAGGGATTGTTGAGACACCTCAGTGGGACTTTCTTTTAAGGGTTCACATTTGTTCAAGTGTGAACCACTGTCTCTCTTGTTTGTGTGTGTGTGTGTGTGTGTGTGTGTGTGTTTGTGTACAGGGGTAGATTGTGTGTGTGTTGCAGATACTTGAATGCATGTGCATACACACACCTGTATATACACATGTGGCGGCCAGAGAACAAGTGTCTTCTATCAGTCAGGTGGTGGTGACACATGCTAGCACTTGTGGGGCAGAGGCAGATGAATCTCTGTGTTCAAGGCCAGCCTGGTCTACAAAGTGAGTTCCAGGACAGCCAGGGCTACACAGAAAAACCCTGACCCAAAAACCTAAGACAAACCAACAAAACAAGTGTCTTCTATTATTCTCTACCCTACTGCCTTGAGAAGAGTCTCTTGTTGAATATGAAGTTACCATTTGGGTTGTGTTGGGATTATGTAAACTCCACCCCTCAGTTACCTAGCAACAGTCAGGTATACCCCACCCCTCAATTACCCAGCATTGGCCAGGTATGCTCCGCCCCAGTGACCTGACACTATAAAGGAGTTGCTTGACCCCTCCTCTCTCTCTTGGCCTCTCCTGCCCTTGTGCTCTTGCAGCCTTGCTCTCCCTTTTCCCTCCCCCCCTCTGTCCCACGTGCTCATGGCCGGCCTCTACTCCTCTACTTCTCTCTCTCTCTCTCTCTCTGCCTCTACCACCCTCTTAACTCTCCCATGACCTGAATAAACTCTATTCCGTACTATACTGTTGTGTGGCTGGTCCCTCAGGGAAGGGATTCCCAACATGGGCCCCCCAGAGGCATCTCCCTTGCCCTCAGGCCTCGCCGCACCTCCATGGGCCATGTGCCCCCCACTCTCTTCATCCTTCCCCTAACAGGTTGGTTATTCTGGCTGGCCAGAGAGCTCCAGAACCTGCCTGTGCTGGGGTTATAAGGACACGTGGCATTTTTCATATTTTTACATTTCTAGTGTGGATTCAAACAAGGTTTCATGCAAAAATGTTCTTAGACACTGAACTATCTCCTGAATGTCTCTCCTTCCTTTCCTCCCCTTCTCTCCCTTCTCTCTTTCTTCCCAATCCCCTTACACTTAGATTCTCACGCTAGGCCTTTGTTTTCTGTTTTTGCAACAGCATTTTACCATATAGCTGATAGAGCTAAGGCTAGTCTGGAACTCTCTATAACCGAGGCTGGTATGGGATTTGTTATTCTCCTGCCCTCCCTCCCGAGTGCTGGGATTACAGGTTTGAGCCACTCTGTCATTTAAATAAATCTGCATAGTATAAAAGTGAAATGTTTTGAAGCCTTGGTCCGCAGCTGGTGGTAGGCACTGTTTTGAAAGGCCTTCAAATCTTTAGAATCTGGGACCTAGGTGGAGGAAGCAGATCACTGTGGGGAGCCCTGAGAGTTACAGCCTTTTGTCACTCCCAGTTTGTTTCTGTTTTTTGACTGCCAAGCTTATGTAAATATGTACTTATGAGACCATAAAATCACCTGATTACTGCCACGCTGTTTCTGTCATGATAGCCTGAATCCCTCAAATCACAAATCTAAATCAATCTTTTTTTTCTTAAGTTGTTTTGTTAGGTATTTGGTAACTGTCTTAGGGCTTCATCTCTGTGAAAAGACACCATGACAATGGCAACTCTCATAAAGGACAACATTTAATTTGGTTTTGGTTACAGTTTCAGAGGTTCAGTCCATTATCATCATGGTGGGAAGCATGGCAGCGTCCAGGCAAACTTAGTGCTGGAGAAGAAGCTGAGAGTTCTACATCTTGATCCGGAGGCAGCCAAAGGTAACTATGTACCACACTGGGTATAGCTTAAGCGTTCCTGACCTCAAAGCCCACCCCCACAGTGACACACTTCCTCCAACAAGGCCACACCTCTTAGTAGTGCCACTCCCTATGGACCAAACATTCAAACACACAAATCTATTGGAGCTATACCCGGTGCTGGCGATCCAAACTCAGATTCTCATACTTGCATAATTAGCATTGTACACACCTAACCTTCTGCCCAATCACTAAGGTTCACTTTCTAGGCAACTAGCAATGAAGTAAATAATCAAGATTCTGGGCTTAATTCTCTATGATTATTTGCTCTGACTGAGCAAGTTGTTCAACTTCTCTTTGCTCTAGTTTTTCTAAGGACAAAGCAGAAATGATAACAGTAATAGCTACATTAGGTTGTCAGAAACGTTAAATGTATATATTCAAGGAAAATGCTACAGCTGTGGGTGACATAGTACTGGGGAAGTACTGGATACTGCAGTCACTGAGTAGAGTGTAAACTCCTGGACTGTGTCACTACCCTTTGAGCTGAGACAGAATACAGCAGCCGAAACAAGAGACCCTATCTCAGCCGCCCCTAGTGCTGGCAGCACAGAGCTGCTCCAGCACACTCACCAAAAGTATTAACAAGTAAGTTGGACCTCATACAAATTTAACTTTTGTTCATTGAAGGATACTACCAAGAGAATACAGTGATAACCCATAGCATGGGAGAAAATACTTACAAATTATTGATAAACTGGGCATAGTGCCACATGCCTGTGGTTGGACCAGCACATGGGAGATGAAGGCAGGAAGATCGAGAGTTTGAGGCTGGAGAGATGCTCAGTGGTTAGAGCACTGACTGTTCTTTCAGAGGTCTTAGTTCAACTCCCAGCAACCACATGGTGGCTCACCACCATCTGTAATGAGACCTGGTGTCCACTTCTGGCCTGCAGACATACATGCAGGCAGAATGCTGCATACATAATAAATAAATCTCAAAATAAAAGAAAAAGTTTGAGGCCGCACTTGACTGTGAGATTGAGACCAGCCTGGCCTATGTAAGACCTGTCCCAATTAACAAACAGGTAAATAAAATCTGATAGTCATATTTTCAATCCTTTTAAAAGGGGTGCCATCTCTCCAGCAAGATATAAGTGGGCATTTACATGCACTTGCTGCCTTGAATAAATAAATGCTGCACTGGATGGGAAGCGGCTGATGTCCCTACTGTGCTGTCATGGCACTGGCAGTGTCTTCTCAGGGAGGGAGATGTGTATTTAAAACTGAATGTTAGAGGAACCTGTTCCTTTGCTCTGCTCAGTGACACCATAGAGGCAAGCTATGGAAATGTAAAGACAAATGTCTGTGGGCACAGGCAGAGATCAAGCCCTAAACACACCCAACTCCTGGGCATCCAGTGATGACCAGTATGAGATGTTTTTAACAGAAAGACTGTTCTAGAAAGAAAGAGGAAAGAAGGAAGAATATAAGAAAGGAAGGAGGAGGGAGGGAGAGAGGAAAGAGGGAAGGGGAGACAGTTGGTCTAACCAAAGCTTTGTTTGTTTTGCTTTAGTAGAAAATAAAAGAGAGAGTGATACACACATGGTGGTGAGACGCACATGGTGGAGAAGCCTCTAATCCAGGGTTTTGAAGGTGGAGGCAGAAGGATCAGGAGGAAAAAAATGAAATGAAGATAAACCACACAATCATGTGCAGATTTGACATGATCATCCTGTCTACTTTTAAGAAAAACCTGCCCAGATATGGCCAGGATCTGTCCAGCCTCTCTGTGGAGGTCAGAAGACAGTTTTCAGAAGAAAATTCCATCTTTCCACCATGTGGGTCCAGGGATCAAACTCCAGTTGTCCGGTTCAGTGGCCACCTCACCTGTCCTAGTCATATATTTTGAAATACCTCCAGAAACTCACTTGTTTTTTTTTTATTAATGTTTAGTTCATCATTAGAACCCACATTAGTACACGCCATTTTTGTCTGGGGAATGGCTAGTTCTTATGAATGTGCTTGAGCCTCAAATATAATTTGACATCTGTTCAAGAGAAGCAATAAACAGACAATACTGAACACATACAGAAAGAGGAAAGGAAGAAGGCAGAGAGGCCCAGTGACATGTTGGAGGCATTCAAATGGCAACACATGATAAGAGTCTTAGGTGCAGCTGGGCATGGTGGTACAGCCCTTGAATCCCAGCAATCGGAAGACAGAGGCAATAGAATTTCTAAGTTTAAGGCCAGCCTGAACTACAGTGTGTGTTCCAGGACAGCCAGTGCTATACAGAAAAACACTGTTAGAAAAAAAAGAAAAGGGAGGGAGGGAGAGAGGGAGGGAAGAAGGGGGGGGAGAGACACACAGAGAGATCAAATCAGCATGATTTGTTTTTTGTATCTAACGTGTCCAGTGGCAGACTTGGCTTTAGTCACAAGCCAGGGGCTCAATAGTCTCCAGTATTCAATTCTCTGTTCGCCTTTATTAGGTGAATTCTTGACAGGTTTTTGGTTTTGTTTCTGCGGTTTTGTTGTTGATGGTGGTGTTTTGAGCTGCACAGTATAGGTGCTAGGCACTGAATGATTATCTTTTACAAGAGAAACAAGTGTTCTTAATCACAGGTGGCCCTTTTTCCCAGCTGTGATGTATGCCTGTATGTATGCATTCATGAATGTATGTATGTATATATGATGTACATATATATGTGCACATGTATGTATGTATGTTCCCAATTAAGGAAGCCAGGACCTTAAAGGAATCAAGCTACATTTCCAATTCCTCAGCAAAACAACAAAGCAAAATTCAGTTGATAAAGTTTCCACACGAATCTGGTCATGAACAAGCCTATGGAGGAATTTCTTGATTGATAATTGATGTGGGGACCCAGCTTCTTGTGCATCCCTAGGGAGGTGGTTTGTCCTGTGTGCTATAAAAAAGCAGGCTGACAACCAACTTGAAACCCACGCCATGAAAGAGAGTCCACTCCCAACACTATTAATGATATTCTGCTATATCTGCAGACAGGAGCCTAGCGTAACTGTCCTCTGAGAGGCTTCAACCAGCAGCCAATGGAAACCGATGCAGAGACCCACAGCCAACCATTATGTGGAGCCTGGGGAATCTTATGGAAGGAGAGGAAGGACTGAAGGGAACAAAGGGGTCAAGGGTACCAAAAGAAACTCTATAGAATCAACTAACCTGGGCCCATAGGGGCTCACAGAAAATAAGATTTTTTTTTTAAGATTTATTTATTTTATGTATGTGAGTACACTGAAGCTTTCAGACACACCAGAAGAAGGCACCAGGCTGAGATTATTTTTAATAAGGGCTGGAGAGATGGCTCAGTGGTTAAGAGCACCAACTGCTCTTCCAGAGGTCCTGAGTTCAATTCCCAGCAACCACACGGTGGCTCACAACCATTTGTAATAGAATCTGATGCCCTCTTCTGGTTTGTCTGATGACAGCTACAGTGTACTCACATAAATAAAATAAATTTTTTCTTAAAAAAAGAATTTTTAATAAGAGTAAAAAGAAAGAAAGCAGGCTGAGTAAGCTGCACTCCTCCATGGCCACTGAATCAGTTCTTGCCTCCAGAATCCTGCCCTGAGTTCCTGCCCGCCATTAAACTGCCTCATGCTTTTGCAGCAAGAAGGTCTCTCGCATTTCATTGGGTAACCCGTGTCCGGAGACTTGAGTGAGGGTCCCCGAAAGGGTCCTACAATATGACATTCCAGGCTTGTGTGTATCTCTACTATCCCATTTTTAGAGAGTGCTAAGGATCAAACCAAGGGCCTCTGGTATGCTAGAGCAGATTTTTCCCCACTGAGCTACATCCCCAGCACAAGAAAGGAAAATTCTTACTGGGTCACAGATCAGGAGAGTTTGAAGAAACTTTAAGAAGAAGGGTAAATTAACTTACCCAGCATGGAAAAGTCCTTATTCTGTTCATTCCAATCGCTATACTCTTAGAAGTTAATGATAGGTTATGTGAAATGAACCAATTCAAACCAGATTAGTTAATTAAAGGCAAGTTTACTGGCTTCAAGGAAGGAGACCAGGAAAGTTTCTATGGGGAGGTGTGAAGGTGGGAGTGGGGCACACAGAGAGAGAAAAGAGAGAGAAGGGGGAGGAGGAGAGAGAGAACAAAATGTCTGGATTATATAGGGCTCCTCCCTATATAATTATGGGGAAAGTTTAAGTCTGGGAGCAGGGTACACCAGGGAGGGACTGAGGGATACTGAGAGAACCTGGAGGCCAGGTCTGCTTTGGTGTATAAAAGATGCATCTCAGCCCCTTGTCCTAACAGTTAATACATGCATGTGGAAAGGAGCCCGTGGGGAATTACCTTTCCCGTGAGCTTTATGAGGAGAACTTATCATAGGCAGCTTTGATTGAGGCCTCATGTTAACATGTACAGTATCAAAGGAGGTCCTGAAGAGAGACAGATCCCCCAGTTTCCAGAGTATCAGGAGAGACATCATACCATGACCACACTGGCTGGAGCTTTGAAGAGAGAATACCTTCCCTTCAATTCTAGAGGATAAAAGGAGTTTCTGAGTCTTAACGTTTTTGAGGGAAGCAAGGACAAACTTTGTAGCATGTGATCTAGCCTGGCTTAAGTGCTAGGAGTCACAAGGCAGGAAGCCATTAGATAAAACTGAAGTTATAATTCAAGGCCGTTCTTGTTCTAAAAATCAGGGAGGTTGGGCATGCTCACAGTGGCCAGTGGGAGGGTGTGAACTGAACATTTTTGTAAGAGCTATAAGACCACAGCATACTTTATCAACTCCATCCAGAAAAAGAGGTTCCAGGGGTAGCCTGGCCTGATTTCTGGGAGAGTCTGTGATCTAACACGTGACTTAGATATGTGTAGTCTAGCTGGCATTCTAAGGCTGTTTTGTGTCCTTGAGTGGGTTCCTGTAAGAATGAAATGGAACGATCCACATGACACGTTTCCTAAGAGTGAGCTGTCTTTGGAACTAATAGTCACTCCTTTTCCAACATTGCAAATAAAGACGGGTTATTTTCTTCATTAATAAAACCAGGGGACTGTAAAGCCCTCAAGATTCTGGCTGATGCCCTTGAATCAGCCAGCACTTCACCTACAGTCACCTCCCCAGCCTCCGCACTATGTCAGCCTTACACACCTCACCTACAGTCACCTCCCCAGCCTCCGCACTATGTCAGCCTTACACACCTCACCTACAGTCACCTCCCCAGCCTCCACACTATGTCAGCCTTACACACCTCACCTACAGTCACCTCCCCAGCCTCCACACTATGTCAGCCTTACACACCTCACCTACAGTCACCTCCCCAGCCTCCGCACTATGTCAGCCTTACACACCTCACCTACAGTCACCTCCCCAGCCTCCGCACTATGTCAGCCTTACACACCTCACCTACAGTCACCTCCCCAGCCTCCGCACTATGTCAGCCTTACACAAGTTGCCTTCGCTTGTCTTCAAAAAAAAATAAAAAAAAAAATGTTATTTTCAAAAGCTGCTGCCCATATTTGTAAATTTCCACCTACAGGGGGATTTTTCCAGTTCTCCTCAGACTCTCACAGCAGCACCTCTCTGGGAAGGAAACAACTCAGTCTTGGGGAGAGGATGTTAAACTCCTCTGAGCCCAGCCCACAGCTTTGTTGGTCTGTTTTCCTCTAACAGCTTGCCTTTCAGCAAGAATTACCACAAAAATGTCTTAATCTTTAAATCACTTGGTAAACAAGGTTTTAAATGAATTTCTTGCTCGCCCTCAAAGTGGCTGGCTGGTGAAAAAGGCACATGGTATCATTTTACCAGGAGGACCCATTTTGTTTGCTCTAAAGGACTAACATAACTATCCATATTTTAAAACAAATAAAATAAAATACCTCCAAGAGGGACCAGGCATTGAGAGGTATAACCTTGGCATTAGGAGTGGGTCGGTGTGATATATATCTACTTGGAAACTTCCTTTTAATTTGTGCCTTTCTCCATTCTCTATCCTACTCACTCCCAAGATAGAGGAGGAGCCCATTGTGACCCCAGGAGGTTTTAGAAGAAATGACTGAGTGGCCATGAGCTAAAACTAGACACTGTTCAGACAAATGGCTGTACCAGGAAGGAAAAGGAAAGGAGGGAAATGGAGGGAGTGTGAGTGGAAGAGGTAGACATGGGAGAAAATTTGGGAGAGGAAGGAGGAGGAAAGAGAGAGAGGAAGGGAGGGAGAGGAGGAGGGAGGGAGAGGAGGAGGGAGGGAGAGGAGGAGGGAGGGAGAGGAGGAGAGAGGGAGAGCAGGAAGGAGGGAGAGGAAGGAGGAGGAAAGAGAGAGAGGAAGGGAGGGAGAGGTGGAGGGAGGGAGGGAGAGGAAGGAGGAGGAAAGAGAGGGAGGGAGGGAGAGGAAGGAGGAGGAAAGAGAGGGAGGGAGGGAGAGGAGGAGGGAGGGGGAGGAGAGAGGGAGAGAGGGAAAGAGGGAAGGAGACAGAAAGAGATAGATGAAGAGAGAAAAGAAGAAAAAGAGTCAAGGATTAAAAGAGAGAAGAGGGGAAGGAAGTGAAGCGGGAGGTAGAGCAGAAAGGGAAAGATGTAGGAAAAGAAAAAGACTAGCTCAGGTGTGGTCAGTGGCCTTGGAGTCAAGCACTGACTTAGTCAACCACCCTCAGTGCCTCACATCTCTAAGCACTCTTCTCTTCATGGCTGTCCACCACTGGCTGCATTAAGGACCAGGAAGGAATGCACACCAGAGGGGCCCCAATCCATATCTTGTTGTTCTTTTTATTATTTCTGTCTTGTTTTTTAAAAAGAATAATAATTGCTGAGATAACTGTATGCCTTTTTCCTAGAAAAAACATAGAACAAGAATGTTCCTACATTTAAGGAACATGTAAGATGTTAAGTAAACATCTTAAAGTGCCAGACAAAGCACCTGCCTTGTCTGAGTTCTGTTGGAGTCTTTCAACTCTTGGTTTGGCTTTTTTTCCAAGAAATAGCTGGAAAGACATTCAGTCATTAAGAGCAGTGACTGTTCTTCCAGAGGTTCTGAGTTCAATTCTCGGTAATCACACGGTGGCTCACAACCATCTGTAATAGCATCTGATGCCCGAATCTACTGTGTCTGAAGAGCTACAGTGTACTCACATACATAATGGACTCCTGAAAGCGACCTCAGTCCTCCACAGGCACACGAGTGTACTCGACCCCACAAAGTTCCTACCCATGGGAAGTATCTGAAGACCTGGATAGGTCTTATGTAAATGCTAATCCAGTTTATATAAGATATTTTAGTGTCCTTGGCTGTTGCTGCCTGTAAGGATCCTCCCTCGTGGATGAAGACAGACACTGTACAAATGCAATTGTCTAAGCTTAGTCTAACCTAAAGAACAAAACCTGACAATAGGATATCATGTAACTTGTTTGTTTGAGGAAGAGTTTCAGGAAACTAGAGTCAGGGGACTATAGAGGAAGAATGAGGAAGTTGGCAAGCTTAATGGAAGCTACAATACCATTTGGTTCTCATATGAGTCTCCTCAGGACTATGTAGAATAGAGTATGCCTTGAATATGTCCATCATAGATCTGGATCATTCTCTGGCTCCCATGAATCATTGATCAAGGAATGATTTAACACACTCCTGTTTCCAGAAACCAGTGTGCACATAGCTGAGAGGACTCTTGAGAGGACACAGAGTAAGAGACACTCCTGGCAATCAGAAGAAGCACTGATGTGAAAATTACTAAACTCCTGGTCCAGTGTTTCTTCCCTGCCTTTGGTTATTGAGTTCCCAGATGAAAGACACACTCACAGCCTCTGTATTTACAATAAGCCCTAAACAGCACAATAGCTGGGCAGCTGCCTATCCTCCATGCTGTTAGAATCTACTTTCCTATTGATAACCCCAATTTTTACTTATTATTTACTATGTTACATCTGGGCTTCTCTTAGCTCCAGTTGAGCAGCCCTAAGGGCCACACTATCTTGACTCTTAACCCTTAACCTATGGCAGCTTCCCCTTTCTCCTCTCTTGCACCTTCTTCTTCCTTGTGGTCCTCCTTTCCTCCCAAGCTCTTGAAGCCTACCATTCTCTATGTCACTTCTGCCCAGCTTTTGGCTGTTGGCATCTCTATTACCAATCAGAAATAATTTGGGGCAGGTCACATGGACTATGTGCAGATCCCAGTCTTAGGGGCCTGCACTTAACATTACAATAGCTAGGAAGAGACAAAACCTCAAGACACTGTTTCCTGGCACCACCTGCTAGCTCTCTATCAAGGCGGTGCAGATGATTAGTTTAGAATGTCAGTCTTGGCTCAGAAGGTAAAGGCAGTTGGTACACAATCCCAGAGATCTGAGTGTGATTCCCAGAAGACCTATGTAAAGATGGAAGGAGGCACCTGCCTCCATATAGTTGTCCTCGGATTTCCATTATTCACCATGGCATACCCGGTGGTTCTCAGACTGTGGGCTGCAACCCCTTTGAGGATCACCATATCATATCCTGCAGTTCAGATGTTTATATTATGATTCATAACAGTAGCAAAATTACAGTTATAAAGTAGCAACTAAGTAATTTTATGGTTGGTTCACCGTGTGAGGAACTGTATTAAAGAGGCACAGCATTAGAAAGGTTGAGAACCACTCACATCATGAGCACACATATAAATATTAATTTTTAAAAATATAAGTCAACTGAACACTAGGGAATGGAGGCAGAGGCAGAAGTTCAAGGTCATCTTGGCTACTGTGAGACCCTGAGATATAAGAAACCTCATCCATACAGCCCAAGGAAATCAAAATGTGTCAGTGGACCAAGTAACTATGCGGACAACTGACCTTTAGTCACTCAGTCTTCCCCTGGAACAAGTTCTTATGTTTTCCTGTGTATATTTCCAGAAGCCAAAGCATATTCAGGCAAATAAATACTTTACTTTCTCTTGTGTTAAGCCTGTGACACCTTTCACAACTCATGTGTTTGCGTTTTGATGGTGGTAAGTGTCCAGAGACCCTTCTCTGAAGAAGTGAGAACACAGTGTGGCCTTGGTGGGGACAGACTGACATGGTTTCTCCCCTGGGACAGGACTCCAGAGTGAGCCTCCATGAGTGTTGGTGGCTGCTGTGTCCTCCCTGTTAATGACTCCATGATAATTAGAAACAGCACAAGACCAAGAGTCAGGAGTGTGGCTATATCTCAGAAAAATGGTCAATAATTCAGGATCGCCTTCAGGATGTGGAAAAGAGCTCTAAATACATGAGTTTGAAAATATATAATTTCTCAACTATGCACAAAATAAAGATACAGTATGAATTATATAAAGGGTTTCACAAATCTAAAGGAACACTATCAAAAAGATACAAAGACAGGCAGATACAAATGCTGAAAGATTCCTGAGTTCAGGATCAGCCTAGGACAGAACAAAGTTAGGCTCAGGCATGGTAAAAATGGTAAATTCAGGGCAGGGTCCCACCCTAGTTTATCGTGGTGCTTAACAAAGGCAGACAGAGCTCTGAATTCTTTTGCAGTGTTAAGGGAATGACCCAGCCTGCAAGTCTGTCAACAATAGACCTGGGAGAGATGGTGAGGAGAAAGGAACAGGAGACTAGAAGAAATGGGACAGGAATCAAGTCCGATTTTTATTGTGAAGTTACAGGTTATAATACTGGAGGGAAAATGGGGCAATAGGAAGTCTGACGTAGATATTGCCATGACTGGCCATAGGTAGGAAGTACCTAACGGAAACAGTTTTACATATAGTAAATGAAAACTTATGCAAGAAGAGAAAATAAAGTGAGAACTTATGTAGGTGAGAACTTGCATAAGTGAGAACAGGCATAAGTGAGACTTTATATAAGTGAGAACCTGCATAGTGAGTGTTGGGATTCTGTAAACCCCACCCCTCAGTTACCTAGCAACAGCCAGGTATACCCCACCCCTCAATTACCCAGCAGTAGCCAGGTATGCTCCCCAGTGACCTGACACTATAAAAGGAGCTGCTTGACCCCTCCTCTCTCTCTTGCTCTTGTGCTCTTGCTCTCCCACCCCTATCCCTCTTCCCTTCCCTTACCCCCTTTCCCTCCACATGCTCATGGCCGGCCTCTACTCCTCTACTCTCTCTCTCTCTGCCTCTACCACCCTCTTAACCCTCCCATGACCTAAATAAACTCTATTCTGTACTATACCGTTGTGTGTCTGGTCCCTCAGGGGGAAGGGATTCCCAACATGGGCCCCTCAGAGGCATCTCCCTTGCCCTCAGGCCTCGGCTGCACCTCCATGGGCCATATGCCCCCCACTCTCTTCACCCTTCCCCTAACATTGGTGCCGGGACTCGGATCTTCATCTTTTCACAACATTGGTGCCCTGTGACTTTTCCTTTCAGTGACTTTTCCTTTCATTGGTGCCCCATCATCTTTTCCTTACAGTGAGAACCTGCATAAGTGAGAACCTGCATAAGTGAGAACCTGCATAAGTGAGAACTTGCATAAGTGAGAACCTGCATAAGTGAGAACTTGCATAAGTGAGAACCTGCATAAGTGAGAATTTGCATAAGTGAGAACCTGCATAAGTGAGAACTTGCATAAGTGAGAACAGGCATAAGTGAGAACAGGCATAAGTGAGAACTTGCATAAGTGAGAACAGGCATAATTGAGAACTGCATAAGTGAGAACTTGCATAAGTGAGAACAGGCATAAGTGAGAACTTATCCAAAAAGAGAAACTAAAGCAGGCTTTGTTAGTAGCTTCAGAAATGGCAGATGAAGTTAAAATGTCAGAGCAATAGTCCTGTGGTGAGGGCTCCCCACAAGGAAAAAAAGTAAACTTGCTGTCTTCTAAGAATCAAAGGGCTGGTCACAAGATGCTAGCCGATATAAGATAATCAAAAGGGAATGTCGGATAAATGACTGGATTGATTGTAAAATAAAAGACTGGATGTGTGTCTGCAGGAGATGACTAGAGAATTTTTTAGATTAGAGAGAACTGCTTGTAGAACACACATGCACACAAACACACATACATATAAGCAACTAGGACACGGACAGAGAAATCTTAGGTTAGCAAGCAAGGAGAATATAGACAGAGAGATGTCCAGAAAGAAAGCAGAACATAGAGAAGCAGACTGGAAAGGCTGCATCAGGCAAAACACAGGTCTTCCTTAGATTCATGGTTTGTTTGCCTTTGAGTTGTTCTTTTTGCTGCTCCCAGACACACCTTCTCAGAACCCATCTCCAAGCTGTGGCTGGT
The DNA here is from genome assembly GCF_963924665.1 of Micromys minutus. Classification (NCBI taxonomy): domain Eukaryota; kingdom Metazoa; phylum Chordata; class Mammalia; order Rodentia; family Muridae; genus Micromys; species Micromys minutus. The sequence continues at coordinate 26,780,255 of NC_137966.1, read as the reverse complement.
CCTTGGCAAAGAAGATGCTTCTGATATGGTTTAGCATAATTCACTAACCCAGTTCCTTCGATGAAATTGATATATCTGGTATTTCTGTTTTGCTTTTTGAGACAGGCTCTCCCTATTAGTCCAGGACGGCCTAAGACTCATGACCCTCCCATCTCCACTTCTTGAGCACTAAGAGCAAAAGTATGTTTCATGACACTAGCATTCAGTATTTTTAAAAAGACTCAAGTTGGCTGAGGTAAATGTCACCCTTTTAAGTCTCAGCTCATTGATTTTGATAAGCATATTTGGTGGTTTAACTATGTTAAATTAAAATGGAGCAGATTTATCACTTCCCCAGAAAGCTAATCATGAACAGCTGGTGGTTGCTGATGACTTCTGTGGTGAACCTTTTCTTAAATATACAGAATGCAGTTGTTTTAACCTAGCTTCTTTCAGTGAGCACGTGTGTTTGAACATCAGACATGTCTCACAATCTCAGCTCCTTTTCATCATCAATACCCTATGGGACCCACCATGGTTCAACTCTGCTCAGCAGTTGTAAGACATTAGGCTATTTCCAAGCTGGGACAAGTGTTACTAAATATGCCATCATTGGTTGTACACAGGCTTTTACATGGACATGTTTTCACTGGTATTGGATAAACTCCTAGGACTGGGATTATAGCATCAGAAATCCATGACCGATAAGCATTAGCAGAGCTGTGTTCTAAAGTAACCCTATCATGGCACTCGTACAGTATCCTGGACAACACTTAGGATTGCCAGTCTTCGTTGACGTTTATTCTTAGGGGGCACATGGAAGTCAAAAGAACAATATTTGAGAATCCACCATATGAGTAGAATCCAGGGTCCAAGCTCAGGTTGTCAGGCTTGGTAGCGAGAGCAGCATTACACATGAGCCATCTCACCGGTCCTACCGGTTGCTTGCATTTGAATCTTTCTGATTCTGTGCAATATTCTTGCAGATACGTCCTTTTCTATTAGCGGTTAACAAGATACACTGAAAATGAGAACAAGTAAATTAAAGGGTGAGAAAATGGTGGTGCCAGCATGTTCACTTACCAGTAAGCATCAGCGCTATCTGCCTTCCACATCCTCACCAACAGTGTTTAAGGGGAATGAATGTAAATCTAGTTCGTCACAAGAACATGGGTGATTCAAAGCAGGTCCCTCTCTGTCATTTTTTTTTTTTTATTCTTTGATATATTTTAGCATTTCCAAGATTCACTGTAGCTGGAGCAGGCGTAACTTTATTTTGTTGCCATGGCTGCGGTCTTCTGTAAATCACCATGGCACTCTGCTTCCTGGTGGTGCTAATCATGCCATGGCCACAGCAAACACCACGATTGCTGGGATCAAGCAATCATCTCGTCACTATAGAGTAACTAGTCCTGTAGACGTGTTACACATCCAGGAAAGCCACACTTTTAGGGAAACTCTGAGATGACTGCTGTGCATCTAGTTTTGGTGAGCATGGTGATAAGAGTCATTCTGCTCTGCCTGCAGTTCCTCCTCAGTATATTCAGTAGTGCTGTTCTCACCGGCAGAACTTGGTTAATTCTGATTTCCTAGGCTACTGGCCAGGTGTTCATGCACCACGGTTTCACAAAATAGGAAAGCCTAACGGAGTAAGACCGTTCTAAGGTTACAGAACAGGTTTCTAGGGCTACTCGGGTCTTCAAACTTACGCAGAAAGAACTTTACTCCCTGAACCATTCCTCTACATGGATTTCAAACTTTAAAACTGTTACCTGCTTTAAGAATATCTCAGGAGCCAGGTATGGTGCTGTTCCGGCAGCACTTGGGAGGCTAAAGAAAGGAGAGCTAATTCAAAGCTACCCTATGCACTGCAGAAAAAAGAAAAACTTTAAAAGCAAACAAAGCTAACCACAGGAAGAACATACATCTACGTTCCTGAGGCAAACTTAAAAACAAAAACAAGTTGTGCCAGATTGGGGGTACATACCATCTTGAGACTGAGGCAGGAAGACTGTTGTTAGTTCAATGCCAGCCTGAGCTACAGAGTGAATGCCCAGACAGCATGGACTACACGAGGAAGCCAAAACAAAACAACCAAAACAATTATTTTTTAAAAGTCTATATTTTCTACTTCCTACAGTTCAGTTCCTGGAAAATATGCTCACTGGCACTCATAGATTTCTACTACCTTCTACTACTGGGCTGTCCCGAATTGTAAGGGTCCAGTGTCTTAGCTTCCCTGGAGAGCCAACTGCCATTATAGTGCCTCACATCGTTTTAAACGTATTATTCCCATGTTCTCTCTTCTTCTTGAAATGCTACATCTTAATCTTTTAACCGCTATTTCCACAAATAACCCGAGGATTCCAAATTATTCCATGTTAACCCTAGTGTAGAGAGCAGGCTTTGAAGAGACGCCGGCCTGGGTTTAGGTTATCATCTCCTCCACCATCTGCCGGTGATTTTCCTTTAGGAAACTCAAGTTCCTCCTCTGTAAAACGGGCATCATTGGCCTGAGGCGTGTAAGGGCTTTCTAGTGTTCATCTTAGAGTGGGTACCGTGTAAGATGATTATTAAGGTGGTGATTTTCAGACAAACAGCCTCCATCCACAGCATTCTGGAACTTGAGAGAAGTTCCAGAAAATTCTGACGCTGGATTGAGTCTGGGACTCGGTCAGGGCACGCGGTAACACCCACAAAGCCTACCAAGCTGAGGCGAAGTGAGCAGCGAACACCCGTCCTGCGGCTCCTCCTGCATCGAGGGCCCGCCTCGTACGCTCGCTGATTGGTGGAGTCTCTTAGGCCGGCTCGCCAATCACCAGAGCGCAGACAGTCACGGTCCGGGCAGAGCCTGGTGAGAGCAGTACTCCTATTGGTTGGAGCCTGCGCCGCAAAGCGGCCCGTAGGCACTGGAGAGGCGTGGCTCCAGCGGCCGTTGAGAAATGGCGACTGTTACTGAACTGAAAGCTGGTGAGTGCATTGAGGGGATGCTCGCCTGTGGGAAGCGTCGGTCCTTCCGTATATGATAGGGATGGGACGGAAGGAGAGCGCGCGGGACACCGGCTCTTCTTTTTCCGGGGTCATTTTGGGGGTGGCAGGGGCCGCCGGGAGCGGCCTTTGCACATGCGAATGTTAGGGCTGGACTTGGAGCTGGAGGAAGGGATTGGTATCTGTTGACCCCTCGAACCCTCCTAAGCTGACAGCGCCCAAAGGCCTGCGTTCAGAGCTGACCATGACAACACCACAGCCACGATTTGGTAACAGACACACAATGGGTGTATGCAGATTCCATCCCCAGGACTACAAAAACAAAGAGTAGACATCAATAACGCCTGTGTTCTGTTAACTCTGAATAGCAATTAGAATTAATGTTCAAATCGTAATTGGAGTTAAGGTTTAGTGTGTGATTCTATCAGACACTAAACAATTCATCCAACAAGTACTTGATTCTGTGTAACAACAGTGTGCCCATTCATGTCCATGTTATTTCATGCATGAAGTGCTGAAAGGTGAAATAATTCATCCACGATAATTTAAGTAGAAATAGTGCACCGGGTCATAATCATGCCATTCTGCTTCCTGTCAAATAAAAAAAAGTTCTGGGTTTCAAAGAATTCAGAGACTAAGCCACCGGTAATGGAAATCTGGAGACTAAGATTTAGTAACTATTGACTGCATATTTATTGGGGACACTATGCTGGTGAACATTTCAAAGGCAAACATACCTCAGTCCTCCAGGAGGGACTTCAGTGAGTCAGTGAACTCTTCTGGGGGTGAGAATATACGTAGCACACGTATATTGTATAAACTTTTCATAGGATTTCAAGATCAATTCTATGGAATTAAGACCAATTTCTGAAGATGTTTTTATAATAACAACATTGTAAGCATAAGAGTACAAGTAGTAAGATGATAAAGAGCCCAGGGGTTATCCCTATAAATTTAGGGAGACCTCCTTATATATGGGTTTTTGTTTGTTTGTTTTTGCATTCTCTAGTTCTTGATATGGTTTATATCCAAGAGAAAAGTAATAAAAACTTGTTTCCTAATCAATGATCTTATATTTTATGGGCATTTACTCGTTTAAAACACTCTTCCATTCCACCTAGACCTTTCTCTGAGAACACAACTGGGGCATGGGTTAGAAATCTGCCACCAAGAATGAAGGACATGCCACATTTCCCGATACCAGCTTCCTTACTTTTCATTTTCGGCTAAGTTTGAAGCTGTACTGCATGTACTTCAGAGTAATTGGGACAGGATGCTTGCCAGCAGAAAAGAATCTCTGCCTTAATTTCCAAAGATGGACTAGAGAACAGGGGTTGTGTTATTATTCTAAGTATGATAAGACTTTCCTTTTATGGTTGACAACTGTAATTAGTATACCTGCAGAATGGTTGAAGGAATGCTTTAGGAATAAAGGAGAAGAAAAATGAAAAGTCTAAGACTGTGTATCCTTAACCACATGGCCAGAGATTATTGTTACTTACCAAAGATTAGAAACATTGCTATATGTAACTAAATTTATCTGAGCTGCTTTATGGATTTTAATTATTTTGACATATCAATGCTTTTGCCATTGGCAGAGCAAAGTGCACTATTAAACTATATCTTTTCATCAATAATATAAGGTATTATATTATAAATATGTTATATTCAGTGACCTTTTACTATATTCTAGGCATTGTGTTGATTTTCTAAAATTGCTGTTGAGCCACAAAAGACTATTTGAAAAAGGAAGGTTCCATATTACTGTTAAGAATTAATGACAGCTCAGCCCAAACCTGTCATCTATATTGTCTGTATACTTAAAGCCTGTTATCTCAACTTCTGATGTTTGTCACACTGTACCTTTTCAAGACATAAGGTCACATTTGATAGTTACCAGTGGTATAGTCCCTTATTAGAATCTCATTACATTTCTTTTTTTTTTTTAAGATGTATTTTTGTCTTTGTGTCTTTGTCTCTCTCTCTCTCAGCCCTTGTGTACACACACGTGTGTGTGTGTTTGTGTGTGTATGAGTGTGTGCACATATGCATACATGCACTGTGTACAAGAGTGCAGTTGCCTGAGGAGGCCAGAAGGGGGCCTGGAGTTCCCCTGGAGTTATAGATGGTTGTGAGCTGCCCATGTAGGTGCCAGGAAGCAAACTTAGGTCCTCTGCAAGAACAATATGCATTTCTTACTAAAATCATGTCTTCAGCCCTTTGTGTTACATTTCTAACCAGGATGGGCATTTCAAAATCCTGCTGCTAGATGTAGCTTGCCTGTCATGCATGAGGCCCTGGGTTCAATCCCCAGCAACACAAGCATTGGAGGTGGTAGTGAACACCTATAATCCCATCACAACCTACTTATGAGATAAAGGCAGGAGGATCAGAAGTCCAGGGTCATGTTCACCCTACATAAGAAGTTTAAAGTTAGCTTGGGATACAGCCTAGGTATGAGGCCCAGGCTGTTCTGACTTCCCAGCCTCAAAAGTACTAGGTTTGTAGGAATGTGCTACCATTTAGTCTGGTAGCACTTAGGAGGCAGGTGGATCTCTGTGAGTTTAAGGCCAGCTTAGTATATATAGTAAGTTCCAGAACAGCCACAGTTATATAGAGAGACTGTCTCAAAAAAAAAAAAAAAAAAAAAAAAAAAAAAGCTGAGGATCTCAAAAGTAGTTCTGCATTAATAGTAATAATGGCACATTCCCTCTTGTGGAAGGCAGGTGGTTTTCTGTAATAATCCTGGAATTAAAGTGCTGTCTGAATCCATGTGGGAGATTAGGGTGTGAACTAACTGTAATTGTGTTCATCCTTTTCCCTAACTAAAGATACAGCATTGATAAGCTTGAATTTGCACAAATATATTGAGAGGATCATTACTGATGTCACTGTTCAGTCTCTTTGAATCAAGAGCTGCATTTGCATCGTTCTCCTTTTAAACATTACTCTAGCACATATATGAAATATCAACACACTATAACTGAAGCATTTATATTTTATATTTATTTAACAGTTTTAAAGGACACCTTGGAGAAAAGGGGAGTGTTAGGACATTTAAAAGCAAGGATCCGTGCTGAAGTTTTCAATGCCCTGGATGATGATCGTGAACCCCGACCATCGTTGTCTCATGAGAACCTTCTAATTAATGAATTAATTAGGGAGTATTTGGAATTCAACAAATACAAATATACAGCCTCTGTCCTCATAGCAGGTGAGTAGTTATTCATCACTGGAGAAAAGATCTTTTTCTAATTCTTAGAAAGCATTTAGCTTGAATATGTAGTTTCATTACTGTGTCATGCAGGTGACTGAACACTTAGTATCCCATGGGCTCTTGTCATAGCATGAGCAAACTTTATGCTGTCAGGGAAGGTAAGAGCCAGGGCCTTCTACTGCAGGTTCCTTGTGGTGGTGGGAGCGACGAGTGAAAGACCACCCCCCCCCCAGTTACTTTTGATACGCCTTGACTAGCTCAATGGCTGGGCACCTCCAAACCTCCTCATGGCTAGCAGCCCCCCACCCCCACCCCGGTATTCCTGAGTTGACATCTTTTGGAATCTATATTTCATCTTTGCTGTCCTGTTACCTTCTGGGAGGCCACCCCACCCCAGTAGGGCCTGCATCCCTTTCCACCTACATTGCTGGATGGTTTCTCTCTTCTGCTTAAATCTGATCCATCTCCCTCCTAGTCATGGTTATTCTCTGCCACCACTCGGCCCCTCTCAGTCTCTTGTCCATCTCCCTGCCCAGCCAATGGCAATTCTTTTTTCTTTTTCTTTTTTTTAAGATTTATTTATTTATTATATATAAGTACACTGGAGCTGTCTTCAGACACACCAGAAGAGGGCATCAGATCTCATTACAGATGGTTGTGAGCCACCATGTGGTTGCTGGGATTTGAACTCTGGAAGAGCAGTCAGTGCTCTTAACCACTGAGCCATCTCTCCAGCCCTGGCAACTTTTTTATTATCAGTCAAAGCTAGCTGAGGGCAGGGACCCTTCAGTCTGGAAGTGTGGCTTTTTGGGAACTTAAATGACAAAGTTCTCCACATGATGTTAAATATGCATTCTCATAAACGATAATGATTGTGCCATGCTGAAGGGTCTCTAAAGATAATATCACTGTTTCCCTCAGTTTTTTATAGCTGGTTATACACCATTAACACTCCATAGGAAAGCAAGAGAAAAAGGAAAAAAAAAAACAACTGAAAGTGCTGTCAGTTAGGTGTCTTAGAATTGAATATTCCTAGAATGAAATAATGACAGTACTGTTTCATATTAAATGTCCTGGTGTTTTAGATTGGGATGGTTGCTCATGCCTGTAGTCCCAGAAACTCAAGGTAGGCGGACACTGCTTTAAAATAAAAATAGCTCAGTGGTAGAGCATTTGCCAGAGCTTAATTTTCATCATTGGTGAGAGGTGCAGGGAGGGACACGTGGGGTGGGTGGGGTAATGATGGGACATGACAGAGTCAGGCCTGCCCTTTTCAGAATGCCTTATGTGTATGAGGCCTAAAGGAGTTGCCTGTTGTGCTGCCTCACTTTACCTAATGAAATGTGCTGGAGGGTTGGGTGTTGGTGGCCACACCTTTAATCCCAGCACTTGGGAGGCAGAGGCAGATGGATCTCTTAGTTCAAGGCCAGCCTGGTCTACATAGTGAGCTGCAGGACAGCCTGAGCTACACAGAGAACCATGTCCTGAAAAACCAAACCAAATAGGCACTGGAAGTTTGGACGTGGTGGTTTTCTACCTGTGGATAGGGAGATGCTGTGGCTGTGCCACTTTATCTGCTCTAAGAGGCATTTTGGTTGTTAATTCTTTCTGATAGCCATGTATCAGATCCCCAGAAACATACACAGGAAAGTTTTTTGTCAATCTCATTGTATTTCACCATATTGACTGGGAAGTGAACGCTTCCCTTTTGGTAATAACCTACCACTGCTTTCAGCTGACTCTAGCATTTCACCTTCTCACCGGGGAGTAGTGGCTCTCAAGTGTAGCTGCAGCACTTGGGAAGCAAGGTCAGGAGAATCACTACAAGTTAAAGACCTGTCTCGGACACATTGAATTTGAAGTCAGCCTGGGCTACTAGAGACTTGTCGCACGCCCCACGTCCCGCCGGCAGGAATGGCGTGCAACAAGGATTCTTCTATGAACAACCTTTATTGTACAACACTCTGAGCAGGGGATCCCCACGTGGAAGAAAAATGCACTGCTTATATATGCCCAGGAGACTCGTGTCGCTACCTGATTGGTGCACCCTCCAGTAACTCATTAGCGTGCCCCGAGAGCGGGCTGTGACGTATGTGCACATGCGCACTAAGTCTCTTGGCTGGGCAACAGCTCTGTTTGCTGAGTCCTTGGCGGGAAGCCGGCGCCATGTTTGGGTGCGGCGCAAACGGCTCTCTACAGAGACTCAGTCTAGAAACATAATATTTATTTTTAATTTTAGATTACCATCCATGAATGGAATATATACATTTTTAATTAATTAATTTATTTATTGAGACAAGGCTTCTTTGTGTAGCCGTGGCTGTTCTGGAACTTTCTCTGTAGACCAGGTAGCCTTGCACTCAAAGAGATCCGAATGCCTCTGCCTAAAGTCGTGAGCCACCATGGCACAGCTAAAGGAATTTTCTTTTTTAATGTGTGAGTATTCTGTCTGCATTTATACACTTGCACTCCAGAAGAAGGCTTCAGATTCCTCTATGGATGGTTGTGAGCCACCATGTGGTTGCTGGGAATGGAACTAGGGACCTCTGGACGAGCAGCGAGTTCTCTTAACTTCTGAGTCACCTCATTAGCCCTAAACGGATATATTTTTAAAATGAGTTATTTAGTATTACCATGTGTTTATAATCTATAGATGCCTAAGAAAGCATATTGAAGTCTAACATTGTAGTTTTAGATGCAGAAACCATATTAGAGATACAAAAACTAAGATTGTGTTAAGCTGTAATTAAGTTCCACATTTAACTGTTTGGGTATGCGTTGACATCGTAGATTCATGTTATATGTTAGAGCTGTCTTGAATGTGCTATCAACATTCTTCCAAAATCTGAGAAATGTGTCTACCTGGGAGGTATGGTTATTAACAAAATTGAATTTGCCTTTTAGATTAATAGACTCAGTGTTTTCCTGAATTTTTTCCTCCAGAATCTGGTCAACCTGTAGTTCCATTGGACAGACAGTTTCTCATCCGTGAACTAAATGCCTTTGAAGAATCAAAGGATAACTCAATGTAAGAAGTCTTTAAAAAGAGGTTTGCACATTGTAATCAGATCCTAATGGCACAGTGCTGGCTGTGATTTATTTTAGCCCAACAAGAACTTGTTTAGGTTTATTGTATGTTACACCCTGTATGAGATCCAAGAAGTGTAGTGCCAATACCTGAGGTCTCTGCTGCAGCTGAGCTCGTGGTGGCTTCAGGGGACTGAATACTTAGCCAACCACCTGTTTCCCTTCCTCCCTCCCTCCTCCTTTGGGGGCTTTCCCCCAATCTGTTTTTTTCAATAGTGGTAATTGAACCAGGGCCTTGAGTATGTGCCTGAGCAGTGTCCCTGGCTCAGCCCTCTACTTCTTCCTTTTTAAACTTTTTTCTTTTTTCTTTTTTTTTAATAGTCCCAGCTGTCGTTGAACTCTAGCTCTGTTCTAGTCTGGCCTCGAACACACAGATGTCCATGTGCCTGTGTCTCCCAAGTGCTGGGATTAAAGGCATATACCACCACCAACTGGCTTTTTTAGCTTAATTTTTTTTGTTTGTTTATGTGTATAGATGCTTTGTCTGCCTGCATGTCTGTGTACCACATATGTGCCCGATCCCTCAGAGGCCTTGGAGCTGGAGTTGCAGGTGATTGTGAGCCAACTGTGTGTGCTGGTCATTGAAGCTCGTCCTCCAGAAGAGCCAGTGTTCTTAACTGCGCTGAGGCATCTCTCCAGCTCCTCCCCCTTACTTCTTTCTAAGAATGACTCTTGGCCTCTTGATCTTCGTTTCTTCTTTCTAAAGCTTTGTTCTTTGAGTTGTTTCTTCTTCATATTTAACTCTTCCTCCTCCTTGCTTTCTTCACTTCAGTATAGGAGCAAACTCAGATCTCATCTCTAAACAGGAAAAGGGCGCTCCAGTCAGCTTTGCTCCAGTCAGCTTTGCTCCAGTCAGCTTCCTCTCACCTCACCACTGCTTTATAGACACCTGTTGTCTGCCCTCTGCGTTCATATTACCATCCTTCTCTCCTCTGCATCTTAAATGGCTCCTTCTCCTCCTTTACACCAATCATTTCTTAGTTCCTTCCCTGTGTTTATTGCCTCTTACATTTCCCCATAGTCCCTGACTGGCCAATCAATTAGCTTGTACCTAGTGCCAGAGTGCACAGCTCTGCACCTCAACTTGCTGAAAACCTTGAAAACTTGCATTTTCCTTCTAAAAGTTTGTTGAAATTTTTCATTTGTTTTTATGGTATAATTATGTTTTAATATAAACTTTTTTATATATGCCATCTAACTAAATCACCCTCAGTGCTGTCCTGTCCCTAGCATCAAGGATGTGTCTTGAGGTTTTGCAGCATGTTGTAATACTTCTTTTCTCCACTTGGCTTCCTGTCCCATGCCTCTTGTGTTTCTTCACTGTTGTAAGAGTTCCCAAGTCTGTCTTAGTCTTGCTTTCTTCATTGACACCTTAAATTTAAGTAGCACCTCCACAGGTTCTGTCTTCTGTTTTCATTTCTTTTCCTGCACCATCCCCATCCTCTTGAGTCTCTAGGAGGTCTGTATGGGGCAGATGTGCTCAGACACTTTGTTCAAAGACAGGTTTTCCCTGCCAGTCCTTCACCAGCACTTCTGATTCTGCCTCTGGTTATCTCACCAGCCTCAGTGCCCTGTGCCATGCAGTTCACACTGTTTAGGAGCCACCTGGCTAGTTTTTTTCCAGTCACTCCCTTTCAAACTCATTTTTTTCCTGCCCTCTGTCTTTCTAAGGCAGCTATTGTATTGTTTAAAAACATTCGATAAATTTCCATGGTGTACGTTAGCAAGTCACCCTCCAGTGGCTGCACCCACCTCTTAGTGGCACACAGTTAACTAACTGCAGCTTCATGGTTCTTTGCCTTTGCACCTAATGTCCCCTCTCCTGGAACCCTGGGATCACTTTCTTCAACTTCTGGGGGCTCACCTCTTATCTTCTTGGCCCTGTTTAGATGTTCCCACAGGAGTTGGGAGGGAGAAAGCCATCCACAGGTTCTTGGCAACGAGCAGTTTGTGCTCACTGCATTGAATTTCAGCTACCGAGAAAACTGATCACCTGCAAAAGTCCAGGTGACCTGGAGAAGAAAAGAAAGCATTTATTTGTCCCATGGTTTGCTTTCTTCTCTTTATATTTACCTTTGTGCTGATGTGACAGGACTGTGGCAGATTTTAACAGCAATCGAAACAGACTATGAAAGACCATAATGGCTATTATGCTATATTTTACATAAATAAAATGGTTCGAATAAGCGCTGAGTGCAGCATTTGACTGCTGTTGTGGCGCTGCGTATTTCTCTGTTTCTTATGGAACTTTGTCGTTGGTTTGTAGTGTTTATCCAGATGTGGTCCAGCTTTGTGCTGGTCCGCTGAGCTCTTTGTGAAGGAAAGCTTTGAAGACTAGGTGTGAGAGCACAGCAAGCTGACTGTGTATTAACGCAGCGTTTGATTTATGTATTAACACGGCATGAACCCTTAGAGAGGGAACAATGGCCTGAGTGAGGAGAAATTACTTTTGAGGGGTCATAGTGAAAGGATCGGTGTTTTGCTGCTAAACATGTAGGAGATACAGAAGAGTGTAATGTCCTTGGCTGCCCACCAGCACCTCTCATTCTCAAGGTGGCCCGGTGAACATTTTCCCCTTGCACTATTCACATACAAGCACATAAAGCACAGCCGTGTGTGTTTTCTTCCACATGTGAGGGAATTGTATTGTATATATGCATCTCTTTTTTCAAATACTTTAGTTCCTCTTATGGGGGGGGTCACTGTATTTTTGTCTCAGAGTGTCTTATGTACACAAAACTCATCTGACACTTGCCACAATGTGGGGCAGTGCTGTAGACACTGAAGATGTGGCATCACAGTTTTCTCATCTGACTTGGGATATCTACATTTATTTGGTGAAATATCTGTAACGGGGTGTTATTCCCCTTTTACAGAGCTAGTGGTCATGGATATAACTATCACTACATTTGAGTGTTAACTAAAACATAGGTAATGGTTTAAACATTTGGACACCTTTTGAAATGTGTGAGGATTCTAAGAGTAGCTATCTTAGTGTTCTATTGCTGTGGACAGACACCATGACCACAACAACTCTTACAAAGGAAAACATGTAATTGGGACTTGATTACAGTTTCAGAGGTTTCCCTCTCTCTGGTGGGAAGCATGGCAGCTCACAGGCAAGCATAGTGCTGGGGAAGTAGCTGAGATCTACCTCTAGAACTACAGGCAGGAGGAAGAGAGAAGACGCTGACTTGGACTTTTGGAACCCCAAAGCTCACCCCCAGTGATACACACTTCTTCCAACAAGGCCACACCTCTTAAATCCCTCCCAAGTAGCACTACTTCGATCCAGATATATGGATCCATTTTTACTCAGACTACTGAAGTAGCTAAGCAGGCACAGGGTCATTCAAGTAGAAGACAAGTAGAAGACGTTAGTTTGCATTTGACAGGTGTTGGAGGAAGTAGCTGTTCGATTTTTTTTTCCTAGCCCTTTGGTAGCCTCTGAGACATATGCTTCAGATAACAAGTTAAAAAAGGAAACTGGTGGCCAGCTTTATTTCCAGAAAGTGAGGGAGTTTCTTGTAGCCCTTCAGGAATGTGTGTGTTGGGGGAGGGGAGGCTGGAGATCAAACTTGGGGCTTTGCACATGCTAGGTGAGTGCCCGTCCACTGAGCAACACCCCTAGCTATATTTTGAAAAAAAGAATTTTTTTAAATCATAGCCTTTTAAAACTTAAGTTTTTGGAAATAAACCTTACTGTCTATTAAACTGTACTTTAAATGTGCTAATGTATCCTCTAAAGCAGTTTAAGATATCTGGCATGTAGATTTTTCTAAATCTGAAGCAAATTCTATCCTAGATCAGAAGTAAAACTTTTATCAATGTCAAACAAGCTGACTGGAAGGGGCAGAGACATGGAATCTGCTGTGAGAGTTCTCACTGAGAGCCTGCAGGGGCTGCTGTAATACATGTGCTCCTGTCCTACGCATCACTCCAGGACTCAGCATGTTGGGTGTTGGAACCGGGTTCACCTGAGTGTAGCTCCAGGTATCTTTTGAGGTTTCAAGGTTCTGGAGGTTCAACTGAAGCCAAGGGATCTACTTCCGACTTCCTCAGCTCCTCATATGTATGCATGTGTGTGGGACTGCTTGAATGTCTGCAGGCTGAGCCTCCCCTTGCTGCCTTGTTCCATCTGTAGAGATGGGTGCGGCTCAGTCAGGCATTAGTTAGACTCTGCTCTTGATGGGGGTGTCATACTTGGAGCCATTGTATCAGCTGGGCAGGAGATGGATGTCTCAGAAACGAACGCATTTACTTGTGTTTTCAGGGGTGAGGTTGGAGGCATAGGGAGAACACTTCTGTGCTGTCAGTGCAGCAGCCTTCAGTGTCAAGGGACCAACTCACAGGACTTTGGGCAGCGTATTCTAGGAAAGGGCGTGTAAGAGTTGGATATGAGTGTAAATGTTCACTTCTGAAAAACTCTGCACATTACTGAGTTCTGGTTTTCTCAGTCATACATTTCTGTAACACAGTGATGGATGGGTAAGAGGAAACTATTAAGCAGACTTGAAGATATTAGTCACTACCCTGTTAGTTCACATGCCATTTACTGTGTGACATTGTCAACAGCATACCAAACATGTGACCTGGGGATTGTTTACATCTTTAGGGAAGAGACATTGTGAACTTTAGGAAACAGATCGTCAAGGCCCACAAAAGCAGGATTCGAAGGCAAACCACTTGGTTTAACAGTGGGTGCTAAAACAGTTTTAGGTTTTAGGAAGATTTTGTTCTGGTCTTGGAGTTGACAGTCTGATTTCCAGTGGGTTAATTGGGATTTCATTTTAGTTTTCATGATCTTAATGGTGATAGTGTGTTCTCTGAGGGTTTAAAAAAGCTTACTCAAGTTAATTAGGACTTTTAAATTGAGGGAACATTTACCACTTGGGTAATCTTTTTTTATCTGATCTATTGAGTTATTAAATGGCTGTTTCTGTGTCAGAGTTGTCCTTTAAAGTGAATGTCTTAAGTTTTTCCTACTTACGGGAAGTAAATTGATTTTGGTTTTGCCTTCTTCCTGAAACAGTCCTCTGTTATATGGAATTTTAGCCCACTTCTTGCGTGGTCCTCCAGATGGAGTCCAGAATGTGCTTCTGACAGAACCGACACTGCATCCTGCAGACAAGCATCTGCTGGAAGTCCAACAGGACAGACGGTAGGAGCTTCCACTGCTGCTGCTTTAGCTTCTGTGAGTTTCTCTCTGGAGCTTGTCTAGTTCAGCACTATCCTGTACTACTTAACCTCCAGAAAGCCAGTGCTTTGGGGAAAGAAAATCTTGACTGGGCAAAGTGCTTGGATACAATTTCAAAGCAAGTTCTTGAAAGAAACATAATTTCCACATCAGTACAGTCTTTGGAATAGCCTGGCTCAGCACACTGTATAGCTTTCTTTGAAATCAAGATGTTGCTCCCCCCAACCCCCCTCCTAGAATCTTTCCTAGTCTGAAAAATACCAGATTACTACTGTGCAGAGAAGCCATTTCTGTGTTTCTGTTACATTTCAGGACACTTTCCGTGGTAGATGACAGTTAACTACAGAGAACAGATTTTCCCCAAATGCTTTTGAGATAGGCTCTCACTCTCATTCAGGTTGGCCTCAAGTCTCCATCAGCCTTCTTTCCTCAGCCCCCTGAGTCCCAGGATTAGATGTATGAACAGCCATGCCCTGCTCAGGATGCTCACCTTTGCTTTCAGAGCAAAGCATGGTGGCTCAGACTTCTATCATCTTTACTCCCTGAGCCATCTTGCAGGCTTTAAAAGCACTTTCCACCATTTCCTGGATAGTGTTACAGTTGTGATAGAAAGATACAAACTACCCTGTGTGTGTGTGTGTGTCTGTGTGTGTGTGTGTGTGTGTGTGTGTTTCACAGGAGGGCTCAGCTCACAGCAATCATAGTGGTTTGTTGGTCCTACAGTGCTGGTTACTCACTTGTCCTTTCTCCTGAGTTAATTCCTTATATCTGAAATAGGGGCTCACGGGACTCCACGGTGCACTTCACTTATTAAAAAAAAAGAAAGAAAATCAAGCTGAATATGTGCTGAAAGCCTGTGACATCAGCACTCAAGCTGAAGCAGAGGGCCAGCCTGGGCTAAATAGTGAGGCCTTGTTGTTCCTCTACCCTCCAAATGAAGAAACACTTAGATTATTACAGTTAGTCTCTAATGCTCAATATTTATGATTTCCTCAGTGTTGTTTAAGAAATGAGGAAAATTCGCAAAGTAGAGCCAACAAGATAGTTCAGCAGGTTTGCTGCCAGGCCTAATCCCTGGCACACACATAGTAGGGAAGAACTGATTCCCTCAAGTTGTCCTCTGACTTCTACATACATGTCAATCCATGTTATAAAAACCTCACAATATAATATAATGCCCTATGATACATACAGGTATGCTTGCTTGTCTGCCTGTGTTGGCTTGGAGTGGACATTAACACTTGTATATTTTCTCTAGGTGACCACCTAAGGGAGGATGGTGCAGGGCCAAGGACCACGACTGAAGAGCTTTGTGCTGCACAAGCAGTCGGTAGATGATGCGTACACCAGGCTCTTCCCCTCAGCTGTGTATGGAGTAACTTCCCAGTGTCATCAGTTAGACCACCACTGTTTGTAAATGTCTGAGTGTCTACATTCAGCCACTCAAGGTTTACTGCATCTGTTGGGTGCTGATCTGTTTTCTAGCTTGTGGATACCACTGGGGGAAATTTACTGTTTTCAGGATGTGTTTTTAAAGTTCTCATTTGTGAAATCTGAAAGGGCTTTTAGTACTTTGTATAGTTTTTGTTTTCAAGGCCAGCTATAAGGGCTATTGATGTGCCGCTGGTAAAGCACTTGCCTCCCATGTGCAGGGTCCTGGGTTCAGTCCTGGCACTGAAGAAAGAGAACACAAGAACAGGTCTTTGTCTCTATGCTCTGCTCATTAAACTTTTTTCAGCTAGAATTATCTGGACCTGTAAGGAAAGTCATTCATGTTTTGAAAAAAATATTTAAAGGGGCATTAAAACCAGAACTTAATTTCTATAAAGTTTGATTTAAAAAAAAAATCTGAATCACTGTCTGCCCTGGCTAGTTTTATGTCAGCTTGATTCATTTGGGAAGAGGGACTCTGAACTGAGAAAATCCCTCCATCAGATTGGATTATGTGCAACCCTGTAGTACATTTTTCTTAATTAATGATCAGTGTGGGAGGGTCCAGCCCATTGTGGGTGGTGTCATCCCTGGGCAGGTGATCCTGGGCTCAGTAAGAAAGACTGAGCAAGCCATGGGGAGCAAGTCAGCAAACAGCACTCCTCCGTGGCCTCTTTTGTTTCTGTCCTGATTTCACTCAGTGATGAACTGTGATGTTGAACTGTAAGCTGAAATAAACCCTCTCTTTCCCAAGTTGCTTATGGTCATGGTCTTTATAACATCAAGGAACCCTAAGACACCATCTAATGTTGATCTTTAAATTAGATAACAATATTCTTTCCCCAGGAACAGTTTAGCTTCTACTAAGGGATTTAATGAAAAGGTAAAGGGAGAAGTAATTATTTTTATTTTGCTCTAAGTAAACAGTTTATTATTTAAAGAATATGGAACAAGTGCAGGTTTCTGGACTCAGGGTGGGTTCAGAAATGCTTCTCTATCAGCTTCTAGCACTGTGAACTCATTCAGGCCACCAATGCCTAACGCTGCACTGACTAGAGTTAAACATTCCAGTGTGTTCTCTGTTCAAATGTAAATATCAGCTTCTCCCAGAAGGCTTGGTTAATGTTCAGAAGTGTCAGCTATGGATGCTGTGTTACCTTAGGAATTGCAGTTATGTAGGTCCGGATGAAGGGGTAGTGCCGGTGTTTATAATTTTGGATATGGATGTGAAATCATCAATGTGGAAGATACACATAACTGTCAAATGCTGGCTATGCATCCAGAGTCTTAGTTCTAACCTGTCACAGCAATCATTACTGCGGCTCAGCTCAGCTCTCCGTACATTGTCATGTTACTATCTTGTCACCCAGAGAGGGGATGACTGAAGCTGGGTCACTAGGCAGGTGGGGACTGGGAAGGCAGAACTGGTGTGTGTGCACTTGATATATCCACCATCCTTACAGGATGCCATACCCTGGGGTACCAGGTGTATTTGAAGAGCTTCTTTAAAGAGAGGGAAGCCATCTATTTTTAAAATGTATTAACCATTTTTGTTTTTTTAATTATCCAAATAAAGAAGCATTCTGTATTTTTAAAAGCTGCAGTGGTGAAATATGCCTGTAATCCAGTTAAGTACCTGGGAGGCTCAGGCAGGAGGACTGCTAGTTCTAAGCTAGCCCTGACTGTGTAGTCAGACCTTGTGTCCCAAGAAAGAATCAAGGGGCTGGAGAGATGGCTCCCATTTAACACTTTTTCTCTTTCAGAGGATCTGATGCCTTCTACTGACCTCTACATACATACATACATACATACATACACACACACACGTAATTAAACATAAAAGAAATTCTAAGGATCTCTTAAACAACAACAAAATGAAGAGTTGAAACAGTCTACTGTGGCTGTCTCTTCATGTAAGATTTATGAATACTGCTGATTTACTTCTTATAGCTTCTTTAAAACATTTGGTTTCAAGACAAGTTGTCACTATATAGACCAGATGGCCTGAAACTCTTAGATCTATGTGCCTCTGTCTTTCAGAGAGCTGTAATTAAAGGTATGTATCACGCCTGGCTAGGCTGAATTTAAAAAGACTCCCAAGAAAGGAAAAACAGGCCCAGAAGACCCATTAGACTATCCTCACAAACAGTATTGATATCTCACTGTGTGATTCTTGACGTTGGGGGAAGTTACCTTCTAGAAGTACAGGAGGAGTTTATGAGAAAACTTGAATTCACACAAAACACAGGATGGGGATTGAACCAGACAGCTATAGGAGACTTTGTTATTCAAAACTTGGGCAAACAAAAAATGCCTATCAAGCCTAGGGCTGGCTTCTGAAGATAAGTTTAAGCCTAGAATATATGTTTGTGTAGGATAAATAGATGGCTTTATAATTATGTGCAAGAACACATTTGTATATGGTTTGCATGCCTGGCTGATTATGTAAACCTGATTGTTCCTTTAGCAAAAAGCCAAGTGTCTGGAGGACTGATGGTCAAGAATGTGCCTTTAAAGGCATCTGGGACAACTGCTTCCCAGACACTTGGCATTTGATGTTTGTGGTGACCACCATAAGAGGACTGTGGTCTGGGTGGAATACTCCAAATAATCGTGAGACCAAACTTTCTGGAGGTGGCTTGCCGTGCGCCCCTGATCAGATCCCCAGGTCCCCATGCACCTAGGGGACTGGGTAAAGCTGCAGTTTCCTCTGCCATAGAGCTGGGAAGGTGGTAACGGGATCATTCTTGACATGGTTGGCCAAGTTATCCAGCCATTTTAGTGAGCTCTGGGTTCCGTGAGGGGACCTGTCTCAAAAAGTGAAACTCTGAAGTGGTAGCATGCACTTTGGTCTCAGTATTCTGACAGCACACACAAGCAGATTTTGGAGTTTGAGGTCAGCCTGGTTTACATAGTAAATTGCAGGCCTGCCAGGGCTAAGTACTGATGCCTTGTCTAAAAAAAAAAAAAACAAAACAAAACAAAAGCCATGTTCTTAAACAAGCACACACATTGTCTTATGTGAGAACTTTGAATTGCCTGACAGATGGGGAGCACTGAGCGCCTTCACTCCTCCACAGGCCCTGTCTTCTCCCACTGTTAGAGAGCTGCAATTGTTGTAACATGTCTGTCACCTGACAAAGCGTGATGGGAGTTCACAGTAGCAGTACCGGCACCATGACACTTGCTCAGGATACCATTAGCTTGAACTATTTCAATCTTCTAAAATTGGCAGTGCGCCACGAAGGGTCTCCTCCCGTATTTTTATGGCTTTGTTATCTGTACACCTACTAGAAAAATGGCCTGGTGGCCTCTGGGCACCTGCAGTTAATGAAGTTACTGAGCTGGACTCATGACAATTAATTTTAAAGGTCTGGGCTACTTGGTAAGACGATGTCTTAAAGAAACAATAACAAAACCATGCTGCTATAAATGCCGGTGTACAGAGCACGGAGATAAATTCATCTCTATTGGGTGAATTCCTGATAGAGTGTCTTAGTTACTTTTCTATCACTGTGGCACAGTATTATTACTTAGATATTACTAACCTATATAAGAAGGGGTTTGTTGGGGGCTTACAGTTCTAGAGGACTAGAATCTATGACCATCCGGTAGCATTATGGTAGCAGATAGGGATGCATGGTAACAGAGCTGGAGCTCACATACTCATACACAAGCATGAGGCAGAGAGTGCCAGTTGGGAATGGCATGAGCTTTAGAAATTTGAAAGCATACCCCAGTGACACTTCCTCCAGAAGACCACCTTCCCCGTTCTACTATGTGGGGACCAAGTGTAGAAACCTATGAGCCTATGGGGACATTCTCATTCAAACCACCACACAGAATAGGTTTAGTTTTATACAAATACTAAAGCTCCTCACCATTTCCTCGAGAAGTCTTTTCAATAGAGACATCATTACAGTTAACAGGAAGAGCAGAGTCTGGCGTGAGTGAAGAGGCAGCAGCACAGCAGGTGAGTCTTGAGACTCAGTGGTGACCAGTGCCTGTGCTTGTGAGGAAAGATGGTTCTTCATGATGAGGCAGATCTTACAACACATCGACTTGGGCTGAGAGAGTGTGTCTCTGTGTCTGTGTCTGTGTGTGCATGCACATCTGAGGCCAGAGGAAAATGCCAGGTGTCCTGTCACTGTGTGTGATTCCCTTGAGACAGAGTCTCTCGCTGAACTTGTTGGAGCTAGGCTGGTCGCCGGCCTCCTGTCTCCTTCTCACACACACAGTTGGTATAGGTATGTGTGCCCAGGCCCCACTTTTTACATGGGAGTTGGGACTTCAACTCAGGTCCTCATATTTGTGCAGTGAGTGCTCTTTACCCACTGAGTCATCTCAGGCCAGCTGATACATTAAATAATTAAATCTTTAGCACATGCAGGAGTCAGCCATACTTGAATACAGTCTTTGGTTTTTCCTAAAGCAAGAGAGCATCACATAATCACATACTGGTACTTTTAGAAGCCAATAGCTATTTAAAGCTATTTGCTAAACAAACAAAAACTTCTTTATCCCAGCACTTATAAGGCAGAGGCAAGAAGATCTCTATGAGTTTGAGGCTAGCATGGTCTACATAGTTCCAAAACCAGACAAGGCTACACAGTGAGACTCTGTCTATTAAAAAAAAAAATACTTCAAAGAGAAATTTCCCCTTCAACATCCACTTTCCATCACAGAAAAACATATAATTTTTTTGACATCATTCAGTCAAAGGAGCATTTTGTAAAGTGACTTCTCTTCTTAAAGTAAGTGACCTTTCCAACGACAAGAAACAAAAACAGAAGCCTCTACCCTGTTCTGGGGTCCTTCTGAAGACTTCAGATATCCAAACTTCTCACAGTGGACAGATATTTACCTAGTGACTGTTAAATGAACATGCTGTCCCTGAGTACTGCTCAAGCTTGCCAGGAGGGCATAGATGGTTTATACAAGGCCGGCACTAACATTAACAACCCAGCAAGGCAGAGAAGGCAGAGAGCCTTTCCTAAGACAATGGCACATAAGGACATGGATAACCCCAGAGGTTCTTAGTGCTTAGCAGAGCTGAGATCAGACTTTTGGGCTTCAGTGGTAGAGCACTTGCCTAGTGTGGGCAACACTGAAGGCCGGGGGAAAGATGGCTTAGTAATTACACCAAGAATCCCAACACTGGGAAGGCAGAGGAGGATCCCTGGGCTTGCTGCCTGGCTCTCCAGTCTAAGCAGCCTAGCAGAAGCAAGTTTCCAGTTCAGTGAGAGATGCTCACAAAATAAAATGGAGGTGCAACAGATGAACATACTCAATGTTGACCCTCACACTGAAGAACATGTGTGCACACACACACAGACACATCATAACCACCACCTGTGTTGTGGTTGAATGGACTCAGCCAGCCCAGGTTGGAATTTCAGCTTCTCCGTTAACCTTTCTCCATTGGCCAGATTTATTCTTTTCAAACCTGGATCCTTAGCAGTAGATGCTGGGGAACCTACGTCCTGGCATCATTCTGGGCATTAAATATAAATAAAGCTGTAAAGTTTCTCCTTTCTTGACTGAGGGGATGCAAGAATGAGGCCCTGAATTCCATTTCTAGCACTCATATAAAGGCACCCAGACTGCACTGGCCAGCAAGCCTCACCTATGTATGCATCCTAGCCTAGCTGTGAGAGACTGTCTCAAAGTCGAAGTAAAAACAAAATCAATGTCAGATGTACACACACTGAATCCCAGCATGTCTAAGGCATGCTTGTTGCCAGCCTGCTTTCCATAGTTCTAGGCCAACCAGCTACACACAGGGACACCCTGTGGTGCATGGCTCCTGAGAACTGACATCTGCGATGGGTGTGCACATCTGCCACATGCACATCACACTTTCCATTTTTAAAAATGTTAGCACTTACTAATTGACTGGGGAGCAGGGCACCCCACTGCTACACATGAAAGTCAGAGAATGATGTGTTCAAGTCAGTCGGTTCTGTCCTCCACCATGTGGGTTCTAAGGATGGAACTCAAGGCAGTCTTGGGCAGCAAGTGCTCTTTGCCCATAGTGCCATCTTATCGGCCCATTCTCCCCTTATAATGAGATTATTTTTGTTTCAAAACTGATACAGCTTTTAAAAAATTAGCTGTGCTCCTTGGAACTGACTTCACTGAGGCCTGCTGCAGGAGTGCCCTTCCTAACACTGGAATGGCCAGCTCTGGGCTGGTTCCAGACTAGGGTAGGTACAGGTGGGCCCCGGGCTTCCCTCTTCCGTTCCTCCTGGGCTCAGTGCCGAGACGGTTTCCATTCCTTTTACGTGCAGCTTCGAAGAGGCTTTGGAAACAGCCTCCTCCATCATGCAGAGGGCTCCTCCCCCAAGACAGCCAGCCCGCCAGCCAAGCTGCTGGCCTTGGCCCTGCTCTATGCCACCCTGTGAAGAGGCTGGGATGGGGTTGGGAATGGGGATGGGGAGGACCAGGATCCTGGAAGGATATGGAAGTGGTCTAGCCAAGTTGAGACACAGATCACTGAGCAAAGCCAACAGGGGGGCTGTGTGGCCTTTCATATCCCATAGCCAGCTTGGTGCAAGTTTCCTGGACTTCCTGGGGCCCACAAAGGTGCAGTGTGTTAATCTCACACCACTTCAAGGGCTGCTTACCAAAAAAAAAAAAAAAAAAAAAAAAAGGAGGGAGCTGACATCTGTCCCTTTTTACAGACAGGGAAACTGAGGTAGAGCAGGTACAGTTACTTGCCAGTGGGTCCTGCTGCTATAAAAAGGCTCAGTAGACTCCCATTCAGACAACTGTGCTCAGAGGCCTCCCGTGGTCTTGTGGTCAGTTCCCCGATTGCTCCCTAGAGTGAACATTAGTATTAAACAGTACTGAGCTTGCTAAGGACCCTCAGGGGACTCAGTCTTCTGGCCAGCAAAATGGGACTGGGACAGGTTTGGCCAGGGCCATCCTCTGGTTCGAGGAACCAGCTGCATGTGGGTCTGGAGCTCCTGCTGAGTACTGGGGTCCCCATGCGCCCCGCAGGCTCGTTGCGAGGCTGCGCGGGACCATATTTAGTCAGGGGGAGCCAGAGCCCCGCTGGTATGCCACGCTGGGAATTCTTGTTTCAAGAATTGCGCCTGGCCTTTTTGGGTTGTCTCCCGCCCAGGCTCAGGAGGGAGGACCAGCCCGGGACCTTGAGGGTCCGCGCGCGGGGAGCGAGGCGTCCCCAGCCTGGCGTGGGGCCAGCTCTGCCTCAACTTCCTTTTATGGCCTGAGTGTGTGTGTGCATGGGGAGGGGGAGGGGAGGGAGAGGAGAGGGAGGGAGGGAAGGAGAGAGAGAGAGAGAGAGAGAGAGAGAGAGAGAGAGAGAGAGAGAGAGAGAGAGAGAGAGAGAGAGGCTTTAGGGACATAGCAGATGAAATGATAGAACAAAAACCGTCATGGGGAAATCAAAGCTAGAGTGTGATTGATGGAAAGAGTGTCAGGTCAAAAGAGACAGGGACCTAGATCCATACAGGGCTAAGGGACGCTGAGTAGACAAGGATGCCTAGGTGAGGGGGGATAGCTGTGGACTTATGGGGGGAAGTAAGTCCCCCACATTTGCTTAGGGTCTTAACTCATCCTCCAAGTGCCATAAGGCACTCTTCCCCCAGTAGCACCCCGCTTTTCAATGATGCTCACAGAAACCACATTATTTGTCCCAGGCAACCCGAGATTATATTTAGTTTTGGTTGTAGCGTGAATGGAGTTTCAAAGGAGATGAAAGGGGGATAAGGGAGAGAGGGAGGTATCAAGTCTCCAGTATGTATGAACAGGAAGAGGTTAAAATCGGCTGGAATGGACCTGGGGGGAGAAATTCTTAAGTTTCCCTACAGACTGCATACGAATCCCCTTTCACTAAGGACCCAGGATCTGGGAGGCTGCAGGGAACGAGGCCTGAGGCTGTGAGCCAATGTCTGGTAGCCCCCCCCCCCCCCCCCCCCCCCCCCCCCCCCCCGCTTAACCCGCGCCAGGTGGTTCCCGGCGGCTCTGTTTCTCACCTGCAGGGGGCGCCGCGAAGGGAAGAGGGCCCTCCCACCCTGCCGGGCCCCTGCCTGGCAGCCACCTCCCTTTCCCACCCTCGGGTAGCGCTGACTATAAAGCCAGGCGTCAGAAGCATACAGAGAGATTTGGACCATCCCAGCCTGGGATCAGTGCCAGATCTGAGCTCTCCATCCGGTGTCCTCCTGCTAGTCCACCCCAGTAGCAGATCTATCTGTAAGTAGAGTTGGTTCCTTAGGGGCAAGCCTGCTGGGGGGTGGGCTTGAGCAGCTTCTAGAGCATCCTCCTGGGG
Organism: Micromys minutus; assembly: GCF_963924665.1. Classification (NCBI taxonomy): domain Eukaryota; kingdom Metazoa; phylum Chordata; class Mammalia; order Rodentia; family Muridae; genus Micromys; species Micromys minutus. Next base: position 26,756,063 of record NC_137966.1, on the reverse strand, counting down.
GTAGGGACCTCAAGAGGTCCTGATTGTCATCTCTTACAAGAGCAGTAGGAAGAAGCCCGGTACAGGATCATTATAGACCTCCTAGGATTACTCTCACTTCCCCACCAAACCAGCACCCCCAGGCTGCCTATGAGCAGAACCAACTGGGAAAGTGGGGAACACAATTAGAGGTTCTGGTAGCTAGGCCCAATTCCAGGTATTTTAAGACTAGAGTCTAAAAAACATACAAAATGGCCTACTTAAAAACCAGCCAGTGTTTAGAGGCCACACAGTGGACAAGTGGCTGTGGTAGAACTGTGGGTCCTGGTTCAAGTCCCAGTATTGGGGATGGTGAGCAGACCCCAAGGGTATTCTGACTAGAAGGTCATGCGATGGATAACGCACTGGCCATCGCACAAAGTAAGTCAGAAGCATGGGTGACAGTGCCGATAGCCTGAGCACAGGCTGTGTGTACTTGTTTTGTGTCTGCTTAGGTGACCGTGCTGTTGATAGTTACTGGTAGACAAGGCTGCGTATTGTAAGATAAGGTTTGTTTCTTTCACTCTGTTCCCGTCCAGACCCCAGGCTCTCTGAATTAACAAGGAGCTCTACTCCAGGTGGGTGCAGATGACCCATTTGCATTCCTCACCCACAGGTGCACGGAGTGAGCAGGCACTGGGTTTTGGGGCTCCGCAGTGGGAAGGCTCCTTTTAGGTCTAACAAAGTTCTGCTATTCCGGCTCAGAATTGGAGAGGTCTTGCCATGTCCGGAAAGCACCCTTCAAAGTATGTCTGTCAGAGAACAAAGGAAACTTTTTTAGAAAGCCAGGACTAGGCTGCTTTGGTTCTACTAAGAACTGGAAGAAGTGCTGGGCGTTCTGGGAGAGAAGGGAATTCGGCTGTGTTTACTAAACTGCTCTGCTTCCCTCTGTTTCTTGGTGAAGGTTCTTCTCTTGTTCAGTTTACTTCAAGATGCTATTTGACTTGACTTAAAACACAGCTTGACCATACAGGTCTGAAAGCCTCACGGCAAGGAGCACCTACTTTCTCTTCTATGATGCTGTTGGTGGCAAACACTTAACAAGCCAGGTACTTTCCACATCACGTAAATGGAACTGAGTTTTTTAATCAGTACGTACACCTCATCACCAGGGGATCATCTTGTCTTGACATCTATTTGTCTTTCCTGAAAATCAAAATTTGTTGGACTCCTGTTTCTGGTGGGTTCAGTGTTTCCAGGTTCCATCATTTTTTGAAGAAGATTGAAACTGACCTTTTCCCAATTTAAAATGACAGACTGTTCCTTAAAGGGGTTTGAATGTAGTGGGAATCTGTGAGGTTGTGGTGATCCCAAAACATGCCTGTGCCGAGCCTCCCTGGAGAAACTTGTGGGTTTGCTTCATAAATGCTATGCACTTTTATTATCATATCTGAAATGGAGCCTCTTCCGTACAAGGTAGTCACTATGGATTTATCATTACTTTTCTGTGGGAGGCTGGGCTGGAGGCAGACATGCCCTTGTATGGTAGTGTTTTCTATGAGGCCATCCCCAGACCCCTTGGCCAATCATCCAGCCTTGCAATACAGCCTGGCTGGCCTGGATTCTGGGTACTTCTCCATCTTTCCCCTGTAGAAATGGGGGACACTTAGAAGGCAGTGAGGTTTTTTGTTTTTTTTTTTTTTCTTTGACTTCTTATTTGGAAGTTCTATTTGTGTGTGTGTGTGTGTGTGTGTGTGTGTGTGTGTGTGTGTGTGTGTGTGTGTAGTTTTTGGTGGAAATTAACTCCTGTCTTTTATATATCTAATAGCAGGTGGTATTTACATCTGATGAATCACTGAGTAATTTTGAAACAGGATAAAGACTATCCTTTTAGAAAACTATATTCCATTTCAAATACTCAGAATCAGAAGGTCTTAACCACATTATTTTGCCAGGTATGGTGGTTCCTGTCTATAATACTAGCACTTGGGAGGCTGAGGCAAGAGAATTAATGAGAGTTTGAGGCTAACCTGAACTACATAGCAAGTTCAGTACATCCTGGACTACAGTGGGAAACACTATCTCAGAAAAAAAAAATCCAAACCCAGCCTAATGATCCCAGCATCTGAGAGGTTAGACAAGACAGGAGGGACAGGAGTTCAAGGTCATCCTCAGCTGCTCAGTGAGTCCAAAGCCAGCCTCTGCTACCTAGAAATCCTATCTCTAAAAGTTTGTTGTTGTTGGTTTCCCTGATCATTTTCCCATCTGCGAAATGGGACTTTTGAGAATAGCCAGTGTCTTAATGTTTTTGTAGCGCTTGCTTATTCTTCTCAGAAGTAGAGGATCACTCAGCCAGGGTTTAATCCCCATGGTTGCACCAGAGAGAGACTCCCCAGCCGGAGTCTTCACAGCAACCCACTGGAACCAGTGCTAAGAGTTGTCACTCGGTTTCATAAATGTGCTTTGAAAACTTTGTTCTATCTACAAAAGATGGGGGCTCTTACAAACTAAGATTCTTGTAACTCCAGAGCCTAAGGATGCCCTTTTGGGAGCTTTCAATAGATGACCCATTTGAAGGGTTTGACACAAGGCTGACACTATCTAAGTTCAGCAGATGGTCATTTATAGTTATATGACTAGAGATGTTTAGGAGCATGCTCTGTGTGACACAGCTTGTACAATACACCAAAAAACCCCAAAGCCTTTCCCCTAATGCAGAAGCTCATCCCTAATTTTCCTTTGTGTAAATCTGTTTTCAAACCTAGTTTCTTCGTGGAAACCTGAGCTGTTGCTCTCTGACCAGTCCTGCTAGCCAGTTGCAATCATTATTTCTTTAGACTCTTAGTGGGTCTTCTGTACCTGGGAGAAGCCTGCCTAGCTCTTCAGTGGAGCTTTGCTCCCTGGTGACCTTTAGTCACATTGATCTACAGGCCTCAAGTGCCAGGGGGCACAGAGTTAGAGAAAGGCAAGCAAGAATTTGAAGGGAGAAGGAATGCACCCAGCATTTTTTGCCTGTCTGCATATGCATTCCTAACAAACATTCTTAAATAGATTCTACATTTTTTTTTCTAAGCCAAATTTCCCTTTCATTCAAATCCTGGCATTTTACAAAACATTTTTCACCTTATCACAGATCTTCACTATCTTTTCAATACCTTTGTATCATTGCATGCTACTTTTCTATTTGGTGCATAGTATTCTGTTATATGGAAGTCCTGGCTATCCTGGAGTAGACCAGGCTGCCCTTGAACTCACAGAGATCCTCCTGCCTCTGCCTCCCACATGCTAAGATTAAAGGCAAGGACCATCACATCCAGCTGTGAGCACAAATCTTGATGTTTCTTTCACCTTTGCTTTATGCAGATGGCTCTATAGTCATTACATTCAATGTTTTTGATTCTACATTTTCATTGTGACCAGCTACATGAAGTCAAATATGAACTTGTCCACTTGCATGATATTGGCCTTTAAAATCTTTAGAGTTAAGAATGTATATATACATATACATACATATATATATATATATATATATATATATATATATATATATATATATATATTCTTGGCTTGTAAACTCTTTTCCTGTAATCGCATGAGTTCTTAGCAAAGAGGTGAATAGATAGCACATTGGAAAACAGCATCTGTCTCTAAATGCTCTTTGAAAAAGACTGTAGAATCTGCCTGGACCAGCCAAGCCTATGCCTTAGCATCTATTTTAAACACTGTTCGACCTGAGTGATAAGATGCAAAACAGTGGGGCTCTGAGGGCCCAAAGATCCAGAACAGGGGGTGACCTCAATTGTGTGGAATGGGAAGAGAAGACAGCAGAAAGAAGGGAGGGAGGGCAGGCAAGGAGGGGGAGGTGTTCATGTGTATGTGTCCACGCAAGCAGAAGCCACAATGACTGGCTATTGTTCCTCAGGCACCTTCACCAGCCTGGAACTTTCCCAACTGGCCCCTGAGCACCTAGGATCTGTCTTTCCCTTCCACCCTAAGGGCAAGATTACAAGCAGACGTCACAACATTCACCTCTCTTACTGATCTTTCTCTCTCTCTTTTAAAAGATAGTTTTTAAAGATCTAACTCAGTTCTTCAAGTGTCTTCAAGACAAATACTTTGCTAACTCACCCTTAATCTCCAAATCCTTTTAGTGGGAGAGACAGAATCATTTACCTTAGCCATTGGAAAGAGCTTCCTTCTAAAGCAGCTTGAAAAGCCAATGGGATTCCCAGTGTGTGGGGCAGTGTCACCAGGCCATTGTGATGGGAGGTTTTTACTCTTTTTCTCCTGAAGAGGTGCCCTGGGGCCTGGGGGTGGTAGGAGGTCTGTGGCATTAGGACAGGGAGTGAAGAAGTTTACTACTGAGAGCAAAAAGACTATTAGATCCAACAAATCTAACAAAAAAAGTCAAACTTTTTTCCCCCTTTTTGACCTTAGCTATGGTAACAAAAAAAAGAGGGATATAAATGATGCTTACTCAAGCCACAGAATCCTCACAGGATATTCAAGATCACAAATGTGGGCCACTCCTGCTCTGATGCCAGTGAGCACAGGGGCCTGAGCAGATGTAGCTCAGTTGATAAAATGCCTGCCTACCGTATTTTGTACGTGTGTTCCACCCTCAGCACCACACAAGCGAGGCATGGCAGGAAACACTTGTAACCCCTCGCATTTGGAGGGAAGACCAAGAGTTCAAATCCATCTTTGATTACGTGGTGAGTTCAAGGATGAGAGGGCTGTGTGGTGATGATTAAGAACAGATTTGAACGTGGAGGTCTTCTGTGTCGGCAGGAGTTTTCGGAACTAGTGTGCATATGGTGCTTTTCCCTCTTGGCATGTCAAGTGACTTTCCAGATGGAGATGTGGCCTTGAACTAGGACTAACATTATTGGGGCCCTTTGTCTTGTTTACTGAGCTGCAGCTTCAGCTCCAAGAACTTATTTCTTATCTCTGTGGTATTTCAAATCCAGGCAATGTGCAGGATGGGGGTGGGCATGTGGTAACACCTATATTCCGGGAGGAATGCTACTTTGAGACCAGCCTGGGCCAGAGCCGGTGGATGTAGCTCAATGGTAGAACACTTACTGAGCATATACAAGCCCTGAGTTTGACCTCCAGCATTTTAAATACTGACCAACTTAAATTTAGGGGTGGAAATAAAGTTCAGATAATAGACTGGCTAACATACAAAGAGCCCCAAGTTTGATCCCAAGCACTCCAGAAATTGTACGTGATAGTGCACACCTATAATCCCAGCACTCAGGAGAACTTTAAAGTTATTCCCAGCTATGAATAACTTTGTAATAATAAAAAGCCAGCCTGAGTTTTATGAGATCTCATCTCAAAAAACTTTGGTCTCAAACTGGGGACAGTTTTCCCTCTGGGAGTGATATCTGGCAGTGTCTGAACCCCCTTTTGATGTCACAACTGGGAAATGGTGGATACTGGCACAGAGTGGGATGAACTCACACTCAACAGCACCAGAGAACCAGCCAGTGCCAAGGTCAATAGTCCAGGGGCTGAGAAAAGCCACTGTAAATCAGGAGTCAGAGCAGATATGCCACTGTGCCATACCTCAGCCCATCTGGTTGTTTTGAATCAGGGTCTCTCTTTGTAACCCAGGCTACTCTAACCCACCATCCCCTTCTTCATGGGACTACAAGTGCGAACAGTTTCCCTGTGTTTCCTTTTTCCCTGTATTTTATGCAATGCTTGTCCTGATCCTTCTTACTGTATTGTCAGTGTCCCCAGCTTTTGAAAATTTCATGCTCTGAGTAGAGGACGAGGCAAGTTCTTCTGACAATAAACGGAGTTACTCTGAACTTCCAAACTGCCAGACAGAAGCAGAATGTGTCCTCTGCATGCCTGCAATTCTTTCTGTCCCTGGGTTCTCTGCCTGCCTCCTCCAAATTCTAAAAAAAGAAAAAGAAAAACAAACAGGAAAAAAAACTTGCAACTTTCTTTAGAAGCTACAAGACAAGCTGTTTTGCCTCTGTGTGCCTTGGTTTCCTCATTGGTAAACAAGTGTTGGTGTCCCTCCTGGGGTGTTTGGTAATGCTGGAGATAGAATCCAGGGCCTAGGGTGTACTAGGCTCCCTACCTCTGAACTATACTCTCTAGCCTTAAAAGTACTGTTTGCCTTGTTACTGTGTTTTATGGTGCTGGGGATGGGAATCCAGGGCCTGGAGCACACTAGATGTTTTAGTCAGGTTTTCTATTGCTGCACAAACATCATGACCAAGAAGCAAGTTGGGGAGGAAAGGGTTTATTCAGCTTACACTTCCACATGCTGTTCATCACCAAAGGAAGTCAGGACTAGAACCCAAGCAGATCAGGAAGCAGGAGCTGATGCAGAGGCCATGGAGGGATGTTACTTACTGGCTTGCTTCCCCTGGCTTGCTCAGCCTGCTTTCTTATAGAACCCAGGTCTACCAGCCCAGGGATGGCTCCACCCACAATGGGCTGGGCCAGGGATGGCTCCACCCACAATGGGCTGGGCCCTTCCCCTTGATCACTAGTTGAGAAAATGCCTTACAGCTGGATCTCATGGAGGCATTTCCTCAAGGAAGGCTCCTTTCTCTGTGATAACTCCAGCTTGTGTCAAGTTGATGTAAAACCAGCCAGTACACTAGGTAAGTGTAAGAATGGAAACCCAGGGCCTGAAGCACAGTAGGTAAGTGTTCTGCCTCTAGGCTATACCCTAGCACCTCCTAGGACTTCCTTATTTGTATTTATTAGTTAATTTAGGGGATGAAATGAGAGATTGCCTATCATTCCATATGGTACAGCAACTATTACAGCTATTAGTATAATTAATTAGTGGGACCCTGTGAAGTCTTTCCAAGGCAAGTGCTAGTGTCCAGTTGTTCTGGGAGACCCTCGTTCTCTGTAGGTTCATAGAGCAGAGTGGTTTTCTGATTGTAAAATCTGCCAAGAACTGGAATGTCTTGTCTAGGCTCTGCATCTTAGTGATGGGCAAGAAAGATGTGACGTGTGTGTGTGTGTGTGTGTGTGTGTGTGTGTGTGTGTGTGTGTGTGTGTGGTGGTACAGGCATGTGGGTACATTAATGTACATGCTTCTGCTCTGAAACAGGTTTTCTCACTGAACTGCTGTCAAGCTCTAGGGATCTCTACATCTCCAGCCCTTCTCCAGTGCTAGGGTACAATCAAACATGGCAAGGCTAGCTTTTAGTTACTGGGATTCGAACTCAGGTCTGGACAGCTGTTGTCAGCTGAGCCCTATCTGTTGGCTTTGCCATTATCAGCTATGTTTAAAAAGTGTCTTGCTGCCATTCTCATCACTCCCCAACCCCAAACAGTCCTGGGACCAGGGTTCCAAAGCATCCAGCCTGGAAACCAAAATCTCAGCTTGTTTGGCGTTGACCAAAGCCGTCTGTGCTTCACAACTGTCAAGGGCAGTACAGCCTCAGGGAGCAGCCAGATCACTTCACTCCTTTTTTGGCCAGAGCCTCAAACTTCGTACTTGATCTGTCTTGTTTGTACTTTTGAGCCCTGCTGTAGATGAGGTTCCTGGAAAAGCTAGTCTCCGTGTCTTTTCATTTTTCTGTTGAATGTTTTGTGATGTTTTCTAACTTAGTTGCAATTTAAAAAGCGGCAGCTTGCTGTTCAGGAGGAATGACATAAACGCTAGCCCCTGCGTGACCGGACACCATTTAAAACGGGTTGTCATCTATTACAGACGATGTAAATATACTTTACACTTCTGAACTACGTGCTTAAAGCATGTTTTGTGCTCTTTTCCTTTAAAATTTTTTATTTATTTTATGTATGTGAGCACACTGTAGCTGTCTTCAGACACACCAGAAGAGGACGTCAGATCCCATTACAGATGGTTGTGAGCCACCATGTATTAGGAATTGATCTCAGGACTTCTGGAAGAGCAATCAGTGCTCTTAACCACTGAGCCATCTTCTCAGCCCTTATTTCCCCTTTTCTTAAAAAAAATAAAAAAATTATCATTTATTTCATGAATGTATATGTGTTTGGGCTCACACATGATATATGTGCATGAGCTCACATGTGGAGTGGTACATGTGTGTGTATGTGTGTGGGCTCACACATGCAGTTGTGCATATGTAAAAGTCAGAGACAACTTGTGGGAGTTGGTTTGCTCTCTTCATCATGTGGGCCCTGAGGATTGAACTCAGGTCACCAGGATTCGTGGCAACCCCCTTTACTGTCTGAGCCTTCTCAACAGCTCCTCACTAAATATTTTATTACCTTTTTATTTAAAAATCAGCCTCCCACAAAAGCACACAACAACAAAAAGATCTCATGTAGTCCCAGGGTAGCTTTCAACTCCTCACATAGTTGAGGATGACTTTGAATTTCTGATATTCTTGCCTCTACCTCCTAGATACTAGAAATTGCCACGCTTGGCTTCTTCCACAGGATTTAAGACATTATCTAAGGTAAAACTGGTGTTATATAAGCCAGGGACTCAGGAGGAAGCTGAGACATGATGATTATGAGTTTGCAGCCAACCCAGATTACACAGGGTTTCATTAACAAATCAACCTTCAATTTTCAATAATTTCTTAAATTTTTTGAGGTTGGGGCTAGAGAGACGGCTCCAGAGGACCTGAGTTTGATTCCCTGTGCCCCCCCACCCCCTGCCCCATAGTGGCTCACAACCATCTGTAATGTTAATACTAGAGATCCAACTCCCTTTTCTGGCCTTCTCAGGCAAGCACATAACCACACAGACATGCATGCACAGAAAATACATAAACCTAAAATAAATTAAAATTTTGAAAGTTTTTTTGGGAGGAGGGGTGGAAGTACTTTTAAGTAACATTCTCTGTTTTGTAACAACCATTCAATTTTACTAAGTTTTTAATTTAAGACTTTTTGTTTGTTTGTTTGTTTTCTGTTTGGAACAAGGTTTTGTGCAGTCCAAGCAGCCTCAAAGTTGCCTAGCCAAGGATGGCCCTAAATTTCTCTATACCACTGCCTTCTCAAGGGCAAGCATTTAAGACAGGCAAAGCAAACTTTATCTTTTAGCCTTGATTTGCTGTGTAGGTATATATGGTGTGTGTGTGTGTGTGTGTAGGAGAGAGAGAGAGGGAGGGAGGGAGAGAGAGAGAGGGAGGGAGAGGGAGAGAGAGAAGGAGAGAGAGAGAGAGAGAGAGAGAGAGAGAGAGAGAGAGAGAGAGAGAGAGGGAGGGAGGGAGGGAGGGAGGGAGGGAGGGAGGGAGGGAGAAAGAGAGAGAGAGGGAGGGAGGGAGAGAGAGAGAAGGAGAGAAAGAGGAGAGAAAGAGAGAGAGAGGGAGAGAGAGAGAGGGAGAAAGAGAGAGAGGGAGAGATCAGAGAATGACTTGTGGAAGTTCTCTCCTTCCACCCTGTGGGTCCCAAGGATAGACGTCAGGCTATAAGTCTTTTCAGCAAACACTTTTACCCACTGAGAACTCCTGCTGACCTCATTCCTATTTTATTTTATTTTATTGGTGACAGTAGTACTTGCTTTTGAATCCCATCTGAAGACTTATTTTTGTTGTTTGTTTTTTAAGGTCTTAACTCTGACCCAAGCTGGCTTAGAACTCACAGGAGTTGTCCCACCTCTGCCTCCCAAGTGATGGGATTGCAGATATGAGCCATCACTGCTTCTGAAAGCTGCTTTTATTTTTTAATTTTCTTTTCTCTGTGTGTGGTTCTGATTAGGTGTGGGGTTAGGTGGTGTCAGCCTGGTACATCCAGCTAATAGTCAGTCTTAAAACGAAGGGTTTGGTGGCCAGTCTAATTTAATTGTGAGCTCCAAGCTCAGTGAAACCCTGCCTCAAAAATAAGATGGAGACGATCTGACATCAAGTCCTGGCCTCCATACATATATGTACACACGTGAACTTCCTCATATGAATGTATGTATAAACAAACATATGCAGACACTTGTGCATACATGAACAGATGTCCACACTGGCATATACATAAAATACATAGACATATACAAAAGTCTATACAAACATATGAACAGTAACAAACGTGCATGAATGCATACACACAGTCACACATGAATGCATACATGTTCACGCATGAACACATGAGCACATACATATATGTTATATTTTATATGACACTCCATCACCGGGCTACACCCCAGTCCAGTAAAGCAGGCTATTATCTATACTGTTTCACAATTCCCTTTAATAAAATGATCTCTTGATACTCAGTTTCCAGCATTTCTCCCTGCAGCAGAGCTTCATTTGGAAATAATTCACATGCACTGTATTTATTCTTGACACTGGGGACTGAACCCAGAGCCTTGTAAAACTAAACCCACTTTCTACGCTAAACACTGCATTCTTTGTCCCTTTCCCGTTGAATGGTTTCAATCCAATTAGTTTTACTGTATTCTTAGATCTGTTTTTTCCCCTTTTTGAATTTGATGTATTTTATTTACATTTCAAACCCTTTCCCAGTTTCCCCTCCATAAGCCTCCATCCCACCCCCCTCCCCCTGCTTCTATGGGGTGTCCCCCCTATCCACCCACTTCCTCCCACCTCCCTGCCCTGACCTTCCCCTACACTGGGACACCGAGCCTTGGCAGACCCAAGGGCTTCTCTTCCCACTGATGCCCAACAAGGCCACCCTCTGTTACATATATGGCTGGAGCTGTGGGTCCCTCCATTTGTACTCTTTGGATAGTGGTTTAGTCTCTTAGATTTGTGCATCCACTACTACAAATTCAGGAATATTTTTATCATGTGCCCCAAATAACTGTACCTGTTAGCTGTTACCTTGTGGTTCTTCCTCAGTTGCTAATTTACATTGTTTGCATGGACTTGCCTATTCCGAGATTTCTTGTAAATGTTACTGTGCCATATGTGGTCTTTCAGCATTGGGTCTTCAGATTCCGCCACATTGAAGCAGCTGCAGTACTTTGGTTCCTTTTGTATGGCTCAGTACTGGTCTACTGTATGGGTCTACCACACTTTATTCATTCATCAGATCATGCTCATGAGTGGTGTTTCTACTTTGGGGCTATTATAAGCTTGCTAGGAATATTTGTGACTACATCTTTACATGCACTGATGCATGCATTTATCCTGAGAACAGATCATGGTTCATATGGTAATTCTGTGTTCAAACATCAGAGGCACCACCACATATTTTAAACAGGCATTTGAGACTGAGGTATCTTTTAGCTGAGGGGCAGTGGTGCATGCCTGAAGTCCCAGTTCTTGGGAGGCCGAGGTAAGTGGGTCTTTGTGAGTTAGAGTTCTAGGACAAACAAACAAACAAACAAAAAAAAACCCAAAAAAACAAAAAACGATCTAGGTATCTTCCCATGTCGAATTTTGCAGACAAACCTCTTAAGCACCAAGTAGTAGTTCACTGTAAGAAACTGCCCTGGTTTATACCTTGTACCACAAATGCACCCATTACTCTGGGTTGTCTGGGTTTCATTATGAGTCTTTCATGTCATTCCTTATCTGATGGATCTCAGAGTTATTGCCCTCTTTGATAACCTACAGGAACCATTCTTATTCTTTTGTGGGATTTGTTTGTACTCTATATCCCTAGATATGGAGAGATGAGGTGAAGTGAGGGCCTACTTATCTTTAAGTTTTGCTCTGACCCCGTGTCTTTACTCCACAGGGGACCACCAGGCACCATGGCACAGAAAGGGCAGCTCAGCGATGATGAGAAGTTCCTCTTTGTGGATAAAAACTTCATGAACAGCCCAATGGCTCAGGCCGACTGGGTAGCCAAGAAGCTGGTGTGGGTCCCTTCAGAGAAGCAGGGCTTCGAAGCAGCCAGCATCAAGGAGGAGAAGGGCGATGAGGTGGTCGTGGAACTAGTAGAAAATGGCAAGAAGGTCACAGTGGGCAAAGATGACATCCAAAAAATGAACCCACCCAAGTTCTCCAAGGTGGAGGACATGGCAGAGCTGACGTGCCTCAATGAGGCCTCTGTGCTGCACAACCTGAGGGAACGTTACTTCTCAGGCCTCATCTACGTGAGTACCGTGGGGTGATGAATTCCTCCACAGGGGATTAGAAATGTGTGTGTGACCTGCCCCTGTGCATATTTGTAATTGCAGCATTCAGGATATAGATGTGGAAGACCAAGAGTTCAAGGCTATAGCCTGGGCTACATAGTGACACCCTGTCTCCAAAAAAAAAAGTGCTTCTTATGTGTATAATAGGACCTAAGTTTGGATCCCTAGCACCCAAGTACAAGGTCAGGTGTGGTAACACATGCCTGTAACCCTTGTCGTAGGGGATACAGAGGTCGGCTAACTTTACTGATGAGTTATGCATTTAGTCTCACAAACAAAGGCAGAGAATAAGTGAGGAAGAGATCCACTATCAACCTCTGGTGTAAACATACATCTTCATGCACAAACTTCACACACACCAATATGTACACACAGATGCACCACATACACACAAACAAAACTGTGTTTTGTCAAAACTCTACATATCTGACTACAAGTTGGGGTCACACTTCAAGGTGGAGTCACACAGAAAATTCACAGCTCTGTCCTACCCTGCCTGGTTCAAGGAATAGAATGGACTATCGTATTCCTCAGTCCTCTTGTTTGTAAAATAGGAGTGCTCACCTTCCACAGACATACCCAGAATCCACATGGTCACCCACTCAGCTTTAAAGCATGACAGTAGGTGTTGATGTCACACACTTTCCAACATGGCTGCCTCTGAATTCTTGCTTCTTAACTGAGATGTGAGTTTGTTTTTGTTTGTTTGTTTTAAACATAGTTATTTATGAGGTCATTTCTTCAGCTATATCTTGGCCACATCATGAGCTTAACAGCTGCTACAGCAGATAGCACAATTCTAAAACATTCTTACTATCAAGTTCTGTTGCTCAGCTTGACCTACCTGAGGATGGTGTAACCAGGGGACAGAGGTTCCTTGTGGATTAGACCAGATCCTCAGAACACAAAGGACACAGATGCTGCCAGTGTTTCTGCCTGGCAGGCAGAGACCGTGTCTGCAGGTGCTGGTGAACCCTTTAGATTTCCCTTTTCTCCAAAATGCTCTTCCCTTCTCTGAACTGTGAGGAGCTTTGTTAGCCTTATGTATTGAAGCTCTTTCTAGAAAGAGATCAGGGATACTTCCTAGCAGTTGCATCCTTGAGAATACCTTGAGAAGGGTTCTTGTTCTTGCTTTTGTGTCTGCTGTGACTGGCTGTTACTGGTAACTTGTTGGGTTCCTTGTATATCCTCTGTGGCCACAGAATCTCATTTCAACCCTTCAGAGTATCCAGCCTTTAACAATGTGGCACAATGTGTTTGGCTAAATCCACAGATGTGTTTAGCCAAATTTATATCTATTCTGGGACTCACAGGGCCCATGAGCTGCAAGTTCAATACACCTGTTACAGGTTGCCTCTTGAAAATAATAAGTACCTCTCCCCACCCCATAAACTGTAAGATGCTCTGGGTTCTAGGACTACAATATCCCCTCAGTGTGCAGGATGACTGTGTGGGGACAGAGATGGGCCCGTGTGCTCATTTCATCTGACAATTCTGTGACATGGTGGAAATCAGGACGTATAGGGGCTTGGGAAAGACAGAGACCAGAGATCATAAGAAGCAGATTAAAGTGTCTGAAGGCTCCAGATCCCTGCCATGCTCTGATTAGATCAATCCTCTTGGCCTCGGGATTGTGCCCACTGCTGTCTAGTATCATTCTGCTCAAGTGAATCACTTCACAGAAACTTGTGCCCATCGTGAAAATAAAAGCTGTGTGGGTCTGGAGCCAGGAGTGACCTCCAGCCTACAGCAACACACGTAGGGTTCCTGTTAGCTGAGTGTGTCAGAGAATTTGGAACCCTTGACTTCGGAGGCTAGCTGCATGACTTTTCTCCCTAAATGATAGAACCCTTCTACTGAACTCATTTTCAACAAGGAGCCTTTCAGAAGGTCATTGGCAGATCTTTTGCCCTCTAATATCTAGAAGGTTCTGTCTGAGACAGAGGGTTTGCTTCTTCTTTTGACCCTGGGTTCCTTGCAGAGCTGCTTCAGGGTTTAGGACACACCTGGCACATAGATCTGATTCCTGGTCTCAGACCCTCTGGCTCTTTGTACATTATTGTTGGCTAAGACCTCTCTGTCTATAATTTATTACAGAGGACATTAGCGTTTATCTCTGTTCCAGGCATTGTCTGGGGTTGGGGCGAGGAGAAGGCTCAACTTTGTGTCTATCTTGTCAGGAACATTCCTGAACAGGGACACTGTGGAGTCAGTCTACAGCACCTCAGAGTACAGAAAGAAAGAGGAGAGCTCCAGGCTACCTCTTGGGAAACCTCGTAAATTAGTTCTTATAATCTTATGGCGTCAAAGAGAAAGCAGGACTATCTACTCAAAAATTATTTTTATAAAAGAATGTGTTGAGGCCGGGCAGGTGGCTCAGTAGAGAAAGTGCTCGCTATGTAAGTGAGACCCTGAGTTCAGCTCCTCAGTGCCCATGTAAGAAGCCAGGGGGTGGTGTACCTCTGAACCCAAGGACTGGGTAGAGACAGGTATGTTTCAGGACCACAGTGGGTGCCAGCCCAGATAGTAAGTGAATGCCAGAATCAGTGAGATCTGTTCCAAATGATAATGGAAGATACTCAATGTTGTCCTCTGACCCCTACACACATGCACACATACGCACACATGTACTGATTCACATATGATACACACATCCCCAGAAGAAAGTCATATGTCTCAAGTGGCAGGAGCCCCTCCCTTCCTTTTATCTCAGCAACAAATGTGACTTACAGGGTCATTTGTGCAGGTCTGAGAGTCTAACAAATCTAACGTCAGTATCGTTTCCTCTCTGTGCCTTATACAGCTCATTCCCTTTGCTCAGCTGTGCCTGTGGCCTTCTCTTCTGCCTCTGTGTCAGTACCTAGTTAGATCTAAGGCCTGTTGAATAGCTAGGGGATGAAGAACTTTCCCTTTTATTCCAGCCCTTACCCTTCCCACCCCTACCCCTGCTCCTCAGAAACACAAGCCCACCATTTGCTTGGAGATGGGAATCTCACTATTTAGCTCAAGCTAATCTCAAACTTGCGTTCCTCCTGCCTCAACTTTCCCAGTGCTGGGAAACAGTGTGTTCTTGGCTCCTTTCTTTCTCACCAAGCCCCAGACAGCTCAGGCCATATTCTGTTGTGCATCTGTTCATTTTCCCTCTCCCTCTCCTTCTCCTCTCCCTCTCCCCCCTCTCTCTTCTCTCCCACTCCCCATCTTAACATGTACATTTCATGGCAGAGCCATGAACTGCACCAGGAAGACTATGCCCTACTGACAGGTGCTTAGGCTGTCACTAGCCCCCCAGTCACAGCATACATCCTTTATGAAGTGTCAGTCTCCAGCACAAATACTCAGGAAGTGTGGATGCCACAGACAGTCTTGTAGTGAATGCAGGGTTGTCATAGTCTCTGGAGGAGAGAAGAGCCTCAGAGTCTGACCATGTACGAATATAGTAGGTTATGAGGCAAAGCCGAGATTGCCCCTGGCATGTGCCTTTCACTCAGCTTCTTCCTTGTTACTTCCAATCCCTCTGTCTTCCTGAGGCCAAGGCCTTGGGAGCAGCTCCTGCTTGGTGCTCTGGGGCTGACCATATAAAGCATGGGGGAACAACCAGGCCTGCTTCCTAATACGGTCAAAAAAAGGAGATACTATTCCAGCTGGGACCTGCTGGTGGCACTGAGCCTTGAGATGCCTTGCTAGGACAGGAGGAGGGATGTTGGGACCTCTGAATTCAAGCATCAGGAAAGGAACTATTCTGGGCATGAGACCCTGGTTTCCTCCAGAGGATTTGCCAGCTGAGCGGACTCAGATCTGCCTGAAGCATGGATTAAGTGTGTACTGTGTGGATGGAGTCCAAGGAGGAGTAAGCCGGCAGGAAGACTGCTCTCCCTGGGAAACTGGACGTTGTTATGCCTCAAACTCAGGACAAATGGCTGACTGGGGGGCCTTCTTAACATATCAAAGTTGATACTGGAACAGGTTTCCCAGCATCTTTTATGTACCCGTTAAAGAGTCATTCTAGTTATATTCTCTTTGCCTTGTGACCTCTTGGCTTCTTGTGGTCTCCTTCCTGGCTCACCCCTGGCCTTTCAGCTCCTAATTCCATTCTATTCCTCTCTTGTCTCCCCTCCCCCCCAGACCTGTTCAGTCCAGGCCCTTCCAGGTGCCTCTGGGAGTGCTCTCCCTCATATCTACAGCAAACATGCTTAGCTCCTATCTAGGAGCATCAGCTCCTCACTTCCTTTTTCTATTCAGAGGTGGAATCAGGAGAACTTTTACAGATTTTACTCAGCAAATATTTACTGGATAAGTTTTTACCCTGTGCTGGGTGCTGAGCTGGGTGCTGGGCTGAGTGCTGTGCTGGGTGCTGTGTTGGGTGCTGTGCTGGGTGCTGGGCTGGGTGCTGAGCTGGGTGCTGGGCTGAGTGCTGTGCTGGGTGCTGTGCTGGGTGCTGGGCTGAGTGCTGTGCTGGGTGCTGTGTTGGGTGCTGTGCTGGGTGGTGTGCTGGGTGGTGTGCTGGGTGCTGTGTTGGGTGCTAGAAACACACTAGTGTAAAGTTCAGTCTGGGAGGGTGATGTTGAAGCTGAGCCCTGAAAGCAAAGATGTAAATGGGTCTGGAAAGACCAGGGGAAAGGAATTCCACACAGTGGGAACAGCATATATAGAGAGGCTCCAAGGTGCTAAGTTTTCTGGTCTCATAATCACATAGATTGAGCACCTGTTGCATACAGGTATGGTGCTAAATAATCCCTGTGCATCATTTCAGAGCAAAGCCATGAGGGAATTGTTAGTATGTCCCTTGGTTTGCAGATCAAGATGACTGAAGCTCAGAGAGGCCAAGAGATTCGTCCAGAGACTCCCGGCTAGAAGACAGCAAGGGGAGAGTTTGAATTCAAGTCCCCAGTATTCTTAACTACTGATTGGGTTAATTAGTACCCACTATATGCCAAGACTTGGGTTGGGGCTGAAGAGGACAGAACAGAACAGAACAGGAGCTCAGGTGGTGTGGGTGACTGTAATTGGCCCTTTCAGGTCAGAATGACCTGGGAGCCCTCCTGACCCCTGCTGACCTCGAAAGATGCCTCTTCTTCTGTTCTAGCTGCAGCTATACCTAAGTGCCCACATCCCAGTTTTCTGCATCCTTCTCTCTTCTCATCTGGACTGCCCTTCACTGCCCTTTAAGGTTTCCTATGGCCACCTCAACACTCTTCGGGGGTTCTTTTGTTCCCATTCCTGTTGCTTGATGGGAGTCTCCTGTCACCCGTGGCTTATCTAGCTTGGGCCTTTAGAGCTCAGTGTCCCCGAGAGTCTTTCTCCTCACCAGCCCTGCAGCTGTGAGGAGCAGAGGGTCTTATTTCTCCACCACCACCCCTTTTTTAAAGACAGTTGACCACACACTTGCTTTGTAGCTGAGGATGACTTTGAACTCCTGACGCTCTGAGCACTGGGATTACAGACGTGCACCACCATAGCTGGTTTATGTGGTACTAGGGATGGAACCCAGGGCTTTGGGCATTCTAGACAAGTACTCTACCCACTGAGCCACATTACCAACCTTTGCTCCCTTAGACCTTTGAACATGCTGTAGCATGTCGCCTCCTCTTCACTGGGAGTTGGTTCCCTATGTTAGTTACTTTATTTCAGTGGCATCTCTAGTTTGTGACCTGTGTCTCTCACTTCTCAGCATTTACATTTCTAAATTATTAAATTATGACTCAGCAGCTGGGCATGGTGGCACACACCTTTAATCCCAGCACTCAGGGGGCAGAGGCAGGCAGATCTCTGTAAGGTCAAGACTAGCCTGGTTTACAAAGAAAGTTCCAAGATAGCCAGGGCTAAACAGAAAAACTCTGTCTCAAAACAATCAAAACCTTACTTCTGAGACTTCTTCAATAAATAATAGCACATGTCCCCTTCTGTATGAGGTTAGGGTTAGTCTGCTGTCCACCCTTCCTCCTGCTCTTCTGTTCCCACTTCATCGCTGCTTTTGTTACAAATTAAAAACCACATTGTTACTGGTAACATTTTGGTTTGTGTTGTTTTTTGAGACACAGTTTCTCTGTGTAGCACTGGCTATTGTTCTGTAGACAACCTGGTGTGAACTCAGTGATCTGTCTGCCGCTGCCTCTTCAGTGCCCGGATTAAAGGTGTGAGCCACCACTGCCCATTCTTTAAGTAGCTTTCTATCTTTTAATCAAATAAAAATAAAAATGAGACAAATAGAAAAGGAATTCTGGGAAAGCTGGGGAGATGGCTCAGTTGCTAAGGTGCTTGCTGCTCAAGCATGAGAGCCTGAGTTGAGTTCCCAGCACCCATGGGGAAAAGCTGGGTGTAGTGAGCCACACTCCTGTCATTCTGACGCTGGGGAGGCAGAGACAGGGGAACCCTTGGAGTTTATGCTTACTCAGCCTAATCAAATTGGTAAGTTCCAGGTTCGGTGAGGGAGCCCATCTTAAATAATAAAGAGTAGGAATTGGGGAAGATGCTCTGTGTTGATCCCTGTTCTCCACGTGTCTACACAAATGTTCATGTGTACCCTACATATAAACGTGTGCACAGAGATATATAAATTATGTCCCTAAGGTTTAGTGAGGTAGAGGACAGAGATGGGCTGAAAACTTAGAAGTGAGTTTAGAACTGGTTAAATCTTAACCACAGGTTGTCTGGGAACCCAATCTTACTTTTTTCTGTTTTTACCCTGTGTCTGTGTCCTGAATACAAGGCTCTTTGCTGAGCTGCTGAGGACCCTTAGTTTCCACACCATGACATGAGGCTGCTGATCGTGGGTGTGAAAGTTCCCCCCCCCCCCCCCCCACATCCTAAGGTCCAAAACTGAGCCCAGTTCTCTCTTGCAGACCTACTCGGGCCTCTTCTGTGTGGTGATCAACCCCTACAAGTATCTACCCATCTACTCTGAAAAGATCGTGGACATGTACAAGGGCAAGAAGAGGCATGAGATGCCGCCCCACATCTATGCCATTGCTGACACGGCCTACAGAAGCATGCTACAAGGTGAGTCTGCCAGGCCCCACAACCACCTCAGGCTCAGTCTTAGCCCTCACCCCCACCTGCCTAAGTCCCCGTCAGGAATGTGGAGTTTGGCAGGCAATGCCTTGACTAAAAAAGGGCAAAGGCAAAAAGAACATTGGTTTGCAGCAAGGAGGGGGCAAAGAACTCAGGGCTTGAGCAAATACGGGCATCACCCTCTCTGGCTTCTGCCATCCCCATGGCTGTTCCAGAGCCCTGGACCAGCCAGCAGCCAGAGAGAAAAAAAATGGGTATGGGTTGTGGGTGAGCTGCAGGGACCTGGGTTGCCACCTCCCAATCTCCATTCCTGGGATCACATTCAGATGCCTTTTCTTTCCTAGCCTCAGTTTTCTCATCTGTGAAAGAGGATAATAGTCTATGTTAAAGCCTCTGTGAGACTTCTGTGGTGGCTTTTCCTCTATGGAGGACCTTTACATACACATTCCAGGTCCAGATGTGGCGGCTTGTGAACTCTTTTTCTGAAAATTTTGGGACCAGAGCCATTGCAGATTTGGAACTGACCTTCCCGACCCCAGATTTAGGAATATTTTCATATATGTATGATGAGAATTTGTGGGGCTGAAACTCAAGTCTAAACATAGTGTTTATGTTTTATCTCTATTTTATACAGTTCTAAGCTAATTTTTGACAGTATTTTAAATCATTTTGTTCATGAAGCAACATTTTGTCAAATGGAATTTTCCCATTGTGGACTAAAAGAGTTTCAGATTTTGGATTTTGGGGTTTGTGATTCTCAACCCATGTGACTGTTATTTTGAATGAGCATTTCTATTAGGACAAAATGTCAGACACATAATAAAATAATAGGGAAAGTGTTGATTTAAGAGTCCCAATGAAGTTAATCTTTGTATCTGACCACATTGGAATAATTGCCATTGAGATGAAAGTATGAATGAAATATTCTAGAACGTTCCATGACTTTTCCCAGCCAGTACCTCACCTGTCACCTGTGCACACCCCTCACTGTTGTTCTCATTTCTGTCACCGGCAGCTTAGCCTTGAACTTAGGGAACGATGTACTTACATCACTTAGTACTTTCTGGAGGAGCTGCTTCTCCTCAAACCTCCTCAGAAGAAGCCATAAAAACATGTCTGTCATGGCAGGAATTCTAGGGCAGAGCTGCCTGTGCTGGCATGTGCTAACATGGTCATGTCATGCCATGTGACTGTGAATGAGCTCTAA
Source organism: Micromys minutus (assembly GCF_963924665.1). Classification (NCBI taxonomy): domain Eukaryota; kingdom Metazoa; phylum Chordata; class Mammalia; order Rodentia; family Muridae; genus Micromys; species Micromys minutus. The sequence continues at coordinate 26,735,871 of NC_137966.1, read as the reverse complement.
AACATCCTCTGCCTCTGCTTTTCCTCTGTACAAAGAGATAAACAACTGGATCTTGACCAGTGTGGGGCACCAGGCCTGTAATCCTACCACTCAGGACACAGACACATGATGATTCCAAGTTTGAGGTCAGCTGGGGCTACAAAATAATATCCTGTCTGAAAGTTCATCAGTCAACCAATGCATCCATCCAGACAGAGAGGTCTGTGACCACCTCCTAGGACTGACATGAGCATTAAATGAAAAGTAATATCTTAGTTTTCAAAACAGTGGCTGGTACTTGATCAACAAAAACCCTTCCTGAGCCTAAGACACTACAGGTCAAACATTCCTAATTCTAAAATCCAAAAATGATAATGATCTAGGATCTGGGATAATTTCATTGCAAATTCTAGGAAGTGTACATTCTAGGCTGTAAAGTTTTGTTTACAACATTATTTAAAACATCTCATGAGGTAAGCAAATCATGGGTGAATAAAATTCCAACACTGGAGAGGCAGAGGCAGGCAGAGCCCCAAGACTTTGAGACCAGCTTGGTCTACAGACAGGAGCTCCAAAGCAGCCAGAGCTGTGTAGAAAAGTTCTGTTTACAAACGAACACATAAAACATACGAAATGACCTTCAGAGTGGCTGGAGCGATGTCTCAGTAGTTAAGAACACGTACTGCTCTTTCCAAGAACTTAAGTTTAGTTCCCAGCACCTAGAGTGGGCAGCTCACAAATTCCTGTAACTCCAGCTCCCAGGGCTTCACTACACTCTTCTGGTCCCACGTACATCTGCTTTGGGTGAAAACTCCCCCGTCCCCGTGATTAAAGAAACAAAATCTTTAAAAATTCAGATAATATCTAGAAGACATATGTGAGACTTGTCTTGCATCATCATGCTACCTCATTATGAATCTGACAATTTTCTCAAATCCAAAGCTACCTGGAATCTGAACACCTTAATCCTAAACCTTTTATATAAAAGATTCTAGGAGGGATTCATGGACAGGAGGTCAACAGGGAGCACAGTGGTACAAAGTAACAGCTGTGCAACAGCCAGGTGAGGGCCAGGTGGCACCTGCACACTGACATCCCTCCTCAGGGCTGTCACCTCAAGGGGACGTGGGTCTGAGCTGAGGGTTGAGGACTCTCCTAACTATCCCGACACCAGGTATCCGAGTGTGTCTAGAAGATGGCACCACCGGGTGAAAGTGCCCTAGGCTACCACTGAGGGTTGAGGACTCTCCTAACTATCCCGACACCAGGAATCCGAGTGTGTCTGGAAGATGGCACCACCGGGTGAAAGTGCCCTAGGCTACCACTGTTTGCCAGACCTCAGGTGTAATAGGAACTTCATCTGCCCAGACATGAACCTGCCACTCCCGCAAAGACCAGCACGGAGAGTCCTGCAAGGTGTCAGGATGTTGTTCTCCTAGATGGGAAAGCCCTGTTAGGTCTTGGGGCTAGAATTCTGTGTTGTATTATCAGATGAAAGTGTATTTAGAAAGCTCAACCATCCCTTTGGTGAAGTGTACGGAGCTCTGGTGTTCATATCATTGGCATGCTTTTGGTCGACAGGAACCCAACAACTAACTGTAGGGACTAAGAACTACCTTAATCGTTTCAGTTTATGTACGATATAATGGAAGCTACAGGTTAAAACGGCTCAAATAAAGACGAATTTAGAAAGGTTTAATTTTTTTTCTCTAGGAATTCTTAAGGCACCGATTGCTCTGCTGCCCTCTGGCTATCACTTCACTGTGAGATTATTGGTCCTCTCTGTGGGATCAGTTTTAGTTTCTTCTAGTCCTTTAAACTCTTCTACAGCTCTCTGCTCGTCATGGTAGAACTTGCCTTTAGCCTATTTTCCCCTGTTGGGGAGACTTCTCCTCTTGCTGCTTTTGTTAAAGTCTTAGGTATAGAGTTCAACTGAAATGGGTTGTTGGGAGTACGAAATTTATTTAAAGATATAAATGTGTGAACAAACAAACCGTTGACAGCAGTATGCAAGGGCTCTGAGGAAATTTAAACCTCAGTGGGTGGGGGATCATGACAGGGCTCTGATGGTGTGTCTTCTTATAGCCTCTGAAGAAGGTTGTGGGAGGGGAGTTTACAACTTGAGCAGGAATCTGGGTAGAGAAGATGATGTGTGGCTGCCATTCCCTTTGATGTCTTGAGATTGCAAACTTATCTCAGGTGAGAGGTCTAGGCATCTGAACTCTGTTAGGTAGAGGTTCATGCAGTTCCCTTGGTCAGGCACCTATGTTGTGGCCTAAGAAGGGCTCTGGTCTGGATTCTAACATTTGTTGTTGTTGCTGTGGGTCTCTTTTTCCCCTCCAGCTGGGCACCGAACCCTAGCTCTTGTGCATGCTCACCCAGTACTCTACTGCCACTGAGCTGCGTCCCGGCTCCATGAGGATGGACGGTCGTTTCCCTGCTTCTCACATGCTTCTTCTGGTCACACTTGGATTCCTGGCCTCAGGGATTGCCAGGAGAGCTCTTTCCAACCATCAGCTCAGACCCATGTCCCTTTGAGGTGACAGCCCTGTGGAGGGAGGTGCCACCTGGCCTTCACCTGGCTGTTGCAGCTGCTTGTGTTAACTGTGGTCTTGTAGCTGTTACTTGCACCAGTGTGCTCCCTATTGTCCTCCTGTCCATGTTAGCGACTGCTCCTAGAATCTTATATATGAAAGACTTAGGATTACAGTGTTCAGATTCCAGCACTGCACCTTTGAGCACATCCCAGCTCCATGGGGATGACTGCTGCTGCTTATATGGCTTTGCAGGACTATTTTCAACCGTTTATCAGACATCTAGGGCAGGCAGTATTCATTTAGGAGTTTTAAAATTCAGCCCTAAAATACTATGATGCATGTACCATAATATTACCCTAAACAAAACCAAAACCAAATTCTAAAGTAAAGAAGGCTGACATAAGTGTTATTTTTCTCATGACATGAACTTACTTTATTGGTCTTGAGAAAACAACACTCCCTCCCTCCTTCCTCCCCCCTCTCCCTCCACCTCCCCTCAGGAGAGAGAGAGAGAGAGAGAGAGAGAGAGAGAGAGAGAGAGGGGGTGTGTGTGTGTGTGTGTCCTCTGACTACACGTGTGGCTTGTTGGTCATCCAATACTAGGGCCTGGCACTACTGTCAGCTCCCTTTTAGAGGAGGGGAGATTGAGATTCAGAGAAGCGAAGAACCTTCCAAAGATCAGCCAGTGTCAGAACTATTCTGGACTTGGTGCCTGTGACCCCCTAGGACCCTTGGTCTAACAGCGGCACTGGGGTATGCTTGTCCCGTAACCCAGGACAGGCCTTTTGTCACTGTAGGTCACACTTCCTATCTGAGTGTTGAAGGCTGAACACTTGGGAGTCCAGGACTCAGCAAATTACAGGAAGATCTGAGGAGAGAGCACTAAACCTTCTGACAGGATCCTGTGAGTTGTCACCGAGGGTCCCTGGGGTAAAGTAGGGAAAGTGTGAAAGGCAGATAAGATTTTGCTCTAACATGATGAGTGGAGGCTCAGCAAGTGTCATAAGAGGACCCTGTCAACGACCAGGAAAACACCCAGCTGGGGTTCTCAGCTCTGCCCTCTTCAAGCATAAGCTAAGACTGGGCAGTGGGCTGCAAGCAGGGCTCTCTGTGTTGCTGTGCCTTCGGGGCGGTGGCCAGTGGCCTGTAGATAAAAGGAATAAAGGGTGAGAGAGCCTGACCCATTTTCTCGGAACTGAAAGTGAAAGCTGGTGACCTGTCTCCTCTCCGAGGCTGAAAAGGAGACTGGACCCAGAGGTACAGGAACTAGCAGAGGCTATACGTCTTTGCTGTAATTTATTTTCTTTGTTTTTATATCTTTTAAAAACTGTGTGTGGGGACTGGAGAGATGGCTCAGTGGTTCAGAGCACTTCAATTCCCAGCAACCACATGGTGGCTCACAACCATCTGTAATGGTATCCAATGCCCTCCTCTGGTGTCTGAAGATAGCAACAGTGTACTCACATACATTAAATAAATAAATCTTCAAAAATATTTTAACAAACCAGAGTATGGGTGTTTTGCCTGGGTGTGTACATGCTCACCACTATGCCTGCTTTGTGTCCACTGGATCCAAAGGCACCAGTTCCAGGAATCTGGTGCTACTAAAAAGTTATAAAACTCCATGTGGGTGCTAGGGACTAAACTCAAATCTTCTGCAAGAGCAGCCACTGCTCTTAACCACTGACTGAGCCATCTCTCCAGCCCTACTTTTGTTTTTGAAATGTAGTCTCACTCTAAGACTCGCAGGGCAATCTTCTGGCCTCGGCCTCCTGCTGATGTTACAGACACAGACCAGTACACTTTTGGGCCTTTGGTCCTAATCTGTCCAGGTGACTACAACAAAATGCCTTTATAAAGAACAGAAATTTACTTTCTGCAGCTCTGGAAGCTGGAAACCCAGATGAAGGAACATCTGGCGAGGACCCATTTCCTGTTTAGTCTGGTGAAGGCATGCCCATTTCCTGATCAAGGATGGTGCTCCTGCTGCTGTGTCCAAAGAGAAATAAGATCCCTTAGGCTTCTTTTTGTAAGAATATCAGTCCCACTGGTGACTTATCACCTAGTACAGTTTCCACTTTGCCAAAGGGTGAGGATTTGGAAACATAAAAGCTCAGACCATGGCACCTTCTAATTAGAAGGAGGTTAATTGTGGCTCTGTACTGTGCCCTCCTGATTCAGTCACTGCCGCTCAGTACTTCTCTGGATTACTAGTTTCGTTCAGTGCTTATTCGTTCACTCACTCACATATGCATTCATGACAGAGTTACACTGTGGAGCACATAAGGCTGTGGAATGTATAGTCCCCCCGCCCTAGCCTCTCAGGAGCTACAATTACAGGCATACGTGGCTGCATCTGGCCCCAGACCCTTGTTTTCAGTGGTGAAGACAGTGGACTGAGATAGCTGAGTAGGTAAAGGAAGCATCTGAGTTTGGTCCCCAGAACAGAGTGGAAAACCTGAGTGTGGCAGCAAACCTGCCTGATCAGTGAGCTCGTGAGAGCTTGTGAGAGACCCCAAGACAGGCAGCAGCTGAGGTTGACCTCTAATCTCCACATGCATTGCAGACACATAAGCACATGCTACTGGCAGTTAATACAGTACTCAGAGCTCTGAGCTGTGTGGTGGGAACTTCAAGCCTTTTTCAATCTCGTCCCATGGAGTATTTTTTGTGCTCTTGAAAAGCCTGGGTTTTGATCTGTTTTTTTTTTGTTTGTTTTTGGCAAAGAAACAGCTGAGGCAGGCACAAAGGCTCCTCCGGATGGGGATATAAGAAATAGTGTCAGGCTGTTTGACTCAAAGTTAGCATCCTACAAACCTCCAGGACAGGACTCAACATACTTCCACTTCCAGGAGGGTGTGGAGGTATGCTCAGCTCTGCCTAGTCTGGACTGGCTGGTGGGATGAGTACAGTGTGTATGGGTGGCTGAGTCTTCAGGCACGGCTTCTCCTCACCATATCTAGCTCAGCTTCCATAAACAAGTTGCCATAAATTAATGAGTTACTCCACCCTTCCTGTCCCATCTTTTTCCAACTTTGAGCTATTGAGACAGGATCTCACTGTAACTCAGGTTGACACTGAATCCCATATGTAGTTTAGGAGAGCCTCCTGAGAGAGTTAGGGGTATTGACACACTGTTAGCTGAAGGCTGGGAAGGGCAGCAGTAAATTTAGCTAAATCGCTTTGTGTTTCTGGCAGGTTGTGCTCCCAGCCACCTGCTGGAGCCCTCTGGATTCAAGAATGAAACACACACACACACACACACACACACACACACACACACAGAGAGAGAGAGAGAGAGAGAGAGAGAGAGAGAGAGAGCGCTCCCAGCCACCTGCCGGAGCCCTCTGGATTCGAGAATGAAAGATACACACACACACATACACACACACACACACACACACACACACACACACGCATGCACAGAGAGAGAGAGAGAGAGAGAGAGAGAGAGAGAGAGAGAGAGAGAGAGAGAGAGAGAGAAGTACATTTTAAATGCTATGACTAGCTCAAAGGGTAGGCGTTTCTAATTCTTTCTGCTGCTAGCAAACACTCTTTTCCAGTATTCCTGAGTTAACATCTTTTAAATTTTATATTTTTTTCTCTGCTATCCCAAAACTAAGTGGGAAGTGGTCCATGCGGTCACTTTTCTTATTATTACATGTCGGTGGGCCTTTAGGTCCGGTTTTTCTTCTTCCCTGGCATGGATATCCCACCCTTCTTTTTTTCCCAGTTCCTAGCCCCAGCAAAACTCCAAGTCCTGCCTCAGTTTACCTGCCTAGACATTGGCCGTTGGATCTTTATTGATTAATCAAAAACCAGTTGGGGACAAAAACCTTCAGCATTTGGACATGCAGATTCCCAATTTTGGGGGCCATATTACTTCAAGGCATTAGAACCAATCTCCGACAGGGAAGTACAGTGCTAGGGAGCCAGCAAGAACAGGTTCTGATAAGGATCTGTTCTCTCAGGTGGCACATTCTAGCTACGGCCTCCTGTGAATAAAGGGACTGCTTCACTCTTTGGGGTCTCTTGAGTATGGACATGTGTCCCATTTGTGAGGGTAGAGCCTTCGTGAACCCTCAGTGACTAGGTTTCCCCATATAAGGTGGGGATGTGGATGTTAGACCCAAGTGGAACTCAGAGTTAGTAGAAAACCCTCACAACCTTTGGTGTCTATGAGTTCTTACAGGGACGGGAGGCAGTCAAGAATCTTAAAATACTGAGTAAATAGTGAATTCTGAGTTGGAGAAGTAGACTTGGCCATCAGAGTAGCTTTGGGTGCCCATTCTGGTTTTCATCCAGGAAGCATGAAAAGCCTGTTTTCCCAGTAGATTGTCTCAGCAAGGCTGACTGGGGGTCTAGCCTTATGCTGTAGTCCTGCCACACACAGTCTAGCCCAGGGACATTAATCAAGAAGGCCCACAGTGTGGGGAAGGGAGATCTAAAAGCTGAAGGCTGCTAACCTGGGGCCTGTCTCCTAGGCCAGGAGACAGTAGATGCCTCCTGGGAGGTGACCATGAATGTGAGATGGGAGAGCTTTGTGGGGCTGGAGGCCGAGGACGAAAAAGAAAGAGCTGAGAGGCCACCAGAGTCCTCTGTCTCTTGTGCCCCTCAGTGGTCTAGTTCTAAGGGATAGAAAATGTTCCCTTGGGCTCAGCCTATAGCCTATGTGAGTCTGCCAGAGAGAAGGTAGAAGGGAAGGAGAGAGGGCCTAGGCCCACAGGAACCCAGAGTAGAATCAGGCCACAGAGCCGAGGTGGAATCCATCTCTTTGTGTCTCAGTGAATTTGTTGCCTGTCCCAGGTTGTATGAGGATTGCTCTGAGCCATACCTGAGCCTTAGCTGACACCTGCCCTGGTGTCAGAAGAGGACCCAGGACTGACACCTTTGCACTAGCCTCACACAGTGTATAGAACCTTCTGGAAGCTAACTTCTTGGGGAATATGGTAGGGAGTCATTTGCTTTGGGCTTGGGATCCTCCCTGAAACCCCCAACCCGTACATTCTCTTGTATGTACATCGGGCTGGTACAAGAAGGGAGAGAGGCATGGAGTCTGGGAAGCATTCCCATTCTCCTTTTATGGGTAGCCTGCAGCCCTCAGTCTCAGCAGCCAGCTAGCAAGAACTCCAGCAGGGATCAACCGAAATACCCAGGCCATGACTCTAGGACACTGGGAGTCCTTGCCTGCTGAGTCTCAGGGTGACCGCAGGCCCATTATCTTGCTCCTCAAGCGTATCCCCAACTTCCAAAGACAAGTTCCCAGGCCAGGTAGGAAGGATAGACAGGTGCAGATTAATGGTGGAGGTGAGGTCCCAGGATCCAAGCTAGAAGCTGAGCCACAGTAAGGCTGACACTGCCCAGAGGCGCATGAGGTACATTCTTCCTGCCTTTGAGCCAATTTGGTGATCTTGGGAATTCTCTGCCCACTGCCGCCCTTCCTGCACTACTACATGTTCTTGACGTAATTACAGACGTGGCACGAAAGGCTTCTTGTTGCTCTGGAAAGCCTGGGGAGCCACAGAGGTGTACAGGGGACTGTACACTAGTGCATGTCCTGGTTACAAGTGTGGCTACAGCCCTCAGCCATTTTCTTCCTGTTTGACGCCTGTCTTTAGTGTTCTATTGCTGTGGAGAAACAGCATGTCAAGGCAACTCATACAAAACAAGGCATTTGGGGGCTGGAAAGATGGCTCAGCAGTTAAAAGCACTCATTGTTCTTCCAGAGGACCCAGGTTCAAATCCCAGCACCCACGTGGCAGCTCACAACTATCTGTAACTCTAAGATCAGACTCCCTTACACATACATACAGGCAAAACACCAATGGACATAAAATAATTTTAAAAACAAAGCAAAGCATTTCACGGGGACTGGTTTACAGTTCCAGAGTATTAGTTCATGATCTTGATGGTGGGAGACAAGCAGGCATGGCGTTGGAGCAGCAGCTGAGAGCTTTACATAGTGATCTGCAGGCAGAGACACTGGGAGACACCTCAGATCCCATCATCTTCAGTGAGGCCACACCTACTCCCAAAGGCCTCACCTCCCAATCCTTCTCAAACAGTTCTGCTAATTGTGGACTAAGCTTTCAATCTATGAGCCTCTGGGGGCCATTCTCGTTCTACTATATCTCCCACACTCCATCTTTAGTGACACAGAAACAAGAAACATGGCTCTTGTTGGCTTGTGTTTCCAGGGCCTGGTGCACAGCAGAGCTCACCTATGATGGTATAAGCCAAGTGTGATAGCAGTGCCTGAAATCACAGCTCCTGGGAGGTAAAAGCAGATGACTGTGAATGTGAGGTCAGGGCTACATAATTATTTCAAAATCAAACAAAAAGAAGGAAGTAAAAAATTATGTTTTTTAAAGGTCTCTATCTCTCCCTCTCTCTCTCTCTCTCTCTCTCTCTCTCTCTCTCTCTCTCTCTCTCTCTCTCTCTCTCGTGCTCTGTTGCATGTACACAGCAATTGTAGCAGGTGTCACACTTTTTTCTTTTCATGGCTGAATAGTATTCTGCTGGATGATCATCCAACATTTTAAGATCCATTCATCGGTTGATGGATATTTCCTTTCTTCTCTGAGGTGAATGTGAATATAACGCTCCACAGTTCTTTGTATATTTTTTTTACCAACTTGGAAAAGAAAACAAGAACAACACTGTATGTTATATACATTCTTCCAAAATATATTGAAAACTAACAAGTTAAAAAATGATCATGGGGAGGTTACTTGCTACAATACAGAGAATCTTTGGTCGAAGGGAGAACATGAAGCCTTTATAGATATAGGAAAATACATGCCTTTCTCAGATACTTCCTTCAATCTTCAGGCCAGTTGTTTTCATGAAAATACAAATCTTCCAAGAATCTCCCCTAGAGCTGGACAATGTGCACCTCGTACCACTGTCCAGAGCAGCACTGCAGGCAAGGCCTGCAGTAGACAGGCCCCTGACTCAGCCATGGAGAGCTGTGGAGTCAGCCGGTATCACCAAGGTATTGGCTCTCAGATAATGTAACAAGCAGTCAAAGAAAAACTTGCATGTGAAAGTCCACAGCAGTACAGTTTTCAATAGCTTTAATGTAGCAACAACCCCAATGTCCATCCATGGATGAATAAACTGTGGTCTATTATACAATGGAATATTACTTGGCCATGAACAGGAATAAAGTAGTAATATATACTACAATTCAGATAACTCTCCCAAACATGATACATGTGCTGTGTGTCTCTACCTGTGTGAAATACGCAGGACAAGCAAACATGTGCACACAGATGCACATAGAGCACATTCCCAAGGGTTAGTGGGAATGGCTGGTGAACACGGATGGCCTAGTAGGTATAGGGTTTTACTTGGGAGTGACAGATAGAGATGGTGCTCATGTGATGTGAATATCCTAAGTGAGCTCGTTCATGAAATGTTAATTTCACAGCCACGAATAACAGAAGAACCTGAAGACAGGAGGTATGTGCTAGGGCAGAAGGCCTTGTTCTCTCTTTCAGAAGATTATAAACTACATTTATTGGTTTTTTATGTGTGCACTGGAATGTGCACACATGTGGAGGGCAAAGGATAGTTTGTGGGAGTCAGTTCTCTCCTTCCACCATGTGGATCCCAAGGTTACTCAGATCTTCAGGTTGACCACATGACCTTTTATCCACAAAGGCTGGCTCATCCCCTGGCTCTGTCCAAGACTGGGCTCAGTGAGGAGACAGAAAGTCCCGGCTATGGAAAGTTTAGGCAAACTCCCCGGGGTCAGGTTGACAGCTGACCCAGAGGAGCACTTCTTTTGCCCAGAGTTGTGCTTCCCACGCTTGTCTTTCCGATGAGAACATTCTGGGCCAGGGAGCTGCCAATGGCCCTCAGCACAAAGCCTGCTCCTCCTCCTGGGAGGCCTGGGAGCCTCTGATATTATAAATCTCTGCTGCTCAGGAACCAGCTCTTACCAGGTTGCTGAGAAAGCCTGGCTCCCTCCCCAGGTCAGATGAAAGAACAGAGTCCATGGTCTGCCAGTGTCCAAGCCTTTCCTTAAAATAATGGAGTCCAGGGCTCAGAGAGCAAAGTGCCTGCCTAACGGGCATGAGGCCTCCATCCCGAGTGCTGCATAAATGGGGGGTACTGGAGTCCTGTAGTCTTAGAACTGAGAAGGTAGAGGCCAAAGGGTCAGACATTCAGAGTCATCCTAGCCTATACCTCAGGCTGCAGAGACAGTTTGCTACCTGGGTTCTAGTCACAGGGCACTTGTTTCTTGAGCCTTCACCTCAATCAGTTAGTGTGTATTGGGTTTCTTTTCTTTCTTCCTTTGTTTTTTCCCTCCTTCCTTTCTTCCTTTTTTTTTTTTTTTTCCAAGATAGGGTCTTACTATGCAGCCCTGGCTACTTACTGTATAGCCAAGATGACCTTGAATTCCTGATTTTCTGATTCCATTTATCCATCTAACCATCCTGCCCATCTATCCTATGATTTATTAAAGCCATGTGCTGGGCACTGGAGGTACAATGTTCTGTGGTGAACTGAGGCTGAAGGCATGGAGCTGAGAAGAGACAGTGCCACCTCTGGCATTGCCCATCAGATGCGGCACTCTGCTGTCTTTGCTCTTGGCTGGTGGTTGGAGTGTTGGTCACTGTTCCCATGTTTCTCAGAAGTTCCTGGCTGGTTCTCAGGGGCACTTTTTGAGTAGAAAGCTGTCAGTGAAGCCTGCTTGATCTTTGATCTCATGATGTCCTCTGAATGGAGAAGGGTAATGTCTCTAGTACCATCAGACACTGAACTGTCACCTTCCAGAGAGAAAGAGCCTACCAAGGAGCTTGCAGATTGTGGAAACAGTGGGTGAGAGGAGGTTGAATGGTGTAGACACCAAGGGCCTGGAGGGAAGCAAGAGAGGCCTGTGCTACTCTATCTCTGACCAGGTAGAAATTCTAAGTCAGATGATCCAGTCAACCTAGTTCTGGGCATATTCTTAACCCTTCCCTGGGAACAAAAGGAACCACCACAAGGCTTCTATTGCAGTTAGGGTGATTATTGCTGTGACAAAACACCATAACCCAAACAACGTGAGGAGAAAAGGCTTTATTTCTTACACTTCCGTGTCACTGAGGAAAGTGAGGGCAAAAACTCTTAACAGGGCAGGATCCTGGAGGCAGGAGCCGATGCAGAGGCCATGGAAGAAGTGCTGCTTACTGGCTTTTTCTCTATGGCTTGCTCAGCCTGCTCTCTTATAGAGCCTAGGACCACCAGCCTAGGGATGGCACCACCCACAATGGGCTGGGCTTATCCACATCATTAATTAAGAAAATATTTTATAGCCAGATGTTTTGGAAGTATTTTGTAAATTGAGGTTCCCTCCTTTCAGATGACTCTAGTTTATGTCACGTTGATGTAAAATATGTAGCACAGCTTTCTACAATGATGGGAATGACATATGGACAGAGCTAAAGAAACCTGCATTGCTCTCCCCAGAAGAGAGATGAGCGCTGGTCACAATCCAAGGTTGTTTACTCTAACATATCACAGCTGATGGAGCTGACACAGTAAAACTAGACACTTCCTCAGGCCTCAGAGCAGAGAGATCTATAGCCACAAGGGTACCTGGTCAGCCTGCACCCAAAGCGTGTCCAGGCTATAAACTAATTAGGATGTTGAGACTCTGGGAGCCCCCCAGAGCTGGTGTGGCTGGAGGCCTGCACCCCTGCCCCTGAGAGCACTGTGCTCAAGATTCTTTCAAGAAGCACCTCAGGGACTGCAGTTGTCCTTGTGGATTTACTTTGGCCACCTATGTCCTAGGTGTCAAGTACAGGTGGCCAGCATGTGGGAACTTGAGAATACGGCCTGGCTTGGGCCAGGTCCAGACCCTTGGATTCAGGGCTCAATCTAATCTACACTCTGTTTTTTTGTTTTTTTTCTGTTTGCAGACCGTGAAGACCAGTCCATTCTGTGCACGTAAGTGATGCTGTTTTTCCTTTGTTGTCTACTGAAGCCAAAGCTCTCCAGAATGGGATCTGTGATGTTCATAGTTATAATTGCCTATCTCGTCCCTGGGACAAGTTGGTACATGTAACAGAAACCAGCACACATGAATGCTTAAGGGTGCAGCTGCTGTTCTATTTTGTTATTACCTTTCTAAAAATTTATCATGCAAGTGTGTACGGTGCTTTGTATATGCTTAGCCCATGGAGTGGCACTATTACGTGTGGCCCTGTTAGAGTAGGTGTGTCCTTGTGGGTGTGGGCTTTAAGACCCTCTTCCTAGCTGCCTGGAAGTCAGTTTTCTCCTAGAGGTCTTCAGATGAAGATATAGAACTCTCAGCTCTGCCTGCACCGTGTCTGCTTAGATGCTGTCATGCTTCTCCCTTGATGACAATGGACTGAACCTTTGAAACTGTAAGCCAGCCCCAATTAAATTTGTCCTTATAAGAGTTGCCTTGGTCATGGTGCCTGTTCCCAGCAGTGAACCCTAACTAAGACAGTGTGAGGGTACACAAGTGCCATAGTGCAAGTCACTGGGATTGGCAGCAGGTACCTTTCCATGCTGAACCAGCTCACCAGTACTGGGGCACAATGTCTGGCAAACTAACTGGAAACAGGAAAGATTTATTGATGTTGTGCTTATGGGTTTATAGAGTTTGGTTCATAGCCACTCAACCCCAAGTGCTTGGGCAGAGTATTGAGAGAGAGAGAGATACTAAGAACTTAGGAATGTGTCAGGACTAGGGATCCCTCATCTTAGGAATGGGGAAGTAGGAAACTTTCACTACAAGATCAATAAACAGGTTTAACCAGGAACCCAGGGGCCCTTGTTTGTATTTTGTATGTAGAGTTTTATTAAAACACATCTGCAACCTAGTTGTTTACACACCAGCTTCCACATTAGAGTGGCCATTCCAAGTAGGTATGAGGGGACTCCACGGCCCACTTGTTTTCCTTTTTACTATGATAAAACACCATGACCAAAGGCAACACAGGGGAAAGGGGGTTATTTAGTCTATATCATAGTCCATCAACAAAGAAAGTCGGGGCAGAAATCCAGGACAGGGACTGAAGCAGGCAGAGCCCGTGGATTAGCACCTCTCATGGCTTGCTCAACCTGCTTTCTTATAATCTCAGGACCATCTGTCCTGGGGTAGCACTCACACGTCAATCACTACTTAAAAAGGAGGTTTCTCAAGTCAGAGTCCTTCTTCCCAGGTTGTCTAGGTTTGAGTCAAGCTGACAGAAACCAAAGGCAGCACCCACAAAGCCTGATATGCTTGCTGTCCATCCCTGGGCAGAGGCAGCTTACACATTCCATGTCTACACAGGGAAAGATATGGTGGACCAAGATGGACATCATGGCTCTGACAGAGCGTACAGGTGCAAGGGAGGTGGCTGTGAGGGAGGAACAGCTATGGCTGTGTGCCAGTCACACTCTCTTGTTTAACCCTCAGAATGCTCATATGGAAGACCTGGCACACACCCATTTTGTAAGTAAGGAAACAGGCACGGGATGTTAAGTTACCGGAGCCCATGAAGGTGACTTGTTGAGCATGTACTTGAGTGCAGGCTGTCTGACCCAGGAACCAACTGTGCCATTCAGCTAATGAGGGCTATAAGGGACAAACACCTTGAGTCGCATATAATATTCAAAATGGATGATACCTAACTAGGCTTTGTAGGATGAATAGGAGTTGGTATGGGACACCCATACCAAAGAACACAGCTAGCTTTCAGTAGGGGTGGGAGTTGTGAGCATACAGCCAATCGGCTCCTTTTACTGGTGTTCAACTCAGAAAGGCAGGACTACCACATAGTGTTAAAATTATTTAAATGAGGGGCTGGAGAGGTAACTCTGGGTTAAGAGCACTGGCTGCTCTTCCAAAGTACCTGGGCTCAATTCCCAGGACCCATATGGCGGTTCATGCCTGTCCACAACTCCGCTTCCAGAAGATCTGATGCCCTCACATAAACATACAGGCAGGCAAAACAGCAATAGACATAAAATAAAACTATTCAAACGAAAATATACAGTTCCATAATGAGAAGTCATTAAAAAATTTCAGAACTTTCTGTCAAGCACAGGGATCTTCTCAGGATAGTCCCCAGAGACTGTACGAGGGAGAGAACACAGTTCGGGAGGTCCTGTCTAGCTAAGCCAGGGGCCTCCAGGAATAGGAAGCCCAGGACAAGTTCCTCAGAACAGAGCAGGGACTTGTATGGGGACAGCACTGTCACCCAGAGTTCTGGGGTCAGGAAAGCAGAGATAGGCATGTCTCTGGAACCACACAAAGCCTGTTGACTTCAGACGCCTGGAGCCTGGTACTTGGATGTATTTGTTGGCAAGGCCACCTAAGACTATTTTTATCAGCGAACCTTGGAAATAGCTGTGCCTAGAGGGTCATAGGAGAGAGAAGGGTTCCCAGAGTCTGTGGCTGCTGATGTCCCCACTGTTGTCAGGAGCAGAGACCAAAGGTCAGATGACATAGAATGAGATGTTTGCAATTGGGGTAGGATGCTGGTGTGCCAAGTGCGAGGCCTGTGTTCAGAACTTAGGGTCTTCTCTCTTTATTTTGACCAGAATCTTTTTCCTTCAGGTGAAAGGGAAGACTATCCACCATTTTGACATTAGCTCAACTGAAGTAATTTATACTATGATGCAGTTTATACTCTGGTGTAATTTCAACTATGGTGTACATCTGAGTGGCTTTGTCCTTTGATCCCCACTTTCAGTTTCAGAATCCAAAGCTGGGGTGTCCCTCTTTCTCTTTCTCATCTATCAGGAAGCAGAAGAACAACATGGGTTGTCTTGTTATTAAATTTCATTCCTCCATTTTCTGTCCATGGGAGTACCTGGAACTGGAACAGTTTACTTCAATGTCTCCAAGCCTTAGTTTCTCCCAGAATGGGATGAGAAGAATCATGAAGTTCCTCACTAGACTGGGAAGAGTAAAGGAACAACAGTGCGGTCATAAAGATCACAGAGCAGGTGCTTAGGAAACACCCCGACTCCCAGGGTGAGGCACATGGAGTGAGAGGCAGCTGCTGACATTGCACCTGAGGTCAGGAGGCAGAGAGCTGCATGTCGATTGGCTTGCTTTGTTCTTTTCAAGCTGTACAGAACCTCAGCCCATGGAATGGTGCCCCCCACATTTAATGCAGGGCTTCTTCCCAGCTCATTTAGCCCAATCTAGAAATCACCTTACTGGCATGTCCAGATGTTTGTGTACTAGGTGAGTCTAAATCCTGTCAATAATCAATATTATTAGAGCACAGAGCCTGTGTGGTAGAATAGCAGGAGTGTGGTTAGCATTGGAATCAGGACTGGGTTTAACGTGCCTGTCCCTTGCTGTATGACATAGAACAGGTTGTTTACCCATTCTGGGCTAGACTTCTTAACCACAGTAACACAGAGGCTGTGACTCCTGCTGTTCAAAGTAAATGTGCCGAGAGGAGGGTAAAGGAGACTGAGCATGCAAAATAGCCAGTACCCTCTCTCACACGCACAATCAATTCTCTTTTCCAAAGTTTAGAAAAAAGCAATCATTGTGTCCTTTGAGAAAGGAGGGGGTACCGGCGACCTCACTGTGACTGTGTCCATCATAGTGGTTGACATGGATCTGACCTGCCTCCCCAGGCAACAGCACCACCAGTTAGGGACTGTGTACAGAGATATTGCCTGTGGGGAACAGTCCTCACTCAAGAGGAAGCTGCCAGAACAGGCATCATTTCTAGACAGTAGACTGTGCGGCCAGGCCTGGTACTCAGAGCACATGGTAGCTTTTCTTCTCCAACTTGAGCAGAGTCACTGAGAAATGCTTGGCAGAGAAAGTTAATTTCTTTCCTTCTATTTATGGAGAATAGCAGAGCTCTGCCCAGAGAACCCCAAGCTGACCTTTGCATGGATGATTTTCTTTTCCAGATTAAAAAAAAAAAGTCTCTCATATCATAAAATGAGTAATTGCAGAAAATAAGAACATTTAAGCAAAGAAAGGAAAAATAAACCATCCTCATGCCAGGTGATGTGGAAGCAAAGTTTGCAGACCTGTCCTATTTTCTCAGCAGACATGGAGAGCCAGGGGTGGTGCTGGAGCCTGTGTGTGGAGAAGCCACTGTGCACTGATCTCTGTGGATCAAGACAACATGCTCTAGAAAGAGTCTGGGCAACAGCATCCCATCAGTGGGAAGCTGTCTTAGTTTGGGTTTTATCATTCTGAAGAGATACCATCATCAAAGCAACCCTTATAAAGGACAACATTTAGTTGGGGCTGGCTTACAGTTGCAGACGCCATGGTGGGAAGCATGGCAGCATCCCTCAGGCTTGGTTCTGGAGGAGCCAAGAGTTCTACATCTTGATCCAAAGGCAGCTAGGAGGAGACTGGATTTCACACTGGGTGGAGCTTAAGCATAGGAGAGCTCACAGTGCCACACAACCTCCATCAAGGCCGTACCTCCTAATAGTGCTATTGCCAAGCATTCAAAGCACGAGCCTATGGGGCTAAACCTATCCAAACCTCACAGGAGCTATCAGCTGGATGTAGTATGAATTACTCCAATCAAGGAAACCTTTAGCTACACATCTGAGATTATCAGTTAGCTGCCCGATATTCAGGAATTCTGATGAGAATGAAGGGCCTTGCTTCTGCTTGGGGACTCATGGGATAAGATTCTTTCCCCCTCTCTCTTGGTCTCTCACTCTCTTGTTCCTCTCTTGCCCTTTTGTCCCTCCTCTTCCCCTTCCCTTCCCCCATCTCCCCACGTGCTCATGGCTGGCCTCTACTTCTCCACTCCTCCTCCTCCTCCTCCTTCTTCTTCTTCTTCTTCTTCTTCTTCTTCTTCTTCTTCTTCTTCTTCTTCTTCTTCTTCTTCTTCTTCTTCTTCTTCTTCTCTCTCTCTCTCTCTCTCTCTCTCTCTCTCTCTCTCTCTCTCTCTCTCTCTCTCCCCCCGTACTACCTTCTTAACTCCCCTTCCCATGCCCTGAATAAACTCTATTCTATACTAAAAAAAAAAAAAAAAAAACAAAAAAAAAAAAAAACCAAAAAAAAACAAAAAAAAAAAAACATTCTTTTTCCTAGAGTTTATGCTTTAGGCTCTGCTTATTTGGAAAGCACACATTCTTCCTTGGAAATTACTTTCTTGTCCAGCTCTTCTGGGTCCAGTTTGCTGACAATGCCTCTCAGTAGACAATGCAGATAGACTGCAGTTTGATCCTTCATAGAAGAACTCAGGTTGTCCTCCCCGCTTCTGGCTCGTCCTTGCACAGAAGTACCTTCTAGAGAAGTTCCTTCTAGAGAAGTGCCCTGGTTTGTGGACTTAGGTCTACTTAGTCTCATGTTCAGGGGTAATAAACCCAAGCTCAGGGCTGGATTTTTTTTAGCTAGATTTTAGAAGGCTCAGTGGGTAAAGTATTTGTTGTGAAGGTATGAGGATCTCAGTTCAGAACCCCAGGACCCATGTTTCAAAAAAGTTGAGCAGAGTAATGAGTTTGTAATTTCAGCAATGGGAGGGACACAGACAGGCAGAACTTTGGGGTTCACTGCCCGGCCATCCTAGCCTAATTGGGGAGTTCCAGCTAGAGAGCGATATCTGGTTTTTTTGTTTTATTTTTCTTTTTTAAAGGTGTGTGATAACAGAGGTTGGCCTCTGGCCTCCATAAATATGTGCACAAACTTTCTCCCAAACATATGTGTGCACTTGCACACAGGTAGTTAACACCCCTTCCAGGAGGAGCTTCAGTCCCCTCACTCAGGGAGTGGCAGTAATGACCACAAGAGTCACCATACTCATGTCTTTCAGAGGTGAGTCTGGAGCTGGAAAGACAGAGAACACAAAGAAGGTCATACAGTACTTGGCTGTGGTTGCATCCTCCCACAAGGGCAAGAAGGACAGCAGTATCACGGTAAGTGACAAGCGCTGTCACCAAGGCCACGCAGGCCTCAGCATACTCAGAGTGAACAGAATCCCTGAGTGAGAACTCATCCTGTGTTCGCTGGGTGGAATGGGCTGACTCTGGGGACCCTGTCCCCCTGTCATGGATTTACGGTTTGAGAAATCTGCAGACTGAGCCTCCTCCACTGAGATCGGCCACGAACACTTCTTAACAGTGGCTCTGTTATCACTATGATCCATTTTCTGTTGTAGGGATTGTTCTATGGACGCTAATGCTCCTGGTCCCTTGTCTCTGTCCCTATATACCACAGTATATTTGGAGCCAGCAAATACATTCCATATACTGTTAGATGTTCCTAAGGGCTGGAACTCGGTCCCAAACTGGAATGACCCCATGTCTCACCCCCAGGGGACAGGAATGCTGAGTTCACTCAGCATGGGTCCCTGGTCCAGTACAAGAGAAAGTACAGGAAGTTTCTAGAACCTTTTCTTGCTTTCCTTCCTCTCATTTGCCTTCCGTATCGGTCCCCTATGGGACCAAGGATCCTGTCAGTTCCTCTCTATGGATGCTGGGTACAGGGAGATGATGGGAAAGGCTTCTGCCACCCTGCATCTTGTTTCTGTCCTTAGGGGTAGCAGACTTGCACAGTGGCTAGTGAGCCTGGAGTTCTCAGGGACAGGGGGTGGCGCTGGATATAGCCTGGGAACCTTTTTCCCTTAAACAAGCCCAAGACCATAGACCAGCCTGTCAGGGCTGAAACTTGTGTATCAGAAAGAATCCTGCTTCTTCTCCACCTACCCTGTTCCCCTATAGTGAAAACAAGATATAATAGTTATGATGATTCAGCTTTGCAAGGGCTGGACACTCTCTCCCTGTATATGCAGGCATATGTCTTCCCCCATCAGATCAGAGGTCAGCGTGCTGGGGGAGGGGAGATGGGGGGTTGGTAGAATGCTTGCCTAGTGGGCACAAAGCCTTATGCTCATCCTCAGCATCCCATAAATCAGATGTGGTCGTGCACACCTATAATCCAAACACTTGGGAGGTAAAAGCAAAAGAATTATAACTAAGTTTATCCTCAAGTATCTAGTAAATCTGAGCCCAACATGAGATATATAAGACCCTGTGAAAAGAAGAAAGGAAGGGTGGAAAGGAAGGAGGGAAGGAGAGAGGAGAGGAAGGAAAGGAGGGAAAGAAGGAACACATACACCAAGGCTCTAGAAAATAGGAAACATGAGATATCTGAGTACCTAAGAAAGTGGTGAATGGCCAGTTGTGATGGTGTGAGCCGGTGATCCCAGAACTCAGGGGCTAAGGCAGCAGAATCATAAGTTCAAAGGTAGCCTGGCTACAGTGTCTCAAAAGGAAGTAAAGGAGTGAGGGAGGGGTCATGGAGAGAGAATAGAAAGGAGAGTCTAGAGAGAGCACAGGGAATAAGAGAAGGAGTCAATCGCTGTGGGCTGGGGCTGGTCGCCCAGGGCTCCCACCGTGGGGCGGGCCGTGGATGTGAAGGCAGAAGCACTGACCTCTGTTTCATACTGTGCTGTCCCACTGCAGCAAGGCCCATCTTTTGCCTACGTGAGTAACAGAGTTTTCCTGGTGTGACGGGAGGCACCGAGTGGATTAAGACCTGCATGCATCTTTTGCACCCACGGGCTCCTAGTGGTTGTGGGAACAGGGCAGACTCATGAGTTCCTGGCCCCAGACTAGTAGAGGCACCAAAATACCATGGTATACATGGGTGGGGGTGGAGGCAATACCAGAGTGCAGAGTCGGGCATGTTAGATGTCCAGTGGCTTCTGCCAGAATCCCTAGGGCTGCACTCCAGCCTGGATAGATTGCCCCGGTTCAGAGTAAACTCCCTCATCACTTCCCACAGTGTGTCTACCATCAGTACCCCCACCCTATCTGTTGAGCATCGTAGGACCATCAGGCTCCAGAGTGGCCCTGGCTTGGTCAGTAGGAAACCTAGCCAGGGCAAAGTTACCCTCTCTGGCTTCCGGCCCCAGCTCTGTCCCCTGCACCTGTGTGTCTTTGTGCATGTGTGTGCTGTGCCTGTGTCTTCTCCTGCATGCCAGTTGCTTCACCTGAGACATTTGAAACCTTCTTGGGTTTGTGATGCACTAGCTTTGGCGGCTTGGTAAGGCCCCGGCTATGCTACCCACAACCTACCCTGCATGGATCTCTGTGTATGCCAACTGAACTCTGATGCAAAGCTGGCACATGGGTCCCAGCCTAAAGAGACCCTCCAGAGTGTTTCATGTCACCTAGTCTGTTGTAGGGAGATGCTGGGCCACAGTACTTTGTCTCATACAAGAAGCAGGATATTACTTGACATGGACTGTGTAACCTTTGCCCAGTCACTTAACAACTCTGGCCGCAGTCCCATCATGCATCAGATGACATCTCTATGTTTAAAGCTCTCCTGAGAAGACTGTTTAATGTGCCTGCTAGAAGACTCTTGAAGAGAGAGCATGGGGACAGGGGCCGGGTACACTTTTAGATTCTAGCACAGGTAGAGGACATTACTCTAAGTTTTTTCCTACTAAGGCAAGGAAAATGGATGCCTCTTCTTGTTAATTTCTCCAGTGAGCCAGGGCTGGAGTTTCCATGAAGACAAGGCCTTCTGCATCTTGATTGACAGGCTGCATTGCAGGGGGATGCCCAGGCCAGCAGTAGTTGCTGCCTTTGGTGGCTTGGCTCCTCTTTGCCTTCCTGGCACGGCTTACTTTGTTGGCCCTTTCTATGTCACTATTAATCACGTGATTGCATTTGCACACAGGGGCCCTGTAGAGGGACCTGACAGGCTGCACTTAGTCTCAGCTGCATTTATCTGCTAGACAGAGCTCATGAAGCTTCGAGGCTTAAAAGAATTTTAGTTCTGCAGCTGCTTAAAAGAATTTCTGATGAGTTTGGAGCCTCCAAATTATCTTCCATAGGAAACATCAGAAGTCCAGACTGGACAATGAAGTGCTGCAAGTTTCATAAAAACTATGCTTAAGCCTTTGGGAGGGTTGTAATGGCTGAGCTTGAAGAAATCGACACAACAAACCTGAAGTCTGGTGTTGCCACGGACAGCAGGAAGACTGTACATTGCACACTCCTAGGGCATCACAGCATTGTACTATGCTTTGTCTCTGGAAAGCAGTCTTTCTGAGGAGCTGATATCTTCTCTGTCAGAAAGCTCTTTTGAACAGATTTTGTGTATCTGGATGTGACTGTTGGGGTCTTGGAGGGACTGAGGACAGGAAAGAGTCTGTGGCTGAAGAGCAGAATTTTGTGTCAGGCTTTGTTCCGGGGTCCCCCATAACTACATATGAATGAATTTTAGGGGGAGCTGGAAAAGCAGCTTCTACAGGCAAATCCAATCCTGGAGGCTTTCGGCAATGCAAAAACTGTCAAGAATGACAACTCCTCTCGCTTTGTAAGTAGCAGAGACATACGGGTTTTTCTGGGACTAATGTCACATGTCCTCCAAGATCACAGGCTGTAAGAGTGTGGGAGAGTTCTGACTAAAGACTTAGAGGCAATAGAAGGCAACCACACTTGCTCTCTGCCTTCCAGTCCTCACGCATTTACTCAACAATCACTGAGCACCTATATACATGCAATACATCATTCAACAAAGCATGGATTAAGTACCTACTCTATAGCACATACATCTGTCCTCTACCAAATACTGACTGTACATCTACTACACAGACTCATTCTGGTGAACATTTTTATATAGACCATTCCCTCCCTTTTTCATTTGTTCAGTTGATTTTTATTAAGCACATAGTATATGCCTAGTACTGACCTGGGTACCAAGAATCACAGTAAATAATCCTGATGTGGCTCCAGACACAGAAAGAATGCTTTGGGGAGCATGAAGCAGTGAGGACGGCTGCAAACACAAGGTCCTGAACCTGTAGGAAAAAGCAGGACACACACACACACACACACACACACACACACACACTCACGTGTGCACAACATTTCAGTCTCTCAATGCTCAGGCCAGAGCAGCCCAGACTTTGGTATAGAAAAGCCTGTGACTGACTGAAGAGCAATGTCCTGCCAGGCCACTTAACCTATGTCAGCCTCAGTCTCCCTACCACTTGGAGACAGTCATAAAGGACGTGGTTGATGTTTCCCGCATGGGTTTGGGAGGCCTGGGGAGGAGAACGTCCAGCTCAGATGCTCATTGTGAGCCAGCAGGACTATGACAGTCCCGGGTCCTCTCAGAGTCTCTCCTGCCCCCACTGGGTCCCTGATATGTCCCCACTTGCCTGTGGGGTGGGGTCTGTGCTGAGCCTGGCCCACATCAACTTGTTCTTCTCTTGGCAGGGCAAGTTCATCCGCATCAACTTTGATGTCACTGGTTACATTGTGGGTGCCAACATCGAAACATGTATCCTTTGCTGAGCTGGGGCCTCATGAGGGAGAGGGGGCCCAGGAAAAACACAACCTCCTCCCTCTCTGGAGACTCTTGAGTTCCTTCTGGAACAATCCTTCTTGTGCTTAACAGGAGGTACTGTGGGGCAGGGTTACATGTAAATCCTCAACATCTGCTAAACCCTTTGTTCTTTAAGAGTTCATCTGAGACCAGCTGCCCTATATAGACCCATGAATCAGAAATAGTGGACAACTCTGCCAGCTTTCGGGTCCCTTGTAACTTTACAGGGAGCTTCCTAGATCCTGAAACACCTGTAGCAACTGACTTGGGAGAGTGGGTTTTGGGAAATGACTTTCTGAGTTGTGAGCTGAGTCTCTAAGCTAGCCCCAGAGCCCTTAACTTCTCGCCAACCAGATCTTCTGGAAAAGTCTCGGGCTATTCGACAGGCTAGGGATGAGAGAACGTTCCACATCTTCTATTATCTGATCGCTGGAGCCAAGGAAAAGATGAAAAGTGAGTCTGTCCTGTGGAGGGTTTAAGGGCCAGTGACTGGGAAAGATTTAATGTTGGAAGAGGCAGGTATACAGTCCTCACCTCCTGCAGTGAGTGAGTGTAGCCTTTATTAAGTTATCCTCAACAACTGTGCATTTGATATGGAAGATGGCTATTAGTCACACATTAGAGTACTAACTGTTTAAGTCCAATTACAATCTGTCTTTAAAGGAAGCAGGAAGCAGATGACAGTGGCCTAGATGCCATTTAGAAAACTTGTCAGGAGCTAGGTAGGGTTGGTACATTCCTTTAATCCCAACACTGAAGAAGCAGAAACCGGGAGGTCTTTAATGGGTTTGAAGCCAGCCTGGTCCACATAGTGATTCCAGGCCAGCTATGGCTACATAGTGAGACCCTGCTTTGAAAAACATTTTCAGATATATTTAATTGTTGGCTTTGAGATGAGCTCTTACTTTGTAGTCTGAATGGCCTAGAAATTGATGTGTATCCCAATTTAGTCTTGAATTTGTAATTCTTTCTGCCTCAACCTCTGAACTTATTATACATGAGCCCCAAAACCCAGCCCTATATTTTGAGTTTAGAAGCAATTTGGAGGGGCAGCTAATTCAAGACCTTTCATTATACAAGTCTTATTGTTTTATTTTATACAGGGTCTCATGTAATCCAGGCTAGCCTCAAACTCTCTACATAGCCAAGGCTGACCTTGAACTCCTCCTGCTCTTCCTACTCCACCTCCCAAGTGTTGTAATCACAGGCATGTGCAATCTCCCTCATTTCTCCTTCCTACATTCTTCCTTTTGACTCTGAGGGTGGAGTTCTGTCCTTTGCATATATTAGGCACATGCTGTGCTGTACTTGAACTGCACCCCAGCCAAACAGACTTTTTTTTTAAGGCCAATTGTTACTGTCTCCTGCTCTGAAGCACACATGGATTTTTGTCAACTCTGCCATTGTACAAAAATAGCTACAGCAATGCATAAATCAACAGACAAGATATGTTTTAATAAACCTTTTTATTTATAATAACATGAAGCATGCTAAAGTTGGCCATCTTCTATTGTAATTTTTTCATGTATTCTTTATATTTCAGGTAAGAAAAAAGCTGCTCTGGCCATAATATTTTTTATTGCTTATTTGAGAATTTCAACAATGCACCTCTCATACTTGTTTCCCAATCCTTCCAGGTCCACCTACATACCTTTGTGCCCTCCCCCCCAAAAAAAAGAGACAAAAAGAAAGAAAAAACACAAAAGTTTGTGTTGCCCACATACTAACTAGAGCATGGTCAAGCTCCTAGAAGCCATCAACTGTGAAGAGCCACCCTTCAGCTCTCTTCAACGGTTTCTTCTCTAGACTATTTGAGGGGGAGGAGGGAAATTGTCACATAAGCCTCACAGTTGAAGAATCAAACTTTTTAAAAATTTATTTATTTTATGTATGTAAGAGCATACTGTAGACACACCAGAAGAGGGCATTGGATCCCATTACAGATGGTTGTGAGCCACCATGTGGTTCTGGGAATTGAACTCTGTACCTTTGGGAGAGCAGTCAGTGTTCTTTACTACTGAGCCACCTCTCCAGCCCCAAAGAATCAAACTCTTAAAGGGATATCAAAATTATAGCCACAAAAGGGACACATTCATTGGTGAATATGGAATCTGCATTCCATATTAGTTAGGGTTTAAAAGAAAAGAGACGTCCCAGGTTTCAGCACCAATGTTAGGGAAAAGATGAAGAGAGAGAGAGAGAAAGAGAGAGAGAGAGAGAGAGAGAGAGAGAGAGAGAGAGGCAGGTGGGGGGTATTTGCTCATGGAGGTGTGTCGAGGCATGGGGGGGTGCCTTTGGGGGACCCATATTGGGAATCCCTTCCCCCTGAGGGACCAGCCACACAACAGTATAGTACAGAATAGAGTTTATTAGGGCATAGAGAGGGGAGTTAAGGGGTAGTAGGAGCAGAGAGAGAGAGAAGAAAGGAGAGGAATAGAGAAGCAGAGGCCAGTCATGAGCACAGGGAGAGAAAGGGGGGAAGAGACTGGGAAGAGGAGGGGCAAGTGGGGGAGCAAGGGAGAGAGACCAAGAAAACAGGAGGCCAGGAGAGAGGAGGGGCAAGCACCCCCTTTTATAGTGTCAGGTCACTGGGGCGGAGCATACCTGGCTGTTGCCAGGTAACTGTAGAGTGGGGTTTACAGAATCCCCACAAGGGTTAGTTAGAAAACTAATGGCAACAGCACAAACTTGGATTTCATTAGTTTTTTTTTTTTTTTTTTTTTTTTTTTTGCCCCACAGTTAAGCATTTTGGTTAAGAAGATTAACAGAACTGGTGTGAAGCACACCTGTCATCTTAGCACTGGGAAGAGGAAGCAGGAAAACAAGGTCAAGGGCTACATAATGGGACCTGGAAAAGGAAGGGAGAGGAAAAAAAGGGGAAGAGAAAGAAGGAAAGGAAGATTGAAAGAAAGGAGAGGAAGCTACGAAAGGGCTGTGATCAGCCATTTTGCACAGCCAGGCCACTAGGGCCTGTAGCTCCTCAGTTTATTGTTCTTGAAGCTCCACCTTCTGGAACACCTGGTAGAGAGGCTACAGGGTGCTGGGGATAAGTGAGTTAGCAATTCACAGTGGGAGGCCCTGGGATAGCTTGCAGAAGCTGTTTACCCTTCTTCCTTTTTGGAGTGCCAGCTGCATTTTGCTCCATGCTCTGTAGCACTGGGCCAGGGGCCAAGGCAGTCTAGGGCCAATTGCATTTCTTTGTTTTGTTTTGCTTTGAATTGGTATCTCACTGAATAGCCCAGGTTAGTCTAACACCCATAGCAATCTCCCTGCCTCTGTCTCGGAAGTACTGAGATCACAGGCATGCACTACTGCCCAGCATTAATAGTATTCTTGATGACAGAGGGGGGAAAAGGAAAATTGAAATACCGTGAATCTCTCCAAACCACGGATAAGGTGGTGTTGGCAAAGGCCCAAGTCCATGTGACTAGTCCCATGTTTCTCTGAACCCAGAAGCTTGAGTTACCTTGGTCTTGGGTTTATCAAGTGGCTTCCAGATGACCTGACCCATAAAAGACCTTGGCTTAAAAAGAAAAGCATCTCCCTGATGTCCAAAGTATCACCAATTGGCTTGGAGGGGAGCAAATGAGTTGGAAGGGTAACAAGGAGGTAAGACAAAAAATTTAAATGGGCAGGATAAAAAATGAACAGCAGCAAAGGAAGTGGAGCAGCTGAGCTTTGAAACTTTGTAACTGTGCGGCAGAGCTGAGTGTAATTTTGTGGGATTAGAGAGGCAGCACTGGATAAAGAAGCACTGGTTGCATAAACATGAAGATCTAAATTTCAGATCTGTTGAACCCACATAAAGGAACTCATCTCGGCGTTCCTATAACCCATCACCCACAGGGTAGAGGCAGGATACCCCCAGACTAGTTAATCTAGCTGAATTTCTGAACTCTGGGCTCAGTGACATAAGGAGTGTGTCAGGAGGAGGAGGTGGTGATTGAAAAAGGCTTAATATAAATTTCACCCCCCCCCACACACACACACCAGAGAACACACAGGTGCTCTATATAAATGCAAAGAGAGAGAAAGAGGGTGACTTTTTTCAGAATAATCTTTCTTTTTTCCCTTGAGACACTATTACCAAACTTCTTTCCCACAGTACATCTACCCCTCTCCTGACCTCCCAGCTATAAACAGAGGTAAGATTATACCCAGGTTCACTCTGGGGAAGCGATTGAGTTTGAGTGCTCTTCCCCTCAACAGACCACCCCTAGAAAGCCTTCACCAGCAAGGATAAGAGCCCCTTTCTCCTAGGCTTTCCTGGCCTATGTGGGATAGCCCTCCCCAAGGCCACATTAAGGTAAGAGTTGCATACAATGGAGAGCAGCTAGAAACTGTGGTGAGAGTTTCATGACTCTCTCCACCCTTCCATGAGAGACTATAAACAGTCAACAAGACTAAAATGATCCTTTTGCAAGAAGAAACAGCTAAACTCCACAAGATTGAGGTTGCTTGGCTCAGAATACACTCACTCCCAACAGTCTCCTTCCAGACTGGCCCTAAACTTGAGATTTTCTGCCTTTAGAACACTGTACCTATAGGCTTTACAGGCATGTGCCAGCAAGCTAGACACAAGCAAGTTTTATTAGACATTATAATATGCACAAGAGATTAGCATGCAGGTTTACTAAAGAGCCAGATAGTAAACATCCTAAACTTTGAGACCATCTGCTTTTGTTAAAGCTGCTTACAGTGGGAGAGCCCACAAGAAGATTGAGGCAACCCTGTTTTAACACAACTTTATTTACAAAGGCAACCGGTGGGCCAGATTTGTTAGCCTCTGACACAGGCTTGTAAGATAAAAGGTGAAGACTAAGTGTTTATGTACCAGAGTAGGAATTCAGTATATCAGACGTAAATTTGATGTCCTGATATATCTTGTTATACACAAGCCAGTACATAATATACGATTGAGAATATGTAAATCTATTATCGTCTCAGTCCACTCTCTATTGCTTTAGATACTAACTTATTTCTAAAGTAAATTTTAAAAATGTGTGTGCATGTGTGATTTTGGGTTTAGAGATAACACGCAGGTTCACAGGGCATGGCGGTGAATGTCTATGATTCTAGCACACAGAAAGTAATCAGTACCAGCATGGGTTACATAGTAAGAATCTGTTTCGAAACTACAAAAAGCTATGTTTGTATGTGTATACATGTGTGCTTGTGTACATGTGTGTGTGTGTGTGTGTGCATGCATATATGTGTATGTATATATGTGTATACATAAGTTTAAAAAGATGATCTAACTCTTTAACTTTGTTTTTGGAGTCAAAGGCTTTGGGAAGTTCAGACCAGACACATTCCTTACTAAGCTGAAGCAACCCCATGTTAAGGGCTATGGTTGAGTAGTACAGACTAGGCTGGATTTTAGCTGCCTGTGTATAGTACACAGCAAACACCATTATATGAGACCAGCACTGGCTGGTGAGAACTACACACAGTAACATATGGGGAAAGTTTAACTGTCCAGACCTTCAGGAAGGGAGAGAGGTGGCGATGGCCCAGATGTTGCTAGGACCTGTCTCCATGTTTAACTCACTTTCCTAATTTCTTGTAGGTGACTTGCTTTTGGAGAGCTTCAACAGCTACACATTTTTATCCAATGGCTTTGTGCCCATCCCAGCTGCACAAGATGATGAGATGTTCCAGGAGACACTGGAGGCCATGTCCATCATGGGCTTCAATGATGAGGAACAGCTAGGTGAGTTTCATACCTTGTATCTAAACCGGATTGTAATGCTGGGGGATTCCTTACTGGCCCCCATCTTGTCAGGATGCATGGTTACTCTCTGGGTTCTTCTGAAAGGAGGCAGAGAGGGAGAGAAGAAAAACGAAGAGAGAGAAAAGGGAATCCTTCCACATGTGACTTATTAGACAAGTGGCTGAAGAAAAGGTCTTTTGGTTGCAACTGACCCAAATTGGCTTAAGCAAAAAAGTGATTCACTCTGTGTTAGTTACTTCTGGTACCCTGATGATACACCGGACAGAGGGAAGATTTATCTTGGCTCATGGTCTCTAGGGCATCATTCCATCATGGAGGGAAGGCATGGTGGAACTGTTCAGACCATGGCAGTGAGAATGTATAGCAGAGCTCTTAAATCACAGCAGGCAGGATACATAGAGGGAAGGAACTGCCCTTACCTTTCCACAGGCCAGGCCCCACCCAGAGACTTTCAAAATAACACCATTAGCTGGGGACCAAGATCTGGGAAGATAAGCCTATGGAGGATAGGCCAAAAGCAAACCAATCAATCCAATACTGGAAAACTCAGACATGTGGGTTGCAGGTTCTATGTTCTAAGGACTCACAATTTCCTTAAAAGCTGGTTTCTGGTCCTCCATTGTTCAATACCACAGTCCCTATTAGGTGGTAGTTTTCTTGACAGCATGCAGTTGTATCACAACTCTTACAGTCTTTAGGCTTTGTGGCCAAAGTGTAGAGGGGCTCTCTATTATAGCCCCAAATAGTGGCATCTCACGAGCTTGGGTTGGTGGCTCTAGGTGGGTATGTGCATTTTATGGCTACCTACGATGTTAGGACCACAGGACAGATAGATGCTAAGAGCAGGCTCTTAGGACTGAATATGGACACATCAGTCCTGAATAAGGTGACACGGGGTCTGCAAGGCTCTTTCTGGGAACTCAGTTGTGCTGATGAATTGATATTTAGTGAGCATCATTTCATGACTGGCTCTGAAGCACATTCAGCCCCTGCTGACTTCAGTACTGTGGCTCCATAAACACTTTTCCTCTGGCTCAGATGAGCTCCAGCATTCAGAATTAACCAGGGCACGACTGTGGTAAACTGGCCTCTCTTCCTATACCTTCTGGGGTCTCAGAAATATCCAGTTGCTACAATGAGGATCATAGGACGGGCTGGTCCCTATAGGATACAGTTCAGAAAAAGAAGGTTCTAGGCCAGCATGGACAGATGTATGGCCTCTGTGGCTCTTGGCCAAGGACCTCCATCAGCAGCCAGGGTCATGGACTCCTGTCTAATGCATCTTCTTGGAGACAAGTGTCAATTTGACTCCTAATCAAGTTTTATGAAAACACAAAGCAATATTAAATACTTCAGTGGGTCCTGGCCATGTACTTCTCTCCCCTTAAGATACCAAGATGTTCAATGTATTTTATTCAAACAGTAAATGAAAGAAAAAAAACAGGAATAAAGTGAAATGATGACTAATAAAAGTTACTGTTATCTGCCCCTGTAAATGGGGACAGATGGGACCATTTAAATTGTGTTTTGGAACAATGATGGCATCTGTATTAGTACTCACAGGAGATTAAAAGGGAAAGTCGTAGAGAACAAAGCAAGACTTTAACTTTTTGAGACAGTGTCTCATGTAGCTGAGGATAGACCAGAACTTCCTGTGTTGATCTTGAACACCTGATCTCCCTACCTCTCCCTCCTGAGTGCTGGGATAACCGGTACATACCATCACATCTGCTTTATGTGGGGCAGGGAATCAAGCCAGGGCTTCCTGCAGACTAGACAAGCTCTCCACCAATGGCATCCCATGAGGAAACTGAGGCAGAGAACCAAAAAGGCTTGACCAAGAATAAACAGCAAACTGCTGCTGGGGCTCACTTGGGACCCTACTTTTGCTCGTAGGAATAAAGGTTTGGGTTCTTAAAGTTCTTGAATAATTTGTGTCAGGAACTGGGTGGAAAGCAAGGCTAAATGGCCAGGCACAGTGGCACATGGAGCACTTGGGAGGGTTGTGAGCTTGAAGTCAGCCTGGGCTCTATAATAAACTCAAGCAAACAGGGGTATAGAGACATGTCTAGACAAAAAGAAACAAGCAAACAATGCTTGGAGGCACACACCTTTAATCCCAGGACCACATGGGAAGAGCCAGAAAACTCTCTGAGTTCCAGGTCAGCCCGGGCTACACAGAGAAAAACCGTCTCATCAAATAATAACAACAACAAAAGCAACGCAAACAGACGAGAGCAGAATAAAGCGAGGTGGAGGTGCGCATCTTAGAGTCTAGCGCTTGGAAGGCAAAGGCAGCAGGTCTCGGAGCATTAGGCTAGTGCTGTCTGCAAGGAAAGTTCCAAGATCAATAGGGATATACAGAAAAGGCCTGTTTCTGAAAAAAAGAAAAAGAAAATATTAAGGAAGACTTAAATCAATGATGGAACAGTTAGGACACAAATAGAGCAAGGGTTACCACGCTTCTATGGTGGTACATGCCTGTAAACAGCACCCAGAGGGTGATGCAGGAGGATTGATCTTAAGGTTAGCCTGAGCTAATCAGTGAGATCTGTCTGAAAGTGGGGAAATGTACCACAATCAATGTCCACAAGACAAACCTAAGCCAACATTTCTAGAGGTGGGCACTGCTGCCATCTACTGGTGAGTGTGAGGTGCTGCTAAACATCTTGTGGAAGTACAGAGATGCTTTCTGCCAAGGATTTCTGCTGGACTCGGCAAGGTTGAGCTGGAGTTAGATGGTTCATTCTTGCTCGGCAGGCACTTTGGCAATACCTAGCTTAGACTTGTACTTTCGAGGACCTCAAGGGCAGTGCTTCTTAGTTTACTCAGTTCCTTTTGTGGGTGTTAGTATAAAAGAGAACTCCCTTAGCAGTACCCTGTCTATGACAGCGTCACAGTTAAGAGGAGTAGGGTTAGGGGTAGGTTGGCAGTTAGCAACTGGATCTTCCTCCTCTTCACTATGTCTGGGCCTTTGGCATGAGGTCATCTGCTGTGAAGACATTAAAACCTATAGTTTGGCCTGGGAACCAAAGAAACATGACAACTTCTTGGTGACTGATTCCACAGTCTAATTAGGTCTATTAGCACTGATCAATGACACACCCTCCTTTCCCCCAGGCGTTCTTTACCCACCCATCCCCACTCATCCACCATTTACTCTATCCATTCATCATGTGATACAAGGGCTTTTAGCAACTTCCTGGCAACACTCAGCTCCAACATCCAAGCATCTTCTCCTGCAAGCCAGGGAGTCAGACAATCTTGTCCAGACACAAGAATGCAGAACTTGGTCTACAGAGGAATGACACTGGTTGATTCTGGGTGTCCAGTGATGATTAGATTGACGCTTTCAAAATACTTTGGGCTGTTACTGACTAATCCACCCTTCTCTCTCTACTTCAGCCATCTTGAAGGTAGTGTCCTCTGTCCTTCAGCTTGGAAACATTGTCTTCAAGAAGGAACGAAACACAGACCAGGCATCCATGCCTGATAACACAGGTACTTGTCACTTTTCCCAGTGATGATAGCTTTTGGAATAGGGAGCCAGGTCACATTCAGGCACAGGTGATACAGATGTCCCCCTATCTATGGCTACAGTGGCATTAGCTAAAAGTATAACACAAGGAGAGAGTTCCACAGAGAAAAGCCACCTTTGTGTGACTTTTATTATAACACACCATTATAATTATGCCATTTGTTGTTACTGTAATTGTTACTTTATTAGTAGTAGTTCTTTTGGAGACAGGGCCTCAGCGGATAGCCCAGGCTGGCCTGGAACTCCCAGTTCTCTAACCTCAGCCTCCAAGTTCTAGGATGGCAGGTATGGTTCACAATGCTGGCTTACCTGACCTACTCCTGCTTACTGTTGGTAACTCCTCATGGTACCTACTGTTTAAGTTAGACTTTATCAGAGGTCTCTATACAGGAAAGCATCAGCATGCACAGGGCTGGCACCATCTCAGTTCCAGATATCCACTCAGGTCCTGGGAATATGTCCCATTGCTATGGGGCTCTCTGCCTCTTCCTTCAGGTATGCCATGGCTGCAGACCCTACAGCTCAGGGTTCCCAGCCCAGTGGGCCCTCGTGGCTCACCTCTTCTGAACGCTCCAATGCTTTGTGTATTGAATAAGCGTTTCCTAAATAGTTGTACTCTGCCAGGCCTTAAGACACAGAAGAAAGAAAGCCAGCTCAGCGTATGGTACAGTCTTGCTGAGGAGCCGGGCCTCAAGCTCCTTGCAGACCAAGGGCTCAGATAAAGCGCAGTCAGTCCAACCAAACCCAGGTTTCAGACAAGCCATGGCACTTCCCACCACAAGAATGTTCCCGTGGGCAGGACAGGCAGCTCAGAGGTTATGAGCACTTGTTGCTCTTCTAGAGGACCCAAGCGTGATTCTTAGCACCCCAATCAGGGATCTCACAGCTGCACATAACTCCAGCTCTCATATATCCACCATTCTTTCAGCACCCATGAGTAAGTGTGCCTACACACATATGCATAAATAAAACTAAGACCTTTAAAAAGAGATTCTGCTATAAAATGTTATTTCTCTGAAATTTTCATTTAACTCGGAACCCTGGTTCCCATCCTCTAGATTTCCCACCGCTGATTCTGGACACTTTTCTTGAAAATACTTGAAATTTTCTGTTTCTGAGAGGTTCACCTGGTTCCCACTACTCTTAATGGTAGCTAAATATCAGGTTTCTAGTTTGGGGGCCCCCAGAGACCACCCTATTGAACATGTGCTGTGTAGTAACCCGCCACCCCAAATGTGGTGCAAGAATAGGACCCAATTTGCCACGAGAACCCAGAGACATTACTAGCTTATGAAGCAATGAGGAACCCTGAACTTTAGTACAATCTGCACCCTCATATCCCCATGGGACAAACAAATCTTTGTGTGTAGGAAGCAGCTGGGGTATGGTTCCGTGTGTTTTTGAAAATAAGTTTTTAAATACAGATATATATATATATATATATACAGTAATATAACAAGCCACATGTTTATGACCAGAATAGACATATATGAATCAATACATTTTAGTTTCCCATTTTTCTTTTGTTTGCAGTTTCTGTTTCTTTACCTGTTGTTCTTTGAGGCAGTGTCTCACATAGCTCATGCAGGGCTCAGACTCACTGTGTGGGCAGAGTTGACCTTGCCCTTGTGATGTTCCCGCCTCCATCTCCCAAGGGCAGGTATGACAGGTGTGCACCGCCACATGGGTGCATGAACACTTCTTTTCTTTAGCGAGATTGGACAGTAGAGATGACATCATCTAGTCCCAGAGGCACCTGTTCTCTTCGATGGCATGGCTAAAATGTTTCTTTTCTCATGCAGCTGCTCAGAAAGTTTGCCACCTTGTGGGGATTAATGTGACAGATTTTACCAGAGCCATCCTGACCCCACGCATTAAAGTTGGACGGGATGTGGTGCAGAAAGCTCAGACCAAAGAACAGGTAATGCTGCTGTGGCTGTTTATGCTGCAAACCTTCTATCCACTTATTATCCAACCTATATACACAACGTGCCCTACTCATTTATCCATCTACCATCCATCCATCTGCCCACATGTCCATCTATCCACCCACCTAGCTACCTACTCACCCATCCACCATCCACCCAATCATGTCCATCCAAATAGTAATCTGACTACCAACCACCCATCCACCCACCCATAAATCCATACATCGACTCAACCGTCTGTCCATTCATCTGCCCACCCACCCATTCATCTATTGACCCACTAACCACTCCTCTGCCAACCCATTCATCTATCCGCCATCCATCTACCATTCCTCTACCCACCCACCTGTACCTCTGCTCATCCATCTATCCAATACTAAAATATCTGCAGTTCTATGCCAACATTTAGGACACTGCTAACAAAAAGCAGAGTCCTTCACATATCACTGACCTTGGAGATCTGGCCTGTAGAAATGACTGTATATTTTCAAGCAGGGCTAATAGCCTCTAATTGATCCTTGAATGGAACAGGCTCCACAGGGTTCTCATGGCTGGCATTCTATTATCTGTCTAGTCATTCCCTAAGTCTGACCACTCTTCCTGCACTGTCCTGTTAGCAATACTCATGTTCCCTTCATTGTCCCTGCAGGCTGACTTTGCCATCGAAGCCTTAGCCAAGGCCACCTATGAGCGTCTTTTCCGATGGATTCTCAGCCGCGTGAACAAAGCCTTGGATAAGACCCATCGGCAGGGGGCCTCTTTCCTGGGCATTCTGGATATTGCTGGATTTGAAATCTTTGAGGTATATTTGTGGTCTTGGTCATCTGGTATAGGACTTTGAGATGTTGCCATTTTGTAGAAAGGCACACAGATAGACACTATACGTAGGAAGTTTTTGGTTTAGGTGACACTTGTATATGTCAGAAGCATAAATCCACTGTTTGGGTTGTAAGGTCAGCAAAGCTGGATGCAGTATGGGATCTACCTGTTCTGTTTCCCACCACACTGGCTTGTCTCCAACACCCCTCCCCTCAGGGTGCTGAGAGAGAGCCAAGGCTCCACACCGCTACTTAGCAATCTTAGAAAAAAAGAGCATCCAATTTTAAGAGCTTCAATCCAAATCTTGAAGTAGAAGTCACATTGGTTCCTGCCCACTTGAGCTAAGCCAATGGGCTACCTCCAAGCTGGGCGCTGAGCTCAGGTTCTTTACTACCATGAGTTGGAGGGAAATTCTCAGAGCAAGAGTCTGAAAAATGTGTCAAAGAGGTCCTCTGTGGGATCTCCCTAAGTTAACCTGTCTATGAAATGGTGAGGAGAACATGCCTTATATGGTTACTCCATCTATATGTAGACCATGTGAAGGTGGAAAAGGTCAGTACCAATGTGGTATGGGAATGGGTCACTTTTGTCAGCCATACTGGACTTTATACAGTCTTAGTTGAGTCTTGCACCTCTCTGGATGCTGTGGTCCAGGTCATCAGGCTTCTTGCAGTTGAGCTCTCTGCCTTTGAGCTCACCCAGCTCAGCTGCCCTTTCTCTCCATGCATATATGCAGGTAAACTCCTTCGAGCAGCTGTGCATCAACTACACCAATGAGAAGTTGCAGCAACTGTTCAATCACACCATGTTCATCCTGGAGCAGGAAGAGTACCAACGAGAGGGCATCGAGTGGAACTTCATCGACTTTGGCCTGGACCTGCAGCCTTGTATTGAGCTGATTGAGCGGCCGGTGAGGGGCTGGCGCTGTACATGCATGGCCCACTTGTACACACGTAGTTCGAGAATGCTTTCCATGTGGACAGTGTCTCTGGGAGAGTCTTGGAAGGCTGTAAATGGAGTCCTTGGGAACTAGGCCATGCTTTCTGTTAACCCATGTTTACAACCAACATTTTTAGCTTATATTAATTGTTTTGGGATAGAGTCTATTGTAGCCCAGGCTTGCATCAAACCTACTATGTAGTTGAGGATCATTTTGAGAGTCTTCCTGCCTCCAACTCCCAAGTGCGGGGATTGCAGGTATATACCGCCTCACCTGGTTGACATATGACTATGACAATTCTCCTGCCTTGGCCTTCCTGTGCTAGGATTAGGGATGTAATTACCCCAATTTTTCTCTTCCTCTCCTCCATTCATCTATTTCCAAAGAGTCTGTGCTTTGTCCACTGGTATATCGCAGACTTCTAGAGCCATAGTAGGCTAATAGTCACCATGTGCTGGACCTCTTCTTCTAGGGTTGGGGCTATAACCATGAACAAGATGGGCATGGACCCTTACCCCCTGGAGGGCCAGTAGTGAAACCAACTGATACTCCCAGCAAGGCACTATGGAAGACAATCAAGAAATTGTTCTATGTGGTGGAGTCCTCAAAGTGGAGATAGTTCCCCCAGGGAGAGTGATACATACCGACACCTTAATTTAAATCCTCTCAAACACAGAAAATCTCTGCTGAAAGGAATCCTGGGTAAATTTATAAAGAAGCAAAGCAAAGGATTCATTTGAAATCCTTCTGTAATCTTAGCTGGGTATGATGGCTCACACCTGTAATCCCAGCATTCCGGAAGCTGAGACAAGAGGATTGCTGCAGATTTGAGATTCCTGTTAACTGAATAGTGAGTTCTGGCAGCCTGGGATATAGTGTCTCAAAGTATATATGAGAGCTGAAAATACAAAATAAACCCAATAAATCAGGCTCAGTGGTAGAGGGCTTGCCTAGCTGGCTCTAAGCCCTGAGTTCAATTTTCACTCAAGGTGGGAGAGAAGAATTTAGTCTTGTGTATTTCCCAGTGTAGGTATCAGCAAGCATTGTGTGCTGCTAATTTTTGCTTTCAGTCTCGAAAGCTGTCTATGACAGGAGAGTAATGGTTAATAGATTTGACATGAAAGAAGAGGGTATGGATTTACCTTAGATATAAGCAAAATGCAATAGCAGTGCCAGGAGGGCTCCTGTGTGTGACCACGCATGTCGCTCAGCCTGACTTTGAACTGGTTGTAGCTGAACTAGCATTGAACTGGTGCTCCTTGCCTCTGACGCACACATGTCAAAGCTTCAGTCCTGTGCTACCACACTTGACAATATGTGTGGAATCTGTATGGCTGGCCCTTCCTGGTGAGCCTGTGCTCCTCCTGCCTGGTGGTGACCCTGCCTTCTTATGTCCCCAGAACAACCCTCCCGGTGTGCTGGCCCTGCTGGATGAAGAATGCTGGTTCCCCAAAGCTACAGACAAGTCTTTTGTGGAGAAGCTGTGCTCAGAGCAGGGCAATCACCCCAAATTTCAGAAGCCCAAGCAGCTAAAGGACAAAACAGAATTCTCTATCATCCACTATGCTGGAAAGGTATCAGTCAAGGGTCTTGAGGGATGCTCTGTCTCAAAGATACGTGGGAAAGTGTCCACAGCAAGGATGCTTTGGCAAGGCGGTTCTCTGTTAGAGGCTCTGTATGACTTGTCTAAGTGACTGCCAGGAGTGGACATAACCATCTCGGATATATGCCAGCTGTGCTGACCAGACTGTTCTTCCCTGAGAACACTCCAAATGCTTCTTGCTTCATGGCAAACCTAACACAGGCAAGGGCCCTGGAGTGAGGGGCCCTGATGAGTCTTCGATAGATTCACAGGAATCCCTGGCATTACCACTGTACTCCATCTGTGGGACTGTGCTAGCTGACACCATCGTTGTCATCATCATCTTGGATATTAGTATGTCCTGAATAGCATAAACATGCCACAGCTCACCTCTCCTGGCACCGCACAAACATGGCACACAGACACGTGCAGGCAAGACATCCACACTTATAAAATTAAAAAGTATTTTAACAAGTAAAACCACAGCTTGTTCTGGCTTGCACAAGTATTGTATTTGCCCTTCTAGTATTCACACTGTATCATGGGAAAAGTCAGTGTCCCATCCAAACAAAGGGTTGGTACACTGCAGGCCAAGGACCACATCTGGTCTCTGCCTGTTTCTACCAATGTGGCTTTATTGGAACATAGCCAGGCCAATTTGTTTCCATAAAATCTTTGGGTTCTGTGGTGTTAGAAGAGCAGAGCTGAGCAACCGAGACAGAGACTGTACAGCCTACCAAACTGGCCTCTTGGCCAAAAATATTTCTCTCTTCTACCTTACATTATACTTGATGGAGCTTATATTCTTTCAGCCATATCCTGGTGATACTTTTTCCAGTCTTTTCACAGATGAGGTTTGCCACCACCATAACAACACACATCCCATCATAACCCACCAGAGCCTGCAATCAGTTCACTTTGTGTTCTAGTCACAGTCATTAAAGATGGCCATTGAGCAAGTCAGAAATTTCAAAACCCTCCAGGGTCCATTTCCATATGCCCATGTATCAAAACCTCTGAGCTAACAGGCTAAGGATATAGCTCAGTGCAGAGAACTTGCCTACTGTGAAGTTGGCCTCCAATCTTGAACCATCTGGATAAGAGTCTCAACTGAGAAATTACCTAGGTCAGGTTGGCCCATGGGCATGTTGGGATGGAAATAATTATGTTTATTATTAATGAATGGGCAAAGACCTACCCTGAATGTGGGTGGCACCACCTCCTGGGTGACAGGAAAAAGCTAGACACAGAAGCAGGTGGCATGGGCACTTGGCTTCTCTGTGCCCTTCTCTAGATGTGATGCTTTGAATCCCTGCCCTGACTGTTGTCGGTGATAAACTACGGTTTGGAGTCATGAGCCACATAGACCTTCCCTTCCTTAAATTGTTTTGGTCAAAGTGTTTAACATAGCAACAGAAAACAAACTGGAACATACCCTTCTCAGGGTCAATCCCTGCTGCTATAATGAACTACAGTACAGCCTTAGCTGTAAGAATCCTATTCATCACACAGTGGGGAGCCCTGGGATCAATTTAAACTGCCCGGGAACAGGAGGACATGGAGTATCTAGGATGGCTTTTGTCACCAGTAGCTTCCTTGGCTATTTCTGGGGCTGAGTGTGAGGCTCTGGAACAGACAGTAAGAAGTTTTTCTGGCACTAGCTTACCTCTGGTGGTGTCCAGTATGGCAGCTCTATAGAATCCCTGAAGATGTGGGAGGATTTGGGCTTTTTGTTCCTGAGCCAGGGAAGCCTAATGGCAGGGTGACTTTGGCAGGTGGACTATAATGCAAGTGCCTGGCTGACCAAGAACATGGACCCACTAAATGACAATGTGACCTCACTCCTCAACGCCTCCTCCGACAAGTTTGTGGCTGACCTGTGGAAGGATGGTAAGGCCCTCTTGCCCTGACACAGCTTTAGGCCAGAAGACTGAACACCTCAGACCCACTTCCTGGTTTATACATGGGTCCCAGACTGGGAGGCCCCATGTGGGAACAGGGAAAGGACCAGGCTGCCACATGCTCACACTACCCATTGAAACAGATTTATCTATACAACACAATTCTCTTCATAGAAGGTAAGAGCTGATCCTTAGCCGAGTGGGAGTGACTGTGGATGGAAAACACAGGCTCAGGATATCCCAAATGGCATGTCTCAGTATTGAAATGGTTTCATGAGATTTTAATGTCCCAGAACAAAAGGAAGTCATAAATCAATCTTTTAAGGACTCTGGTGGGGACCTATTCTTAGCTATGGGGCCAATGGAAGTTGGTGGTCTATTAAGACAGCCCCAAAGATTTCATATGGTAGTCAGATTAATATTAGGTCAGGCGTGGATGCAGACAGTAAATGGCCATTAGGAGCTAAAGATAGCCCAAGATGATTTGGCTCAGAATCTGCAACATTCCAACTCTCCATTGTTATTCATCTGTCAGCCTTGTAGAACCTTTAACATAGATCTGTCCCTTTTCTGGAAAATTCAGTTCATAGCCTCTTCTTACACAAGGAACACCAAGCTTCCCCATGCCATTTCTGGACTCACCAAGAAGGTCCTGTTTCACAGCTCAGGAAGTGGTGTAACTAGGCGTGATAAAGCAGTCCCCTTCTGAAGTCAAAAGGACTCTTCCTGTCTCTGCCATGGATCAGTATGACCTTGTGCATTTGACTAGCTTTGTTGAGCTTGGATGTACTTATTTGTAAACTGGGTCAATACCACATCTCACGTGCCCTAGGAATTGTGTGAGGTTGTCTCTTACCAGTGGTTCTCAGCCTTGCACCAGGGCCTCCCTGTTAAATCATAGGCTGAGACTAGAGCTGGGACATAAAGGACGCTCTGGCCCCGTTTAGTGTCGCATTAACTGGGATGATGGCAGCACCTGCTGAACTCTCGGAGCTTCTCACTTCATCCTAGAGAAGGCATGGGAAGACTGTGGCTATGTGGCAGGCCACCTGCCCAAAGCAGAAGCTCCCCTGTGCTAAGATTACCCACTAATGCCTGGTCTATCGAGCCCTTACCAGTTCCCCCTCAGAGCACTTGCTGTACCTTTTAACTAGAATCCTTTCACTGGATACCTGTCTGCACGGACACAGGTGGGCTGTCACACCTCCCTCCTTTCTGTATCTTCTCAGACAGATACTCCTCATCACCCTGCTGAAGGAAGGTCACTCTTCCTTCTCTTGTCCCATTCTCTTTCTGTCTTCCTTTTTTCTTTAATATTTCTAACCACAGCTCACCACCAGATATAGTACACTTCCTTGTCTGCCTCCTGTTAAAGATAAGTAACCTCTGGACATAAATGGCCAGGGTCTTTGGTGAGTGCTTGGGGCCCATACTTGGTCAGTTCTCAGGAAATCTCCGGGGATAAAGGAAGTATTGAAGGCTACTGTGGAGTTGAGGGCTCTCTATGCCTTGTGTCCACATCGCATCCTTAGGAGTTAGATGCTGCTATTGCTTCCATTAGGAAAGGTAAACTGAGCTTAGAACATGGTGCCAGGGCCAGGCTACCCAGTGAGTTAATACCAAGAATAAAACTGACTCCTTTGGTCTCTGTGACAGGAACAGAGAACATTGGCTTATCCTGCCACTCGGGCACCCTAAAGTATGCCCAGATTGACACTATTTAGAGGCTCTTTTCCAAGCTCTCACCCTGCTAGCAGTAGAAACACTGACCACCTGGGGGAAAGATGGGGGATGGTACCCCAGATGGGATCTGTCATCTGCCATAGAGTATCACCTGCACAAAATACCTCCCTTGGTCACCATCTTCACAGCTCAGTCCTCTGGCTTGTGGCAGAGCCCAGAAGCTGATGTCACCCTTCATGTACCCCACAGTGGACCGCATTGTGG
This sequence comes from Micromys minutus, assembly GCF_963924665.1. NCBI lineage: Eukaryota > Metazoa > Chordata > Mammalia > Rodentia > Muridae > Micromys > Micromys minutus. The sequence goes on along the minus strand of NC_137966.1, from coordinate 26,694,670 downwards.
GGCTCGACCAGATGGCCAAGATGACTGAGAGCTCACTGCCCAGTGCCTCCAAGACCAAAAAGGGCATGTTCCGCACCGTGGGCCAGCTCTACAAAGAGCAGTTGGGGAAGCTGATGACTACACTGCGCAACACCACGCCTAACTTCGTGCGCTGTATCATCCCCAACCACGAGAAGAGGGTGAGGCACAACCTAACCTGGGCCTTCTGCCTACGGGATTGTGCTGGGGTGGTGGAGGGGCTGTAGAAAGGAACCCGGGAGATAGCAAGGCACACCAGTGAGGTGGAAAGAGAGGTCTGATCCTGGTTGCTGCCGTGAGCATCCTCAAGGAAGGCCTGCACTTATGCATGTGGAAAGTTGTCTGGATTTGGGCCTACTCCCCATGCCTGAAAACAAAGGCGAGGAAGGAAGGAAAGGAGAGATGGAGGGAGGGAAAGAACAAAGGAGGGAGAGAGGAAGGCAGTCTTTCCAGAGAATGCTTGGCTAGTTAGAAGAATGGGGTGTGAGGCCAGCAATCCTTCCATTCTTCCAGTAAATACTTACCAAGCTGCCATTGTGACTGACAGCTGGAATAAAGTGTTGAAGAAATCACTGGAAACACATTTGCTTGTCATAATGGGAAGAGGATTGCTACAGCATGTAGTAGAGAGAGGCCAGGGAGGCTGAGTGACACCTTAGTGTCCCCACAACAGAGAATTAGTGGCCCAAAAGGTCATTGATGCTGAGGTTATAAAAGACTGTAGGAACCTTGACACACAGTCTAGAAACAGGATGGTTTCTAGAAAATAGGAAAATATTGGAAAAATCTGGGCTAGCTACCTCGGCCTCAAGAACTGTAAGAATGGGTAGATGGGCGGGGAGTATGCCCAGTGGGTAAAGGCTAATGACCTGAGTTCCATCCCTGAGACCTGGTAGAAGGAAAAGCTGACTACTGCAGGATGTCCTCTGACCTTCACATACGTACTGTGTGGCACACCTGTGTCCCTATATATTCCCATATACAACACAAATAAATATCATTTTCAAAACATGGATATCATCAACTTCGTAAAGTGCATAGTGGGATATGAGTATATTTGGAGGCATTTTTAGGACAAGATCTCAGGGTAAGAAAATGTATAGAGGTAAGAAATTAAGTCTAGCTAGGTAATTTTGTAGTGTGTGTGTGTGTGTGTGTGTGTGTGTGTGTGTGTGTGTGTACATGCCTGTGGTTGTGGGGTATGCATACACAGTGTACTACAGAGGTTAGAACACAAGCCTGGTATCGTCCTTAGGTACCTTCTACTTCTGTGTCGGACTTCTTACTGGCCTGGAGCTTTACCATGTAGGACAGTTGAGCTTGTCTATGAACTTTTTGCAATCCTCCTGTCTCTGCCTCCATATCTTACAGTTCTAGGATTATAGGCCTCTATTCCTAGATTTTTACATGGGTTCAATGGTTTTGAACTCTGGGTCTCATGCTTTATGGAGTGAAACATCTTCTCAGACCCTTTGTTTCATAATGATACATAAAGGTATTAGACAGGGTCCTTTTCTGATGGCTAAAGATTGGCATCCTGCTTGTAGGAAACAAATGAAAGAGTTTAGATCATGATCAAAATTATCTTCCAAACCAAATGAGTTGGAAGAGGCAGGCATGGCTGAGGCGGAGATGATCAAGTTGGAAGGTGTGGTTGTCTGTGCAGAGGAGACAGACAATGGCCTAAAAAAGTTGGAGAGATGACTTAGCCACTTACACTGCTTGCCACACGAGCAGGACTTGGAACCCCAGAACCCACATAAATACTAGGTATGTATGGTGGCCCACTGATAATTTTAATCTCAGAAGACGGAGACAGGGAGTCCCCAGAATTCCAGCTAAGAAACTAATGTGAGCTTTGAGTTTGAGTGAGAGAATGAATGCGTGAATGAATGCGAGAATGCCTCAATGAATAAGCTTGAAGAGTGATTGGGAATAATTTCTGCCACCAACTTTGTGCATCCAAATGTATACAAGCATACATGAATATACAGACATCACACAATGCACATCCACACTACATCCACAGTTGCACACACATATATACGTACACAGACATCACACACACCTCATACACACACATACACACACACTACAAAATTACCTAGAAGTAATTACCAGAAGTAAGGGAGAGGGCAGTGAAGGAGTAACAGCTTTAGCTTCCAGCCAGGGGTGCTGGCACCACCAAGCACAATGGAGATTATGAAGAAGGTAGTGCCAAACCGTGACACCAGAGATGGTGACAAGGCACACTGTCCCTCAGCTAAACCCCATTAAGACGCCACAGGCTGCTGGGTATGTTTTCTGGCAGAGCTTGCTGCCCCAGGGCTCACTGGCCCCCTCCATTCCCATAGTCTGGCAAACTGGACGCATTCCTAGTGCTGGAGCAGCTGAGGTGCAATGGTGTGTTGGAAGGCATCCGCATCTGCCGTCAGGGCTTCCCCAACAGGATTGTCTTCCAAGAGTTCCGGCAACGGTGAGCCTGCTGGGGTGGGGCAGTGTGGAGCTAGCCTTGGAGAGAGCACAGATGATGGAGATGTGTTGGATGACTTCTGCCCTGTGTTTTAAGCTATGAGATCCTGGCAGCGAACGCCATCCCCAAAGGCTTCATGGATGGAAAGCAAGCCTGCATTCTCATGGTGAGCTCAAATCTCTACCCTCCCAGACATCAACTATGACCTCTCTGCTGCGGGTCATATCGCCAGTTGCTGATCTGGGTGGGATGGTTCTTAAACCCATGTCACCACCGACTAAATGCCCAGTTGAAATGGCAACTCTTTTTCCTCCCTCCTCAGATCAAAGCCCTTGAACTTGACCCCAACCTGTACAGGATTGGGCAGAGCAAGATCTTCTTTCGTACGGGGGTTCTGGCTCACCTAGAGGAGGAACGAGACCTGAAGATTACTGATGTTATCATGGCTTTCCAGGCGATGTGTCGTGGCTACCTGGCCAGAAAGTAAACACAGTTTCCTATATCCTAAAGCTTGCTGAAAATTCATAGTAAAAACATTAAGTCCAGAGAAGGGGATTTCCAGCCTTGTAATGAGACTTCCTGATTTCAAGAAGCTATCTCTCTCAAGATGTATGTTTAATCGACAGCTTCTGCCTGAGAGGAAAAGGAAGCTTCCAGCTGAAATGTATATACTGGTTATAGATGTAAGAAGGACAGAATAATAGCCGATGGGCTCAAGCATTTTAGATATGGTTTGTTTTTTTAATTATTCTTTCATATATTACATCCCTACCACACTTTCCCTTCTTCTCTTCCCGGTTCCTCCCACAACCTGCGCTCCTCCCTATCCACTCCTATTCCACTTCCCTTCAGAAAAGGGCAGGCCTCCCAGGGATATCAACCAAACATGGCATGTTGAGTTGCAATAAGACTAGGCACCTCCCCTCATACTAAGGCTGGAGAGGTAATCCATCTAGTAGGAGGAGAAGGTGGGTGTGGGCTCTTGGTCTCAATTGCTCATCTAATGCGCTTAGGTTTCTCCTGAGAGCAGTCATTTCTACCTCAAGAGATTGTTAGAGGGGAGTTGATGAAATGATGCACAGGAGTGTGTGTGGTTTTCATTTCTGAAGTCTTAGAGTTTCAGAGGAAAGATCTTGTGGCTGTCTCTCTAGCCCCATGTCCAAATACGATTACTAAAGTAGAATTCGAAAGGCTCAATGCTCTGTCTGTTATGCTTGGTGTCTAGGTGAAGATTCAGGTTCCTCAAAGAAAGACATCCCAGAGAGATCCTTCAGGGTACTAGCGCCTGAAGTGTATGCTATCATCAAGAATAGCCTACACGGCGCCCGAAGAGCTCTGATTGGGTCAAGCTGATTATCAGAGAAACTCAGTATTGGGGTACCCTTAGTACAGCAGCAGGTCTAATTTGTTAAGTGTTATAATTAAGTTCTCTGTTGTCATTACAAATCTCAAAATAATTAGTCTTCTTAATAATAATAGGTATTCTTAAATGTACTCACAGCCAATGTGACAGCTACCATGGCATAATGGGTTTACAGTCATCATTCTGTAGCTTTTCTTTTTTCCTTCCTTCCTTCCTTTTCCTTCCTTCCTTCCTCCCTCCCTCCCTTTCTCCCTCTCCTTCCTTCCTTTCTTTTTATTACTTTTTTTTTTTAAAGACAGGGTTTTTCTGTGTAGCTCTGGCTGTCCTGGAACTAACTCTGTAGACCAGGCTGGCCTCGAACCCACAGAGATCCATCTGCCTCTGCCTCCTGAGTGCTGGGATTAAAGCCTGTACCACCACCGCCCCTCATTCTGTGATTTTCAAACTTAGAAGCCCTTAAGAAGTACAGTGCTGGTTTGTGTCGAGATCTGAGATTTCTGAAATACTACTAAGTCTGTCAGAACTCAACTGGCACTACTAGAGGTAGGAAGGATTCCTGTAGAAACATAGCATACAACTTTTCCTTAGGTGTCATTTCTAGCTTTGATTCCAATTATTTGCAAGCTTCACCTGTCTACTGAGAAAGGCTCTGGGAGGCAGCATTTACTGGTTTGATTTCCCAAGAACATGCTGGTACTCCTGCTCAGAAAGATCTGTTTGGAGTGAGTGGGGGGATGTCCTATGCAGTGACTGACAGCATGAACCACAAGGCAAGCTCCTCAGGGCTCCCTGCCTCGCTTTCCCAGGGCCTTCACCAAGAGGCAGCAACAGTTGACAGCCATGAAGGTGATCCAGAGGAACTGTGCTGCCTACCTTAAGCTCCGCAACTGGCAATGGTGGAGGCTCTTCACTAAAGTGAGTATTGGCCCTACACCTTCTAGACCTCCTCCACTTCCCCGAGCCCTACTGGGATATAGATGTGGGAAACGAGGTGCTCCAAAGTGGCTCTGGGTCTGAGGCCTGAAGTCACACCTCATATGCAGACCTGTGAAGGTCTACCCCTTTGGGTGTGTTACAGACTTAAGGCGGATCAAGGTGTTTCTGTCACCTCAAGAATCCATCTTATTGTGCTAGTGTAGCAAACCCACTTCTCTCTGTGGCCCCTGACAAACACAGTCTGCCCCCCCACCTTCTGAATTCCACCGTCTCACGATTTAAATGGAGTCTGTGGCATGGTGCCTTTTAGGATTGGCGTTTTTGCTCAATGATTGATTAGGAAGCTCACACTTGTTGCTTGAATTGGTAGTTCATTTTATTCCTTGCAGTTTGCAGAGCCTCTGGGTATCACTGGCCCATCACTGGCTACACAAAGACATGTTTTCTGTCTGTATAATTATATATCTCCCTTATATGTCCTTGAGTGTTTATGTTCTTCGCTGAGAAAGTATTTACTGAGTACCTGCTGTATGCCAGGTATGTGACAGGCATCATGGTCTCTGGCTTCATGAATATGCCAGCCAACTAAAGAATCAGATGATAATGAATGGTCACAGAAACAGAAACCCTGCTAAGTGTGTGAAGGCAGGCGACCATGGAGTCCATTGGCAGAGGTTCTGGGTGCCAGACAAGCTGGGGAAGAAGCCTAAGGAGAAGCTGCTCTCTGCAGATGTTCCCATGAACCACATTCCAGGGAACTATGCTGAGAAAATCTTCTACAATGAAAAGCAGGATTCAAGGGCATCCTCCTCAGTCGCTGTGACAGTGACCACATTTTCTTAGCAGACTCATTTGTTCAATACTTGCCTTTTTGTTCTCTTTTTTTGAGACAGAGTCTCTATGTAGCTCTGGCTGGTCTAGAACTCTCTATATAAATCAGGCTGACCTTGAGCCCACAGAAATCCTCCTGCTTCTGTCCCCAAATGCTGGGGTTAGAGGCGTGTGCCACCCTAGTAAACCTTTAAGACTATTTTAAACAGGAAAGTGGCTGCACAACGCTGACAGTGAAGGTAACTGTGAAACAGCAGTGAAGGACGAATAACTACCTCCAATTCCCCTGCTTCCATCTTCTTTCATTTTGTTCTAATAACCTGGTCTAATGAGAGGCCTGTGGATTCAGGGTGTAGCTCAGTGGTAAAGCACACAGCCCTGGTTTCAGTTACCAGCACTGAAAAATAAAAAAGAAAGAAACAGAAAAAGAAACAATGTAAAGTCCTTCACATTTGTGGTGCTAATAGTTTGGGCTTAGCAATTCTGACTTTCCTAGAAATTGTTATAGAATATAAGCCATATCTCTGCCCTCTTCTACTGATGGAAATAGAATTTTCCACCCTAGTTTTGACATCTGATTATATCCCTGATGTTGTCTAGTGTCACCTAGATGGGTGTTGGTAAAAATCAAATTCTGTGATGAAATTTGACTAAAACGGCTTCCTTTGGCTAAAACACTAACAATGGCTGTGTACATACATGCAGGTAAAGCCATTGCTCCAGGTGACAAGGCAGGAGGAGGAGATGCAGGCCAAGGAGGAGGAGATGCAGAAGATCAAGGAGCGGCAGCAGAAGGCAGAGAGCGAGCTGAAGGAACTGGAGCAGAAGCACACTCAGGTAAGGGCAGAAGCAGTGAGCAGTGAACAGCACAGCCAAGGGCTTAACCCACCTCCTAATCCTCCCTCATCCTGCATGCAGCTGGCTGAGGAGAAGACTCTGCTGCAGGAGCAGTTGCAGGCAGAGACAGAGCTGTATGCTGAGGCTGAGGAGATGCGGGTCCGGTTGGCAGCCAAGAAGCAGGAACTGGAGGAGATCCTACATGAGATGGAGGCCCGCCTGGAGGAAGAGGAGGACCGGGGCCAACAACTACAGGCTGAGAGGAAAAAGATGGCTCAGCAGATGCTGGTAAGACACTGCAGGGGCAGCGTGTGGCAGGAATAGACTCACTAGATTCTCAGTGAAGGCATCTGATGATAAAAACATGGTCCTGATGCTGGAAGAACTAAGGCTTAAAGAACTATCTGTCCCACACCACAGAACTAAGGCAGGTTCCGAATATAAGTCTCCAGGACCTGCTCTGTCTACTGTCTTGTTTTCAGCATGCTGACCTCCTTTCTGTTAGCAATTTGGTGTAAAGAATAGTTGTGTCAGCTACTACAATGTAACAAAACAGCTTGAATAGAGCAGCTTCAAACAATCCATATTTATCTTAGGATTCAGCAACTGGGGTGGGCTTAGTTGAATGGTTCTGGCTATGGCTACTTACAAAGTTAGCAATCCATAGTCCAGCCAGGGTCAGTCATCTGAAGGCTCAGTCGGGCTAGGAAATCTTTATGCCTTATCCACATGGCTGTTAGCAGGAGGGGCCAGTTCCTCAGCCACTTAATGTGGCTGCTTAGGGTCCCTCTCATCATGGCTGTGGACTGCCCCCAGAAGGAGGAAGGAGGCCTGGGCTGTGATGCCTTTCATAGCCCAGGCCTCTGAGGTAATAATCTATTACTTCCTTCCAATTGTGTTGAAAATTCTTAACCCCCACACACTCAAGGGACCTGCCTCTGGAAGAAATGACCAACAAAGAATACCCACTCCCCGGTAAACCCAGGACACTGAAATGGACGAAGCCTCCATGGGCTTCCATCTCCTCCTTTCTTAAGGAGACTTCAAAGAGCAGGGTGTACTCATCCCAGCCTCCATGCTGGCTAGCTCCAGATCTCCACTAGTGACTTCATTCCAGCAAAGCCGTGATCCCTGTCTATTCCCCAATAAAGGACCTGGAGGAGCAACTGGAGGAAGAGGAGGCTGCCAGACAGAAACTACAGCTAGAGAAGGTCACAGCTGAGGCCAAGATCAAGAAACTGGAGGATGACATCTTGGTTATGGATGATCAGAACAATAAGCTTTCAAAAGTGAGTTAGATGTACCAGACTTGCCTGGGACAAGGCTTGTCAAGCACTAACCATAGATCCACCCTATGAAAATGGGGACCAGCAGCCACTTCAGTTAGCAACCTCAAGAGCTGCATTCCATTAGTTCAAGCTGGGCGTCAGCTAGACCTTCTGTGGATCAGGACACTCACGGAGCACTGCAGCTACTCTAGTGAGGTAGAAGGGACCATTACCGCTGTAACCAGGGTCTGAAGATGCCCAGCTGTTAGGAGTGGGACAGTGGGGGATGGAGGAAGATCTCTAAGGAGTCTTTCTTGAAGAGGTGGCATGAAAGAAAACTGAGGATAAATTAGGAATAGAACATTGACTTGCTGTGTAAAAGACAGAGACAAACTGTCCTGAGGCAGGAATGGGATGTCCCTTAGCTGTACATGAGTGTCGTGAGGTGAGAAGTGGGCAGCATGGAACTCCTAGTGCCAGGGGATTTTTATACTGTTGTTTTCCCCTTTGCCCCAAAGGAACGAAAGCTCCTTGAAGAGAGGGTCAGCGACTTGACAACCAACCTAGCAGAAGAGGAAGAAAAGGCTAAAAACCTCACAAAGCTGAAGAGCAAACACGAGTCCATGATCTCAGAGCTGGAGGGTGAGTGGGGGATGGGTGGAAGCAGAAGCCATGTTCAGTGAAATGAGCTGGGCTCAAAAGACAAATACCACATTTTCTCTCATGTGGAGTATAGACCTTAATATTCTGTTTTATAATTTTTTATTGTTTTATTTTCTGTTTTCTTTAAAAATGAATTTATTTTTGAGTGTGCATGTGTGTGATATGTGTGGTGTGTGTATGTATGGTATGTGTGATAAGTGTGTATGCATGTGTGTGTGTGGTATATATATTGTGAGAATGTATGTTATATGGGGGGATATGTGCATGCTTCTATATATGGTATGTGTGTGATATGTGTGTGTGTACAGTGTGTACATGTGGTGTATGTGATAAGTGTGTATCCATGTGTATGTATAGTATATATGTGTTTGCTGTATGTATATATGGTATGTATGGGTGTGTGTGTGAGAGAGATATGGGTGTGTTTATAAGTATTGTATGTGTGGTGTATGTGGTATGTGTGTGTGCAGTGTGAATATGTTGAGTGTATGTATGGTATGTGTGGTGTGTGTGTTTATATTTATGATGTGTGGTATATGTGATATCTGTGTGTAGGTGTGGTGTATATTGTGTGGTATGTGTGTACATATGTATGTGTGCTTATGCATGTCACTGCATGTACATGGAAGTCACAAGACAACGTTGTAGAATTGGTTCTCCCTTTTACTCTGTAGAACCTGGGGACTGAACTTAGATTGCTACCCTTGGATGCAAGAGCCTTTACCTGCAAAGTCATCCTGTTGGCTCTATTTTACTTTAGTTTTAGAAACAGGGTCTCATGTGGCCTAGGCTGGCCTGAGTTTCTGATTCTCCTGCCTAGACTTCCCAAAAGCTGGTGTAACGGGTAATAATTGTAATGTCACTATGATGAACTTACTGGAATTGACTCCAGTTGTGTGCAAGACAAGCACCATCAGCTGGGCTCCATCCCCAGTCCAGAGTGTAGACTGTAAATAAGCGCAGATGCATAGGACACAAAAGTTGAACACGTATGGAAAGAAGGGCGTTAAAAAGTTGAACACATATGGAAAGAAGGGCGTTAAGGTAGGACAGGTGGCGCAGCAAGAGAGGAAGGTGGGGTAAGAAAAGAACAATACCTTTTCTCTCACATGGAATCAGATTTTAAAAAGGGAAAGCTATGAAGGCAGAAGAAACTATTTGAATAAAGAAAGATAACCAGAGGAGAGGGGAAGAGGGAAAGAATAATTGAGGCAAATACAAGCAAAGCCCCACCATGGGTGTCTATGAAAATGGCTTCACAAAACCCACTATTACACACAGTCACTTTAAAAACTAATTCCTTAGAAACCAGAAAGATGGCCCAGCAAGAAAGAGCACTTTCTACTCAGTCAGGAGGACCAGAGTTTGGATTCCAGCACCACACTAGGTTGGCTCACAAATGTCTGTAATTCCAGCTGTACTAGCCTTTCCTGGCCTCCAGAGTCTCCCTCACACATGTGTGCTCACACACATATGCTCACACACTCACATATATACCCACAAAATAAAACTTTTTAAAAAAAGATTTATTTTATGTATATGAGTACACTGTCATTGTCTTCAGAAACACCAGAAGAGGGCATCAGATTTTATTACAGATGGTTGTGAGCCACCATGTGGTTGCTGGGAATTGAACTCAGGACATCTGGAAGAACAGTCTTAACCACTGAGCCCCAAATACATCTATTTTAAGAAAACAAATAAACCAGAAAAAGCCAGAGGGTAACCATTAGAAAGACATTGTCCTGGGAAAGAGATTCTACCTTGGCTCCACACTGTGGGAGGCACAACATGGTAGCATTTTCTCAAGTTCGGGATTCCCTCTACTGGAGAAGGTCTCGGGCTGAATGTGCAGTGTCCATAGCCCAGGTAGAAAGACACATGCCTCTTCTTGGTGGCATCCTCCAACTGAGGTAGCCCTGGCTCTGTTGCAGTGAGGCTGAAGAAAGAGGAGAAGAGCCGGCAGGAGCTGGAGAAACTCAAGAGGAAACTGGAGGGTGATGCCAGTGACTTCCATGAGCAGATCGCTGACCTGCAGGCCCAGATCGCAGAGCTCAAGATGCAGCTGGCAAAGAAAGAGGAAGAGCTACAGGCAGCTCTAGCCAGGTGTGCTGTGTGTGCATATGTGTGTCTGTGTGTGCCCAGAGGCCCTCTGCTTTTTAAGATGGCTGCAGGCCCTTGGCATGGATGTCAATTGTCAGACCTGGTTTCCTGCAAGCCTTCCCAACTATGCTATCACCCCTAAACCTCACATTTGATTCTCTTCCTTCCAAACTCATTCTCTGCAGTGCCCCAACTTCAATAGGATTGCAGCATCTGGGTTACCCAGAGTTTCTCATTTGAACCCCAGTTCTGAATTCCCAGTCACCCATTGAGTCCATCTCTTTTGGTATCACAAACACCACATGTCTAGGCTGGAGTGGCTCCACCATCCCTGTCCTGTTCTCTCTCACATCTTTCTGTGCATGTTGGTTCTTCCCTAGCTTCTGCCCACACTTCTTCCACCCACACCACCTGAGTCACATGTCCTACCTAGTCCCTCTGCTCTCTCTTTTTTATGGCATTCAGTTGGCCTCAAGCCAGAGATATCACAGTTACAAGTGACATTTACCACTGTTAAATGTAAGCATGAGTGTGGTCTCTTACCCTCACTTGTCTGGAGAGTTGAGGAGGTACCTGTTCACACTGCTCCCAAGAGGCTGAGCTGGAACTCGAGCCTGGGGCCTTATGATTTGTCTCCTGGCTCATCTCTCTTTTCTAATTTGGAATACATGGCAAAGCTTGGATGACTAATGAAAAAGTGTTCCTCAGGGACATCAGTCTATGGCAGAACAGTAGTTCTGTTGCCTGGAAAGGGTCTAATTCCTCTGGCAGACACTGTGTGTAAGCACATTAATGTCAGAGCACCAGCCTGTCCCTTACCCTAGGCCTTCATTCATCATAGTCAAGTGGAATGGCAAAGCTGAATGTGCAGAGGCAGGAGGATCATGGCTTTATGGATAACCTGGGCACCATAATCGAGATTCTGTCTTAGGGCAGAGCTCCATCTCCACTGAAGTCCTCCAACTGTCATTTGGTGTCACTCATGTCCCACCTGATCTATCACCACCTCTGCTGTAATGGGGATCTGACTTTTTATGATTTTATTGTTGTTTAAGATAATTACACCATTGTCTCCCTTCCCCTTCCTCTTGGTTTCTCTTTTATTGTTGTTACATATATAAGTGTATCTGTATATGTGTATCTTCTTAAACATGTAGCACAAGCTGTGGTTTTGATACCACTAAGGACACATGAGCAAGGGCACACCATGGACCTAGTCACTGGCTGAGCAAATGAAAGAACAGAAATGTTTAGGGTTCTTGGAGTATGACTCAGGGCAGAGAGGCTTCACCTGGCACAGAAGGACAGCACCATAAAAAAGTGTATGTGTACACACTGTCTTGGGGGTTTACTGCTGTGAACAGACACCATGACCAAGGCAATGCTTATTTTATCTTTTTTATTGGATAGTTTATGTATTTACATTTCAAATGTATATACATTTCCCTTTTCCCTTTCTCCCCTCTCTCATCCTCCCCACCAGCTTCTATGAGGATGCTCCCCTTTCCACCCACCCCCTCCAACCTCAACATCCTGGCATTCCTACACTGGGGAAACTAGCTTTCACAGGACCAAGGGCTTCTCTTCCTATTGATGCCAGGCAATGCCAACCTCTGTTACATATGGGTCTTTCCATGTGTACTCTTTGGTAGGTGGTTTAGTCCCTGGGAGCTCTGGGAGTCTGGTTGGTTGATGCTATTGTTCTTCCTATGGGGTTGCAAACCCTTCAGCTCCTTCAGTCAAGGCAACACTTAGAAGGACAACATTTAATTGAGGCTGGCTTACAGCTTCAGAGGTTCAGTCCATTATCCTCAAGACAGGAACATGGCAGCATCCATGGTACAGGAAGAGCTGAGAGTTCTACATCTTCATCTGAAGTCAGCTAGCAGAATATTGGCTTCCAGGCAGCTAAAATGAGGGTCTTAAAGCCCACACCCACTATGACACACCTACTCCAACCGAGCCACATCTTCTAATAGTGCCACTCCCTGGGCTGAGCATATACAAACCATCACATACACATACACAAGTATGGGTATATATACACACCCTTTGGGGGACTTTCCTGGAACCCACTATGTAATTCAGACTAACCTTGAACCCTCAGCCACTCTCCTGCCTCATTTTCACCAGTATTGAGATGATTGACAGACATTATTAGCACACCCAACTCTTTTGGGAGGGGGTTCTATTTTTTATTTTCTTGAGACAGGATCTTGCTATGTATCTCAGCCTGGCCTGGAGCTTGAGGTCCTCCTGCCTCAGTCTTTCCAGAATAGTTTTTGGTGGCATTGGATAGCCTTGGCTTAATCCTGGGTGTTCCATTCCGGGCAGGCTTGATGAGGAGATCGCCCAGAAAAACAATGCCCTAAAGAAGATTCGAGAGCTGGAAGGCCATGTCTCAGATCTACAGGAAGACCTGGACTCAGAACGGGCTGCCAGGAACAAGGCTGAGAAGCAGAAGCGAGACCTGGGGGAGGAGCTGGAGGCACTCAAGACGGAGCTGGAGGATACACTGGACAGCACAGCTGCCCAGCAGGAGCTCAGGTACTGGAAACTGGGCCTCAGGGACAATGACCACACTGATCCGAAACCGCTGGCCTTCCCGGTTGTGTCTAGAATACGAGTCTGCTTAATTCTATCTGCAGAAGAGCAGTAGCTCAGAATTCAAGAACAACTTAAGCATGACAGAAGAACATGTGTCAAAAAGGACATTTCCTCCAGTTCCATCCATAGTTAGGGTTCTAAAATAACCTCTTTCTCTGTCCATATGTGTGCATGTAGTTATTTTCATGTTAAATTTTAAAAATAACATTTATTAGATTGGTCTCCAATTCTATAAATAAATAGAAATGATGAATAATCATATCCTAGAGACTATTGTGTTTCTGGTGAACACAGGTCATTTAATAAGTATACAGGTCTTTTGAGCATATCCTATGGGAGGGGTCTCTGTTAACTGTGACCCAGTTTTCACCACCACACTTTGGGTTTTGTACATGTACCAAAGGTTAGTCCCGCCTTTTTGTTCCTCTCTTACCTGGCTGGAGATATAGAAAGACAGTGGCTAAAAGCCAGGCTCAAAGTCAGGCTAGCTTCATGCTGTGGCTCCATCACAGAATGGTTGGGAACCCATGGGTAAGCTGTCTCCCACCAGCCTGAAAATGACATTGCTGCTTCCTAGAGTTGATCTGAGAATGAAATACTATGTATGGAAAAACAGGTCCAGTTGGGCTTGATAGCTCATGCTTGTAATCCTAGCACTCAGAAGTGGAGGCAGGAGGACTGTGAATTTGAGACCAGCCTAAGTTATGTAGTGAGTAAAATCCCATCTCCAAAATAAAGAAAGGAAGGAAAGGAGAAAGGAAGGAAAGGAGGGAAGGAGGGAAGAAGGAAGGACAGAAGGAAGGAAAGAAGAAAGAAAGGAAGGAAGGATGGAAGGGAAGGGAAGAAGAATAAAAATCTTAGCTTAGGCCCTAGTTTATATTAAGTGCTGCATAAATCCAATTAGTATTAATATTCAAGGGACATCTGTAGACCACAGACACATTCTTGCTCATATCTTGTACGCTGGTTTGCCAGCCTTGAGAAGTTCTGGGAGCAGGTAACACCTTTCCCATTTCACAGATGAGGCAAAACTGCAGGGCTAGAAAGGTTAGGCAGGTTGCTGTGGGTCACACAGCAAAGGGGAAAGACTTCAGCTCTGGGTACCAGAAGACCTCTTATCCCCTTGCACAGTACTGTCACAGGCAAATCTCTGTCTCCTGCCTAAGTGTCATCAACTGTATTCTTTCTCCTAGAGCCAAGAGGGAACAGGAGGTGACGGTGCTGAAGAAGGCCCTGGATGAGGAGACACGGTCCCATGAGGCCCAGGTTCAGGAGATGAGGCAGAAGCACACACAGGCAGTGGAGGAACTCACAGAGCAGCTGGAGCAGTTCAAAAGGGTGCGTGTCATTAGACAGCCCAGAAACCACATCATGATGACAGACTTCACCCACTCTTGGCTAGAACTTTGGAATTTGAAATGCTCCGAAAAACTAGAACTTTCTGTGTGTTACAAGTAAAAATTCCCACCCCAGCCTTCATGAGATGGGTCATCGTTGGAATGCAAGCACACCAAGTTAATTGATAAAACGATCTTCAGTCTATGTAGTGCCTATGAAAAGTAGACAAATCATGTTCAGTCTGAATCCTGTGCTCCCATTCCCCAAGACAATTCTTCACACACAAATACAAATATCCTCCAGCTGAAGCTGTGAGGTTCATGATCTCAGATGCAGAGAAGCTGTGTAGCCCTGATATGGGGTGTGTGTGTGTGTGTGTGTGTGTGTGTGTGTGTGTGTGTGTGTATGTGTGGTGACCTAAAAGCAGTGGTTTTTCTGGGCTCCAGGAGCCACATGGTTTTCTTGTCTTTTGTCCTCCTCAATGTCCTGTGTCACCATCTCTTTTTCCCATTTTTATCCGAACACTTTTTCCTTAGGTGATTCACATATGTACAAAAGCTGGGTAGGTAAAATGACTGATTGATCATTTTATTGATCACAGAAATAGCGGGGCAAATATGACAATGATGTGAAAGATAAGAGGAAGTGATGGTCACCAGACCAAGGGGGTGGGGCTACAGCACAGACAGCAGGCACTGCCTAGATCTGGCTGGCTTCTCCCTTAGGGGAAGGTAAAACTCCAGGTTTTTATCTTGTCCTTTGAAAGGCAGAATTATTTACAACTACTGAAATATTTAAACAGACCCCCACACACAGATACACACACACAGACACACACACACTTATTTTTAGAAACAGTCTCATTCTATAGCCTAGGTTGTCTTGGAACTCATGGTAATTCTCCTGCTTCAGCTGGAATGCTGGAATTACAAACACAGCCATCACGACCTGCCTCCCTTTTTTTTTCTCTTTCCCTTGGTTTCTTTCTTTCTCTCTCTCCCTCTCTTCTCTCCTTTCTCTTTTTTCTTTGAGACACGATTTCACTAGATAACTCAAGCCTCACATTCCGGATTCTCTTCCTGAGTGCTGGGATTAGAGGTGTATGCCACCACACCTGGCTAAGTTCATCACCTTTAATGTACCTTTCAATGCATTTGGCAAATGTGGCCATCTTCACAGAGCATCATAGCCACAAGACAGAACATGAAGTTGTTTTTAAAAGATTCAGGAATTTATATTTTTTTCTGGGAAATGTTCTAAAATTTGGTAACCTATACAGAACAGGCAGGCCTCAAGGACATGGGTACGTTTTGATTTGATTCCTAGAGTTAGGAAACTAGAATTCCAAGAGTCCTGACGAAGTTCTATGCACCCCCCCCCCCCCGCTTCCCTTGGACTGGGAGTGGGGCAGGGAGAGGAGGAGATGAGCCCACCACACTCTTCCTCCCTTGACAGGCCAAAGCAAACCTGGACAAAAGCAAGCAGACGCTGGAGAAGGAGAACGCAGACCTGGCTGGGGAGCTGCGTGTCTTGGGCCAGGCAAAGCAGGAGGTAGAGCACAAGAAGAAGAAGCTGGAGGTGCAGCTGCAGGAGCTGCAGTCCAAGTGCAGTGATGGGGAGCGCGCCCGGACTGAACTGAGTGACAAGGTCCACAAGCTACAGGTGAGGGCAGCATGACCAGGCTGCAGCCCCACGGCAAACCTCCCGGAAGCTGCCTTCCTCTATATGCATCCTCGCATTCCCCTGCGCAAATTCCTCTTGTCAAAACCTCATGCATACACTTAATGAACATATATTGAGCACCCGCTGCATACCAGACACAGTGCTTAATCCTTAGACAAAACAGCAAGGAAGAATATAGATTGTTTCTGTCCCATCTGTCCCTACCTGGTGGGGTAGGGGAGATGGTCACAAACACAGAGACTATCTGAAGGAGAGGCACACAGTACCATAAGGGCAAATATAGGGCATCCTGGAGTACAGAGGTGGGGTGGGGTCAGGAAGGCTGCCCTAGGGAGGTCTAACACTCAGATGTATAGGTATGCAGAAGGTGGAGTATATGCAAAGGCCCATGGTAAATGGGAAAGTAGAGATAGTCAAGGGAGAAGAAATGGTATAGAACAGGACGAGAGAGGGAAGCTGTGGCCAGACTGCAAAGTGCCTGATGCCCCAATCAGATGTATGTCTGTATTTACCCCCAAGTAACAGAGGCAACTGAAGCTGATGGACGATAGTCTGATTGTCTTTGGTATTAGCTTCAAAGACACATTTGGCCTGAGTTCCCATTCCCAAAGAATGGTCCCAGGTTTGATGAATGTTTCCTGTGCTCACAAGCTAGAATGAGGGAGCAGGGAAACAACCACAGTTCCCTGCAGTTGAGAAGAGGGTTTTGCTACTCTAATATGCATTGACAGTTAAGACCTCATTATAAATGAGATCAGTAAGGTGAGAGCTGCAGGCGTACATCCTAGACACACCTGGGCAGAGCCAGGACTAGTGTAGGATGCAGAGATGCAGGAAGGGGCTCTGCCCTGTGCCTTTCGTTTCCTTCTCTTTGGAGATGGCCATGAAAGTCACGAAAAGGCAGTGATGAGCCATCTTATTTCTTCTGCAGTGTTAAGGAGTGGCTTTCAGTCCTGCACCTCTCAGGTCTGCAGCTCATCTCTGCCAACCTTGGTAGGGATTTAGGATCCAATAAGGTAGATCCTAACTGCACCCAGTCAATACAGTGGAAGGTTCTAGAACAGAGTATGGGGCCAACAGTCCCAGCTTATAGCTGATGGGTTCCAAAAGGGTCCACAGTTGCCCCTTTCCTCCTGTGTATTCTTGTTGCTGGGTGCTACAGGTCCTATCCCACAAAGGTGTGTGGTGTATTCTGAGTGAAAAGGACTCCTCTTGCTGATCTGTGATATGAGTTTCATCTCACGGGACTCTCATCCCCCCACCCCCAGAATGAAGTGGAGAGTGTCACAGGCATGCTCAATGAGGCAGAGGGCAAGGCCATCAAACTGGCCAAGGACATGGCTTCCCTTGGATCCCAGCTTCAGGACACCCAAGTGAGTATTATACTGCACCATCTGGGAGACCTGGAGTGCCTCCGTCCTTAGAGGCATCTCTGGGACCACCATGTTTGCTCTCTCTTGTAGGAGCTGCTTCAAGAAGAAACTCGGCAGAAGCTCAATGTGTCCACTAAGCTGCGTCAGTTGGAAGATGAGAGGAACAGCCTGCAGGACCAGCTGGATGAGGAGATGGAAGCTAAGCAAAACCTGGAGCGCCATGTCTCCACCCTGAACATTCAGGTGTGGACCCATGCTGAGGCCCATAGCAGGTCCTCTCCTCACCTCCAGGGTCCATTGTGACTCTTCTCTTCTCTGGGGTCCCCATGAGTCTCCTCTGGGCCTGTGCGGTTTATTTGCTCAGTGGTTCCCTCTACTGTTAAATTTCCTCAGTGAGGAGGAAGAGAGTTCACTTCTCAGGTTCCCACTCTTGGCTGTTCCAGCTCTCAGACTCTAAGAAGAAACTGCAGGACTTTGCAAGCACCATCGAGGCCATGGAGGAGGGGAAGAAGAGGTTGCAGAAAGAGATGGAGGGCCTCGGCCAGCAGTATGAGGAAAAGGCTGCTGCCTATGACAAACTGGAGAAAACTAAGAACAGGCTTCAGCAGGAGCTGGATGACTTGGTTGTGGACTTGGACAACCAGCGGCAACTGGTATCCAATCTGGAAAAGAAGCAGAAGAAATTCGATCAGGTAGGGCTGGAAGCCCTCGACATGGGGTAAAGTCGGTTCTGGGCTGCACTAGGGAGGGACTGGGAATCTGAGTCTCATCTGGACTTTGCTGGATACTGCGGAAGGCTATCTTGTCTCATCTTAGGTAACCATAACACACAAGGGTTGCTATAGGTCAGGGCATGAACACATCAGAATGCTTAACACTGACATTTTTCTAGGTTCAAGCACTGTGAAACCTGTTGACAGACATAGCCTCAGGGCTGGCACAAGCTCTAATCAAGTGAGGGTCATTTATCCCTCCTCTTATTGGACACTCATGAGCACTGATGGGTGTTATAAGTAACTCTAAGTGCCATTCTTTGGAGTACATTATTTAATTTATGCCCCCTCTCTTTTAAATATGGTCTCCTGTTGACCAGAATGGCCTTGAACTTATTATGTAGCTATAGTTGGCTTTGAACTTCTGAACTTGTAATCCTCCTGCCTCCACCTTTGGGATTCTGGGATCACTGGTGTGCCATTGTTGGTTTCGTGTAATACTGGAGACTGGACCAGGGTCGGCAAACACTCTGCCAACTGAGGCCCGTCCCTTCCCTCAAAATGTACCCTTGGTAATTCCATTTTCCCGATGCAGACTCAATCGTCAACATCGTGCAACACGCCTTTTGTCTTACTTTTGGAGGAGGCAGTGGGGAGAGGGCCTTACTGTGTAACTCTATGTAAACATAGTGTAGGCCAGGCTGGTCTCAAACTTACAGAGAGCTGCCTGCCTCCAGGTCCTGAGTGCTTAAGATTAAAGGGGTGTGCCACCATGCCTAGCCCTAGCCTAGTTATTTATAATAAAGATGAATCACAGTAACCTAACATATTTCATTTTTTTGGTTGCATTTCAAAGCAAATTAAAGACATCTATTCTCTTCTCCCTTAACATTTAACATTGCATAGTAAGATTAGTCAGGCTGGTGTGATCGCTTACTTGTCACAGATCTTGCTGCCAAGATTCATGACCTAATTCCAGCTCCTAAAACCTGTTTGGTGGAAGTAGAGAAAAGACTTCCACAATTTGTCCTCTGGCTATCACGTAGCACACACATGTACACACACACATGTACACACACACATGCACACACACACGTACACACAGATACACACATGTACACACACATACACACATGTACACACGTACACACACATACACACATGTACACACACATGTAGCACACACACATATACATACATGCACACACATGCAATACATGTACACATGTGCACACACATGTACACACACATGTACACACATGTGCACACACACACGTAAATAAATGTAAAAAAAAGACTTTTACTTAAAAATCAATTTTGCAGCCAGGCTTTGTGGCACAGGCCTGGAACTCGAGTGTCAGGAAGATGAAGCGGTAGAATTGTGGATTTAAAGCTGACTGCACAGCAAGTTTCGCCTCAAAGCACCAATATTAAGTATTACTATTTCCTACCTTGGAGGTGAATATACCACGATGAACACAACTTTTCTAATGTGTAGTCACACTGCTCTGACCCGAATTCCTAAATACTATCTCTAATATAGATTGCCCATACTTACTAAACACAATTTTATTTACACACAATATAGAGTTATGTTAAAACTCAGTTTAGAGATTGTGCTGGGAGCCCAAATACTAGAGATTCAGGAGCTGCCAGTCCCCCTGACAGGCTCACCATGTTGAGCTTCTGCAGGGCACCCCAGTTTCTTGGCAGTCATTCTGCTCTGGACAGCCACTTGCCCCATGGTCTCATTTTCCACGAGAGGGCCAGAAGTGATTTCCACTGCCTTCCTGTTGATGTTCTGTAGGTTTTGGTGTCACCTGTGCTGTCAGGAGGTCCCCTGTACTCATTTGTCTGCTGAATTTTGCAAGTCTAGGTTTAGGTGCCACAGTTTGTAACTCACCGCTCTCTCCTCCATCAGACGAGAATTGTGTTAAGATGGCGCAGCCGTCTTTGGCTTTTATCCAAACGTGTATGACCAGACCCCCTTAGTTTGGTGCATGGGGTAGTTTCATAAGAAAGATACTTGTGGCCATGCCTCCCCAATAATTCAATTGCCGCATTGTCCTCAGTAGCTGGATGTGTTATCCCAATGGGCAGTGAGAAAGTAAAGTATCCTAACTCACTTCCACATGTATCTGAATTGCTGGCACCACCACTAGGCACATTCAGTGTGACCAGGTCTTTTCCACATTGGAGTTTGGTGAACCTCAGGTGTGCTGGGGATGCCTCTGAGTCCTGTGTTCTTTCAGTTGTTAGCTGAAGAGAAGAACATCTCCTCCAAGTATGCGGATGAGAGAGACCGAGCTGAAGCAGAGGCCAGGGAAAAGGAAACAAAGGCTTTGTCTCTAGCCCGGGCCCTGGAGGAAGCCCTGGAAGCCAAGGAAGAGCTGGAGAGAACCAACAAGATGCTCAAAGCTGAGATGGAAGACCTAGTCAGCTCTAAGGATGACGTGGGCAAGAATGTAAGTAGTTCTGCTTCTTACCAACTGGTATCTCAGCAAGGTACATCAGTCTGGTGTGGGCACAAGAAGCCAGGGAACAGCAGCTGGAGCTGAGCCATCAGGAGCCAAGTAGACCCTGGAGATCAAGGCCACTGCTTTGACCTCATGAACCCCTATTCCCTGAGGGTAAAGCCTCCCTTGAGCAAAAGCCCTGCTCACTCTGCCTACCAGGTGCACGAGCTAGAGAAGTCCAAGCGTGCCTTGGAGACCCAGATGGAAGAGATGAAAACCCAGCTGGAGGAGCTGGAGGATGAGCTGCAGGCCACTGAGGATGCTAAGCTGCGCCTGGAGGTCAACATGCAGGCCCTCAAGGGCCAGTTTGAACGAGATCTCCAGGCCCGGGAGGAGCAGAATGAGGAGAAGAGGAGGCAGCTACAGCGGCAGGTAAGCCGGTTCCCATCTGTGACTGGGGACATCCCCATCCTTCCCCCCCACTGCTGCCAAGATTCATGACCTAAATTCAGTCCCTAAAACCTACTTGCTGGAAGCAGCGGGCACCCTCTCCCTCAGCAACACACACCGGGTTATACTGAGTCTCTGGGAGCTCAGGGAGTGGCCAAGGAAGCCAGGGCTCTGAGGGCCATCCTTGTAGCTTGTACCCCTCTTCCTGGTTCAGTTGCATGAGTATGAGACAGAACTGGAAGATGAACGGAAGCAGAGGGCTCTGGCAGCAGCTGCTAAGAAGAAGCTGGAAGGGGACCTGAAAGACCTGGAGCTCCAGGCTGACTCGGCCATCAAAGGGAGGGAGGAAGCCATCAAGCAGCTTCGAAAACTGCAGGTTGGTGATGCTGTGTTGGGAGAGGTGGGGCTGCAGGTGGAGGAAGAGGCAGCTGCCAGGCCTGGTGCATCAGTGAGACTTCAGGAAGCAACCTGCTTCTGTCAGAGGTGTAGGTCAATGGCTGACTCTGAGCCTCTATCTAGCCACAGGTGGTTGGTTTTCTGAGTGAGGCACTGTTGCGGGGCTCTTGTTACCCCCCTTCAGTTCAAGTGAAGGGTTCTGTCACTGAAGCTCTGGGGCCCAGCCAAGGGATTCACCAAGATAAACTGGAAATTGCAAGGGGTTGGAACGCAGAGGTGAGTCTCCCTGTGCAGAGCCAGCTGAGTAAAGTGGATATTGCTTGTCCTATTGACTCATGTAGGCTCAGATGAAGGACTTCCAAAGGGAGCTGGATGATGCCCGTGCCTCCAGAGATGAGATCTTTGCCACCTCCAAAGAGAATGAGAAGAAGGCCAAGAGCCTGGAGGCAGACCTCATGCAGCTCCAGGAGGTATAGGTTTGCCTTGCTGGCAACCGCCACTCACAGTACTATGGTGGGACCACACTGCTCCCTTAGGCCTAGGCACCCAGATTTCCTTCCTTCCTGTTGGCTTCTTTCTGAATGAGTGGATCTCTCTCACACAAAGAGCAAAGGGAACCTCCCTGAGCTGAGGGGGAGCTGTACTTCAACTGTGCAAGAGCAGGATAGATAAGCCTCTCTCCTGCTTCAGGACCTGGCAGCAGCCGAGAGAGCTCGCAAGCAAGCCGACCTGGAGAAGGAGGAGCTAGCTGAAGAGCTGGCTGGCAGCTTGTCAGGAAGGTAAGGATACAGAGGAGGCAACTGAACTTGGGGTGAGAGAACAACCAGCCTGATTGTGCCCTGGAACCACTTCAATGCTAGCACACCCAATGCTCACTGAACCCTGGCAGGGCAAACCCATGCTGGGAAAAGGATTGACCTCAGTCTTCCCACCCACTGATTTGGAAATGTGGCACCTCATTCTGAGTGAGTAGTGGAAGGGGCGAAGAAAGCCAGAGGAGATGGTTCTCACCCCATTCTGGTTTTGCTGATGCTGGTCTGTGTGAGTCCCAGCTCATCTCTTCCTAGCAGGATGCTGTACTATGACTCAAATACTCAACAGATGTTTAAAGGAGACAGCTTATTTTAGCTCACGGTTTCAGAGGCTTTGCTAACTCTGGACTCAGGCTAGCACAGAGCATCATGGTGATGGATGCACATTGAAGAGGCTGTTCACCTCAAGGTAGACAGGAAACTATGAATCAAGAAGGGAGCAGAGACCCCAAGGATACAAATCCCCTTCCCTCTTGTTACCTGCTTCTTCTAACTAGCCTCCCGTTACTGCTTCTTACCGTCTAGGGATTCTATCATGTTCTGAAGCCATCAAGGAATTGATCCATTTATTAAGCAGAGCCTCAGAATTTATGAGGGACATTTCCCATTCAAACCATGATACGGGTGATCTTGGATGACTCCAGTCTCCCTTGAGCTTGTCTCCCCTGTTAGAGAATGGGGGCCACCTGAGACAACACCTTTCCAGGAGAGTGGTCTAAGACTGGGTAAGGCCCACGGGTCCCCAAGGCAGCTTCATCCCCTCCAGGAACACACTTCAGGATGAGAAGCGCCGCCTGGAGGCAAGGATCGCCCAGCTGGAGGAGGAGCTGGAGGAAGAGCAGGGCAACATGGAGGCCATGAGTGACAGGGTTCGCAAGGCCACACTGCAGGTAGGAGATACTGTGAGGTTAGGGTGACGGGAATGGGAAGGAATACTACTCAAGCCATTTAAGTTAACACAGGGCTCAGGAAGCAGCCTGTCCCCTTTTAGCTTTGGGTAGTTGCTTCTGCCCTATGCGGGGCACCTGTATTGGGCACTCAGTACTGGACTCAAAGTAACAGGCCACCTGAGGGCTACAGTGAGGCAAAACCACTTGGCCATATTCCCCACATTGGAGGGAGAGTGCCTTGGGTTTCCTGAAACAGGATCTAGGTGCAGCCCAGCACTGGTTAAGTAGCATGCACCACAGGTTTGCTCCTGGGATTGAGGAGAGAGAGAGAAGAGGGGGCGGATCAGAAATAAGGTACGAGTCCTTTTTTCTCCTTGCCTGTGTGTGTCATGCCTGTATCTGCCTGTGGTTTTCAGAAAACTCTAAACAGATCTGCAGGGTTTTCTGTTAGCCAATGGCATCTTGCTTGCTCTACCACATGGCCATGGTGAATGACGCTAGTGTTCTCCCTCACTGCTCTTCGCCCACCCAAGTCCTGGTGGGCGCCAGGATCCATCCTGTAGCTCCTCAGCATCTGGCTAGGGAGCATGAGCAGAACAGAACAGGTTTCTGGCTCAGTCTAGGTGACACTAGGAGGCTTCTGAGCAGAGTCCGGAAGGTGACAAAGAATGAGGAGAGAGAGAGAGGAGTAGAAGCAAGATGACAAAAGGAACGCCATCCTTTGGAAAGTGTTTCAGTAAGATACATACACTGTGCCGCCGCTGTGGCTCTGAGGCCTACCACATTCAGCAGTCGGCCTGTGGCAAATGTGGCTACCCTGCCAAGCACAAGAGAAAGTATAATTGGAGTGCCAAGGCTACAAGATGAAACACTACCAGGTCTGGTCACATGAGGCACCTAAAAATTGAGGATTTCAATCAGTCATAAAATAAATGTTCTGGTTTCAGGAGAGAGAGAGAGAGAGAGAGAGAGAGAGAGAGAGAGAGAGAGAGAGAGAGAGAGAGGGGAAGCAGGTGCTCTGGCCTTAGGGAACAACAATGGTAAACTTGGTCTGATACCCTTGTATGCCTTCTGCCTCATGGCCATTCCTCTTCTGCAGGCTGAGCAACTGAGCAATGAGTTGGCCACAGAGCGCAGCACAGCTCAGAAGAACGAGAGTGCACGCCAACAGCTGGAGCGCCAGAACAAGGAACTCCGGAGCAAACTGCAGGAGGTAGAGGGTGCTGTCAAGGCCAAGCTCAAGTCCACTGTTGCAGCGCTGGAGGCCAAGATTGTGCAGCTGGAGGAGCAGGTTGAACAGGAGGCCAGGTATGGGGGCACTAGAGCTCCAGCTTTCTGGAGACCAGAAGGGAACACCTGGGCAATCACCCTAAGAACCTCGTGTCTAGAATGTGACAGTGCAGTGTGAGACTATGGCCATATAGGACAAGGATGTACTGAGTCTATCTCTGGCTGAGAGCAATCCCTCAAAATGTTAGTTGCTATTAAAATGATGATGGTCCTCCAGACATGAGTCAGCCTTCAAGGGAACCCACAGGCTTTTCTTAACCTCCCCCTGCCACCAGGGACATGAAAGGCCTGCCACCAGGCCACAGACACACAAGACTTCCTGCTTAATCATGGGTCACATGTCTTGATGCCTAAACTTTCATTATTCTACATCTGGCTAATTCTTGGAATGACTCTTGATTTGGGGCTCAAGGTAGCTGGGGTACCATGTTGTGGTTTTCATGCCAACTACAAGGATACGATTTCTATTGGAAACCACCGTTCTCTCCTCCCCATGACAGAGAAAAACAGGCAGCCACCAAGTCGCTGAAGCAGAAGGACAAGAAGCTGAAGGAGGTCCTGCTGCAGGTGGAGGATGAGCGCAAGATGGCAGAGCAGTACAAGGAGCAGGTAGCCACAGCTGGTGCCTCTTCCTGACTGTCCTGGTCTCACCCGGTGCTTCATGACCCTGGACACTGACCTTTGCTGACACACTGCCCTGTCCTTGGCAGGCCGAGAAAGGAAACGCCAAGGTCAAGCAGCTCAAGAGGCAGCTGGAGGAGGCAGAGGAGGAGTCCCAGCGCATCAATGCCAACCGCAGGAAGCTGCAGCGGGAGCTGGACGAGGCCACTGAGAGCAATGAGGCCATGGGCCGTGAGGTGAATGCCCTCAAGAGCAAACTCAGGTGAGGAGCTCCCCTGCGTCCATGCAGCCAGCAACACCTTAACTTCCTCCCACCATTGTCACTCACTGAACACTTTTATTCCTGCACAGTGGAGCAGGCAGAGCTGTGCAGGGCACTGCCTCTGAGGAACCTATCTCCTATCCTTTAGCCACGTGGAGGGGGTGGAGGAAGATTCCATTTCTTGAAGCCTGCCATTCACTGCAGGATAGACAACTACCAACCCTTGCTTCTCATCCTTCTCTGAACCTTGTATTTTAGGTTCTTACTGTGCTGTGTCAGGTAGGGTTGGGTGTTTAGTAGGCCCATCTACCCAGCACTGTGACAACTACAAATGTCTCCAGAGGTTGCCAGGTGGGGACCAGATTTGGTTCTCTTGCTGAGCCCAGTCTGTACCGTCATTCTGGATGCTCTGGCCTTGCAGCCTCTCTCCACTCCACTGTTCTCTGTGGTTTTCATGTCCCATGAGACTTGCTTTCTGTCCCTTGATCTTGCTATATTCTGGAATGTGACATGAGATGGCTCAAACTACTGTGGGCACCCTGACAGTGGGAGCTGCGGTGTTTGCTCCCTTCACATTTCCTTCCCCTGTGTCCCCAGGTTCCTTTCCATGACCAACCTTCACTTACCCCTGTACACCTCCTCAGCTTTGCCGCCTTTATTTGGCTGGCACCCAGCCTCGCCCTCACTTAAGACCTTCTGCACAGCCAAGACACAAATAAGCCAAGAACTGCTTCCATTCTGCGTGTGCTAACCACTGAAATCGCCCAATAAGTGACCTCTCATCTCCATCTCACTGCCCACTGCCTGTTTTAACTGGAAAGCAGAAATGATCATGACACTCACAGCAGCTTTCTCCTACACCTGCCCTGACATCTGTGGCAGAGCCAAGGCCTTGTTAAACCTGGCCTCCTTCTGCTTCGCAGCCTGACGCTGTCTCATTCTTCACTCAGCTGTTCCACTGAGTAAAAACCTCTAGCCCTACTCCTCTGCCGCCCCTGTCCACACACAGTGCTTGGGTAACATCAGTCACCCTTCTTTAGGCCACAGCATGGTCTACAATAGCCCTTGGTAGAGTGACCATCACAGGACCTCCTGATGAATACACACTCATAGGGCCTACTCATCTGAGCATCTTTATCAAAAACCCACCTTCCACTGGACTGCCCAGGCAAAGCCACCGTGCGCTGGACTGCCCAGGCTCCATCTTGGTCCCTTTTGCATCTTTCTACTTCTAAAGTGATCCCACTTGAAAGAAGCCTTCAATTCCTCAAGACAACAATTTTATGGTTGGTTTCTACTTGATAGGCTGAAAACTATCTCTCTCCATTTCTCCAGTCTAATATAAGAGCTATTCCAGCACTGAGAACTCAGTACACAGGACCCGTTTCCACAGTGTCCTGAGGAATGTGTTCTGGTGGGGTTGTGCCCTCTGCCCTGAGTTAGTGGGCTGGAGGGCAGTCACCTCAGTTAGCTGAAGAGTCTCTTCTCTTTTAGACTTACTGGCTTTTTGAGACTGCACTGACCATCTCTGTTGGTTCTAAGGTGGCACAGGCCAAGATAGAAGCAAATCCTTATGAGGTGCCAGCATGGACCACATTCTCTAGGTCTAGGTGCACAGAAACATGAGCTGTTTGAGGTAAACACCAGCAGACAAGAACTCAATGAACAAGTTTTAGTGCTGTTGGCCAGGTAAGTGGCTCTCTACATGCCACAAGCAATTGCCATGTTGCCCACCACCTCCCTTAGCTGCCACCAAAGGTAACAGAGACCAGAGCTAGGGCTGTGGCTCACTTTGTTAAAACACGTGTTTTTTAGTATGAGGAACCAAATTCACTCCCCATAAACAAGCTGGGCATGGTGGCACATTTTTGCACTCCCAATTCTGGGGAGGCAGAAACAGAATTCCTAGGACTTCTGGCTAGCTAGCATAGTCCAGTTAGTGAACTCCAGGCCAGTGAGACCCTGTGTGAAGAATATGACAGGCACTGTTCATGAAGACAGTATTCACACACAGCACACACATCCCAGCACATTCACTCTGTCTAACACTGATCTTTCAGACTTATGTTCTTAGATGCCTTTACCTTTATACAACGCTGGAACTTCTATTTCTCAAGTGACTTTGGAGGACAAAAGTTTAAATGGTGCCTGTCCTTATTTAAAGTGCCAACTTCTCCAGGCTGGTTCTCTGGTTCATGTTGACTGAGATGTACCTTTCATTACTTGATTGAAGTTAGTGCCCTTAACATACCTAACTGGCTCCTTCCCAAGTGTGGATGGTAACCTCTGGGGACTCTCTCTGTTTCAGAGGGCCCCCCCCACAGGAAACCTCGAAGTGAGCCACCAGGTACCTTGTGCCTCCAGCTTTACAGTTTGTGTGTCACACTGTCCCTTATAATCTTTATGCTCAGCACCCTTCCCTTGTCCCATTCCTGTGCCCTACACCCTTTGTCCCCATCCCTGTGCCCTGCACCCTTTGTCCCCATCCCTGTGCCCTGCACCCTTTTGTCCCCATCCTTCTGTGCCCAGCACCCCTTCCCTGTCTTCCCTTCTCCAAGCCCTTGCAAATTTCTGTGAGACCCCCCAAATCTAAAGGTCTGGCTTAGTTCAGAGCTGAGAATATAAGCAGCCCTCATCTCTTGAGTCATTGTCCTTCCCTTTGGCATTTTGCAGACATGGCTTCTAGCAGAACATTTTGATCACATCTCCATGAATTTTAAAATATTGCATGTTGGTTTGTTGTTATTTTGGTTTGGTCCCACGTGCTGCAGTAACAGGTGTGTACTGTTACCCTCTTAAGTGATGCTGAGGATGGAACCCAGGGCTTCATGCATGGTAAACAAGCACTTTACCAGCTGTTCTTACCTGCATGCTGAGCTACTCTCACACTGCCAGGACACTCAACAGTGTTGTACAGGTTGATGCCTCTTCCTCTTTGCACATGTCCCTAAAGAATGAACACAGTTTCTAACTGACTGGCCTGGGTCACAAATCCAGAATAAATTAAGCCAGGGCCACAGTGACTATAGCCCAGAAACTTACCTTACTCATGGTTAAGCTTGTCCTATCAAAGAACATGAGCAGTCCCTGTCACAGCAGATGCCAGGGCTGCAGATGACTTGAACTTGCTTACTGTATTTTCAGTGCACGAGGGTGGGAATTGGACACTACCTGTAGCAACTTTCTCTAGAGGCCATATGGGCTGCACATGCCCAAGGACAGGAGAATGAACTCAGAGCACATGTAGCCCTTGTCAAGAAGGAGCTTCTGCTTCTCTAGGATTCTAAGCACCTTTATTCCCCCATAGTGTATCCAGGCAATGGCTCAATGGAGCCCCCAGTACCTCATGCTGAGCCCAAGGACATCCTTACTTATGTCTACTGTTCTTTGTAGAATTTCAACTTTGCTCTTGCTTTCAAATACTTAAAACTAATTGAGGTCTTGTACAGCGCATCCCCAAGGATATGAGGGGGACCAGAGGAGCCCGTAGTTGGCAGGAAACAGAATTCTCACAGCACCTAGAATAAACTCAGAGTGTTTGGAAAGATCCACAATTCTTCAGGATAAGACTCTGGAGGTTTTGAAACAAACCTGTGTTAGGAGCCTCTATAACTGACAGTTGGTATCAACCTTTTGTTTCAGATTTAGAACAGTTTCCTCCAACAGTGACCCTGAGCTGGAACGCTGCCCCTGTGGTCTCTTGATGAGTTGGGCATGACTTGTTTCTAAGATCAAGGGATTAAACCCTTTGAGTCAATAAATATAGACAGTCCCAAAAGGCAAAAAGTATCTAGAGACTTGATGTAGATTTCGACATTATTTCGAGCTCCAGGATACCATCCATTGGGTTCAGAAGCCAAATTGTAGCCGTGAGGAGAGGGGCACTGATATTTGTATACCACAGTCCAGGTTCCTTCACCCTCTCAAGGGAAGAAGCCTTTCTGAAATGGCCCGCTGAAACTGACCTGTGTCTTATTTTGGGAGTGACTACAACTTTTAAGTATTAAGTATTTATGACTGATTGTTACATCTTGAGAAAACCCCAAAATGTTTACACAGGGAGTTCACCTGCCTGCTGATCATAAATCTTTGGGTCTACTTGTGCTGTGTCTCTGGTGTATTACCTGTCTATCTGTCTGATATGTTCCTCTGGGCTAAAGAATGGGTCAGTGGCTGGCACACCCTCATGGCTTCTCCCTTCAGCTTCCATATGGCCAGCAAGCTGCTTCTGTTACCGGATGTTGGTTTTCTTAACCTCACTAAAATGTGTTAGCACCTGTATTCAAATTCAGGTCAAATAGGACTATGCTGACCCAACAAGATCACGTGTTAGGTCACTGAAAATCCACATAGCCTTCTGGGAAATAGCCAAAGCTAGCTGCAAGTAAACTGACCTTCCCCCTTTCTGCCCACTTTCCTCTCATCCAAGGCTGCACTCTGCATGTCTTGCCCTTCCTGTATCACCCAGGTGGACTTGGACAGCCAGGGTGGGACACGCAGACGCTGGGGACACGCAGACGCTGCTGACAGGAGCAGTGAAGATTCAGGGCTGCCCTGTCCACTAGAGCAGAAGTGCACCTCAGATGAACAAATTTTCAACTATTCATCAGTGAAGATTCAGGGCTGCCCTGTTCACTAGAGCAGAAGTGCACCTCAGATGAACAAATTTTCAACTATTCATCTGAGCATCCACTTTGTGTTCTGTATGATGTGATTATAGTGAGAAAAATACACACTCAAGTTCAACACCATCTTTCCACCGTGGGACAAGACACACACCAGCAGAAGGCGCTGTGTCACCCTTCAACTAAGGCTTGTCCTCTGAGAAACTCTCCCTTTTCCACTTTGAAAACCTAAAATCATGCCTTTTCTGTTCCCATGGACAGAAATTATAGATAAAACAGCACCAGGCCTGCATACAACCTTCTGCCTGACAATACCAGGCCTGTGCCTTTTTCTCTTCCCAACCCAAGGCAGACCAGAATCTTATTTTAACATTTTGAAACCAATAACCCCATGCTAACTGAATTTTAAGACTGGCTGGGACTCACCCTAAATGTGTGACTGATTCATGTTGAGTTTGTGTTTGGTCTCGCTCTTGATAAAAACCTCTTCCAATCTACTGGGAGATTTCCTTACTAAAGACAGGCGCACTTTCTGTTTCAAACCCACAGGAGAGGAAACGAGGCTTCGTTTGTTCCTTCCAGAAGGGCTGGAGGCCGTAGAGTTATTGAAAACACAGATGGTTCTGAAGAGGAAATGGATGCTCGGGACTTAGACTTCAATGGAACCAAAGCCAGTGAATAAATTCAGAATTGGACACCATGTCAGGGCAAACAAAACACGAAATGGCAGCAGAGCCCAGCAGACTGCTTAGCATTTGTCTCCCTTCGTTCAAGTTGCAGACATCACCCCACCTCTCACCCAGGAGTCAGCCACAGTCCTGCACAAAGGGTGTGAACTCGTTTAAAAATGTGCTGTCAGAGAAAATCTAAATAGATGCAGGTCAGGAGCCATAGTCACCAGCAATTTTGTTTACATGAAATGAGAAAGTTACATGAATGGGTGCCAGAGCCCCCAACCCACTCCCAACCATTCCCTGACCTGCCTGATCTTCCAGTTTGGGAGGTAAACCCGTTTGAAAATTCCCTTTCCTTTCCTGCCTGCCACACCTCAGACACAGTTCACCAAGACCAAGTGACTTTTTTAGTCATCTGAATTAAAAAAGAAACACTGCTCCCAGGGCCGAGCAGAGCAATTGCACTGTCTTATTTGCACCCATGGACACTTTCACAAATAAAAGGTTGTAAGTCATGAGAATGGAGTTGGCTCTTGTGTCTGGCTTTTATCTTGAGCTAAAGAATAGGTGGGGCATTCTTAATCTTCTCAGTGATCCTATTACACAGAGGCCATACATGAAGCCCAAATGAATTCTGTGTTTACAATTGGGTCCTGCTTCCAAGCTGCACAAAGATTACAACACCCCAAATACACAAAGTCCTAGGTACTTCTCGACCCAAGCCTTTCAAGGGCAGCATATTCAACCAATATTTTAAGTACAAAGTTTCTTTGGTCTGTTTAAATTGCAATACAGTAGTTTTGCCTAGCAGAGGGGCTGCAGAACACCTCTAGAACACCAGATGTGCCCCATGTAGGAATGTTGCTCACTGTGCACGCCTGACCACCTGAGTGTCCTTGCAACTCACATAAAGCGAGTGCTGTGGCAAATACTCTCTCGTGCACAAACAAGGGACTTAAATATTTCAGATTTGTAGACCACATCTGCCTCTATGACACATTCGTCTTCAAACAAAATGTGCAAAACTGTTAAAAAACAAAAAGCAAAACACAAGGCTAAGGCAGAGCCTGTAACTCCAAGGCTATGTCACCGTACCCCCAATAACCATTTAAGAAAGTGTCCTTAGCATAAAGACCCCACAGAAATAGGCCAGGGCCCTTTAATTCTCCAACTATAGTGTTTGAGGGAGACATGCTTTGCAAAAGTCCTAGTCACACAAACTTTCCTAAAGCCCAACTCAACAGATTAAAAAAAAAAAAAAAAAGGAAATATTGAAAAACCAATCCTCCTGCTGACAGAGCTGGAATGGCATAAAACATTTTCCTGACATCACTGCTGGAAAGCTAACTTCAATAGAAAAATTTTAAAAATCAGATTCAGTGTGTAAGGTGCTTGCTTTCCAAGTATGAGGAGGCTCTAAGTTCAGATCCAGAGTCCATACAAAAGCTGGGCACGAAGGCACACTTCTGTAACCCTGCCCTGGAGAATGGAGGATAGGGTTCTTGGAGCTTGCTATCCGCCTAACCTAATGGGTGGACTCAGGCTTAATAAGAGACCCACCTTAAAACTAAGGTGGAAAGCAGGAAGACACTAAACATTGACTCTGTGCACACATATTTACCTACACACCTACATACACCATATACAATTGAGGGAAATACCAGATGTTGACCTGATTCCCATACACGCATACACACGTGCCTCCAAATCCACACAAACTACATATACCATGCACAAAACACTTTCTTTGTCCTATTTCAATTACTTAGTTAAAAAACAAACTTCAGGGTCTTTAGAGATGGCTCAGTGGTTAAGAACACCGACTGCTCTTCCAAAGGTCCTGAGTTCAATTCCCAGTAACCACATGGTGGCTCACAACCATCTGTAATGGGATCCGATGCTCTCTTCTGGTGTGTCTGAAGACAGCTACAGTGTACTCTAGATAATTCTTTTTTAAAAAAGAAACTTCACCACCACTACAGACATGGAATGACAGACATACATCTATTGAGCAGGCATTTCTTTTGATTTTATTTCTTATAAAAAAATAAAGTCCATCTTTCCCCAGATTATTATGTCTAAAAAGAACAAATAGCCAAGCAGCTTAAAATTACCTTGTGAATGTCAGTAGCACAGGGCAGTTCTAGGTCTGACTCTAGGCCAGTTTCGCCCCATGGACTAGAGAACAAGTTAGTAGCCAAGTGAAGGGTGAAGCTCTGGCATTAGTTACGCTTTTCTCATTGTGGATCGAAGCTTGAGGCAGTGCCACACCCCAGAGAGGAGCCGGTGCTGGTGGTTCCACCTTCCAAGGGAGCGGAGCATCCGCTGGTCACCTCCATCTCATGCTTTAGTCGCCTTGGCTGCTCTATGGTGTCCGGATGAAATTCTGCTCTTAGGGATGGTGTAACAAAGGCCAGCGCAATGCAAGCTGTCCAGGGTCACCCCAGCATCACTGCAGGGGACTCAGGAAAGACAGGAGCCAGGGTTTATCGATAGGATAGCCTCCCACTGATCTAAGAGTCAGACAGTGTTTAAGTGTCAAAGGCACATGACCTTAGTTTAATATGGCCTTTTGCTTCTGGAATCTCCCAGTAATAGATACAATTTAATCGTATTGTAAAAGCACCAGGAGAATGTTCCAGAAGACAGCTTCAGCTCAAAGTAGGCTGCAGAGAGCTCCTGAGCTGGGCTTTAGTCCTGCTTTGAAGATTATGCATATTCAAAACACCCCTGAAGGCCATTAAAACTCTAGGTAGCCAATGACATCATACCTTAGAGCTGCCTGGTGTGTGTATGTGTTGGGGGAGGGGTGTTCACTTCAATTCTAGGGACTGGGCACATTATAGGGATAATGTCAAGTCCCCAGCCAACAGCCTTAGTCAATTTAGGCAGCATAGCACAAAGTGAATGCTGGTGATGCTGGCTCTTATTTCTCAAACTACCTTGAAAATATAAGGACTAAAAGCCAACTCTAAGTAAGGAAGACAGGTGAAGGTGCAGTTCCCACTGGTCCTAAAGCAAAAGCTTGACCACACCCTGGGTGGATGGCAGCGCTGGTGATGAGAGTGGAGAGGCCGGTTTCCCAAACTCCAAGCGTTTTCCTGACCTTCAGACAGAGCAAACCATATTTAACAGATGAGACAGCAGTATCCCAGTGGCTAGCACAGGGCCCCCAAGGTTCTAAGAGTGAATGTCAAGAGCGGGAACAAGTCTCACAGGGTCTCAATTTTCTCTCCTGTGAAATGAAGAAAACAACGCTGGTTTCCTGATTCCCAAGACTGCAGAAAAAGCTCCCAATCTCATAAGACCCTACACAAGCACCTACATCCTGGTCACTTCCTTTGGGGTGGGGAGTAGTTAGAATTGAATGCGGAGACTTGCTACTAGGCAACATTCCCAGTTCCTTGAATTTTTTTTTAAATTGCTTTTAGGTGGAAGAGATGGCTTATTGCTTAGCCTAACAATGTTAGAATCCACACAGTAGAAGGAAAGACCTGACTTTCACATGTGCACTATGGAAAACACTTGTGCACACACACACAATAAATTGAAAACTTTTTAAATTTTAAATAAAAATGGTGACTGAGCATGGTGTTATGTGTGTATGTCTTTAACACCAGCATCCCAGGAGCAAAGACGGGCAGTACACCTGGGCTCTTCCAGTTCCCCCAGCAGCCAGGGCTGCCCAGTGAGGCCTGGTCTCAAAACTAAATAGACACATCTAAAGATGTGTGGTTAAAGGTCCAGAAACTAAGTGTGTACCATGGATCACTCCATTTCCCTCATGCTTGTCACAGTGACGTGGCCTGGGACCCAGGGCAATGCAGGCTCCTTTCAGTGAACTCCTAGATCTAGAGGCAGCTGCAGGCTTCTGCTTTTGAGAATCCGGTCTGGCTAGACTGATTCTTCAAGGGTCTACATAGTTAAAACGAAGGGCTTGGAGATAACTCAGTTGGCAAAAGTACTTGCCTCACAGCATCAGGATCCAAGTTTGACCCTCAATACCCCAAAAAGCCAGACATTATGGCTCATGTTTTTCATCTCAGCACTGAGGGGAGCCAGAGGCAGGTGGACCCCTGGGGCTTAATCACATACTTGGTGAGTTCCATGCCCGTGAGACTCTGTTGACACCTGAAGAGCACCACTTTAAAAATCACATTACATGCACAGCTCTCTACGTGTCTACCTGCCCAAATTCAGATACAGGTCAGCCTGGGCTACAGAGGGAGTCTCTGTCTCATGAAAAAGAAGTAAAGGCCACACTTTGCTGAAATAATCCTACAGCCTTAAATGAGAGACCAGTTCAGACTGGGCATGTGTCTGATCTAGAGCCTGTGTGTCCTGGCAGAGTATCAAAGGTACTGACCCTTTATCTCCCATACTGGTGCTGCCTGGCCTTCTGTCAACACCATCTCTGGTTTTGGTTCCTCGCCCTGAGGCTGGCCCGCTTGTCCGGCTTGGGGATTGATCACACATGAAATTCCTGCATGATGCTAGTTTGGACTCCAGGGCCTGAGAAGAAATTAATTGGCGTTCATCAGTCAAGTTAAAGACAAAGGGCTGGAGAAGGGGTCAGCTTGGAGGGCACTTGACAAGTGTACATCAAGGTGAGTGTTTGATCCCCGGTGGCACAAAAACCAGGTATGACATACCCATAACCCCAATACATGGGAGGTAGAAACAGAAGGGTCAGAAGTTAAACATTATCTTCAGCCACATAGCAAACCTGAGACCAGCCTGGGCTATGTATACCCTTGTCCTATCATAACCTCCCCCACCCCTCAAAAGGGGAAAAAAATCCAGGAACACAGAAGTATGAGAGCCCCTTCTTATGATGGCACACGCCTTTGATCTGAGCACTCAGGAGGTAGGGGCAAGAGCTCTGAGAGTCCAAGGCCAGCCTGGTCTACATAGTGAGGGAGCTCTGTGAGCTCCAGGGCAGCCAAGGTTAAACAGAGAATCCGTCTCAAAACAAACAAACAAACATCAAAAAATAAACAAAAAACACCAACAACAACACAAACTACAAACCCACAGGAGGCCTTGGCAGAGAAAACAATCTAAACTGTGGTTCCAGAGATTCTAAGAGGTCCCAGTGGAACCCAGTGCATCTACAAGCACTGAAGCTGCCCATCTAAAATATCCAAAAGAGTCTCCGAAAATTAACTCTAACTACTGAAATATGAGCTAGGCATGGTGGTACAAACCTGTAATCCCAGCACTCACAGGACTGAAGGCAGGAAAATTACTGTACATTCCAGACCAGCCTAGGCTACATAGCAAGACCCTGTGTCAAAC